>NC_042972.1:33806028-34406028 GCF_901001165.1 Salmo trutta | reverse complement strand
TTTGGTACAACCCAGCGCTAAGGCAGTGCTCTGAGAAACCGACTTCCAAAAAGAATGTCTTGTCTTTGTTGGGGTATACCAGGCAGGGTGCCTCGCAAAGCAGGTTTTTCAAGGAAGCCACCGCTTCGTTGTGAGTGACATCCCAAACAAATGGGGTGTCTTTCTGAAGAAGGTGAGTCAACGGTTTTGACAAGTCGGCGTAGTTTTCGATGAATTGACGGGAGTAATTACATACTCCCAAGAAGCTGCGCACCTCGTGAAGGTTTGTAGGTGTTTTGATGTTGCGGACTGCTTGGATTCGGTTAGACTGTGGCAGGATGCCCTCGGCACCCACCAGAAGCCCAACGTAGTTTACCTTGGTCCTGCACCATTGTCCTTTCATGATGGCCAACTTAGCCCCTGCAGTCCCGAGTTGGGTGAGAACGTGGTCCATTTCATTGAGGTGATGTGACCAAGTCTCACTTCTCATGAGAACGTCGTCCACGTAAATTATCGTCCCCCTAGAGGCTGCGTCTGGCATCGCCTTGTGCAGGAAGATGTTGAACTCTGAGGGCGAGTTCGCATACCCGAATGGGCAACGATTGAACGTGAAGAGCTTGTTCGAGAAAGAGAAAGCCAACTTGTGTTGGTCACGCGGGTCGACTGTCATGGTCCAGAAACCATTTGCCACGTCGACGGTGGAGAAGTACTTGGCGTTTGCCACCTTTGGCAACTCTTGGTCGAGCTGTGTCATTGGCCAACGAGACAACGGAACCAGTTTGTTGAGTTGTCTATAGTCAATGGTAAGACGCCATTTACCCGTTGGTTTCAGAACGGGCCACACGGGAGCGCTGTACGTACTGTTACATTCCCTGATTATCCGTTTAGCTAATAAGGAATCGATAATCTCTTGTACTGCTGCGTATGCTGCGAGCGGGATTTTGTATTGTCTAACGAACGTAGGAGTTGCTCCGGGTGGCGTAGGAATACGCACCACATGGATACTCGTAACCCCGCAATCCAGCGAGTCTGTCGACCAGATCTCACTGTGTTTGTTAAACAATTCTCTCAACTGATGGCGTTCATTGTCATTGACAAGAGCATCAGCCTCCGATAGTAGTTGTATTACCTGTGCATGGAAACCAGGATATGGTTCGGCGAAATTGTACAGGTCTTCATCGGGTGGTGACGGCATGTCACTTTTGGAAGAGTCATCAGTTGTTACCTCACAAGAGTGTACTTCGCATGCAGGAGGAGACGCAATATCATCCTCCGTGACGATGGAGTATATTAACTGGTTGCTGTCAGGATCGACATCCAGCCGGAATGCCGATGTGTCGTCCAGTGGCAATACGGGAGTTAGTGCTATTGCTTTTGACTGATAAGTAAACAGCGTACCTCCCTCGCCATCTAGGTCTAGGGAGGACGGAAGAGGCCCAATCACAGGAACAACTAGTTCAAAATCATGGAAGGCGTAATCGATCAATGTTCCTAGCTGAGTGTGCCGAGGAATGGAAATATCCGCTTGAGTCAGATTTTGTACCAGGAGGTAAGTGGATCTAGCGGTTAGTTCCAACAGTGGGTTACCATTGATAGTTAGCCCCAAGTCGAATAGTTTTGGAGAGGGTTGGAAGAACGCAGTGGTGCCTTCCATCCGGTATCCGGGCGCCAGGTTCAGTCTTACAGAAACCTCTGTGGTTCTTGCCGGTATCAACATGGCGGACTCAGTTATCGTCTTGCAAGCTTCAGGAATAGTCTGCCCGGAAGCCATTCGCACCGGGTCGAAAGACAAGGCATGTTGGTTTGGCTGCGCCAAAGACCAAAGAACTTGGTGTATGGTATCAAGTTTAACACCCAATCTTACCAAAATGTCCGCTCCCACATAGACTGTATGTGGGAGGTCCGCGACAACCAGTAGGTAGTGGGATAATTCCTTGGTTCCAATGCGGATCGATAGCGCACACACCCCTATTGCGGTGAGTGTTGTCTGGGGAGTCGTTCCCAGTGGAAATCTAAACGTTTCCGGCACAAGGGGATGGCAGTTAGCCGTTTTCGAAATTTCGTTGAACATTTCCAAACTGATTGCGGATTTTTCTGACCAGGAGGCCAGCCTGGTATCCTCAGCCCTAGTGCCGTTTAGGCACACGCCCCCTATCAGAGGAGGGCGGTAAGTGTCGGCTGGTGAATCACCCAAGCCGCACAAGAAAACCACATGTTCGGTTAAGTTCCGAGTCGAACTCACATTGTCCTTTGCCACAAATGGCGGGCTCATGGCCAAGTTCACAGGGTTTGCGTCAGATGCTGACGTCGGACCCACGTCGTTGCAGAATGTATGGCAGGTAGCCTTGGGAGAATGCGGCGAAGTCCACAGAGTTGGCATAGGTATTTGTGACCAGATTTGATTTGTTTTCCAATCCATTAGTGGTACCAAACGGTCAATTAAATCACTCCCAATCAGCATTTGTTCGATTTCGATGCTAGTCACATACACGGGGTGTATCAGTGACACGCTTTCGAAGTTGAGTTTAAGTAGGAGACGTTTGGTTAGGGGCGAGGTAGCTTGAGTGAAACCTCGAAGATTCGTATCGCAATGTTCCGTTTTCAACCAACGTTTTGTTGGGTCCACTGCCCTTTTTAGTTCATCCAGCAAGGTTTCGGATATGAGGGAAATTGTTGAACCCGAATCTATCAGAGCGTGACAGGTCACACAGTCCTCCAGGACTGTTCTAAGGTATGGCCTGTTCGAGTTGGTTTTTCTCGTCATATCCCCAACAAAATGGAGTGGGTTGGGAGAACGGAGCGGTTTGTAATCTGCGTCGATTTCCAAGACAGATAAGTTACCTACGTGACCCAGTGGGTCCTCTATCGGAATGGTAGAGGAATCATCTGTTGCAAAGCTGCTTATCTCGTGCATCTCCACCTCCGTGTCCAAGTCTGTAGACAAAACCTGCGGGCTTGTGTCTAGAACGGGCGGTACCTGGACAGGGATTCGAGTGGGGGCGGGGGTAATGGAAATGTTTGCGTCCTCTTGAATTGCATGAATTTCGGCGGACTCGGTTTCCAACGATTTTACGCCTAGTCATGAGGATTTATCCTTGTCCTCTTTCTCAAATTTCTTACGATGCAGTACATCTTTTATCAGAGCTTCTATATCATTTCGGTTAGCGTTTAAATCATTGTTGAACACTTTGTTGCCCTTGTTACGCTTATTACCCTTGTGTCCTGACCCTTTGTGAGAGTTAGGCGGAGGGGCATGTCGGCTAGGTTGATCTCTACGGGACCTGTTAGATTGGGGACGTTCATCGTAGCTATTGTTACGGCGGTGGTTGTCGGGGTGGTGGTTACTTGGTAGCCACCCCCTTTGATCGTCCTCTTTTACAGCATATGTCCCTGATGCAGCCCCTTCTAATTCGAGTGATGGTTCCCGCCTAAGCTCGAAAGTCGAGGTGTCCGGGCTCTTAGCCCGGCTTGCTTTTGATGCTTCAAAAGCGGTGCTTGCCAGCTCTCGGAGCGTCGAGATTGGCAACCCGACGTGGGCAGTAGGGCCCAAGTAGTTAATGAAGTTGGGAGACATGTTTGACAGAAAAAGTTGTTTGAACGGCAATAGGTCTTCCATTCCTGTTTCAGTGAGCATGCCAAAGTAAGCTGAACGAAGCCGGTGATAGTAGGCTTGTGGGTGTTCATTTCGAGCTTGTCTGATATTGTTAGCCAACAAACTATCGTGTTTGCGAGTCGCAGAACCACTGAATTCTATTTTCAAAACCGTGGCAAGTTTAGCATAGTCGTTTTGCACGTGTTGCTCTTGTAGACGGATGAACCTTGTCACGTGTCTGTTGGACGTTCGCTTCAAAAGATAGAGCCTGTCTGCATTCGTAGCGTTTGGGTAGCCATCCAAGGCGTCCTCTATGTCTGCTAAGAATGTCTCAGTGTCGTTTGGCTTTCCCGGAACGGGGTCGAAGAAGCGGAAGTTTTTGACGATTTTGTCAAGGCGATCCCCGCCAAGTGCGCGGGGAGCATCTGCACTCTCCCGTGGAGAATTGTGGGCCGAGAGGCCAAGAGGAAAAGTCAAGCTGTGGTTGTGTTGGCGAGGAGGCCCCAATTCACTGTGGGCCGAATGGCCAAGAGAAAGAGGCTGAAATCTCCTGTCATCTACATTCCCTCGTTCTCTTAGCTCCGGATGTGAGCTAGGTTGCTTGGTTTGGTTGTCCCGCGATAGCGCGTGACTGTTCTGGAGTTCCTCCAGATGATACCTAAGGGTGGTGTTATGCTGCATCGCAGAGTCCACCTGGGAGTTGAGGGTGTTTATTTTCGACACGTAGGTGTCGCCCTTTTTTCGCTCGGCCTCATACTTGTCTGTCATGGTTTGCAGGGAGAGGTCGCAAGTGTGGAGTGAGAGATCCAGTGATGCGATGTCCTCCTTTTGTTTAGAGGTCACATTTTCCAACTTTCTCACCTGGTCTTTCTCATCCTTCATTAAATCAGCGACTTCAATGAGTTCTGCTGTTTTGTCCTCCAACTTGGTCATTGTGTTCATTAACTGATCGTCTTTGGTCTGCAGCTTTTGGAATAGAGCATTATTGCTTTGAGTGGTTTCATTCACAACCGTTTGTAGGGCATCAATTTGCTCTCCCCGTTTTCTAACTAGCTCTTCCGATTCATCTAGTTTCGCGTGGACTTCATCGTATTTAGTTTTGGCTAAACCGAGTTGTTCTTTTAGAATACGGACTTGGTCAAGAGATTGTTCGCGTTCTTTGTTATAAGTGTTAGACAGATCTTCCAATTTATCTGTTCTCACACACAGTTCCTCAGCTAGCAGTAGCTTATCTTTTTCGGCTTTCGATGCCAGCTCCCTGGTTCTCTCCACCTGTACCTTGAACTCCCCAGCTTCCTGCTCGTGCCTCTGCTGGGCACTGAGGTACTGGTGCACTGTCCATCTCTGCTGGTGGGCATAGTTGAGGGCTAAACTGGAGAGAACCTTCACAAGGCCTCCGCCTGATGGTCTATTTTGAAGAGCGTCTGTCGCAATGTCTGCATTTTTCTCGCTTATGGCATTGAAATCTAACATTTTCAGCCCCTCGGCATAGTTAGGATTTGCATCGTTGCTGAGGTCCGCGATCAATCTTTCCGTGGGTGAAGGTCCACTGATTAGAGGGGAAATGGGTGGAAACCCATCTGATGGATTGCTCATTATTATGATTGTCAGTTATTTCAATTTACGTAATGTTTGGGGTTTTTAGTTGGAGGCTGCAAACACGATTTAACTCAGTTTGTAAACGTCAATGAATCATCAAGACTGGGTCAGTAATGTGAGTTGGTTATTACTGAACTTGCCAAAACAGGTTTAATTGATTAAATCGATTTTAATGATAAATCTAACCTGTATCGGCTATTTGGGAATTTTAATTTTAATTCACCTGAAAGAGTTGCTATCTCTAAGTTAACGTTGAAAAGTTTAACTATGTCTCATTGGTTAGTACACATTAGTTTGCGTATTATTCCAATAACCAACCTGGACGGTAGTGTAGCAATTTAATGTGTATTAAATTGAACGAGACAATGATATCCAATCAGTTGAGACTGGTTAGATATCGTACAGCATAACCTGAATTATTTAAAAATAATTACTGGTGATTCTTCACCACCGGAGGTCACTGTTAACACAAGCTAAAATCGACAGGGTACCAGTGAAAATAGAATTTTACAATACTGTTAAAAAGTCTACCTAAACACCATTAAGCTGGTAAAACAGCTTTAATCTATTAATCAATTTGAATGATTAGTCAACCCCGTATAGCTAAAGGAATTAGCTTTAATTAACCTGAAGTAATTGCTATATCTAAGTTAACATTGAAAAGTTTAACTATGTCTCATTGGTTAGAACACATTAGTTTGCGTATTATTCCAATAACCAACCTGGACGGTAGTGTAGCAATTTAATGTATATTAAATTGAACGAGACAATGATATCCAATCAGTTGAGACCGGTTAGATATCGTACAGCATAACCTGAATTATTTAAAAATAATTACTGGTGATTCTTCACCACCGGAGGTCACTGTTAACACAAGCTAAAATCGACAGGGTATCAGTGAAAATAGAATTTTACAAAACTGTTAAAAAGTCTACCTAAACACCATTAAGCTGGTAAAACAGCTTTAATCTATTAATCAATTTGAATGATTAGTCAACCCCGTATAGGCTAAAGGAATTAGCTTTAATTAACCTGAAATAGTTGCTATATCTAAGTTAACGTGGAACAGTTTAACCATGTCTCATTGGTTATGGCACATTCGTGTGTGTATTATTCCCATAACCAACCTGGAGAGGTAGTGTATCAATTTAATGTATGTATAAAATTGAACAAGACAATGATATCTAATCAGTTAAGACTGGTTTGATATCCTACAGCGTAACCTGACTTATTTCACGAAAAATGACTGGCGATTCTTCGCCAGAGGTTACGGATAGCCCAAGCTGAGAACACACAGGATTCCCGTCTAACGCGGGAATTCACTATGAACAAAGAGGAAAACAAAAATGGCTGCTCCCCTTTGTTAGCTTAGCATCTGGCGCAATGCTTAGCTTTCCTTGCGCGGGGTTTCCCCCTCGCCGCACAAGGGATGTTCCCTCCAACAAGGGAACGGGTTTACTTGGTGACGTCTCACGTTCAACCCTTAACCTCTCCCCGTTACCCAACGCGAGAGGTAGAGAGATAATAACTTCGCTTCGGTCAAACGAATATATCTACTCTAATTTCCGTAATGGCTGGCTCATATGTCCTCTGCTCTAGGAATTACTTATGACCGAGTCAGATCACTCCTGAAAGCGATCGACAGAAATAACACTACGTTAGGCCCAACTAGTATTATTTCTCAGAATGCCTGCATCGGCTGGTACATATGCCCTAGCTCGTAGCATTCAGTAGACCCCCTTCACACTGGCTTTGGTCAGATATACAACAGGGGTCGTTCTCTCCCGACCAGTATCTGGGTCAAATGGAACGACACACACACACTTCTCTCCCGCACTAGTCCTGCCTATAGCTATTAATGGAATGTATATATATTGCTACACAATTGATATGGAATAACACAACAGTGCGGCCTAGTCCTATCTTAGATGCCTCACACGGGGCACCATATGTCGTGACGTTGTATTAGTTAATGTGACGACTGTTGCTCATCGAATGATTAACGGTTTATAATTACGTGATTAAATGAATTAAGCAATGAATCAAGCAATTATTAACTCATTAACCTGGGGCACCATGGGAACATTGTTTTGATTGAGTTTCTATTTCCCAAATTAACTCAAAGGATATCAGAATATCGATTACAACAGTCGCTAAATTAATCAATTTCCTCTACAGTCTCATAATCTGAAAGTCGTATAATCCGGGAATCTGCACGGACCCGGGCTTTACCACTGAATTTACCACACCAATCTTAGTTGATTATTTATTTACTAGCAAGCTAAAATGATGATAAAAATGCACATACACAAAACACAGTCTAGCTATCGATTAGGACTTAGTATAACGGGCCAACACACTATGGCGCTTGTTACCCAAAATGGGGATTTTAAAGAGAGAGAAAGAAAGGAAGTACACGAGAGAAATATACATTTGGGTTCATTTGTCAGCCATGCTTATTTAAAATTAGCCTTGCCCCGAACTGCCGCTCTTATGGGTCAGAATATAATGATGTAATTACGTGTTGTAGTTCTCAGGTGGGAAGCTCCGCGTGGGTCGTTTAGGCTTCTAAATGACGCAGTTCTCCGGCGCAACTCTCTGGTTGTCCTCACGATGTCAGTGTCCTTGGCTAAGTGGTCTGATCCTCACCCTTGATCGGAAAGGGGTCTTCTGAGGACAGACAGCTCTGTAGCTCAGAGCTCACAGCTTCGGCTCGAATGGTGTCGATACCACGATTCAATGGAGAGTGGAGGCTGGGTGGTTCGGCTTGAATTCACCCGCTTAGACACAGCTACTCGTCCGTAGCTCGTGTAGAAAAATATTTCTTTGTTTTCAACCTTGTGTTTCGTTTTGGGGTTCGTCGACTTTGTTAGACCTTGGCTGCAGCTTGGGGTCAATAGTCTACCATGTTAATTCTTCACTCTCCTGTCTTATACCCTCGGGTCAGAAGTGGGTGTAACAGCCTTTAGGGCGATTCTCTGGGCGGACCAAGTACAGGGGGCAAGGCTTAGATTTGGCTAAAAATCCGATTTTAGACACTAACTTCACATTTCATCTTTATCAAAACATTCTGTTTGATTTGGATATTTTCCAAACAGCGTACAATGTATAAACATCAGGCATATACTGGGAAAACTCTTAAAGGTACAATGTTTTCATAATAACGTCATCTCTTAACCTTTAAAAACAAATACAAAAGTTACATACATTTTAATATTCCACTTTTCGTCATAACCACCATTGTGGCTGACGGAAACCATTGTTCCAAAGTCCCTTTATTGCATGTTTAAGGTTCTGAGGCCAGTTCTCCATTGTTAGGACAAAGGAATTTCTCTGTATTATGGGCATGAGGTGTCATAAAACCCCCACATCTTCAGACCCCTAGATCTCTCCTCCTCTGTTGGGGGTTTTGGGAGATAATCTGTAGGGTGGTGGTCTCCTGTACCCTGACCTGATCAGGACAGTCATGACAACAGATAAACACCTTATGGAACAGCGGGGACTGTGAAGCAACACAAACATTGGCACAGACACATGCATACACACACACACGATAACATATGCGATATACAAACACATGGATTTAGTACTGTAGATATGTGGTAGTGGTGGAGTAGGGGCCTGAGGGCACGCAGTGTGTTGTGAAATCTGTGAACGTATTGTAATGTTTTTAAAATTGTATAAACTGCCTTTTATAAACTGCCTAAACTGCATTGGCAGCAGCTAATGGGGATCCATAATAAATATACATATAAATAAGCTTCAAGTCATTTTAAGCGGGACCATTTTGGTCAGTTATGCCGTTATTTTTGGTTACCCTTGATTTTATTCAGGTACTAGACTGTGTCAAATATGTCTTGAATAAACTATGCTTTCCAAGGGACCAAAAAATATCAGAGTGAAATATTTTGTTTTTCATATTTACATAAATTGTCAGGCAATTCCGACAGTTCCTCTATGAGAATCCCCAAAGCTGTCTGTTTTTGAATTGCATTTTCCCAGCTGTGTGTCTGTGTGCGTGTGTGCGTGCATGAGTGTTTCACAGCGGCTGGCAGCTCTTGTAATTTGTCACTTTTCTCTCTTAGACAACAATTACTGGCTCTTCCAGACACTGAGGGATTGTGGGTTTGTTTGGGGCCTCTTTGACTCTCCGGTAAGCGCACATTCATCCCTGTCACTCAGAGAGAAAGAGAGAGAGAGAGAGGGTAGAGAGATGGAAGGGGTAGAGAGATGGAGGGGGTAGAGAGGGAGAGATCGAAGGAGTGGTAGAAAGAAAAGGGAAATAGAAAGGAGAGAAAGAGGGAGACTTTTCCACGTAATGTGATCATTATCTGTCAATGGCCGCTGTAGAAAATATCACAGAGAGGCGCAGCGAGTCAACAACGAATATTTAATACGCATTTATTATTTATTAAATTCATCACACAAAGACGATCCTGGAAGGGGCCTTTTATACTGCCTGTCCTTTCATTGGCCTGTCAACACCTCCCCCCTTCCTCTGTCTCTCTCTTTCTCTCTTTCTCTCACACACACAAATGCCCCAACGCACACACACATTCGGAAAGTATTCAGACCCCTTGACTCATTCCACATTTTGTTACATTTCAGCTTTTTCCTAAAATGGATTAAATAGATTTTTTTCCTCATCAATCTACCCCATAATGACAAAGCAAAAACAGGTTTTTAGAAATGTTTGCAAATGCATTTAAATTTAAACTGAAATAACACATTTACATAATATCAGACCTCAGGATAAGACCCAGATGCAGAGGAGTCTTGTTCTGAGCACAGACAGTGCAGGCGGCGACGAATGCTGAGAAATCAGGGACCATGGTGGGCCACCAAAAGGGTTGCTGCACAAAGACCAGGGTCCGACAGGAGCCAGGGTGGCAGGCAAGCCTGGAGGAATGAGCCCATTCCAGGACCGGAAAGCGGGCAGCCCCCAAGCTCATCCTTAACCTCCTCCGATAATCCATGCAGGAATGTGTCGAACAGGGATTCCGGGTTCCAGGCTCTCGCGGCAGCCAACGTGCGGAAATAAACCGCATAGTCCGCCACACTGCGGGAGTGAAGCTGGAATAACTTCTGGGCAGTCGCACTCCCTGACAACGGAGAATCTAAGACCTTTTTTACTTCAGCCACGAACTCCTCCAGGCCGAAACACACGGCAGATTGTTGTTCCCACAACGCCGAAGCCCCGGCGAGAGCCCTCCTGGACATTAGCGTTATGAGCTTCAAGTGGTCCGAGGGGACGGAAGAGGGCTGCAGCTCGAAGATGAGGGAACATTGTGAAAGAAACGCCTGACAGGTTCCTGACCCTCCAGCGGAGTGTTCTAGAGGAGGTAAGCGGGGTTCTCGGGAAGCCATTGTGGTCTGGAGAGATGCACTACTGACAGCAGTGTTACTGAGGGGCTGTGAGTTTACTGTCGTGGCAGGCTGCCTTACAGATAATCCACGGACTTGCTCCAGCAATGCATTCAGGGCACGGTCATGGGGTTCTTCCAAGGTCTGGAATCCTTCCATAACACCTTGAAGTAACTCCTCGTGTCTCCCAATGGTGGCTCCTTGGGAGGAGACGGCGTTGCGTTGCTGGTCCGAGTCTACTGGGTCAGTCATGGCCAGTTCGTACAATCAGACCTCAGGATAAGACCCAGATACAGACAGTTTGAAATAATCAGTAATCCAAGGCATAATCTGTAATCTAAGGCAGTGTCAAGAGGTACAGAACGACAGGCAGGCTCAGGGTCAGGGCAGGCAGAATGGTAAAAAACGGGAGAACTAGAAAACAGGAACTAACGAGAAACAGGAGCACGGGGAAAAATACTGGTAGGCTTGAACGAGACAATACGAACTGGCATTAGACAAACAGAAAACACAGGTATAAATGCACAGGGGATAATGGGGAAAATGGGTGACACCTGGGGGGTGGAGACAAGCACAAAACAGGTGAATCAGATCAGGGTGTGACACATAAGTATTCAGACCCTTTACTCAGTACTTTGTTGAAGCACCTTTGGCAGTGATTACAGCCTCTAACATTTTGGTATGACGCTACAAGCTTGGCACACCTGTATTTGCAGAGTTTCTGCTATTCTTCCTTGCAGATCCTCTCAAGCTCTGTCAGTTTGGATGGGGAGTGTCATTGCACAGCTATTTTCAGGTCTATCTATGTTCAATCGGGTTCAAGTCCAGGCTCTGGCTGGGCCACTCAAGGACATTCAGAGACTTGTCAAGACAATGCAGGAGTGGCTTCAGGTCGTTGTCCTGTTTGAAGGTGAACCTTCACCCCAGTCTGATGTCCTGAGCACTCTGGAGCAGGTTTTCATCTATGATCTCTCTGTGCTTTGCTCCATTCATCTTTCCCTAGATCCTGACTAGTCTCCCATTCCTCCCCACAGCATGATGCTGCCACCACTATGCTTCACCGTAGGGATGGTGCCAGGTTTCCTCCAGACGTGACACTTGACATTCAGGCCAAAGAGTTCAATCTTGGTTTCATTAGACCAGATAATCTTTTTTCTCATGGTCTGGGAGTCCTTTAGGTGCCTTTTGGCAAACTCCAAGCAGGCTGTTGTGCCTTTTACTGAGGAGTGGCTTCCGCCTGGCCTGATTGGTGGAGTGCTGCAGAGATGGTTGTCCTTCTGGATGGTTCTCTCATCTCCACAGAGGAACTCTGGAGCTCTGTCAGAGTGACCATTGGGTTCATGGTCACCTCCCTGAACAATGCCCTTTTCCCCTAATTGATCAGTTTGGCCGGGTGGCCAGCTCTAGGAGTCTTGGTGGTTCCAAACTTCTTCCATTTAAGAATGATGGAGACCACTGTGTTCTTGGGAACTGACAGTGCTTCTTGGGATCTTCAATTGTGAGTGATTGTTTGTTGTATTGTGGTCCGTATTTGTGGGCTTGGTAATTCTCTTGTATTTTGATGACTTTGAGTAAAGTTAATTTTATTTACTCATCTCTGCTGTCCTGCGCCTGACTCCTCTGCACCAGCTACACATAGATCCTTACAAGGAAAAACTCCCTAGAAAGACAGAAACCTAGGAAAAAGAGGAACCAGGCTCTGAGGTGTGGCCAGTCCTCTTCTGGCTGTGCCAGGTGGAGATTGTAAGAGTACCACATCATTCTTCAAGATGCTCACTTGAGTGTATCATATAGTTATAATCACTGTCTAAAATAATTGGAGGGGGAATGCAGAGTTGAGATGATAAGAGCCTTAAGAAATTGAATATGAACTCGTCGTGTCCTAATGTGATCGTGTAAACATCTCGTGATCAACAGCAGTGTTTCTGTTGTGAGATGAACGACACAAGGCCACTAGAAAACTCCCACACACACAGTGATACCCTCAGGGTAGGAAAACACATTGACATTTTAGTCATTTAGCAGATGCTCTTATCCAGAGCGACTTACAGTTAGTGCATTCATCTTAAGATTGCTAGGTGGGACAACCCCATCACAGTCATAGTAAGTACATTTTCCCTCAATAAAGTAGCTATCAAGAGAAGTCAGAGCTAGTAAGGGGGAAAAGAGTCAAGTGTGAGTTTTAGTTCACAAAAGGCATTTTTTTATTTTGGGGGGGGGGGTCGGGGTGAGCAGGGGGTGTGAAGGGGGGTTGCTGTGGGTTTATTTAAGATACTCTTTGAAGAGGTAGGGTTTCCGATGTTTTCGGAGAGTGGGCAGGGACTGATGTCCTAGCTTCAGGGGGAAACTGGTTCCACCATTGGGGTGCCAGGACAGAGAAGAGCTTGTACTGGGCTGAGCGGGAGCTGCACTCCCCTAGAGGTAGGAGGGCCAAGAGACCAGAGGTGGCAAAACGGAGTGCTCGGGTTTGTAACGCACAGGAGATGAGAAGCAGGTACAGGGAGTGATCCATTTAATATAGACGGACATGCAACGGAACAGGAACAGCGTCTGGACATAAACACGACACGATAAACAGTGCTACTACAGGGAACAACAAAGAGGAGCAGACATATATGCAGGGGCAATCAATAAAGTGAGGGAGTCCAGGTGAGTCCAATGAGCACAGCTGCGCCTAATGATGGTAACAGGTGAGTATGATGACAGGTAGCCTGGCGCCCCCTCGAGCGCCAGGGAGGGGGAGCGGAAGCAGGAGTGACAGGGTTGGGGTGTAGGGTTTGAGCATAGCCTGAAGGTAGGGATACACACACATACAAACAGTATGATCTCATTTTCTCAAGTGGCTGTCAACATCTCCACCTTAATGTGAACTCCCATGAAGGAAATTATTATTTCATCAATTCATTGTCATTGTTTAATCATAAACTGATCAAATATCATTAGTTTGGTTGGAACTGTTCAACTCTCAACACTAAACTCACTCACGCAAAAACACAGTCAAGCAAACACTCACGTTCTCTCTCACACACATATATACACACACTCACACACACACACACACTGACTTACACACACAATCATAGACATGCCAATAACAATTTGTGCTGTGCCCCATTGGCCGGTTTGGGTTGTGCAAAACAATAACAAAACATAAAACAGCAACAACAACAATCACTATCGTAACTGATAACCGCAGCAGCTGCTGGCAGCGAGAGGAGAGAAGAGGGCATTGGGAGGGTACTTGTGTGTGTGTTGTGGTGGGGAATGTTGTTATTTTGCCAGGACTAATTAGCCGTCTTTGTTTGTTGGTCTGGTCCTGACGCTTTCTTCTGGCCAACATAATAAACTGGGATTAGAGTAGAGGAGAGGAGAGGCCATTATTAAAAGCCTTCTCTCACTTCTGGGCCATTGTAACATAGGCAGTGTAAGTGAGGTGGGGGGGAGGAGGAGAGAGGGGAAAGGGAGAGAGAGCAGCGAATAGAATGAATCATATCTGGACCAGACGAGGCAGCATCGTGTCACTCAAACTTTCCCCCAATCTCCACTCTGATTGGTCAGACGGATATCTCCACAGCAGGAAAGGACAGCTACAATACACATCACGGCACAAAGCAAGAGATTTTTCTCAGAGTGCTGACACACACACACACACACACACACACACACACACACACACACACACACACACACACAAAGCCCCGGCATTATCTGACAATGAAATCCATGTTATTTATGTTTAATACTCTGTCAGTCTGGGTCTGATATACAGTATCAATATTGGTGTGTTTGTCTGTATGGATTCAATATATATTGTTTTAAAGGATGGACACACACACACACACACACACACACACACACACACACAGGTAGTAAAAAAGTGGCTAGTAGTGGGTGAATTATTAATGGAGTGTGTGCCACCTCTGGCCTACACAACACTGTCCACCCATGACCACGTACAAGCCTGAGCTCAACAACTACAGTGTAAAGACATGAATACAAGACAGGAGATCACTGATACACTGAGGCACTGCCAGCCAGCCTGGGTCTGGGGGGAGTTAGAGGACTTTATTAAATTATTTCCTGCTCTGACTTTACCATTTTGAGTTAAACTGATGGGAGCACAGGAGCTGTCTCCTCTTTCAGACCTCTGCCTGCTGAAATGGCCTGCGTGAGTGTGTGCTGAAATATCATCACAGAAATGGAGGGTGACATTTTGACAACCACTGTCACTATATCACTTTGAATATTCCCTGTAGCCATTTTCAAAACAAGGTTGGGTTGCAACAGGTACACATTGCCCTCCATGGACAATGAAAGAAGTATTGAGTTGAGTTAATTATTGCCGTTCAATGACATGTTTTGAAATACATGGTTGTGCTGTACTGCACGTACTCCTGTAGCAGCTAGATGGTCTTTGCCATTCGGCCATCAGATTTGCCACCAATGCTCCTTATAGGCAAATCACTGCACTCTATACTCCTCTGTAAACTGGTCATCTCTGTATACCCGTCACAAGACCCACTGGTTGATGCTTATTTATAAATCCCTCTTAGGCCTCACTCCGCCCTATCTGAGATACTAACTGCAGCCCTCATCCTCCACATACAACACCTGTTCTACCAGTCACATTCTGTTAAAGGTCCCCAAAGCACACACATCCCTGGGTTGCTCCTCTTTTCAGTTCGCTGCAGCTAGCGACTGGAACGAGCTGCAACAAACACTCAAACTGGACAGTTTTATCTCCATCTCTTCATTCAAAGACTCAATCATGGACACTCTTACTGACAGTTGTGGCTGCTTCGCGTGATGTATTGTTGTCTTTACCTTCTTGCCCCTTGTGCTGTTGCCTGTGCCCAATAATGTTTGTACCATGTTTTGTGCTACTACCACGTTGTGCTGCTTCCATGTTGTATTGCTACCATGTTGTTGTCATGTTGTGTTGCTACCATGCTGTGTTGTCATGTGTTGCTGCTATGCTATGTTGTTGTCTTAGGTCTCTCTTGATGTAGTGTTGTGTTGTCTCTCTCGTCATGATGTGTGTTTAGTTCTATATATATATATATATATATATGGTAACGAGGGGTAACGAGCAATTGTTATTTAACCTTTAGTTAAATAAAGGTTAAATAAAAAATTTAAATAAAATACTTGGAGTTATACAGTCATTTTTGAGCTGTCAAAATTATCTAAGGGGAGTAGTTGTGTCAAATAAATAGATACTATAGCTAGATAATGTGATACAGCATGCATTTCTCTTTGAATGTCTAGTTAGACTGGACTGCTCTGGACTCAGACCAGAGATATCTATAAACTATGCCAGCGCTTTTAGAGACTGTCGAATTAATATTAATTAATAAATATAACTTGTTATGCTCAGTAGAGGCAGCTGTGACAGGTACAGGCTTCTTGTACCATCTCTCACAGCCCACTTTGTACTTTTGAATTATATAAATAAAAACACTTGCTTAATTTCCTCTCTGATACTACACAGTGAATCATGAAACAGACTCAAAAGTGGAGACAAGGCTCCTCTTTCACTTTCTCTCTCCCTCCCTCTCCTATTTGCCTGCTGTGTGCTTTACACACATTCGTCAACTCTTTCTCCCTACATTTCTTTGAAGGTCTCCTTTTTTGTGTGGTATTTTCCTCTCTCTCTCTCCGTCTCACCCTTTCTTTCTGACTGTCCTCAGCTCTTACTCTTTCTTTGTATCACTCTCGCTCCTCTAACCTCTTTTCCCTTTTTCTCTTTCTTCCTCTCCTTTTGACCCCCCTCTCCCCTCTGTCTCCACGCTCTGTTCCATCAGACACGGTTAGATGGTGACAGCCATTCAATTGGATAATTAACACCAGTTTAATGCTCATTACCCACAATGCATTTGTCTCGTTTGATTTGTAATTATGAGGCGTTTTCAAAGGATAACATGTTTAGATCTGTGTAGCGCTCTCTTTGTGGTGGCTTTATCAGTGCCATTGATTTAAACCTATAGGGAAAGCAGGAGTTATATGAAGGTCTAGTATCATAAATTACTGTACTCTACTTGCCTGTGTATCAGATTATGTCTGTTCATTTCCTTGAAATAGAAATAGAATACAATCTATTGTATTTGCACATCTTCCTTTTGGAGGTTTGCGTTGTCATTTAGACAAAATTATTTCTCTCTTTCCTTTTTTTCTAAGCTGTTTGTTTAAATATGTTCCTGACTGTTTGTTGTACTTAGGTCATTTAATTAGCTGGTAAAGTGACTATAAAGACATATTACGGTCAAATTCCAGCCTCTGGGATAAAAAAAAAAAAGTTCTACTTGGACAACTTCAGATGTGTCATTTGTCTCCAGAGGAATGCAAAGCACTTGGTGAAATGAAGTCATGCTCTGGTGTCAGAGTACTGCTGCCCCGATCTCTTCTAACACTGTTTTAATAGTGTTGGTTTTGTTTTGTTTTCCATCCTTAATGCAATTTCACCACCTGAAATGTAATTTCACCACAGGTAACTGTCAAAATAAAGGAAACACCCAGAAAAAAGTGTTTAATAGGGTGTTGGGACACCAAGAGCTGCCAGAACAGCTTCAATGCACCTTGGCATAGATTCTACAAATGTCTGCAACTCTATTGGAGGGATGCGACACCATTCTACCACGAGAAATTCTATTATTTGTTGTTTTGTTAATGGTGGTGGAAAACAGTTACATAATTTAATTATATCTGGTCTAAGGTCTAACGTTTATATCCAATGATAAACCATTGAATTAATTAGCCTACTGTCTAATATCAGGACAAAGTTAGTGTGAATGTTTTACATTTTAATAAGGAGATTTAGTTCAATTTAGACACACAGTTTACTTTTTATCCAGAATACCTTCAGAATTCTCTTGTGCTGTCTCTAGTTACATTCATATTTTAATGAAATGGTCACAGCTTCTTTTTCCTTTACTGACCCCTGTTGAGAAAAAACAATCCCATCCACCCATTCTCTATCACTCCTCAACAACCCATCCCTCCATCCACCACTCTGTCCACAGTCTTCCAGCTCTGAACTCATGTACATAGACAGAGTCAGTCAATCAAAGACGTATCTAAATTGAAAGCAGAACATCTCATTTGAGACAACGACTGTGTTTCAAATGACTCAATCTATTCCATATAGTGCAATACAGTACTTACGGCAAGAGCCATAGAGGGTGTAGTGTATCACGCTAAAGCCTCAAGCATTGGGTCAGATTAGTAACTCAGATAGTGGGACACAACCTTGTCTAGGAGTTTGGAGAGATTCATACCAGACTAACCCTAACCTATTTCCACTTGACTTTACTGACAAAGTTATCCATCACTCCTACCTGAACGACAGTTCTACCTGCTTATTATTGACCATTGTTTTGTCCCTGTAGAGAACTATACAAGTGTGTGTGCATGTGCCTGTGCCTGGCTAGATTTCTTTGAGTTTGGCCACACTAGCTTTTTACTAACTCAATGCTGTCTATACCTATGTATGTCAGTATAGTCCAGGTCATATGTGCCACATTTTAGATGCCGTTAATTTTTTCATAAAGGCATGAAACTTGGTACACTTGTACCGTTTGGAGTCCTGAACATTTTCAGAAAGGAAGCCATTGCAAAAACGCCTCCTGGTGGCTGTGGTGGACATTTTTCTATTCCTGATGTTTTGATGATCAAAGATTACAATGGTGCCATGTACAACATCATAAACTATTCAGGTTATTATATAAAGGTGGACCGCCATGGTAGCCATTGAAGGAAATGTCTTTCTGTGGCATAGAGAGCCATACAGTGGTCTGCTACTGTCTTCTTGCCCCTGGTTGTGAAAGTGGGTACTGTGTGTAAATTCACAGAACACAGGAAGGGCATTTGATTTCTCTGGACCCAGGGACTTGATTTAATTTGCCGGTATGTACCTCAAGTGCTTGCTGGTCCCAAATGCCACCCACCACTCCTCAAATTATATCTCAGAAGGGAACATTCTCAGTTTCGAGCAATTCACAATTCTCCTTTGTGATTGCACTAGCAGTCAATAAAACAGAAATCAAACTCATTTTGCATCACATCAAAATCAATAACTACAAATTTATTTAGTGATTTTCACAACAACAATTGTCAGAAAGTGCTTTACATTAACCCGGCCTAAACCACCAAAGAGCAATCAGCAGCTGCACAATGTGGCAAGATAAAGAAAAGATGGAAGGAGCCTTCTTTAGCTGTACAGAGAAGATGGTTGGAGTGCAAGCTGTGACACACTGTCAATTTTGGCAAGAAGGTACAGTATATCTGACAACCAGACATTTAGACAAGACAAGTCATAATAAGTTAATGACATGGATGACCAACAAGGTCATAGTAGATCAGAGTGTACAAGACCCTAGTCTGAGAGTTGTCCACATATGCGTACATAGATCTAATATTCTATACACTGCGTGCACAATTATTAGGCAAGTGAGTATTCTGATTTTATCATTGTTTCTATTCACATTTTCGAACTCCAAACCATATAAACTTGAATGCTTATTGGATTTAATCCTTTTCAGGTGATATGTATTTGTGTAATGAGGGAGGGTGTGGCGAAAGTGAATAACACCTTTTATCAAGGTGCGCATAATTATTAGGCAGCCTCATTACTTCAGGTAAAATGGGCCAAAAAAGAAATTTAACTGACACTGAAAAGCCAAAAATGTAAAATGCCTTTCAGACGGATGCGACACTCATTAAATAGCTAAACTATTGAGGTGTGACCACCGGACATTCAAACGTTTTGTTGCGAATAGTCAACTGGGGTGCAAAAAACGCATGGGGAAGAAAAGGCACAAATTAACTGCAAAAGACTTGAGAAAAATTAAACAGTCAAACTACCAGGAACCCATTATCCTCCAGTGCCAACATATTCCAGAACTGCAACCTACCTGGAGTGTTCAGAAGTACAAGGTGTCAAGTGCTCAGAGACATGGCCAAGGTCAAGAAGACTGAAACAAGACCACCACTGAATAAGATTCACAAGTTGAAGCGTCAAGATTGGGCAAAGAAATACCTGAAGACAGATTTTTCAAAGGTTTTATGGACAGATGAAATGAAAGTGACTCTTGATGGACCAAATGGATGGGCCCGTGGCTGGATCAGTAATGGACACAGGGCACCACTTTGAGTCAGGTGCCAGCAAGGTGAAGGAGGGGTACTGGTATGGGCTGCTATCATTGAGGATGAGGTAGTTGGACCTTTTCGGGTTGAAGATGGACAGAAACTCAACTCTCAAACCTACTGCCAGTTTCTGGAAGATTCTTTCGTCAAACAGTGGTACAGGAAGAAGTCCTCAGCATTCTAGAAGGCCATGATCTTTATGCAGGACAATGCTCCATCACATGCATCCAAGTACTCCACTGCTTGGCTAGCCAGCAAGGGCCTCAAAGATGCCTGAATAATGACCTGGCCCCATTCCTCACCTGACTTAAATCCTATTGAGAACTTGTGGGCCCTTCTCAAACGTGAGATTTACAGTGATGGAAGACAATACACCTTTTTGAACAGCATTTGGGAGGCTGTGGTTGCTGCTTCAGTGAAAATTGATTGTGAACAGATCAAGAAACTGACAGACTCCATGGATGGAAGGCTCATGGCAGTTATTGAAAATAAGGGTGGCTATATTGGTCAATGAATATAAGGCCAAAAATGTTATATAATTGTCATTTTGTGTTACTTATCTGTTACACTTACTCTAAAAATTGAGAATAAACAAGTGAGTTGAGAGAAATGATTTTAGTAATTTAGTTGCCTAGTAATTCTGCACACTAATAGTTGCCTAATAATTGTGCACACTTATATATTTCCCTGAAAAATACAAAACTCATACAATTTGCCTAACAATTGTGCACGCAGTGTATACTTATTCAATCCACGTCATCCCAAAATGAGTCTATATGTGGGCATTCTGAGAATGTGGCCAAAACATCAGTCAACTTCTCTTGATGTGTTGTGTGACATTTTTGCAAACGGTTTTCTTGTATTGCTCACTGTTATGTATTTTGTTCAGCCAGAAGATGCAGCATATTCTCCTGGGACATCCACTGCTGAAAGACTTAATCCATCTCATGTCGTTCTTGACAACACGCCAGTAATCCAAACCATACAATAGAACCGATTTGACATTGCTGTTATGTAGGTGGATATTTGTTTTGAGGCTGCTCTGTTCAGACCTCCAGATGGGATGCGTTGGGCAAATGCACAATGTGAGGTTTTTGGCTAAGTTTAGAGATCTTCCAGCTGGGAGAACAGGCTCCACTGAAAACCTCTGGGTTTATATGATGTGGTTTTGGTCATGATGCTGTCAATGGTAATAAGGAAGAGGATCTGAGAGATGAAGGAACACTGTCTCACTCCAGACTGCACAGTGAACCACTCAGACTTGCGCAATCTGTGTGCACAACCAATAAACTTTGATTTGATATGATTTGATTTCATAATGACGTTGCATTCGAAGTGGTCTAAAATTTTCCCTATGATTATAACAATCTTGAATAGTATACCTTGAATAGTATATAGATCTTCCAGAAAGTGTCACCACTACCAAATGCCTTGAAGTCTATGAAGTGAGAATGGGGAAGTCGGTGGACCATACATCCTTGTACAAATCAGAATCATGCTTCCTCCTGCCTTAGCTTGGTGTCAATCAAATCAAATTTATTTATATAGCCCTTTGTACATCAGCTGAAATCTCAAAGTGCTGTACAGAAACCCAGCCTAAAACCCCAAACAGCAAGCAATGCATGTGAAAGAAGCACGGTGGCTAGGAAAAACTCCCTAGAAAGGCCAAACCCTGGAAGAAACCTAGAGAGGAACCAGGCTATGAGGGGTGGCCAGTCCTCTTCTGGCTGTGCCATGTGGATATTATAACAGAACATGGTCAAGATGTCAAAATGTTCATAAATGACCAGCATGGTCAAATAATAATAATCATAGTAGTTGTCGAGGGTGCAACAAGCACGTCCGGTGAACAGGTCAGGGTTCCATAGCCGCAGGCAGAACAGTTGAAACTGGAGCAGCAGCATGGCCAGGTGGACTGGGGACAGCAAGGAGTCATCATGCC
The DNA here is from genome assembly GCF_901001165.1 of Salmo trutta. Classification (NCBI taxonomy): domain Eukaryota; kingdom Metazoa; phylum Chordata; class Actinopteri; order Salmoniformes; family Salmonidae; genus Salmo; species Salmo trutta. The sequence goes on along the minus strand of NC_042972.1, from coordinate 34,384,411 downwards.
AGGTAGTCCTGAGGCATGGTCCTAGGGCTCAGGTCCTCCGAGAGAAAGAAAGAAAGAAAGAGAGAAAGAGAGAATTAGAGAGAGCATATTTAAATTCACACAGGACACCGGATAAGACAAGAGAAATACTCCAGATGTAACAGACTGACCCTAGCCCCCCGACACATAAACTACTGCAGCATAAATACTGGAGGCTGAGACAGGAGGGATCAGAAGACACTGTGGCCCCATCCGATGATACCCCCGGACAGGGCCAAACAGGCAGGATATAACCCCACCCACTTTGCCAAAGCACAGCCCCCACACCACTAGAGGGATGTCTACAACCACCAACTTACCGTCCTAAGACAAGGCCGAGTATAGCCCACAAAGATCTCCGCCATGGCACAACCCAAGGGGGGGTGCCAACCCAGACAGGAAGACCACGTCAGTGACTCAACCCACTCAAGTGACGCACCCCTCCCATGGACAGCATGGAAGAACACCAGTAAGCCAGTGACTCAGCCCCTGTAATAGGGTTAGAGGCAGAGAATCCCAGTGGAAAGAGGGGAACCGGCAAGGCAGAGACAGCAAGGGCGGTTCGTTGCTCCAGCCTTTCCGTTCACCTTCACACTCCTGGGCCAGACTATACTTAATCATAGGACCTACTGAAGAGATAAGTCTTCAGTAAAGACTTAAAGGTTGAGACTGAGTCTGCGTCTCTCACATGGGTAGGCAGACCATTACATAAAAATGGAGCTCTATAGGAGAAAGCCCTACCTCCAGCCGTTTGCTTAGAAATTCTAGGGACAATTAGGAGGCCTGCGTCTTGTGACCGTAGCGTACGTGTAGGTATGTACGGCAGGACCAAATCGGAAAGATAGGTAGGAGCAAGCCCATGTAATGCTTTGTAGGTTAGCAGTAAAACCTTGAAATCAGCCCTTGCCTTAACAGAAAGCCAGTGTAGGGAGGCTAGCACTGGAGTAATATGATAAAAAAAACATTTTTTTTCAATGGCTGATGCCATACATTTTAGGTGATGCAGAATCAAAAGTAGTTGATGGCATTACCCCCAAACCGAGCTTCACTTTCCAGAATAAAAAATAAAAAAATATTATATTGTGTACATTGTCAGACACAGCGATTGAATTGTATTTCTTCTTACCCACATTCACCAATATATCATAATCTGAACTGTTCCTTGTGTTGTACTTGCCGTTATTGTAATCCTTTACCATTAAAACATAGCTGTAGACGTCACCTTTTCTGTGTTATGTTTGGTTCAGCAGATGTGAAGGAAAATGCATTGTCCTGCTACTGTACAGTATATGGTGGGAAAGAAAACTGGCCGCCACAGCCGCCAGGAGGCGTTTTTGAGGTTGTACCTGGCGACATTGTAATCCTTGACCATTAAAAAACATAGGGGTTGACAACCTTTTATGCGTTATCATGTTTGGTTCAGCAGATATGAAGGAAAATATACATTGCTATATGGTGGGAAATAAAAATGGTCGCCACAACCGCCAAGAGTAGTTTTTACGATGGCTCCCTTTCTGAAAGTGTACAGGACCCATAACTGTACAAGTTTCATGCTTTTATGAATAAGTTAACAGAATTTTCAAACATCACCTGGACTAGTAAGAAAATAGCAATATGTAACCAATACGTTCCCCTCAGTCTCCTCACGTGTGTAGGAATGATTTGCTTTTCCAACTCCTCTTTCTATACCGTGTTGTTTATTTACCCACTTATTCTGAGAATAAATCAAGGTCAGCACACACAGCCAACACATAGCCACTAAGATTCATTGTAATGCAAATACTCCTGCATCTCTAACACTAGGCTGACAGACACTGACATGCCAAACAATACACAATACAAAACACACACAAACACGCTGTCTCTGGTCTCTCCATTCTCGTTCTCCCGCTCTTCTCTCCCTCATTTCCTCTCTCTATTCAGTGTGTCAGACCAGAGTGAATCAGGATTGAACGATCATCCATCAGGGGTTATCTTAGGCACTGCATCTCAGTGCAAGAGGCATCACTACAGTCCCTGGTTTGAATCCAGGCTGTCTCACATCCGGCCGTGATTGGGAGTCCCATAGGGCGGCCCACAATTGGCCCAGCGTTGTCCCGGTTTGGCCGGGGTAGGCCGTCAATGTAAATAAGATTTTGTTATTAACTGACTTGCCTAGTTAAATGAAGGTGAAATACAAAATGAAAATCTCTACACCAGCCCTCCTTTCAATTCTCCCATATCTGTGTGTGTGTGGGTGTTACTAAGTTTATAGTTTTACTGCTTTCATTATCTGTGTGTGTGTGTGTGTGTGTGTGTGTGTGTGTGTGTGTGTGTGTGTGTGTGTGTGTGTGTGTGTGTGTGTGTGTGTGTGTGTTCTTGAGTGCATGTGGTGTGTGACATGTGTATAGTATTATCGTTATTTCGAACTGTGTGTGAATGCGTGCATGCTCCTGGTAAATCTGTCAGAGACTTCAAAGCGCTAGCCGCCTCCCTCCTTGATGAGGGAGCTATTCCGATGTTTATCATGACCAGCTTTTCAACTCAGGAGCCTCACAAAAAACATCAAGGGATGGAGGGATTAACGGGATAAAAAGGAAGAGAGAAAACAGTGTGGGAATAATATTACAAATAGAAATAGTTTCCGGTTCCCTGGGGGACACTGACGTGAGAGAGAGGTGCCGTATCAGCCCCGTCTGTTAATCTGTTTGTGATCCAAACTGTCTGTCTGTGTCTGTGTGTTCCAGATGGTACATTCAGCATCAGTATGCTACAGCACTCTTACTGTCAGGGTTCATTGTTAATGTAGCCCTTTCCTGCAATCAAATTACCTAGTGGCCTCATGGGTGGAATGTTATTAATATTTTTCAGAATTTCAGAATTAATAAACGTTAAAAAAATGTACGCCTAAAATCCGGTGTTTCTATGTCAAACAGTTTTGTTATATTTCAGTCTTCTGTGATGTATACAACGTTTAATATTGGGATGCACACTCAAAATGTAATACATCTAAACTCTATATCTGACATGGTACAGGAGGTGTGAGGTGTATACTTTTGTTTCAAAGTACATTTGTTTAAGACTACCAAGGAGCACTCTCTGTCACCCTGATTTTTTATTTTTTATTTTTTTATTAAACCTTTATTTAACTTGGCAAGCCAGTTAAGAACAAATTGTTATTTACAATGACGGCCTACCAAAAGGCAAAAGGCCTCCTGCGGGGACGGATGCTGGGATATATCAGATAGGGGGGAGTGAGGCCTAAGAGGGTTTTATAAATAAGCATCAATTTTTTTAACACACTGCAGTAAAATTAAGAGGTATTGAGAGACTTTAGTAAACTACGGAAAGACATAAAGAAATATAATCAACAACATTGAGTGCTGTACAATACAGTAATACAATGTAGTAACACACACGTTTTTTTGTGATCCATATTCTGTATTTTTTTTAAATAATGGTCTAAATGAGGTTATAGGATGTTCATCCTTCTGGCAGATCGCTCGAGATTGACTTCGAAATTGGAAGTCTGCCCATGTCGTGAGGACGTCGGGAAATGCCTTTAAAGCAGCCCACTAGGGTCAACAGCGAGCACTATTACCATCAAGTGGACAGGGGTGGTGGATGGGCTTAATCCCATGACTCCGGATCTGAAGTGATAGACACAAATGTTTTATTTCTTTGTTTTAACCCTATCCCAAACCTTAACTCTTACCTTAGATATTTGGAATGAATGCCTAAATGTATCCCATTACACTTGTACCCATATACGGGTTGAAAATAGCAGATTTGGGCAGTGATAAGCTCCTAAATTGGAATGCAGTGGCTGTACAGTAACATGCTATAAATTATGTCAGGCTCTGCGCTTCACAATGCTGTATGGGTTTTGACTGACGAAGTTGCCCCCATCCCTCATGCTATTTGGGCATCTTTTGGTAATGTTTTCTTGTCAAGTGAGGGAAATGCTATAAATTAAGAAGATTCTGTGTATTTTTAAAGATGAGACGTTGAGGAGTATAATAAATACAGTTTTGATGTCATACAAGCAAGCCAAACACCCGTGAGTCCAAATGTGCACTTTACATTTCCATATCATAAAACCATGTCATATACAGTTTCAATATTTATGATCACTATGTTTGATGTACAGTTACAAGATGACATGATGTCATACCCTGGGTTGTTCTGAACAGAATGATCCTATGTTTGTCTATTGCAGGTATTCCCAAACTGGGGTACACGCAATGCCGTCGGGGGTACGCCGAATAAAAATGTGAATAACATACATTTTACTTTTTTTTAACATTTTTTTTAACATTTTTAAATATTTTAAAATGTTTTATTCTTCACATTTTCAAACAGACCATTTATATTTTCCAACAGGGCTATACATTTGGGTGAGGTTTTTTTCTCGCCTGAGTAGCATCGTTTCACTGCCAAACATAAAATTAAGCCATCTAGTGTTCAGCAAAATAACAACACAATGTCAAATACAGGTAGCCTAGTCAAATAATTAACATCCAATCACATTAACCGTTACTCTCTCGCGGGAATTCCACTAACGGTCCGTAAGTAGCCAAACATAGATGCTGCTCATGTTGGTATATGTACTGATGAAGCAAAAGCCATGACAGGGAGACATAGTGGAGTGGTAACGCGTGTGCAAGCAGTTGCTCCCGATGCCACTTGGGTACACTGCAGCATCCACCGAGAGGCTCTTGCTGGCAAGGGAATGCCTGACAGCTTGAAAGACGTTTTGGACACCACAGTGAAAATGGTTAACTTTGTTAAAGCAAGGCCCCTGAACTCTCATGTATTTTCTGCACTATGCAATGATATGGGCAGCAACCACATAAAGCTTTTACAACAAACAGAAGTGCGCTGGTTATCAAGGGGCAAACTATTGACATATTTTTTTCTTTACTGACTATAATCTTAACCTATCTGGGTGATGTTTTTTCTCTCAGAATGATCTGAATCTAGGATTACAGAACTCTCCACAACTATATTCCATACGGGGGACAGAATTGAGGCTATGATTTAAAAGTTTGAGCTCTTCTCAGTCTGCATTAACAAGGACAACACACAGGTCTTTCCATCATTGTATGATTTTTTGTGTGTGCAAATGAACTCAAGCTTACGGACAATGTCAAATGTGATATAGCAAAGCACCTGAGTGAGTTGGGTGTGCAATTATGCAGGTACTTTCCCGAAACAGATTACACAAACAAAAGGATTCGTTATCCCTTTCATGCTTTGCCTCCAGTCCACTTACCAATATCTGAAAAAGAGAGCCTCGTCAAAAATGCAGCAAGCGGTTCTGTAAAAATTGAATTTAATCAGAAACCACTGCCAGATTTCTGGATTGGGCTGCGCTCAGAGTATCCTGCCTTGGCAAATCGGCTGTTAGGACACTGATGCCCTTTGCAAGCAGTTGAAGTCGGAAGTTTACATACACCTTAGCCAAATACATTTAAACTCAGTTTTTCACAATTCCTGACTTTTAATCCTAGTAAAAATACCCTGTCTTAGGTCAGTTAGGATCACCACTTTATTTTAAGAATGTGAAATGTCAGAATAATAGTAGAGAGAATGATTTATTTCAGCTTTTATTTCTTTCCTCACATTCCCAGTGTGTCAGAACTTTACATACACTCAATTAGTATTTGGTAGCGTTGCATTTAAATTGTTTAACTTGGGTCAAACGTTTTGGGTAGCCTTCCACAAGCTTCCCACAATAAGTTGGGTGAATTTTGGCCCATTCCTCCCAACAGAGCTGCTGTAACTGAGTCAGGTTTGTAGGCCTCCTTGCTCGCACACGCTTTTTCAGTTCTGCCCACACATTTTCTATAGGATTGAGGTCAGGGCTTTGTGATGGCCACTCCAATACCTTGACTTTGTTGTCTTTAAGCCATTTTGCCGCAACTTTGGAAGTATGCTTCGGGTCATTGTCCATTTGGAAGACCCATTTGCGACCAAGATTTAACTTCCTGACTGATGTCTTGAGAAGTTGCTTCAATATATCCACATAATTTTACTTCCTCATGAAGCTATCTATTTTGTGAAGTGTACCAGTCCCTCCTGCAGCAAAGCACCCCCACAACATGATGCTACCACCCCGTGCTTCACGGTTGGGATGGTATTCTTCAGCTTGCAAGCATCCCCCTTTTTCCTCCAAGTATAACGATGGTCATTATGGCCAAACAGTTCTATTTTTGTTTCATCAGACCAGAGGACATTTCTCCAAAAGGTACGATCTTTGTCCCCATGTGCAGTTGCAAACTGTGGTCTGGCTTTTTTATGGTGGTTTTGGAGCAGTGGCTTCTTCTTTGCTGAGCGGCCTTTCAGGTTATGTCGATATAGGACTCGTTTAACTGTGGATATAAAATACTTTTGTACCTGTTTCCTCCAGCATCTTCACAAGGTCCTTTGCTGTTGTTCTGGGATTGATTTGCACTTTTCACACCAAAGTATGTTCATCTCTAGGAGACAGAACGCGTCTCCTTCCTGAGCGGTATGACGGCTGTGTGGTCCCATGGTGTTTATACTTGCGTACTATTATTTGTACAAATGAACGTGGTACCTTCAGGCATTTGGAAATTGCTCCCAAGGATGAACCAGACTTGTGGAGGTCTACAATTTATTTTCTGAGGTCTTGGCTGATTTCTTTTGATTTTCCCATAATGTCAAGCTTAGAGGCATTGAGTTTGAAGGTAGGCCTTGAAATACATCCACAGGTACACCTCCAATTGACTCAAATTATGCCAATTAGCCTATCAGAAGCTTCTAAAGCCATGACATAATTTTCTGGAATTTTCCAAGCTGTTTAAAGGCACATTCAACTTAGTGTATGTAAACGTCTGACCCACTGGAATTGTGATACAGTGAATTTTAAGTGAAATAATCTGTCTGTAAACAATTGTTGGAAAAATTACTTGTGTTATGCACCAAGTAGATGTCCTAACCAACCTGCCAAAACTATAGTTTGTTAACAAGAAATTTGTGGAGTGGTTGAAAAACTAGTTTTAATGACTCCAACCTAAGTGTATGTAAACTTCCGACTTCAACTGTATTTGAGAGTGGATTCTCGGCCCTGACTAACATGAAAATTAAATACAGGCACAGACTGTAATCCATGAAAATTAAATACAGGCACATTGTAATCCAAGATGGCGTAGCAGTTCAGACGTCCTGTCGTGTCCCGTGTATATATATATATATTTACATATTTTTTTCTTCACTTATCTTTTTACATTTTTTTTATTCTAAATACTCAACCTCAAAGCACTCTCCTGCAACCCGCCTCATCAATTTAAAAAAAAAAAGAAAGTATTATTTACCTCATCTGAATTCCACGACAGAAGCTAGCCAGAGGTTAGCCATTTTCACTGGCTAACGTTGAAGTTCAGCTAGCTACGGTTAGCTGTCCTCAGCTATCCATTAGCTCGAAAAGCTATCGCCAGTTTTTGTACAGCGCGACTCAGACCAGAGCATATCGGACCTATTCTCTCTCCTTTCCTCGATTTCTACCGCAGGCTCTGGACATTTACACCTGGATCTTGCAGCTAACTAGCTGCTACCTGAGTGACTATTGGCAACGTCGGTCTCGGAATTAACACACACTATTACGGAGCTAGCTAGCTAACCAGCTGAAGAATTCCGTCAGCCACTCGTGGGCTACTCCTGAGCTAGCCAGCTGAAGTGTCTCCTGGGCTACAACTCACCTATCCTGACCCGTTTTACTGCCGATGCGGAGCCCCATTGGGTCTTCACGACTGGATCACCGACGTTATCTGCCCGAGGGAGTTGTCCAACTGGCCCCTCCGTCGCGACGTAACCTGATCGCCCATCTGCGGCCAGCTAATCGTTAGCTGTCTTTTCGGCTGCGATCTGAATGTAACATGCACATAAAGTCAACAGTGTAGTGTCCTCATCTTTGGTCTAATAATGTTTCCACTATTTCGAAACTGTTCCATTTCAATTGCTATCATGCTTATGCATATGCATTTCATATGCATTTCTTCTGTATAGGCCAATTCCAACGAGTGTAAAGGGTTAATGTTTTAACACTATCCAAAACCTTAACCTTTCATTTCTAAATGTAACATTTGGAGCAACTTTACATTTGAGGTTGGGGAAATGTAAGGATGCTGAGCAGGAGGAGTCAACCCAGGGTGTGAAAAACACCAAGAAATCTGACGTTTGGAGCAACTTTGAAATTTGGAGAAATGTGGAAAAACATCAAAATCGGAAGTCAAATTGGTAAAACCATGAGATCTTGTTGCATCCTTAACAGAGCAGAGACATGTTGGTAAGCTTTTTTATTTTTTACTGAGGAGGCACGATGAAACCATGGTGTTGCCACATATTTCCATTTCCCCTGCCACATAACCCACATTTATCAGTGGAGCCTGTATAATTGAAAGTTAATATGTAGCATGTGTGCTGAATAAGGTTGAAATGTGGTCTACATTTAGATTTTTCCTACGGGAGTATGAACAGTGCACTGACTCTTTGGCACAAATGTTTGTGTAAAAGTCTAACTTTCTTCTCCCTCCTCTCCAGTCAGTGAGTCTATGCAGGGTTCCAATTACATGTTGACTGTTGGAGTTTCCCAAGAAATAATGGGGTGGACCAAAGAATAATATTTTCCAATATTATTATGTGTATTCATATACATTTTTGTCTCTCCCTTTCTTTCCACTCTCTCCCTTCCCTTCTCAATTAAAATTTTTAAATTCAATTTAAGAGCTTTATTGGCATGGGAAACGTATGTTTACATTGCCAAAGCAAGTGAAATAGATAATAAACAAAAGTCAAATAAACAATTAAAAATTAACAGTGAGCATTACACTTACAAAAATGTAATATTATAGTGTTGTAATGATGTGCAAATAGTCTCTCTCTCCCTCTCTCCCTTTCTTTCTCTCTCTCCCCTTTGCTCTCTCCTTCTCTCTCTCCCCCCTCCTCTCTTCCCCCTTCTCTCTCCAACCCTCTCTTTCCCATGCAGCGTGTGAAGTGGGTTTCTATAAGCCAATGGCAGGTGATGGGTTGTGTGGGAGGTGTCCTCTACAAAGCCACTCAGAGACCAGAGCTGCCCTCTACTGCCCCTGTGACTCCAGCCACTACAGGGCCCCTACAGACCCCCCTGCCGCACCCTGCACAAGTACATAACTCACAAATGCACACAGTCATGCGCACACACACAGATGAAAATAAACATCTGAAAGAGAAAATAGAAGCACATTCCACTGGTTCAGGTGGTAGTCACGAGGAAAAACATGAAAATATACCCAATTTTCTCTCTCTTCTCCCTTCAAATTTTTCTCCTCCATCTCTTTTTCTCTCTCTCCTCTCCTTAGGCCCCCCAACAGCTCCAGTAAACATGATATCGTCGGTTAACGGTACGTCAGTAAATCTGGAGTGGGGTCGACCGATGGACTCGGGGGGTCGCAGTGACCTGCTGTACAGCGTGCTCTGTCAGAAGTGCTCTGGGGAGGGGGGGCAGTGTGAGGACTGTACAGCAGGGATGGGGTCAACCAGTGGGGGAGAGGGGATGGGAGGAGGGGGTGGAGGGACAGTGGACCGCTCTGGAGTGGTCCCGGTGCGGTTTGTTCCACGGCAGAGCTCGCTGACCGAACCCTGGGTGACCGTTCTAAACCTGGTTGCCCACGCCAACTATACCTTCCGTATCCTAGCGATGAATGCGGTGACTCACCTAAGCAATGAGCCGGTGCCCTTCATATCTGTCAACATCACCACGAACCAGGCAGGTAGGGGACACCTGTATCGACTTAAAACATATAAATGTATGCATGTAGGTTGTTTTACCTGTGGATCAAACACATACAGTTTACACATTAAAAATAACATCTCAACAGCTAGGCTGCATGATACATACAGTGCATTCAGAAAGTATTCAGACCGCTTGCCTTTTTCAACATTTTGTTATGTTACAGCCTAATTCTAAATGGATTAAACAAAACATTTTCCTCATCTACTTGCAACCAATAACCGATAATGGCAAAGACAAAAATGTATTACAAATAAAAAACAGAAATACCTTATTTACATAAGTATTCCAACCCTTTGCTATGAGACTTGAAACAGGTGCATCCTGTTTTCATTGACCATTCTTGAGATGTTTCTACAACTTGATTGGAGTCCACCTGTGGTAAATTCAATTGTTTGGACATGACGTGGAAAGGTACACACCTGTCTATATAAGGTCCCACAGTTGACAGTCCATGTTAGAGCAAAAACCAAGCCATGAGGTCGAAGGAATTGTCAGTAGAGCTCCGAGACAGGATTGTGTCGAGGCACAGATCTGGGGAAGGGTACCAAAAAATGTCTGCAGCATTGAAGGTCCCCAAGAACACAGTGGCCTCCATCATTCTTAAATGGAAGAAGTCTTCCGAGAGCTGGCAATTGGGGGAAAAGGGCCTTGGTCAGGGAGGTGACCAAGAACCCGATGGTCACTCTCCTTCTGGGAGAACCTTTCAGAAGGACAACCATCTCTGCAGCACTCCACCAATCAGGCCTTTATGGTAGTGGTCAGACGGAAGCAACTCCTCAGTAAAAGGCACATTACAGCCTGCTTGGAGTTTGCCAAAAGGCACCTAAAGGATTCTCAGACGATGAGAAACAAGATTCTCTGGTCTGATGAAACCAAGATTGAACTCTTTGATCTGAATGCCAAGCGTCACATCTAGAGGAAACCTGGCACCATCCCTACGGTGAAGCATGGTGGTGGCAGCATCATGTTGTGGGGATGGTTTTCAGCGGCAGGGACTGGGAGACTAGTCAGGGTCGAGGGAAAGATGAACGAAGCAAGGAATAGAGAGATCCTTGATGAAAACCTGCTCCAGACTGGGGCAAAGGTTCACCTTCCAACAGGACAATGACCCTAAGTACACAGCAAAGACAATGCAGGAGTGGCTTCTGGACAAGTCTCTGAATGTCCTTGAGTGCCCCAGCCAGAGCTTGGACTTGAACCCGATCGAACATCTCTGGAGAGACCTGAAAATAGCTGTGCAGCGACGCTCCCCATCCAACCTGACAGAACTTGAAAGGATCTGCTGGGAAGAATGGGAGAAACTCCCCAAATACAGGTGTGCCAAGCTTGTAGCGTCATACCCAAGAAGACTTGAGGCTGTAAAGTTGCTTCAACAAAGTACTGAGTAAAGGGTCTGAAGACTTATGTAAATTTAATATTTCAGTTTTAATGTTTAATAAATTTGCCAAAATGTATAAAAAACTGTTTTTGCTTTGTCATTATGGGGTATTGTGTGTAGATTGGTAAGGGGGGGGGGCAATGTATTCCATTTTAGAATAAGGCTGTAATGTAACAAAATGTCTAAAAAGTCAAGTGGTCTGAATACTTTCTAAATGCACCATGTTTTGACATATATTGACGTTTTGTAGTTGTGCTCCATGGAACATTGATGTATGTATGTTCTGTTTTCTATTAAAAAAAAATAGTTTCTGTACTTCCTGTTCCTGCTTTCTGTTCAGCCCCTTCCCAGGTGATCGCCATTCGCCAGGAGAACGCCAGTCAGAACAGCGTCACTCTGCAGTGGCACGAGCCTGACCAGCCCAATGGAGTCATACTAGAGTATGACATCAAATACTATGAGAAGGTAGAGTAGATACATACATACATACAAACATATCTACTGTATGTACTGTACATACAGTAGATACATACAGTAGATACATATATGCGTGTATGTGTCTCTCTGTCTGTGTTTATGCATGCTGATGTATGCTGATTGATTCGTGAAAGTGACAGCCTAGCAGCAAAGACAAGTTAATTGCTTTGTGGTTCTGCATGCTCTGACTCACAGCTAATGAGGTAAGAAAGATCTGAGCAACACACACACAGACCAGGATCCCCACAGTGGGGGAGGTCACTGGAGACTTGAGGTTGTGTGTATAGAGTGAATAGTGTCAGACACACACACACACACGTCTGGATAGTACAGACAGATTAGTGTGGCTGCTGTGTTGTTATCGTAATCTGTGCAAATCCCTGGGGTTACTACTGGATAAATCTGCAATATAAACACTGCTTGTACAGACTGTCTTTATCACAGCTCTCCTCCACCAGGATAAGGAGCAGCAAAGTTATTCCACCCTGAAGGCCAAGGGGACCACGGCCAGGGTGTCTGGCCTGAAGCCTGGTACCAGGTACATTTTTCAGGTCCGGGCCAGAACCTCGGCAGGCTGCGGACGCTTCAGCCAGAATGTGGAGATCCAGACCGGGAAAGCAAGTAAGAGAATGAGTGGAGCACTATTTTCATTTGTAGAATCTCTCACTAGGTTTAGAAGGTTTAGAAGTGCTTTGTATTCTATTGGTGTCTATTGGTGCCAACCTATCTGCAGTGTTATTACAGACTTTACTGGTATATTTACTGTAGTGTTTTTGCAGACTACTGTAGTATGCTATAGTATTTACTATAGTGCTTTAGAAAAAACACTGCTGTGAATACTACAGTAAAGTCTTCAAAAACACTACAATAAATACTAACGTATATTCCACAAAAACAATACTATAGTATACTACGGTCATGTCTGCAAAACACTATAATGAGTACTATAGCATACTACAGTTATGTACACAAAAACACTACAGTGAACACTACGGTATACTACAGTAATGGCTTCATACACACTCTGTGAACACTACAGTAATGTCTGCAAAAACACTACAGTGAATACTATAGTATATAAATATAGTAATACTGCAGTATTTATACCATAATATATTATTGTATATTTTCATGAGGGACAGAATGGTGCTGGGTTAAAGAGCCATGAATGTCAGTGGGACCAGGAAGCCTTCAGACAATCCTGTAATGCTATAGATCTGTGCTATGTGTGAGGGTCACCCCTGTCAGGAAAGCTGCTGCTGCGGGCCTAAGCCTCAAAGAGCACTGAACACACACACACACACACACACACACACACACACACACACACACACACACACACACACACACACACACACACACACACTCACACAAACTGGTTGTGTTGTTGTGTGTGTCCAGTTCCTCTGCGCTACGACACTATGACTATCATCTGGATCTGTATGGCGTTGGTCTCTGGCCTGGTCACCTTCCTGGCCATCGTCATCTGCAGGAAACGGCAAGGCAACCCTTTCTTACACTACACCACTACCCGTGATGTGGATGAGTCCTCTCTGACTCTACGTCACTCATATACGTATGTGGGATATTTTTTACTCTACCTTAACAAGGGTTCAAGTAAATTATACCACTGTCTCCATAGGATTCATTTATTTTATAATCAACATTCATATTAGTATTTTATTTTGTATCCTTAATCTGTCTCTGATGTCGTATACCCATATGCATTGAAATCCATAGGATGACCTCTAATCCCCTATTGAGGACCAGCTCAGTTGGTAGGGCATGGCTCTTGCCATTCCAAGATAGTGGGTTTGATTCCTGGGACCACCCATCCGTAAATAACGTATGCAAGCATGACTGTAAGGTGCATTTGATAAAAGCGTCTGATAAATGGATATTTTTTTTTACCCCCATAGGCTCCAGTGCTACAGTAACTGTCTATTTTCAATCCAACAGTCCCACAATCCCACAGCACAGGAAACCAAGGAGATAGTCTCTCTAACTTTGTTAATGCTTTTAAATAGCCCAGAGTAGTTCTCACTCTAGATTATGGCATGTGTTAGTTAGCAGTGGAAAGTCAGGTCATCTCCCAGAGTTTCTGCATGGGTAATGTTCAGACCCAGCTGAGTTTTGTACTTCTAAACAGACAGTTTAATTATTATGGCTGTTCATGTTAGTTAAATAACAATGCTAATGTTTTCACTTATCCCTCTCCTTCTCTCTTTTGATGTCTATAATTTACATCTTCCATAAATAATTTGTGGATTTAATTATTTCCAACTTCAACGCATGTTAGCATTTTCAAGCGGAGTCTGAAAGATAGAATGAGAGGAAAACCGTGAGAAGTATCCCCGTGTGACTCTAAACTATTCTAAACTACTGTTTGATATACAGACACTGTGGCTATAGCAAGGCCTTCCAGGACTCTGATGAGGAGAAGATGCACTACCAGAATGGCCATGGTATGTTTGTATTATTACATTTTCATCCTCAGTGTACACAGTTCACTTCCTGTTTGATTCAGATTTATTGAGGTACAAAATCTCAGTACTGCAGTCTCTCTCTCCCTCCTCTCCCTCTCTCTCTCTCTCCTAGCCTCCCTTTTCTCTCTCTGTATCTCCCCCTCTCTCTCTCTCTCTCTCTCTCTCTCTCTCTTTCCCTCTCTGTGTCTCTCTCCCCCTCTCTCTCTTTCTCCCTCTCCCTCTTCCCTCTCTTTCCTGTGACAGTCTCATGTAGCATATTGTTTCCATCCAGTGGTTTGTGACCAGATGCTAATGTTGTCTATTTTAGTGTCATTCCCCGACATGCGATTCTACATCGACCCACACACCTATGAGGACCCCTGCCAGGCCGTCCACGAGTTTGCCCGAGAAATTGAAGCTTCCAGGATCAGAATAGAGAAAATCATTGGGTCAGGTAAACTGAAAATCATTGGCTGAAGAAAAGGCTGCGGTGTGCAGCGGAGAGGAATGGCACAGTGGAATCAGAGCGTTGCATGGGGCTGTCAATCAAACACCGAGACACACAGGGAATAATAACATCACACTGGCACAGCAGGACATGGTAACACACAGGCGTCATAATCATGGCTGTTAACAGTGACCTTTAGGGTTGTAGTTGTTGATAAGACACATTAGACAGAAAGGGAAAGGGGAAGGAATGTAATGATGTGTTCTGTGACTTTTCAAAGCATAAAGCAGGAGATGAGATTAGGAAACGATTTATTTTTGTTCGAATGAATCTATCACTCAATTAATAGATTAGTTTATATTGTGGTCGTCCTGGAGGAGTACACCTAAACGTGTGTGTGTGTGTGTGCAGGTGAGTTTGGGGAGGTGTGTTACGGGCGGATGCGTCTCCCAGGGAAGAGAGACATTCCGGTGGCTTTGAAGACACTGAAGGCAGGATACAGTGACAAGCAGAGGAGGGACTTCCTGGCTGAGGCATCAATCATGGCCCAGTTTGACCACCCTAACGTCATTCACCTGGAGGGAGTGGTCACATGCAGTAAGATTCCATTTGATTTGATTCAACTCCATTTTCAGTTTGATGCAATTCAATGTCTTTACTACGTATGAATTCAATTCAAGAAGGAAGTACATACGCCCATAGAAATAAGAATTAATAGAATGGGCTTGGAAGCTCTAACACTGGGTACACTCGCAATGGCTGACTGGTATTGTGATGCAATAATTTCCATGGTATTTTGGAATGTTCTATCAACTGATGCTGGATTGCCATGGTAATGTAGAATGTTCATTCAAATAATGGTAAGGCTCCTGCAATGGAATGTATTTTTGTAATGTCAGTTATCACAGCACAGATTGAAGGGTACACTTCCTGCTTTTACTTCCTGGCATGGATACACTCAAAATGGCTGCCAGTCCAACCATTATGCCATCATTGACTTGAATGGAGAAGCCCTTTCTATTCATTCTTATTTCTATGCATATGCCGACCTGATGTAAGTTACTCCTGTATAGTTACTGTGGAATAACTCTTCCTCTCTCCCTTCCTCCCTTACTACCTTACACCCTCCCTCCCTTATTCCCTTATCCCCCATTCTCCCTTACCCTCCCTCCCTCCCTCACTTACTCCCCCTCCCTCCATAACCCCCTTACTCCCTTACCCCCCTCCATCCCTTACCCCCATCCACATCCCTTACCTTCCCTTACCCCCCGCCATCCCTTACTCCCTTACCCCCCTCCATCCCTTACCTTCCCTTACCCCCCTCATTCCCTTGTTCACCCTCCCTCTCTCTCTCTCTCTCTCTCTCTCTCCCTCCCTCCCTCCCTCCCTTACAATTTTACCCTCCCCCCTCCTTACTCCCTTCCCTCCCTCCCCCCTCCTTACTCCCTTCCCTCCCCCCTCCCTCCTTACTCCCTTCCCTCCCTCCCTTACTATTTACCCCCCCAGGTAAACCAGTCATGATCATCACTGAGTACATGGAGAATGGATCTCTGGACTCTTTCCTGAGGGTTTGTTGCTTTTATAAGGATTTCATCTATTTTTCCCATACCCTCTCACTCTCCCTCTCTCCCACTCTCACTCTCTCTCTTTCTTTCTCTTGTAGAGAAATCGTTTTTGAAGCACTTGACATCTGAAATCTCAATCAATATGCCTCTAACTAACACTACAATCTCTCTCAATCTCAATCCCCGTTCTTCTCCTCCTCTCAGAGACATGATGGTCAGTTCACTATAATCCAGTTGGTGGGCGTGATGCGTGGCATCGCGGCGGGTATGACCTACCTGGCAGACCTAGGCTACATCCACCGCGACCTGGCAGCTCGTAACATCCTGGTCAACAGCAACATGGTGTGTAAGGTGTCTGACTTCGGCCTGTCCAGAGTCCTGGAGGACGATCCTGATGCAGCATACACCACCAGCGTGAGTTCACACTTTAATGTTAGATAAATTCTAAAACTCTTATATATACTAGATTATAATACTGTTGTAGCCCGAGTTCTCTAGTTCTGGTTCTGTTTTCTATTCCGTGGTGATGCCAGTGGTTGTTCTAGTTCTGGTTCTAGTGCGTTTCTGTTCCCTTCAGGGTGGTAAGATTCCAATCCGCTGGACAGCGCCAGAGGCCATCGCCTACAGGAAGTTCTCCTCTTCCAGTGATGTGTGGAGCTATGGCGTGGTCATGTGGGAGGTCATGTCATATGGGGAGAGGCCATACTGGAACCTCACCAACAGAGATGTGAGTGGATTGGAGAGGACACACACACACACACATACAGTACATGCAAACCACACATACACCCATAAGAAAACATGTGTGTAATGATACCTGCATATCTCTCTCTCTTTGTGTGTGTGTGTGTGTGTGTGTGTGTGTGTGTGTGTATAGGTGATAAAGTCAGTAGAGGAGGGCTACAGGCTACCTGCTCCTATGGGCTGTTCAGGTGCTCTACACACTCTCATGCTGGACTGCTGGCAAAAGGACCGCAACGAGAGGCCCCGGTTCTGCCAGATTGTTACAGTTTTAGACAAGCTGATCCGGAACCCGGAGAACCTCAAGTCCATGGACACGCTGTGCAGGTGAACATGCTGCTAGGCAACCATCGCCGGGGCAACCATCGCTTGGGCAATACATTGTCTGGACAACGCACTGCAAATCCACTCTCAACTTATCTGTCAAACATGAGCTGTGGGATAAAGTTACACCCCAAAGTTTCCCTCAAACTTCCCCGGCTGACACGAGGGAGACAGGTTGCCTTAAGAGAGCAAGGAACGGCCTTGTTCGTTTTCCAATAAGCTCATCTCTGATAGACATGCGCTCTGTTAAATAAGAGCCTGGCTGTGATATTGACATTGATAGTCCGGGAATCAGAGAGCATCAGAGTGAAGAGCGGCTCGAGTTAGAGTTGGACCTGTGTTAAATTGCTTCTTTCAGATCCATGGTCCCATAGAGTTACTGGTGCATGTCGGGGAGATGGAGGGATGAGGAGAAGAGGAGGAGAGGGGGAGGAGGGGGTGTTAAGGATTTCTCTCCGTATTAATCTAGCCAAACCAGCCATCCTGCAATCAGAGCAGCCACCCCTTCTCTATCATTTTAACAGCTATTGATTTTCTGCCTTAGCTGCTAGTGCATTTCAACACCTTTTTTCCTCTCCACCTCTTTTTTTCCACATCTCTCCCTTTCTTCATGTCTCCCCTCTCCCTTCTGTCTGTGTGTTTGTCCTATCTCCTTTTCTTCCTCTTTTCTCTCTTTCTCACTCTTTCTCTCTCTGTCCCTTCTCTCTCTCTCTCTCTCTCTCTCTCTCTCTCTGTCTCTCAGGTTAGGCACACCTCCTATTATGGACAGAAGTATCCCAGACTTCAGCAGCTGTAGGTCTGTGGATGAGTGGCTGGACACCATCAAGATGGGCCGATACAAGGACCATTTTGCTGCAGGAGGCTACCTGACCCTAGGCCACGTCATAGGCATGAACCAAGGGTGAGAGGCAAGGCCATAGCATCATTCTCCAATCACATCATCCACATGTCATTGATGCTTAAGAGTAATTTAGGCTGTCTGATGAGTGTGTTCATGTGTGACTCTGTCCCATCTCTGTGTGTCCTACAGGGATATCCACAGGCTGGGGGTGACACTGATGGGCCACCAGAAGAAGATCATGACCAGTGTACAGCTGATGCGTGTCCAGGTGCTCAACAGAAGTGTGCCCTCGGTGCACGTATAACTTCAGCCTCAAGGCTTCTCCAGCCAGCCGATTTTCAAATCTAGCCCCAGGCTTCTGAGGCCTCGTTGGAACTCATGGGAATTGATCTATGACTATCAGAGAAACTACAATGTCCGGGTGACATTTTGGTTAACTTTTCAAGACCTCTTCTTTGAGAGATTGAAACTTCAAGAGTACGGATGAAGGGACTTGAGTACCATAGCCTTTGTTTTTCCTATTCAGATATGTTTCATGTCTTGTTTGTAAAAATGTATGGACTGCCTTAATCTCCACAAATGATTTAAATGTTGTTGTATACAAAGAGAGATTCTATTCATATTAATGTATCAGTTAAGTATACGTTACAATGGATCTGAGTGATAGCCTAGCATACAGTAAGAAAGAGACTGGCAAGGGCTGGAGCACTGAGCTGTGTCCCCCAGCACACAGCTTCTCCTATGGTTTCCCTGAGAACCGGCCCCAGGCCCCTGTCCACTTACATGGCACAAGAAGACCCTGGACCTGAACCTGACAGTGGACAAACAGCAACAACCTAGTCGACTCACCAGAAATTCCAAGTCTCCTCCACTAAGAAGGAGGCCAGCTCCAATTTGGCTATGAAAGACTGTACGGAGTCACAATCTCACACAGTAAACTTTTGAAGGACCCTAGGAGAGAAGCACTGTGTTCTCTCTCTGGGACAGCTGCGTAGCGCACAACTACTGTAGAACAGATGTATGGATGATGACTCATTGTGATTATAGTGTTTTGACTCTGTGGTGGTAAGGACAAAACAAGGAATAGGGAAAGTGCTGAATGTGGAATGTTTTTATCTAAATACTCTGAAAACAATATTATTGACGATCCTAGTTCCACTGTGCAATCAAGAGAATGGTTTTCTAATGCACCTATGTTTGATTTCCTGAATAAGTGGTCTATGTCTCTTTTTATTAGAGAAGAAGCTCATTATATTCCCTGATTATGCATTGTATAACTATGGTGACATTTCAATAATGTTTCCAGATTTTTCTCCTGAGACACTTTTTAAAAAAAACACTGGACTTCAATAGAAAATCCATATTTTATGAAGGTATGTTTTATTAGATCTATCAATTGACAAACAGCCTTCAGTTTTCTATACCAGTACATACCTATGGTCACTACAACTGTTTTCTATACCAGTACATACCTATGGTCACTACAACTGTTTTCTATACCAGTACATACCTACGGTCACTACAACAGGATTTACTAACCTCTGTCTGAAATTAGGGGCTCTATTCAATCAGTATCGCTGAATCGTTACAGATTGCTCAATAGATATTTTAAGGAAATTTCCGATTAAGCCGAAATATGCAGCGTTTAACGTGAATGCTGTCTCCACTAACGCAGGAACATTGCCTTTAAATTTCAATCACGCTGTAACGCTGAACTTCCGCAATACGAATTGAATAGAGCCCTAGGTCTATTTGCTCTCAAACAAAATTCAAAAGACAAAAGCTTTTTGCAAAGATTGATGGATCATCCTTGTTTGTCATGTTGAATCATATAATACAAATAGTGACTGAAAAAGCAATACCCCTCTGTATGCACGGCTCAGTGCTGAGTCCACTGCCATGATTCACCTGTGAATAAATAAAATGGGTTTAACACAACTGACCTGTCTCGCCTGGGATGTTGCAGAATGTTTCACATTCCAATTCGGAACACAACACAGTGACTAATGTAGGAATGAATAGAAATTGAACAAAACAGGGTTAGGGTTACAGTAATGGATAGGGTTAGGGTCTATGTGTGTGGACATGAAGCTTGGGTTAGGGTTGTGGTTAGGGTCTATCCAGGATGTGGGCATGTAGTTTGGGTTAAGGTTAGGGTTAGGGTTATGATAATAGCTACGGTTTGATCTGGAGTGTGGCCTTGAAGCTATACATTCCATCCCTGGATTTAGGTATGTTTTAAACCATTTCACCAGAAGTTCATTGAAGCTGGGGTTAAGGTTAGGGTTAGTGTTCGGGTTGATCCATGGTGTGGCCTTGGAGCTACACATTCCATCCCTGGATTGAGGTAAGTTTTAATACATTTCACTTGAAGTTCACCGAGGCTAGGGTTAAGGTTAGGGTAAAAAAAAAAGATATTTGATGAAAAATTGTATTTGGCCTTGCTGCTATTAGCCGATACAAACACATTGAATAACATATTCACTACATGGAACAACAGATAGTCCCAAAAAACAAATCTAAAGGAAGTTTGTTCTGAAGTGTCTGTCCTAGTATATCTGAGAGATATAAGAAAGATCAGGATATATATATATATGTATACAAACATATTTAATCCCTTATGTTTGGCACTAAACAGTCTCCACACATACTTCCATGATTTTTTTCCACTGGTACCGGGGGATCTTCAGACGAGACGTGAGGCCTGTGGGCGTCCTAGAGCAAAACAACCGACATGTACAGTACGTCTTCGTGAGACACTTACCTTTCCACAAACTGTTCAGATGCTACAGACAGAAGTTAGAAGATCGGCAGTACTGACTTCAGACAGGTCACAAGACACTTGTGGGGGGTCATAGATCAAAAGAGATCTTATCTTTCCATAGAGGGATCATAATATTTTTCCTAGGCCAAACCGTTCAGGGGGGTACTTTACACCACTGTGTGCTTGTAATAGTTTGTAGGCCAGACCGTTAAGCCAGATCAGAGGCAGTAGGGATGACTAGTTATATTGATAGGTGCGTGAATTGGACCATATTGCTGCCCTGCCTGAGCATTCTAAATGTAACTTGTACTTTTGGGTGTCAGGAAAAATGTATGGGAGTAAAAACAACATATTTTCTT
Source organism: Salmo trutta (assembly GCF_901001165.1). Taxonomy (NCBI): domain Eukaryota; kingdom Metazoa; phylum Chordata; class Actinopteri; order Salmoniformes; family Salmonidae; genus Salmo; species Salmo trutta. The sequence continues at coordinate 34,363,256 of NC_042972.1, read as the reverse complement.
TAGGAATGTAGTGGAGTAAAAGTAAAAGTTATAAAAAAATATGAATTTATTATTATTTATTTTTTTCACCTTGATTTAACCAGGTAAACTAGTTGAGAACAAGTTCTCATTTATAACTGTGACCTGGCCAAGATAAAGCAAAGCAGTGCGACACAAACAACAACACATAGTTACACATAGAATAAACAAGCGTACAGTCAATAACACAATATAAAAAAAGGAAAGTCTATATTAGGTGTGTGCAAATGGCACGAGGAGGTAAGGCAATAAATACGCCATAGCAGCGAAGTAATTACAATTTAGCAAATTAACACTGTGGTGAGAGATGAGCAGATGGTGATGTGTAAGTAGAAATACTGGTGTGCAAAAGAGCAGAAAAGTAAATAAAAACAATATGGGGATGAGGTAGGTAGAATGGGTGGGCTATTTACAGATGGGCTATGCACAGCTGCAGCAATCGGTTAGCTGCTCAGTTAGCTGATGTTTAAAGTTAGTGAGGGAAATATAAGTCTCCAGCTTCAGCGATTTTTGCAATTTGTCCCAGTCATTGGCACCAGAGAACTGGAAGGAAAGGCAGCCAAAGGAGGTGTTGGCTTTGGGGATGACTGGTGAGATATACCTGCTGGAGCGCGTGCTACAGGTGGGTGTTATTATCGTGACCAGTGAGCTGAGGTAAGGCGGAGCTTTACCTAGCAGAGACATATAGATGACCTGGAGCCAGTGGGTCTGGCGACGAATATGTAGCGAGGGCCAGCCGACTAGAGCATACAGGTTGTGGTGGATGAATCAGAATTAGTTGAGTAACATAGATAATTAAGATGTTTTATTAGTATAATATGCTTATGTGAGATACTTGTCATTAGAAAGTGTCCTTTTCACTTGCACCTTTCCCTTCGCTGGGGCTCAGTCACTTGGGGCCCAGAGAGGGGAGAGGTCCGACTTGTTTTTTACATGTATCTGTTGCTATGCAGAATATCAGCAAGAGAGGAGGACTGAATGAAACAGTCTTCATATGTGAATGTCTACCTATTCTTAAACCATGTGAAGGGATGGCATGATTAATGGGGAACCAATTATTTTTCTCCACAATGTCTGTGCGCAAGTCACTCCCCTCAGTGAGCTTGTCCAGGAGTGGGAACAAGAGGTGTCTTACTGAGGATGGGCCTCTATGAGATAGCACTGACAGAGGAGATTTATGATGTATTTTGATGAGAACACCTAAAAAGCATTCCAGAGGACATGAGCTAATAGTTCTGTTTTATACCGTACCAGGGAGGGACGGTTCTAGGGAGACCAGACACCGGTCTATATAATGAACACGGTTGAGATACCAGTTGCTGTCTTCTGTGTTTTATAGATATCTTTTCATACAAAACTTAACCTTGTGACCCATTCTATGTATCTGTGGTTCATCATGTACGTTGAGAGGGGTGGACCTTGAGTATAAAAGCTCTTTGTATTGAAGGTGTAGTCACCTTTTCAATGGCATCATTGAAGGTCAAGTGCTTTTGCAAAAGTATCTTAAGTATTAAAGATGTAGTTTAACTCAGACTGGTGTGTTTGTAACTCTCCTCATTTGGTAATGCAGAAATTAGCCACCACAAGGTTGCAGTGGTGGGTGGTATTAGGGGCTTTGGTGACAAAACGGATGGCACTGTGATAGACTGCATCCAGTTTGCTGAGTAGAGTATTGGAAGCTATTTTTAAATGACATCGCTGAAGTCGAGGATCGGTAGGATAGTCAGTTTTACGAGGGTATGTTTGGCGGTGAGTGAAGGAGGCTTTGTTGCGAAATAGGAAGCCGATTCTAGATTTAATTTTGGATTGGAGATGTTTAATATGAGTCTGTAAGGAGAGTTTACAGTCTAGCCAGTGTCGTGGACGAATCAAAATTAGTTGGGTAACATAGATAATTAAGATGTTTGATTATTATAATATGCTTATTTGAGGTACTTGTCATTAGAAAGTGTCCATTGGACTCTGGTGTCTTTTCAGTTACACATTTCCCTTTTCTGGGGCTCAGACACTGTGGGCTCAGAGAGGGGAAGAGGTCAGACTTGTCTTTTACTTGTCTCTGTTGCTCTGCAGAATATCAGCAAGAGAGGAGGACAGAATTAAATATTGTCTTCATATGTGAATGTCTCTTTACCTATGCTTAAACCATGTGAAGGGATGGCGTGATTACTGGGGAACCAATGACTTGTCTCCACAATGTCTGTGAGCAAGTCACACCCTCCTTTTCCTTATTGTGGGGAGGTTTATGGCAGTGTCTGGGACCATGGTCTCTTAGATCTCACACTTATCCTGTGATAATATATGGCCTAGAGGCTCAATCCCCCCAGTGAGCCTGTCCAGGAGTGGGGTCAAGAGGGGGTTTGCTTGAGATGGGAGTATCTAGAGTTGACAATTGATATATGCCATTGGATGAAATAGTTCTGTTCAATACCGTACCAGGGAGGGACAGTTCTAAGGAGACCAGATACAGGGCTATACAATGAACCCTGTTGACATAGCAGTTACTGTCTGATGTGTTTTATGGATATCTGTCATACAAAACGTAACCTTTGTGAACTGTTACTAAGTATCTGCGGTTTGTCAATGTACGTTGAAGGGGCTGTATCATTGCTATAAAAGATCCCTGAGCCATTCTGTAAGCACCTCATTAAATGATTCATTCGAGAGAATGCATTGGTGGGGTCAAGAACTTTTGCAAAAGTATCTTAAGTATTAAAGATGTAGTTTAACTCGGACTGGTGTGTTTGTAACTCCTCATTTGGTAATGCAGAAATTAGCCACCACACCAGACACCTAGGTATTTGTAGTTGTCCATATATTCTAAGTCAGAACCGTCCAGAGTAGTGATGCTAGTTGGGTGGGCGGATGCGGGCAGCAAACGGTTGAAAAGCATGCATTTGGTTTTACTAACGTTTAAGAGCAGTTGGAGGCCACGGAAGGAATAGTAAAGTAAAGTACAGATACCCCCCAAAAAGTATTTTTACTTAAGTACTTTACACCACTGTGTGCTTGTAATAGTTTGTATGCCAAACCTTTCGGACGCTACAGACGATTTTGTGAGAAGACTGATTTTCGGGATGTCTCATGGTCTGATATGATATGAATTGTGGACAAGAAGCTAGGGTTAGCCTGTCTGGGCCAGTGGGACGCTTGCGTCCCACCCTAATCAACAGCCAATGGAATCGCGTCGCACGAAATGCAAAACCTCATAAATGCTATAACTTCAATTTCTCAAACATATGACTATTTTACACCGTTTTATAGATACACCTCTCCTGAATCGAACCACGTTGTCCGATTTCAAAAAGGCTTTACAGCAAAAGCAAAACATTAGATTATGTTAGGAGAGAACCCAGCCAGAAATAATTACACAGCCATTTTCAAAGCAACTAGATGCATCGCAAATACCCAAAACACAGCTAAATGCAGCACTAACCTTTGACAATCTTCATCAGATGACAATCCTAGGACATCATGTTACACAATACATGCATTTTTTTGTTCGATAAAGTTCATATTTATATATAAAAACAGCATTTTACATCGCCGCGTGACATTCAGAAAATCTTTTCCCTCAAATGCTTCCGGTGAATCAGCGCTACAATTTACAAAATTACTATTCGAAAACATTGTTAAAATGTAATATTGTCATTCAAAGACTTATAGATTAACATGTCTTGAATGCCACCGCTTTGCCAGATTTAAAAATAACTTTACTGGGAAATCACACTTTCCAATAAACACGTGGTATGCCCAGCAAAATAGGCTAGGCTATACATGTTGGAGCCATCTTGGAACAATCAACCATCAAAAATACTATTGTAAATAAAACCTTACCTTTGATTATCTTTATCAGAAAGCACTTCCAGGAATCCCAGGTCCATAACAAATGTAGTTTTGTTCGAAAAAGTTAATCATTTATGTCCCAATTGTTAGCGCGCTCCGAAGGCTACTGAAAATGTACCGTGGTGAGTCGGACTTGTCGTCACGAACGTACAATTTTTTTTTATTTAAGTTCGTTCAAACGCCAAACGTTGTATAACATAAATCTTTAGGGCCTTTTTCAACCAGAGCTTCAATAATATTCCATGGGGACGTTTGCATTGTCTTTCAAAACGTTTCGAAAGGGGAGGGTAGCCATGGGCGGCCGCGTCATAATGGTAAATGGCCCTCCACCTGTGACCACTTTCCACAGCCTCTCTTTCAGTCAGTTTTGATAGTAGGAGACTCAAACCACTTTGTAAAGACTGGGGACATCTAGTGGAAGCCTTAGGAAGTGCTAAATGATTCATAAGCCCCTGTGTGTTTCAATGGCAAATGTTTGAAGTGATATCCACACATCAGATTTCAGTTTCCTGTCAGGGTTTGTCTCAGGGTTTTGACTGCCATATGAGTTCTGTTATACTCACAGACACCATTCAAACAGTTTTAGAAACTTTAGGGTGTTTTCTATCCAAATCAAACAATTATATGCATATTCTAGTTACTGGGCAGGAGTAGTAACCAGATTAAATCGGGTACGTTTTTTATCCGGCCGTGCAAATACTGCCCCCTATCCCCAACAGGTTTTAACAAAAAGATCACTGTTGAATCTTGGTCAGGGTGTCTGAGTAATTGGCCTCTCATTCACCTTTAAGAGAGCTAGAGCTAATCCTCTCCTCGGTGAAAGTGAAACGAGACAGAAAGAACACTATTAATCTCATTATGGCCATGTGCTTTGTTACCATGGAATCCCACACCGAATTATCAGTTGCTGACCCATCCCCATGACGACACTGTACCCCTCCTACTCATGATAACTGTGAGTGTTCTAGACTGTCCCCTGGTTGACTTGTCGCTGGGCGACACAGAGTGGGTCATGATGAGTCATGACAGGAGTGTGTTTGCTGTTTGTTATCGCTAATACCCAGGTCCTCATTGCAAAAGAAACCGCCAACATTAGAGATTCATTATAATCCTTAAGCATTTAATGTAAAACTCCCCATCAAAAATACACTTTCATTAAAATGCTTGAGCATTCAATGTAAATTTCATCTCCGCTATATAATGAAGTCTTTTGAACAACCTTGGAACAATGCAACACTAAATTTAAATTGTTGTGTATCCTAATGTGCTGCTGTCAATGCATCACATCCAATAAATAATTAAGTTTGCCCTTGACACAGAGCCAGAAGGGACTGTCCAATACTGTGTATTGTTTCCTGGTTGTTTCAGACATTTTTGTCAAGGTATGTGTCTGTGGCAGCAGGGTGTGATTGTGGGTTGGCTGTTGTGTTAATTGGACACAGTAGCCTCGTCTGACATCTGAAGAAAGAGATGGGTTTATTGAGAGCGTTCAAGCAGTACATGATAGAGCGCTGGGAGCCATAGGGTTGTATAAGGTCAGGGTGTGAATCTCCTACCAGTTTAATAACTCACACAAACTTAGCTCCTACTGATGCCTCCATCTCTCTGTCTTATTCTGAAAATAGGAATCATATATATTCTATTTTTACACTAGCTAACTGACTTCAAGAGACTTTGCTGGCTGCATCAGTGTCACTGTTAAAATACTAGAGACGCATATGCTAGATTGAACTGTAATTACCACATTGAGAATGGGATTAATACACTAGCAGGGCAGAGGAAAGATATAAGAAGAACCCACATACTGTTAAAGCCTTCCGCCATTTATAAAAGGTGCAGCAAAATACTTATGTGCTAGCTCCCTCAACAATTTGACTGTTCGTGTGTATAGGAGTTCTGAGAGTGTGTGTGCTTGCAGTGGTAGAAAAAGTATTCAATTATCATACTTGAGTAAAAGTAAAGATACATTAATAGAAAATCACTCCCTTGCAAGTCACCCAGTAAAATACTACTTGAGAAAAAGTCTAAAAGTATCTGGTTTTAAATCTCTTTAAGTACAGTTGTGGAGTATAAGTATAAACTAAAGGTAAATACTATACAACAAATGTCTGATATTAAAGCTGCAATATGTTACTTTTTGGGCAATTTAACCAAATTCACAGAGAAATGAGAGTTATAGATCTGTAATTCTCAATGAAAGCAAGTCTAAGAAGCGGTCGATCTGTTCTATGTGAGCTATTTCTATGCTTCCCGTTCTTACTTTCGGTTTTGTACACCAGCTTCAAACAGCTGAAAATACAATATTTTTGGATATGGAAAATATATTTTGCAGCGGTTTAGATGGTACAATGATTCTCTACACTATACTTACTGGTTTTGTCACATAAACTGAAATTAGGCAAACTATTTGAATTTTAGCAACCAGGAAATGCATAGTGCGTCTTTAAGCAAACCAGATTGCACAATTATCCTTTATTTTTGTATTGATTTACGGACAGACAGGGGCACACTCCAACACTCAGACATAATTTACAAATGCAGTATTTGTGTTTAGTGAGTCCGCCAAATCAGAGGTAGTAGGAATGACAACGCGTTATATTGATAGGCGCGTGAATTGGACCACAATGCTCTCCTGTCTAAGCATTTTAAATGTAACTAGTACTTTTAGGTGTCACGGAAGTTGTATGGGAGTAAAAAGTACATGTAGTGCATTCGGAAAGTATTCGGACCCCTCGACTTTTCCACATTTAGTTATGTTACAGCCTTTTCTAAAATTGATTCAATGATTGTTTTTCCTCATAAATCTACACAAAATGCCCCATAATGACAAAGTGAAAACAGGTTCTTAGAAATGTTTGCAAATGTATTAAAAAGGAAAAACAGAAATACCTTCTTTACATAAGTATTCAGACCCTTTGCTATGAGATTCAAAATTTTGCTCTGGTGCATCCTGTTTTCATTGATTATCCTTGAGATGTTTCTACAACTTCATTGGAGTCCACCTGTGGTAAATTCAATTGATTGGACATGATTTGGAAAGGCACACACCTGTCTATATAAGGTCCCACAGTTGACAGTGCATGTCAGAGCAAAAACCAAGCCATGAGGTCGAAAGAATTGTCCGTAGTGCTCCGAAACAGGATTGTGTCAAGGCACAGATCTGGGAAGGGTACCAAAATATTTCAGCAGCATTGAAGGTCCCCAAGAACACAGTGGCCTCCATCATTCTTAAATGTAAGAAGTTTAGAACCACCAATACTCTTCCTAGAGCTGGCCGCCCAGCCAAACTGAGCAATAGGGGGAGAAGGGCCTAGGTCAGGGAGATGATCAAGAACCCGATGGTCACTCTGACAGAGCTCCAGAGTTCCTCTGTGGAGATGGGAGAGCTTTCCAGAAGGACAACCATCTCTGCAGCACTTCACCAATCAAGTCTTATGGTAGAGTGGTCAGACAGAAGCCACTCCTCAGTAAAAGGCACACGACAGCCTGCTTGGAGTTTGCCAAAAGACACCTAAAGGACTCTCAGACCACGAGAAACTATCAGGTATCAAGGTAAGACCCAAGTGCAGACGGTGTGAAGTAACAATGTTTATTGTAACAACAGGGGCAGCCAAACGACAGTTCAAGGCAGGCAGGGGTCGATAATCCAGAGTAGGAGCAAAGGTACAGGACAGCAGGCAGGCTCAGGGTCAGGGACAGGCAGAGAGGTCAGGGGGGCAGGTACAGGATCAGGACAGGCAAGGGTCAAAAACCAGGAGGACGAGAAAAAGAGAAGCTGGGAAAAGACAGGAGCTGACAGGACAAACACTGGTAAGCTTGACAAACAAGATGAACTCGCACAGACAGACAGAAAACACAAGTATAAATACCCAGAGGATAAGTGGGGAAGATGGGTGACACCGGAAGGGGGTGGAGACAAACACAAAGACAGATGAAACAAGATTCTCTGGTGTGATGAAACCAAGATTGAACTCTTTGGCCTGAATGCCCAGCTTCACATCTGGAGAAACGTGGCACTATCCCTACGGTGAAGCATGGTAGTGGCAGCATCATGATGTGGGGCTGTGTTTCTGCGGCAGGGACTGGGAGACTAGTCAGGATCGAGGGGAAAGATGAACGCAGCAAAGTACAGCATTGCTCCCCTGTAGCATCCCCCATCCTCCATCCTACAGCAAAGCTAATGCCATGCAGCCGGGGAAATGGAGAAACACTCAGAACAACAGCTCAGTCTTTATCTGCTATAAAAGATGCTTACCACTGCTAAAACAGTAGCTGATATAAGGGGCACATAGAGTTGCATCTGAGATAATATTTGAGTGTTTCTTTGCTTACTCACAATGAGAGGTGAAAAAAAATGTGTGGTTCTGGTGTCCAGGTGCCCTCTGACAATTAACTAAGATCAGTTTTGCAGATTTCCAGGCATAATGGTTAAGGTTAGTGATATGGGAAGGTACACTGATCCTAGATCTGTGTCCCCTAACAGGACTAACAGGAAAACAGATAAATCAAACATGGTTGATATGCACTATTATACACAAACCATATTATGCATTCATGACCTCATGCTATTGTTGGGTAAATATTGCATGTATTATGCATGAGGTACACATAGCCTGACAGTGTAAATATAAATATATAAATCAACATTTAAATATAAATGTGAACACATTAACTTTAGTATGTACACAGTGCTGAGTTGTTTGGATTTTCTGACAGTGTCCAAGGTAAAGTATGTAGATGAGGTGATATCAGGGTTGTAGTACAGTATCAGTCAATACCATATAGAAGATCAAAGAGAAGGGGGATTGAAAGGAGACTTTGTACTGTCAATGTTAGAGCTGCAAGGACTTTTTCAAGACAAACCCCATTCTTTTTAGCCCCACGTTCCATAAACAAAGACGTTCTATCACTCATCCTCTCTGTAAGAGCCTATACTGTAAACACGGTCTCGCCAGCTAGGATATAAGCTGTAGGCTACTATATCTATCTAGTACAGGATGTTTGCCATGAAATGAATAGTAATTGCTCTCTAAATGTTTACTCTATGATAAGTGACCAAATGCTAACCCATTGGCCATGTCCAATCTTTCTAATATTTGTGCAGAACAAATCACATGAACTCATTCAGATTACCATTAAGCTTATTATGACACTACATTGTTTTCTCAGTTGGTCAAATGCCACTGATAATTTGCTCACGTCGGTGCTGTCATTTCTAGCAGTGGGCATTGAGTCTAAATGGGCAAATTGCTACGGTATTCTATTTTACTCTGTTCTATTCTAGCCGTAGCCTTCTGTATTCATGCGTATTAGAGAGAAATGGTATTAACCTTCTTGACCGGGAAAAAAACGATATAAAAAAAATATGTATGAGGCTTTAGGCCAGAAGCACTATCAGTAAGACTTTACGATTACTTTCTATAATGCTCTGAATTGCTGTGAATTGCGCATAAGCTTAGACAAGAGCATTGCACAAGACAATTTCCTCTTTTGATTTACTTACTTACTTATTCATCTATTTATATAAGTATTTGTGCTGAATGAACTCCCTGGAGAGGAATCCTGATTTCCAAGTCCCTTATCAAACATATTAAACAATTATGAATTATTAAAATGGCAATAAGCAGGACCGTTTCCCTCTCTCCTTAATGGCCTCATTCAAAGCAAATTAAATTAAAGGACGAAGCATCTACTAAATGTATGATTGCTTTGATAGCATAATGTGTTGTTTTTGTCACAGCAGACCATAGACAAGACAAACTATTCTTCACAGACACTAAAGAAGATAGATTATCTGGTCAAAAGCGGCATTGTTTCAAATAAACTATTAATATAACTTTGGAGTGTGACTGAACATTTCATAATTCATGTCCCAGTTGCTAAGGTTTTAGAAGAGACGTCACATTAAAACGTTGACAGGGTAATGATGTGCTTTCAAACACGTCACTGAACCGGCCAAGGTGCTAAAACATCAAAGACATCATTCATATCAGTGTTAACACAGACACTAGCAGAAAATCAATTGTGTGTGTGTGAGTGTGTGTGTGCCTTCCTGCCTGCCTGCATGCAAGTGCGTGTGCCTACAGTATGTACATGCATGCACTTTAGTATGTGTAAATCAATGACTTAAAGAAGATTCAGCAATATGTCTGTCTGAGTGTACCCATTTCCCTGACCCTCTCCCGTGTGGACCTTCCTCCCTAAGCATGCAGTCAAACATCATGATTTAATAACAACACTGTCTGTTATTCAGGATTAATTTCCATAAAAGTAACTGCTGCGTGGATGTGAGCAGCCACCTCTCCCCTCATGCCCGCTGTATGCACTCAGCCTGTGTTCAGTGTGTGTGTTTGTGTGTGCCCGCTGTGTGCACCCAACTTTCCATTCTGGGGGGGAAATTATCGCTTTGATGTTCCCCCGCGCTGCCTGCTACCGGTGCCCCTATAAGCTAGCACTAGGCTGACGCAAGATATGCTACCCTACACTCAGCATAGTTCAGAGCCACACGGGGCTGACGCAAGCTAACGCTACATAACACAAGCTAGCGTTGCTCTACTTACAGTGATCACACCCCGGGGATATGAGCGCACAGAACAAAACACACTCTTTATTTAAGGAGATAAGAGTCTAAAATTAACATGATGATAATGATGATGATAAACCAGGCTTCCAACAGTATAGCCAAGGGGGAATGTTGAATCAGAGAGAGAGGGGGAGGAGAAACGGAGAGGAGGGATTGGAGGTAAGAGAGGAGTGGGAATGAGAGGGGGATGCAGAAGAGGAGGAAGATGGTTGTAAAGAGGTGATGGGAAGAGAAGGACAGGGAGAGGGGTGGGACAATTGGGCTAGTAGGAGAAGCAGGATGGAAAGTGGTGGATGAGAAGGGGAGATAGAAAGAGAAAGCTCCTGTTTGTGGATTATTGCGTTCAACACACACACACACACACACACACACACACACACACACACACACACACACACACACACACACACACACACACATCCTGACCTCAGATTCAACTTCACGGGGCTTAATCAGAAACCTGATTCTCTTTCAGCAGTGTGGGCGTCGCCATAACAGTCTCAGAGAGAGACGGGTGAGAAGGGGGCGGTAGATGCTTTTTGGGCTAATGTTCTACCTTCCCTCCGTTCTAATCTCTTCTCTTCTCCTCTCCTCTCCTCCCCTCCTCTCCTCTCCTCTATTCTCCCATCTACTCCTCTCTTCTCTCATCCTCTTCTTTCCTTTCTTCTCCTATCCCATTCACTCCTCTGTTCTCCTCCGTTCCTCTCCTCTCCCATCCTCTTCCCTCATCTCCTCTCCCATCATCCCCTCTTCTCTCCTCCTGAAACTTTAGGCACATGCTCGTAACTCAGCCTTTCACATACATCATGTTTTAATGTAAATTAGAGATTTGCAAATCACGTGCAGATTTAGAGTTAGGATTTGTCCCCTACACATTAGGTAGGGACTGTTCATGTGCACAGAATAGTGTCACTAAGCTACAATTAGAGATGAAGGAAGGAGGGGACAGGAGCTTAAATAGAAACAGGCCATGGTGCTGCAGTATGGTAGATAAAGCGTCTTGTGTAGGTGGCTGTTGACAAGAAGCAGCAAACCTCTGACTTCCACCTCCGTGACTTGAAGAACACGTCAAGGAGCATAAAGAAGAAGCGTGACAAAATTCCTGTCTGGCTCTAAGTCACCGAGCTATTAATGAGTAGGGGGAAAAACACAACTTCTTTATCTCTCTACCAACCCCTTTACATGAAAACTGGTACATTTGGGCAGACACTCTTTAATGAAAGAAAAGGAAAGGAGAGCAACCAACAACAACAAAAAACTCCACCTGGAAGAATCAGATCTTTTTCCTCAGAATGTCAGAGAAAGTGCTGTGTGTGTGAATGCGTGTTTATGTTAATGGAATGTCCCAGTTTAACTGTAGATCTTGTCAATGGTTAGTGTTCCCAGCATGCAATAGCTCCCCTGTTGCTATATTAAGAGATAAGGAGAGAGAGCTACCCCTGTCACATACTACCCCTGAATGAGCAGGGGTAGGACAATATAAATAAAACGCTTAAGAATTTACTCACACGTGTTTGAAAGCATATCTGCTTTTATGAGAGCGAAACGAGAGAGAGCAGGGGATGTTAAAGTGAGTTGTCACTGATTCACTCCCTATGTCAAGAACTCTATAAATGCAGGAGTGGTGAAGTCAGGCGCAGGAGACCAAGGTACGTGAAAACACGTTTAATAGACACCAGTCCAAAATTGCCAAACACAAGGCAAGGAACAAGGAATCCAACAATTGGCAAAAACACGCAAACCGAGTCGGGACACAGCCCAGGAAACCGTATGCAAAATGAATGAAAGGCAGCGAAAAACCAATCCCCAACCCTACGATAGTAGACACAAATAATCCCGCACAACCCTAAACCTAAAAAGACAGACTAAATACCCCCATTAACGAACTAACTCAAAACAGGTGCTAACACAAAACAGACATCACCAAATGAAAATGAAAAGGAGATCAGTGCCAGCTAGTAGGCCGGCGACGACGACTGCCGAGTGCCGCCCGAAAGGGGAGGTGCCACCTTCCGTAGACGTTGTGACACCCTATTTCTTTTTACCAAACTATAATTCTACCCTTGCTACCAGTGGCGATTTTCTTTTTTACCAGCATGTAAATCTTAGTGGGGAAAACTCAATTTTTTGTTGTTGATGCATGCAAGCAAAGCCACAACACAACACTAATCAATACACTAATTGCACTATAACGGTGACAAACGGTGCCCACAAACTGTTAGGGCCTACATAAAGCTGTTCCAACAGCAGTGTCCCAACAAGCAGTCCCAACACCTTACCACTGCTACACCTGGCTATCAGAGGAGCCTTGTCTGGCAACGAAACATACCTGATATGGCTGACTTGCTTAACCAAATGTGATTTCTAGTGACAATTGAGATGTACAAACTATGGCATGAGGGGACGATGAGCGGATAAGAGGATTTCAATTAAGACATTAATGAGCGAGCTAGGATGGACATAGTCAATATAACTATTTCTTCAGGATTTTTTTTATGTACAGCGACAGAATTCACTTTCTTAGCTACAGTATACATATCTCCCTGGTATATTACATAATTTATGAAGCAGCATACAATACATTTTTGGACTCACCTTGTTGTGCTGTGCTTACTTGAACACGAAGGTGGCGCGGTTGCAAATTTTGTCATCAAAAGTTGTCATCAAAGTCTGGCATTCTCTGGATTTATGGTGCTTTCAAGACAACTGGGGACTCAATAAAAAACAAGGTTGAATCATGACGTCAGTGATCTTCAGGTCGGAGCTCTAGAAAGAGGCCTGAGCTCCCAACTTGGAATTCCGAGTTGGATGACCGTTCAAAATGTATTTTCTCATTTTTTTCTGAGTTCCCAGTTGTCTTGAACTTACTGAGTTCTGAGATTCCCAGTTCCGAGTTTCCTGTTTTTTTGAACTCGCCAGAAGTCATGCTGGATTGACAGCATGGCCAATCTATTAAACCTTTTCTGGCCCATGCTGTTGAATGTTTATCCTTTTAAGCTTGGAAAAGAGACCCTTAAACCCAGACTTGGACCACACACCCACTCCACTGAATAGCCGGCTAGTGATTGCTTTGCAATGCTTGCAGTTAGCCACTGATTCCTTCCAAACCACTCATTGTTGAATTTACAATTTTCAACTTGTTGTGTAATGTTTATGTCCAATGGCCGATGATCACCGATACGTTAATCTGTTATTTCTCTTCGTATGACAAGGTTTGAAAAGGATTTGCCACTAGATTGTCGACAGAATTCATGACGATGACTGCTTGTCTAGCTAGCTAAGATTTTGAAAGTATGATGTTGACATCAGTCCGATCAAAGATACAGTAGCTATAACGTGATTTGACGTAATTTTATCTGTGGCCAATGACCGTGAGCCTTCTTGGATGGGGACTTCTAATATAACTCTATGGCAGCACACATGGAGCTTGAATTTCCGAGCTCTCCCTGTAGATTTAGCAGTGACGTAGTGTCCCCATGAGTGACAGAACACTGAGCCAATCACGGCACAACTAGAGAACATTACTAACCCCTACGCTCCGTATTTTCCGCTGGCTGCCCCTTTTGTTGTCAACAATCTACACAAAATACTCTGTAATGTCAAAGTGGATGGAAAATTGTAACATTTAAAAAAATATATGTGGTAAAAAAACACTAATATACTGTATCTTAATTAGATAAGTATTCAACCACCTGAGTCAAAACATGTTAGAATCACCTTTGGCAGAAATTACAGCTGTGAGTCTATCTGGGTAAGTCTCTAAGAGCTTTGCACACCTAGACTGTACAATACTTGCCCATTATTCTTTAAAAAATTCTTCAAGCTCTGTCAAGTTGGTTGATTATCATTGTTAGACAGCCATTTTCAAGTCTTGCCATAGATTTTCAAACCTGTTTCAGTCAAAGCTGTAACTAGGCCACTAATGAACATTCAATGTCCTCTTGGTAAGCAACTCCAGTGCATATTTGACCTTATGTTTTAGGCTACTTTGCTGTGGAAAGGTGCATTTTTCTCCCAGTCTATGTTGGAAATCAGACTGAACCAGGCTTTCCTCTAGGATTTTGCCTTTGCTTAGCTCTATTCCATTTATGGAATATTTTTCCTTCTTTTCACTTTCATTTATGTTAGTTTTGTGATTTAGTGGGCTAAGTCAAGGTCACACAGAGTGTTTCTTGGTAGTCTGACACAAATCTACTTTGAAACGAAAGTATAAACCTCACACACATGGTTACGGGTGTAAAAAAAGGAAAACACTGTTCCAAACCTTCCAACTAGAGTGCCAATTGACTCTCAAACGTCATGTGGCTCATCCCTTCCTCTATTAATGAGAATGTCTGTTTGGTGGACTTTTTTATTCGCTGTATAAGTCTATCTGGTAGATGTTATAAAGGCTGTCTGTCTGGTAGATGTTATAAAGGCTATCTGTCTGGCAGATGCAATACAAGTCTGTCTGTCTGTCTGGTAGATGTTATGAAGGCTGTCTGTCTGGTAGATGCAATACAAGTCTGTCTGTCTGCCTGGTAGATGCTTTACAAGTCTGTCTGTCTGGTAGATTCTATACAAGTCTGTCTGTCTGGTAGATGTTATGAAGGCTGTCTGTCTGGCAGATGCAATACAAGTCTGTCTATCTGGTAAATGTTATACAAGTCTGTCTGTCTGGTAGATGCTATACAAGTCTGTCCGTCTGGTAGATTCTATACAAATCTGTCTGTCTGTCTGGTAGACATCATGTCTCGCTCCATCCACCAACGCCACGTTGCACCACAGACTGTCCAGGAGTTGGCGGATGCTTTAGTCCAGGTCTGGGAGGAGATCCCTCAGGAGACCATCTGCCACCTCATCAGGAGCATGCCCAGGCGTTGTAGGGAGGTCATACAGGCACGTGGAGGCCACACACACTACTGAGCCTCATTTTGACTCGTTTTAAGGACATTACATCAAAGTTGGATCAGCCTATAGTGTGGTTTTCCACTTTAATTTTGAGTGTGACTCCAAATCCAGACCTCCATGGGTTGATAAATTGGATTTCCATTGATAATTTTTGTGTGATTTTGTTGTCAGCACATTCAACTATGTAAAGATACAAGTATTTAATAAGAGTATTTCATTCATTCAGATCTAGGATGTGTTATTTTAGTGTTCCCTTTATTTTTTTGAGCAGTGTATTTGCTAAACACTAACTTTTCAGGGGCTGATAGGCTGTCAAAGGTTCAGTCGTATCAAACTACTACACAATTAAACGTACTATGCTGTGCATCCGCCTTACAGATCCTTCTCGATGAGTCCCGAAGCCAGGATCCCAGCCACCACATTCAGCAATGTGTGTGTATGTGTGTGTATGTGTGTGTGGCCTCACATTTTAGCCTTGGGGGTCTCCAGGGTATTGGGTTGGAGAGCGCTGCACGCATACCCAGACCCAGCCTCACACACTCTCACGGAACACTTTACCTGACTGCTAGTACCACATAGACACAATGACCCAGCATCACACTTTAAGAACAGTACCAGTCTCGCGACTACTCCCTCTTCATATTTTTCCTCCTTCTCCTCCTCTCCTTCCATCCTGTCATCCTCCACTCTCATGTTGAAAATGCGACTATCGCAATTAAAAATAAATGGATCCTTGTGTGTGTGTGTGTGTGTGTGTGTGTGTGTGTGTGTGTGTGTGTGTGTGTGTGTGTGTGTGTGTGTGTGTGTGTGTGTGTGTGTGTGTGTGTGTGTGTGTGTGTGTGTGTGTGTGTGTGTGTGTGTGTGTGTGCGTGCATGCATGTGTGTGTGTTTGGGTTCTGGTCGTGTCTGGCGTGATTGGCTGGTGTATCATTCCGTGACTGGGCCCTGCATCAGACCAGCAGAGAGCGAGGGGTGAGAGGGAGAGAGAGGGGGGAGAGAGCAGGGAGAACGGGTGAGGCAGGGGTAGTGCACTCATGAATGAAACATAGAGGGTAATGAAACGGGTAGCTTAACACTCAGACTCACACACACACACTATCAGACTCAGCCCAAACACAAACACATGCAAATATACTGACAGAATTCTCACAGCAGAATCAAATGGACGATGGTAGAGAATAGAAATATCAACAAAGTACTAGGATTGCCACACCTCCCCTATTAGAATATACAGTGCATAATGTCTGCCAATGACAACCATTAAAGTGTCAAGGAGTGCATACTGTGTAGGTCATAGGGCCATGGGCAGTGGTGCAGAGGTGACATAGCAGGTTATAGCAGGTTGTAGTCTAATGCTAATTAGGTCCGTTTATTGGGTAAATAAGCTAACACTAATTGGCGGTCAGGTACATTTCAGGAAATCTCAACCACTGGCATCTGTTGCACACATACACACAACCTCTCTCTCTTTCTCTCAAAACAAAATCAACCACACACACACACACACACACACCCTCTCTCTCTCTCTTTCTCTCAAAAAAATCAACCACACAAGCACACAAACACACACAATTGGATACACCCCCCCTCCACACACACACACACACACACACACACACACACACACACACACACACACACACACACACACACACACACACACACACACACAGAGACACACACACACACACACAGTCTGTAGACAACAGTAATGTCTCTCTAGTATGTCTCACATTGTTTCATGACAAGGATTCTGCTGCATAAATGAAGGGGCCACATTACTGGGAGTGTTATCATGATTTTAACAGTACTGCATTTAGGTAAATGTTCAACTTGCCATGTTGTGTTGGCATCACAAACACAGTTATAACGTTCACCCATCTTTGAGTGTGTGTGTGTTTGTGTGTCTGTGTGTGTGTATGTGTGTGTGTGTGGGCATGCATCCACATGTGGCATGTCTGTCTATAAAGAGTGTCACTCCTATCATCCTCCCTACTACGGACTAGACGCTGACCGGGAGGGAAACATGCAGACAGATGTTCGAAGGGGAAAATCATCAAGCACAGAGAAGCCCAGCAGGATAAAAAGACACAATAGCTTTCGCTTTTCTCCTGGCTGCTAAGAGCAGGATTAGGGCTTCTTACCACAGAACAATGGGCAGACTGTTGTGCTGATAACGAGGTGTTAATCAGCAATGCTTTCTCCCTCTCTTTCTCCTTCCCCTTCCGGCACTGGAGGCTCAAATCTGCTCTGTACCCCTCTTAACTCCTAAATAGGAGAATGGATGATGGATTTGGTCCCTTTATTGAATGTCCTAACTGTCAAAACAAAATGCATTAGCGGTAATCAGGAATTCAGCACCAATGAAGTGGACAGCGACACAATTCGGTTCAGCACAAGTTCAGGTCCTGGACAGTGTGGACAGTGACCGTCTCACAAGACTCGACACGGAGTACATTGCAGCTAAAATGTAACTCTTCCAGGGTGCCAGTCTGTCTCTGAAACTGAATTGTCATATGATTTAATCCGGAGACCAGCTATGCTCAGTAACATCAATGACGTGGCAGAGAGAAATAGAAACCAGCAGGGCTGCGGCTGTCCGGGAGTGGGGTTGGTCTATGGGACGTTTTCACATTTGTTTTGATATCCTGGAACTTTAAAGATCAACTCACTCTGTCTACCACTCACCCCCATGCCCATCCCCATCACCATGCCCATCACCATCGCCATCACCATGCCCATCACCATGCCCATCACCATCACCATGCCCATCACCATGCCCATCACCATGCCCATCACCATGCCTATCCCCATGCCCATCCCCATGCCCATGCCCATCACCATCGCCATCACCATGCCCATCACCATGCCCATCACCATCACCATCACCATCACCATGCCCATCACCATGCCCATCACCATGCCCATCACCATGCCTATCCCCATGCCCATCCCCATGCCCATGCCCATCACCATGCCCATCACCATCCCCATCACCATGCCCATCACCATGTCCATCACCATCCCCATCACCATGCCCATCACCATGCCCATAACCATGCCCATGACCATGCCCATGCCCATCACCATGCCCATCACCATCCCCATCACCATGCCCATCACCATGCCCATCACCATGTCCATCACCATCCCCATCACCATGCCCATGCCCATGCCCATCACCATCCCCATCACCATGCCCATCACCATCCCCATCACCATGCCCATCACCATGTCCATCACCATCCCCATCACCATGCCCATCACCATGCCCATAACCATGCCCATCACCATGCCCATAACCATGCCCATGACCATCACCATGCCCATCACCATGTCCATCACCATCCCCATCACCATGCCCATAACCATGCCCATGACCATGCCCATGCCCATCACCATCCCCATCACCATGCCCATCCCCATCCCCATCACCATGCCCATCACCATGTCCATCACCATCCCCATCACCATCCCCATGCCCATGACCATGACCATGCCCATCACCATGCCCATCACCATGCCCATCACCATGCCCATCAACATGCCTATCCCCATGCCCATCACCATGCCCATCCCCATGCCCATCCCCATGCCTATCCCCATGCCTATCCCCATGCCTATCACCATGCCTATCCCCATGCCTATCCCCATGCCCATCACCATGCCCATCACCATGCCCATCACCATGCCTATCCCCATGCCCATCCCCATGCCCAGTCGTTTGAGCATAGATGACAGCAACTCGTTTTGGAAGTCTATACCCGAGAGACACATTTAAAGGTCCCACCACTTCAGTTGAAAGGCTTCTAAAATGCCTCTTCTCCCCAATAGTTGCGGCTCAAGTAAGTCATTATTTTGAGATGGACTGACCCCAGCTGCCTTGGAAACGTCTCCAGGCAGCTTGTTAGCGCTTTGTAACGATGTACGCTGAGAGTTGGGAAGCAAGTTCAGGGAGTGAATACATTTAATAAATAAATGAACAAAACAAGAAACACGAACAGGGAAACCGAAATGAAACAGCAACAATGACAACTGGGGAAGGAACCTAAGGGAGTGACATATAAAGGGCAGGTAATCAAGGAGGTGATGGAGTCCAGGGGAGTGTCATTATGCGCATAACATTGGTGACAGGTGTGTGCCATAAGGAGCAGCCTGGTGACCTAGAGGCCGGAGAGGGAGCACACGTGACAGTACCCCCTCCCCGACGCATGGCTCCAGCCGCAGGACGCCGACCAAGATGACGTTCCCGGGGATCAGGAGTGGATCAGACGATTCGGCTGAGGTGTGGGAGCATGACGACCTAGAGCGCCGGAAAGCATACATGACAGTATCCCCTCCCCGGCGCGTTCAGCTCCAGCCGCAGGACACCAACCAAAGAGACGATCCCGGGGATCTGGAGCGGACCGGTCGCCTCCGCTGAGCGCAGAAACCTGACAAACCGGCTGAGGCGTGAGAGCCTGATGAGCCGGCTGAGACCTCCCCGGTTGCCTCGGTCGAGGCACGGGAACCTGTTCATCAGCTGAGGCACGGGAGCCTATCGAGCCCGCTGAGGCATCAAATCAAATCAAATTTATTTATAAAGCCCTTCTTACTTCAGCTGATGTCACAAAGTGCTGTACAGAAACCCAGCCTAAAACCCCAAACAGCAAGCAATGCAGGTGTAGAAGCACGCTGGCTAGGAAAAACTCACTAGAAAGGCCAGAACCTAGGAAGAAACCTAGAGAGGAACCAGGCTATGAGGGCTGGCCAGTCCTCTTCTGGCTGTGCCGGAAGAGATTTTGTCTGTCAAAACAAAATGTAATAGCGGTAATCAGGAATTCAGCACCACTGAAGTGGACAGCGACACAATTCGGTTCAGCACAAGTTCAGGACCTGGACAGTGTGGACAGTGACCGTCTCACAAGACAACACGGAGTACACTGCAACTAAAATATAACTCTTCATTGTATCTACAGTCACAACATGTCTGTATCATGACTTTCTTGTGATAGATGTCTGTATAATTGTTTCAGCAGCAGTATGTAATGTGTTCCGGATGTGTGTGTTATGTCTGTTTATGGTAATTAGGTGAAGTCCAGTATAACAGCAGACCAAGCTGCTCTCATCTCCTCCTTCTATCTTCATGCCTCACTGGTCTAACACTGTCTGGAGCACGTCAAGTGTATGTATGTATGTATGTATGTATGTATGTATGTGTGTGTGTGTGTGTGTGTGTGTGTGCTGAGGGGGCTAGGTAGGTAGGTGTGATAACCAACACTCAGAAATGATAGTTTAGCCCTGGAGAGGACTTGACACGCAATATCTCCCTCCTCAGAGTGACAGACACACACACAACCACACACACAGCTGACATGATGAGGGGTAAGCAACCACCACCAAGGGCTTTGAGAGACGCCAGAGAAGGAGACAGATCTGTGTGTGTGTGAGGGTGGAGGGTGGAGATGAAAACAGAATATGGCCAAGATGTTCAAATGTTCATAGATGACCATCAGGGTCAAATAATAAAAATCACAGTGGTTGTCGAGGGTGCAACAAGTCAGCACCTCAGGAATAAATGTCAATTGGCTTTTCAAAGCCGATCATTGAGAGTATCTCTACCGCTCCTGCTGTCTCTAGAGAGTTGAAAACAGCAGGTCTGGGACAGGTAGCACGTCCGGTGAACAGGTCAGGGTTCCGTAGCCGCAGGCAGAACAGTTGAAACTGGAGCAGCAGCACGGCCAGGTGGACTGGGGACAGCAAGGAGTCATCATGCCAGGCAGTCCTGAGGCATGGTCCTAGGGCTCAGGTCCCCCCGAGAGAGAGAGAGAAAGAAAGAAAGAAAGAAAGAAAGAAAGAAAGAAAGAAAGAAAGAAAGAAAGAGAGAATTAGAGAGAGCATACTTAAATTCACACAGGACACCGGATAACACAGGAGAAATACTCCAGACATAACAGACTAACCCTAGCCCCCGACACATAAACTACTGCAGCATAAATATTGGAGGCTGAGACAGGAGGGGTCGGGAGACACTGTGGCCCCGTCCGACAATACCCCCGGACAGAGCCAAACAGGCAGGATATAACCCCACCCACCTTGCCAAAGCACAGCCCCCACACCACTAGAGGGATATCTTCAACGACCAACTTACCATCCTGAGACAAGGCCGAGTACAGCCCACAAAGATCTCCGCCACGGCACAACCCAACGGGGGGCGCCAACCCAGACAGGAAGATCACATCAGTGACTCAACCCACTCAAGCGACGCAGCCCTCCTAGGGATGACATGGAAGAGCACCAGTAAGCCAGTGACTCAGCCCCTGTAATAGTGCTAGAGGCAGAGAATCCCAGTGGAGAAAGGGGAACCGGCCAGGCAGAGACAGCAAGGGCAGTTTGTTGCTCCAGTGCCTGTCCGTTCACCTTCACACTCCTGGGCCAGACTACACTCAATTATAGGACCTACTGAAGAGATGAGTTGTCAATAAAGACTTAAAGGTTGAGACCGAGTCTGTGTCTCTCACATGGATACGCAGACCATTCCATAAAAATTAGAACTCTATAGAAGAAAGCCCTGCCTCCAGCTGTTTGCTTAGAAATTCTAGGAACAGTAAGGAGGCCTGCGTCTTGTGACCATAGCGTACGTGTAGGTATGTACGGCAGGACCAAATCGGAAAGATGGGTAGGAGCAAGCCCATGTAATGCTTTGTAGGTTAGCAGTAAAACCTTGAGATCAGCCCTTGCCTTAACAGGAAGCCAATGTAGAGAGGCTAGCACTGGAGTAATATGATCAAATGTTTTGGTTCTAGTCAAGATTCTAGCAGCCGTGTTTAGCACTAACTGAAGTTTGTTTAGTGCTTTATCCGGGTAGCCAGAAAGTAGAGCATTGCAGTAGTCTAACCTAGAAGTGACAAAAGCATGGATACATTTTTCTGCATCATTTTTGGACAGAAAGTTTCAGATTTTTGCAATGTTACATAGATGGAAAAAAAGCTGTCCTTGAAACAGTCTTGATATGTTCGTCAAAAGAGAGATCAGGGTCCAGAGTAACGCCGAGGTCCTTCACCGTTTTATTTAAGACGACTGTACAGCTATCAAGATTAATTGTCAGATTCAACAGAAGATCTCTTTGTTTCTTGGGACCTAGAACAACCATCTCTATTTTGTCTGAGTTTAAAAGTAGAACATTTGCCACCATCCACTACCTTATGTGTGAAACACAGGCTTCCAGGGAGTGCAATTTTGGGGCTTCACCATGTTTCATCAAAATGTACAGCTGTGTGTCATCCGCATAGCAGTGAAAGTTAACACTATATTTCCGAATGACATCCCCACGAGGTAGAATATATAGTGAAAACAATAGTGGTCCTTATGTAGAGCCTTGAGGAACACCGAAATTTACAGTTGATCTGTCAGAGGACAAACCATCCACAAAGACAAACTGATATCTTTCCAACAGAAAAGATCTAAACCAGGCCAGAACTTGCCCATTTAGACCAATTTGGGTTTCCAATCTCTCCAAAGAATGTGGTGATCGATGGTATCAAAAGCAGCACTAAGGTTTAGGAGCACGAGGACAGATGCAGAGCCTCAGTCTGACACCTTCACAAGTGCAGTCTCAGTGCTATGATGGGGTCTAAAACCAGACCGAAGCGCTTTGAATACATTATTTGTCTTCAGGAAGACAGTGAGTTGCTGCGCAACAGCTTTTTCCCAAATTTTTGAGAGGAATGGGATCTTCGATATAGGCTGATAGTTTTTTATATTTTCTGGGTCAAGATTTGGCTTTTTCAAGAGAGGCTTTATTACTGCCACTTTTAGTGAGTTTGGTACACATCCGGTGGATAGAGAGCCGTTTATTATGTTCAACATAGGAGGGTCAAGCACAGGAAGCAGGTATTTCAGTAGTTTAGTTGGAATAGGGTCCAGTATGCAGCTTGAAGGTTTAGTGGCCATGATTATTTTCATCAATGTGTCAAGAGATATAGTACTAAAAAACTTGAGTGTCTCCCTTGATCCTCTGTCCTGGCAGAGTTGTGCAGACTCAGGACAACTGAGCTTTGGAGGAATACGCAAATTTAAAGAGGAGTCTGTAATTTGCTTTCTAATGATCATGATATTTTCCTCAAAGAAGTTCATGAATTTATCACTGCTGAAGTGAAAGCTATCCTCTCTTGGGGAATGCTGCTTTTTAGTTAGCTTTGAGACAGTATCAAAAATAAATTTGGGATTGTTCTTATTTTCCTCAATTAAGTTGGAAAAATAAGATGATCGAGCAGCAGTGAGGGCTCTTCGATACTGCACGGTATTGTCTTTCCAAGCTAGTCGGAAGACTTCCAGTTTGGTGTAGCGCCATTTCCGTTCCAATTTTCTGGAAGTTTGGGAGCCTATCGAGGCATGTCAATCCCGCTGCGGTATGGAAACCCGTCGGGCCAACTGAGGCAGGGGAACCCGACAAACCGGCTGAGGCATCCCAGGTTACTCCGGTTCGGACACCCGGACCCGACATCACATCCAACAGCAAAATGACGACTGGGGAAGAAACCAAAGGGAGTGACATATAAAGGGTAGGTAATCAAGGAGGTGATGGAGTCCAGGTGAGTGTCATTATGTGCGTAACGCTGGTGACAGGTGTGCGCCATAATGATCAGCCTGGTGACCTAGAGGCTGGAGAGGGAGCACACGTGACACACTTAGTCAGGCTTTGAGTGTGTAACATTACAGATGATGAGAATCCTCTCCGCTGGCTCATTCTGAGGGACAATTTCAACAACACTAAAATATGGTGCTAGATTATAAAATAGCATTCTCTATATTTGTTAGGAAATATCTGCCTACTCCAAAACCAATTATTCTGTGATGTCAGTGTATTGATGATTTATGCAGGTTGAGAATGTACAATAACAGCATGGATATAAGGTTGAGTCACATGATGTTGTATCTTATGTTATTTCAAGAAAATAGATCTAACAGAAACTACACAGGACAGTGAGACAGGGAGATACCCTCAAATACACCCATGCATGACACACACACACTTTGTGACAGAACAGACCAATAGACATCCACCCAGACCCCAGGGCTAGGTGCAGGCCATAGACATCCACCCAGACCCCAGGGCTAGGTGCAGGCCATAGACATCCACCCAGACCCCAGGGCTAGGTGCAGGCCATAGACATCCACCCAGACCCCAGGTTCTGTAAGGTGCAGGCCAGCCAGTGTGGGTGAATACCAGTGTGAGTGAATACCAGTGTGAGTGAATACCAGTGTGAGTGAATACCAGTGTAAGTGAATACCAGTGTGAGTGAATACCAGTGTGAGTGAATACCAGTGTGAGTGAATACTAGTGTGAGTGAATACCAGTGTCAGTGAATACCAGTGTCAGTGAATACCAGTGTGAGTGAATACCAGTGTGAGTGAATACCAGTGTGAGTGAATACCAGTGTAAGTGAATACCAGTGTGAGTGAATACCAGTGTGAGTGAATACTAGTCCTGTGACTGTATGTTATGAATGGGGAACATTATGAACTCCTTACAGGCCATAAGATGACAGGCCAATCTGCATCACAGAAGAATCAGAGAGAGGAGCAGAAACTCTGGTGTTGTCACACACACAGCCCTCAGCTAGTGTCTCCCAACGGTAAAACAAATAGGTTTTTACTTCAGATTTTTACTGGGTCTGTTTTTTGTCAGACCACATCCTGAGGCAAAGGATAAAAAAATAGCTTTTCTATAAAAACTACGCACAGACCCGCACATGCACACACACACACCCACACACACAAATACAAATACACACCCACACATACTACACACACTGGTATTATCCTTTAACTTTTCTAATGCGTAATCGGAATGAATTTGCATACATTCTACTTTCTAAATGTAAGCACTGCACTTTTTAATTGTAGGAAACCTTGAGTCTGAGTTAATCTGTGTGAGGAGACGTGTTTAGCGGAAGGGAGAGCACCTTTGCCGAACGCAGCCCATAGGCAGCTGTCCAACAGATGTGGACACACACATACACACACAGACACACAGCTACTGCAGACCCATTGGGACAGTACATTCCTTTTGGTATTTCCGTGACACAGGCGATCATAATTAAACTCATTACCGTAAGGCAAACAGACGCCCTGGCGCCTCTGATACACACAGAGAAACAGGATGACACTCCATGGGTTTACCGGGAGTTCATCACATCCTCAAACCCCCTCAGCTACAGAGGCTTCCTGATGATAGTCACTACATGATAGCCATATCGTCGAGAGAGGAGAGGACAAAAGAAGAGCTGGATGGTCACCTTGGCCAGAGGCTTCGATTAAGAACACCATTAGTAATAATACATAACAATCTGCTCCATAACCCCTCCTGCCCAGGCTCACAGTTGCCAAGGGCACGGATTACCATAGAAACCAATTTGGAGGGAGCAGGGCACCAAAACAGCAATTTCAGACTGGAGGGAAATGAGACCGCAGGTCATTATTCTGCCTGACATTTGTCTGGATGGGCTAAAACAGGAAGTGGTCCCCCAGGTCACTCCTGTGGTATTAGACTGATATATGTAGATATGCATCTCAAGGAAATATTAGAGCATCACAGGCCTGGATTTAACAATAAGTTCCAATTATTGATGGTCTGATCTGTAATTACAACAGTCAACGGGTGGTGCCCAAACAGTCCTGGATGACTGAGGGGCAGTGTACATCTCTGCAAAACCAAAGAAGATTTTTTTGTCACATTGTGACATTTCAGGTCAAATGTGCTTGTAGATATTTTCTGCCTCACGAGAGAACCAATGGGTTGCAACTTTAACTATGCTACGGTTATTTACAAAACTGTAGACATTAGTGATTGGCAAGTCCACAGCATTGTCACTGGACCCAAAAACAAGTAACAAGGCTGTAGACAAGACAGCTTATTATCCCCAATCACCTGGTGCTTCTACATAGAAATATAGGTTTGATCCTAAAGGCAGGTACATTGATTTCTCTTAAAACACAACTTAAAAGATATCGTTTTGTATGCTATTTCAAAGTATGTTGTACAGCAGCATTATCAATCCCTCTTATGTAGTGGTCACGCATTCCCTGGCCCGGTAAAGAGGACCAACCTGCACCAAGTTGAAAAAGTAACAATTACATAAAAAATAGAGAACCCGCTCTCTCGTTCACTCCATTCTCCTCTAAGTTAAAGCACAGAGATCAATCATCTGCTGTGAAGTGGAGAGGGCACCTTGAAAACCCGGTATTTATTTGTTTGAAACATTCCCTCTCTTTCTTGTCCTCTTGCTAGCCACGGGGGATCCGGCCATTGAATTTTACTTCAATGCTTTGGCCTTTAACCCATGGGGGACGTGGCGTCCCTCTCACTGCCGTTCCCAGTCAGGTGCAACTGGGGGAAACTGCCAGCACTCTCACCCACACTGAGTCATTTACATATTTTTAATCCAACTTCTGGGAAAACTGGTTGAGCTGAACTATTGATTGGCTGAATTCTCTCCATGCCCAGAATTAGTTGAACTCTTGTAATATTGTATGTGTGCAAAAGTTCAGCTGTGTTTAGGGCGAGCTAGGGCAACTATCTGGCTGTCAAATAACATGACAAGTTCTCTCCATTTCTTGTGCACGAGAATGTGTTGTGTGAGAGATATCAAGGGCTCTGTACTGTTTGCAGACGGACTGCTTTGCCTCCCATGGTGACACTGTCAAACAATGCAGTTTGTCAGCAGAACGCCAGTCTCTCTGTGCATTAAAACGTGCCTTAGGACAGATAACTTCAGATTACTGAGATACTGGCTTTTAATTGTATTGTCCCATATTTACTGGGCAAAATACACTGCTGTGTACAGGTATTTTAAGCAAGCATCATGTATACCATGAATCATGTTATTATCTGGATAGCTGGAGCTACAGTAAATAAACAGACCCAGCTAAAATATCACTGTAATTGAAATCCCTCCCTCTGGTTCTCTCCTTCTCTGCTCCATCCTGCTTCCTGTGAATGACATAAACTCAGGCCAGAATGTGGCAGATGGGTGCAACCCAGGTGTCGTGGAAACCATTGGTAACTAGGCTACAGCCTCCCCTGACTGTCCTTAGCAACATCAGAAAGTAAAAGTGGATCATAAGTTTCCATCTGCACCGCCAGTGGCATCTTAACCAGAGCACTAATCTGTTTGACATTCAGGATTTTAATAGGAGTCATGGTGGCATCAGAACTTCCAAGACCCTGACATTCTAGCGAGAATGCAAATTAGAATGTTATTGTTGTGTAATGTTTCGTGAAAACATGGAGGAGAGCCGAACTAATATCCCTTTTAGACATATGGAATGTGGAACCTTGAAAGCGCCTCAGCTACGGCATGTTTGTTTGTCTGAAAGGGTACATTACGGATTTTTAAATGCCGCCACGAAACCGTCTCTGGAGATAGTTTAGAAGCGCCACTGAACAGGCATTTAAATTGTCTGTGAAGGAATACCGCTTCTGAAGCAGGGCTAACGTCCATCACTAGGCAACCAGAAATGTCAATCAAAATATATCGAGCTGCCTATGCGCAGACCACTCACTCCTAAGAAAAACACATCAACCCGACCATAAAAAACTGCAGAAAAACAATACAAAAATACATAAACCAGCAACGTTTATTATTATCATGGAAACAATACCGAACACTCTATGCCGGAGCAGAATTCTACTGTTTGGAAAGGTACAGACGCTGCTGATGTGGCACTTTGTTTATTGTCTGAAAGGTTATCAATTGTCGCTAATCAACCCATTACTGTTGTGGCTTCCTATGTTTGAAAAGGGTACAATAATAAGGTTTCTGGGCCAATGTGGTCTACAATCAGTTGCTACAGTAGCTTAATTATTAGTTACTGTGTAGTTCTGTAGATATTATGTTGAATAATAAACTACATTCATTAATTTGACTCCATTATTATGTGAATAAATGCAACAGGCCCTGTGCATCTCTGGAGGATCTAGCAAGATAGCGAATTCTTTCATTACTCCTGATGACTATAATGAACATTTCTATTTGCACTTTATGCAATTATTAAGAGGCTAGAAACTGTACAAATAGCTAATCATGGCAACTAATGGTCTAGCATTAATTTATTGAGTCAAGTAGATCAGGGATGTCAAGGTGGAGCCCAAACATATGTTATTTGTAGTTTAAATAACAACTACAAATACACCTACTAAATTATGAACTTATAGTCAATCAAATAATCACTCTGTAAAATGAGGAATGCATTCACTCAATTCAACTAATAGGATTTATTAGTCACAAAATAATTAACACTCAGGTAATTACAGTGTACTACATTCAAGCTTGGACTCACCCCCAACCTGAATTAAAACGTCTTTGCACTTTTATAGTGAAAACAAAAGGCAGGAACAACACACCAACATTCTAATCAACTCAATTTGAATGTTATGACCAAACACCAGTAATGTTCCTGATAGCCAATGTCATGACGTGGCCCTCTTTGGGTATAGTGTGCCTTCCCTCTCTCTCTCTCTCCTACACCCAGGCTGCTGTTATCTCAGGTCGTAAATTCCTGGAGGAAATTCTTCCTCATGGCCAGACAGTATAGAGAGATAGTGAGTTTTCATAGAGAGAACAAAGGAATTTCTTCCACAGCATAGAACTTGAGGACTGAACAATGTACATGTTTTGGAGAAGGTGTACACGGTCGGGGAAGAATCCAGCTACGACCGGTCCATTTCGTTTAATGTTTGTGAAACTCACTACAATACAGAGACATTACCATAACCCTGTTTATACGGGACGACACCAGTCAACCCAACATACAATTTCAATCATCCTGTCACTTTAAAATATGTCAACCAGAAAACATATAATGCTATAAGACATATCAACATTTCACAGCTCTTTATGAGCTCTTGAAACAAACACAACAATTTAATTCACATTTTCTTTTTTTATTTGACCTTTATTTAACTAGGCAAGTCAGTTAAGAACAAATTATTATTTTCATTGACAGATTTTTAACTTGTCAGCAGGGGGAGTCAATCTTGCAACCTTTCTGTTACTAGTCCAATCCATTTAATCGACTCCAAGTTTTCATCTGTGTTCACACCTCCAACTGTGTCTGTGCTCCCAGGGTTCTGTGGGAATGTCCTGGAGTTTTCCACAGCAAAGGTTTGTTTGACCCATATGCCAACAGATGGTCAGCCATCCAAACAATGTAATACATCGCAAGACGCATCTTCATCACTGGCCTTCATCATCATTCACATTTGTTCAGTCATTTTTTCGACTAAAGTTCCATGTAATTACAGTATTCTATGTCAGCCTTTTTTCCAAAGTGGGTCGCGACGTGTCAGAGTAAATGTATAATTATTTTATTAATTGCTGGAATTGATTTGGCAAAGTGCATCTGTGCTCTCTGTTCAGTGCGGTCTCTGCTCACTTTTTTCTGCAATTTTATTGAAGATCACTCTGCGACACACACGATGCAGCGCTGTCAGCCACTGACTTGTCATTCCCACTCGCCATCACTCACCGATGTCATCATATGGACTCATGCTAGCCACAAGTTCTGACTGATTTCAATTGTCATGAAACGCAAATACAGCGATGTATGAAAGAGAGAGAAACTCAAACTTTGAGAAATAACGAGGAGCGCCCACAATGTGTTTTGTGCTGGGAAGTGCGACAGTGGAAAAGTAAGTCAGCTAGCAAGGCATTGTTGTCATTTTATAACAGGTGATGATAAGCAGAAATAAGTGAGTACTATCTCTCATAGTAGTAGATGTGAGTTTCACTTTCAAACTATCCCCTGGTATTGTACACAGCTAATAGTTAACATTAGCCAAAGCTAAAAGCTAGCTACAGTAGCTAGTAACAGTAACAGTACAGATGAAGATGAAAAATTATCAGGCCCACTGTACATCTTACTGTAGAAATGATTGTTGAAAACTAGTCTAGGTTGGAACTGTTGCTGTTAAAATACAATAATTTTTATTCTTAACTGGAATGAACTGATTGAAGCCAGATGCTTTTTCAGGCAAACAAACACACAGTTCTGGGTTGCTCATCTACAGCAGGAACCGGTCTCCTGCCTGACTGAGAAAGCAGTAGATGTTCAGATCCAGTTTGACACCACATACCTATGTTAGTCAGGGTTCTCAACTCTGACATAATTAAAAAACAAGTACAGAAACAGTCTCAATGCTGAGCATGACCTCATTGTTGCACTGAGCCCAGAATAGACATGCTTGTTGAAATCTTCAACCAGCCACACACCTCTCATTAGGACTGTGTGTGTGTGTGTGTGTGTGTGTGTGTGTGTGTGTGTGTGTGTGTGTGTGTGTGTGTGTGTGTGTGTGTGTGTGTGTGTGTGTGTGCGTGCATTTTCTGGTCTACATCTGTGTGATGTGATCAATCAGTTTATTCCAGTTCAGAATAAAAAAAGAAGTATTGAATTTTAACAGCAACAGTTCCAACCTAGACTTTTATCAACAATAATTTCTAGAGTAAGATGTACAGTATATTTCACGACTCAGGATATGACCCAGATGCAGACACAGGAGGCGGATAGTACAGTTCTCAGATGATTTATTGTAAACATGGAGCAGGCAAAGGGCAGGTCGAGGACAGACAGGGGTTCATGATCAGGTCAGAGTCAGGCAGGTACAAGACGGCAGGCAGGCTCGGGGTCAGGGCAGGCAGAGGTTCGTAATCAGTTCAGAGTCAGGCAGGTACAAGACGGCAGGCAGGCTCGGGGTCAGGGCAGGCAGAGGTTCGTAAACAGGTCAGAGTCAGGCAGGTACAGGACGGCAAGTAGGCTTGGGGTCAGGGCAACAGAAAAGTCAGTACCTGGAAAACTAGGAAACAGAACTTGAGAAACAGGAAAGCACGCTGGTAAGACCTGACAAGACAAGACGAACTGGCAACAGACAAACAGAGAACACAGGTATAAATACACACGGGATAAAGGGGAAGATGGGCGACACCTGGATGGGGGTGGAGACAAGCACAAAGACAGGTGAAACAAATCAGGGTGTGTCACAGTAGGCCTGATCATTTTTCATCTGTACTGTTACTTAGGGTTGCACTATCAAAAAGCCTGTGTGTAGTCTGTTATTCATCTGTGTGATGTGATCAATCAGTTTATTCCAATTCAGAATGATAATTATTTATTGTATTTTAACAGCAACAGTTCCAACCTAGACATATATGTAAGAGTGTTTTTAATGGGGGAAAATAAACATGAATAGATATTTATATGGATATTTAATTTCATTGTTATTTGTTTTTGTCTATGTTGCATTTGTTTTAGGAATAAGGGCAATGAAATGTACCAATATTTACATATAGTTGCATATTTTCTTAAGCTTGGGTCCCAGGAAAACACAACATTTCTAATTTGGGTCCCAGGCTGAAAAAGTTTAAGAACCCCTGTTCTATGTAACTACATGGACTAGAAATGACTAGAGTGTGTGCCTTTGTGATCTCCTAAAATAGCATATAACCAGCCCAATTGTTTTGTCCATTGTAGTGGTGTGAATACTTTGGCCTGTTTCGACATTGGGTGAAATATAATAACGTTAAACAACATGAGCAGTATCCAAAGGGTTATCCTAAACAATGCCATGGCCAGTTGATGCGTCTCTTACAGCTTGACTGCTGCCCTCATTTGCTCTCCTGTCCTTTCTGATTGTCTGCAGACAAAAGCGACCCAGTGTAGACATGGTTAGACATGGGTGTGTGTTATTTCAGTGTGACACACAGACACCTGCTAGCGTCCTTCTGGAGAACCCCCCTGGTCTGGCTCAACCATAACCTGGCTCTGGCCCATCCGGCTGCTAAAGACATTTACTTAGCAGGAAAATCACACTGGGCTAAGGCTACTGCCTGCCTTACCCTGTGACTAGTCACATCTGTAAATTATAGTACAGCACCGGTCCACAAAATCATCTACGGGTCAGCATAAATTCTGGAAATGTGCTATTAAACTCTTTTGTCTCCATCCCCTCCAGGTGTTGCTTATTTTCCCCAGTGCATTTATCCCTGTGTTTCCTGTCTCTCTGTGCCAGATCGTCTTGTATGTTTCCAAGTCAACCAGCGTTTTTCCTGTTCTCCTGCTTTTTGCATTTCTCCTTTTTCTAGTCCTCCCAGTTTTGACCCTTGCCTGTTTCTGGACTTTGTACCCGCCTGCCTGACCATTCTGCCTGCCTTGACCACAAGCCTGTCTGCCACTCTGTACCTTCTGGACTCTGATCTGGTTTTGACCTTTTGCCTGTCCATGACCATTCTCTTACCTACTCCTTTGGATGAATAAACATTGTAAGACTCCAACCATCTGCCTCATGTGTCTGCATCTGGGTCTCACCTTGTGTCCTGATACATACACCCTAACTGAATAAATATGATATGATTAGAGCTTATTGGAAATAATTAGAGATAGTTAGAGATGAGTGATCTCCTCAGACATGGCCACGACTGAGCAGCAGAAGATCTCAGGTCAGGTGGATGGAACTGAAACTGCACGTAGCTTAATCACCCAAACACTCTCATCACTAACATACGGCCATGAGTGGCCTAATGGACTGAGTAACTGGCTTCTCTCTCCCAAATCCCCTTCCCTCTCACTCCCCTCTCTCTCCACTCAAAATTCATCTGCCTGTTGGAGTGGGTCAGGACATGGGCAGAACAGACAATTTAAGCACTTGAAATCACACACCCTCACATACACATACACACACACACACACACACACACACACACACACACACACACACACACACACACACACACACACACACAAAATGGAAGCACTAATCATCACAGCAGGTTGGCTGCTCAGAGCCAGGTAGAGAGTGCCATGTCCGTCTATCAGAGGAGATGAGAGGGTGGACAGCATCAGTCTGGACATGAGAGGAAGTGACACGGTCATGACACAGCCCGCCCTTTCCCATCAAACCCCGCTAAACCCAATCAGGACTTGAAGTGTCAGTCACCTCTCACCTAAACACCTTTCACCCCATCTGCCCTGAGAACACCACTTCTTTCTCATGTGTTTAAACTGCTTGGGGGAAATTAATAAAGGGAAAAGTGAAAACATAAAAGGTTGTGTGTGTGTGTGTGTGTGTGTGTGTGTGTGTGTGTGTGTGTGTGTGTGTGTGTGTGTGTGTGTGTGTGTATGTCTGTGTGTGTGTGTGTGTCTGTGTGTGTGTGCATCCGGGAGTGCATGTGTGAGAGAGTTTGACAGGAGGCCCTGTGGCATGCTGCTCCAAGGCTCTGACCTGATCAAAGCACAGTCTGTCAGTCTGCAGGTACACAAACACACAACACTGCACCCTGAGAACATACACACACACACACACACACACACACACACACACACACACACACACATATTCACATCCAACATCCAGCACTGCATTCTGACAACAGAGGGAGAGGAGGAGGAGGGAAGACAGAGAGATACAGAGATCAGTCAGACAGTTGCTGTCTGACTATGAACAGGGGTTATGTGGAGGGCATAGGGCCATGTGGAGCACTCCACTTCCCTTTTAGGACAAAAGGAGAGGTTCTAGTCTGTTTCACAGTGGAAGTGCCAGTTAAGCAAATCAGGCCAGTGTAAACATCACACTAAATCAGAGTAATGACACTGACACACTCTAAGGTCTAACCTGTCCCTGTTTCATTAACAACATTTTCATGCATGAGTTCCAAATATCTCTAAGCGTCGTCCTAGCGTGAGTTTTTTTATGTGAATGATGTCAGAATGCACTCACTGTTCCAAAATGTGATTGTTACGCAACAGGACAGTTAACCCTCGCTGCCCGCAAACCAAGTCATGCTGCCTGCTAATTATCTATAGGCTATGTTTCAATTAGTCAATTTTAGAGTTGTATTTTCTAACAACAGTTTGAATTGAGGTGTGTTCCGCCTTCTCATTAATTCACATAAGAAGTAACCCATTTCACTGCTGCGGACAATTTATGTTGATACTTTACTGAGCCGGACAAACTTCTCTCTTCAACAAGAGCCCAAGCACTTCTCCAGTGTTTCCCCTGATCAAGTATGCAGACATTTGTACATCTCTAGTCAGAACAGGCCTTGAAATAACTGTTTCCCCGTGACATATTTTCTGGCTGGCGCCCGCGTTGCCTTCATTGTTGTTTTCCTTACAAATAATAACTTTGGACATGTGTGCGTTCCTATCAAAGTAAGTGCCTTATTTTCTATATATAGTGTGGTCGTTTCTACTGTAGCATTCCATATGTATGTATGGAATTTACTTTTTTATTCATGTTTTTAAGTACTGATCACAAATCATGCATTCCAATTCTTGTCACAACGTCCACAGAAGGTGGCGCCTCTCCTCGGTCGGGCGGTGCTCGGCGGTCGTCGTCGCCGGCCTACTAGCTGCCACCGATCTATGTTTCAGTGTCTGTTAGTTATGTCTGTTTTTTGATTGCACCTGTTTCGTGTTTGTCATTAGTGGGGGGTATTTAGTTTGTCTGTGTTTAGTTAGGATTCATGCGGGATTGTTCATTGTTACATGTGGTAGTGGTTGTGTTGTTTATACGTAGTTGGTTTATTACTTATTGTCTAGGCATTAGGGTTGCCGGGCTGCGCCCCGTCTGTCTTTTCGAGCGGAGCTTCCTCTAGTCTTTTGACTGTTGTGCTCCCAGCCTTATATGGATTTTGCCCTTGGATTTATTAAATCACGTTTGTTCCAACGGACCTCAGTCTCCTGCGCTTGACTCATCCTTAAACTGTTCTATCCGCCCGTGACAATTCTTGCATAGATTGTAATGGACACATCATGTGTGTCACGTCTACTCCTGCTCCTCCTCTCTGGCGCTCATTGTCGCCAGGTTACTCATTATTACGCAGACCTGTCACCATCGTTACGAGCAGCTGCGCCTCATGAGACTCACCTGGACTCCATCATCTTCCTGATTGCGCCCCCTATATCTGTCACTCCCTTTGGTTCTTTCCCCAGGTGTTATTGACTGTTTCTGTTTATAGGTTTCATGTCTGTACACTACTCGTGTTTCTTGTTTTGTTCCATGTTTGTTTATCTATTAAATTCACTCCCTGAACTTGCTTCCCGATTATTAGCGTACACGTTACAGAATAACGTCTCACCAAAGGGAAGCAAGATGGATTTTTTAAAATATTTTTTACTGGTGACGTCAGTTCCAAGGGCGGCTGCCGAAGCAACCAGGGATGCCTCAGTTAGCTCATCAGGCTTCCATGCCTCAGCTGGCTCATCAGGCTTCCATGCCTCAGCTGGCTCATCAGGCTTCCATGCCTCAGCTGGCTCGACAGGTTCTCAAGCCTCTGTTGGCTCGTCAGGATCCCGTGCCTCAGCCGGCTCGTCGGGATCCCATGCCTCAAATGATAAATTGGGAATGTATTTTTCCGTCAATGATAGCAAGCAGTCCAGGCCTTGAGGCAGCAAAGCAGCCCCAAACCATGATGCTCCCTCTACCATACTTTACAGTTGGGATGAGGTTTTGATGTTGGTGTGCTGTGCCTTTTTTTCTCCACACATAGTGTTGTGTGTTCCTTCCAAACAACTCAACTTTAGTTTCATCTGTCCACAGAATATTTTACCGGTAGCACTGTGGAACATCGTGCCCTTTTGCAAACTTCAGACGTGCAGCAAGGTTTTTTTGGACAGCAGTGGCTTCTTCCATGGTGTCCTCCCATGAACACCATTCTTGTTTAGTGTTTTACGTATCGTAGACTCGTCAACAGAGATGTTAACATGATCCAGAGGATTTCTGTAAGTCTTCAGCTGACACTCTAGGATTCTTAACCTCATTGAGCATTCTGCGCTGTGCTCTTGCAGTCATCTTCACAGGACGGCCACTCCTAGGGAGAGTAGCAACAGTGCTGAACTTTCACCATTTACAGACAATTTGTCTTACCATGGACTGATGAATGTCAAGGCTTTTAGGAGATACTTTTGTAACCCTTCCAGCTTTATGCAAGTCAACAATTCTTAATCTTAGGTCTTCTGAGATCTCTTTTGTTTGAGGCATGGTTCACATCAGGCAATGCTTCTTGTGAATAGCACACTCAAATTGTGTGAATGTTTTTTATAAGGCAAGGCAGCTCTAACCAACGTCTCCAATCTTCTTCTCATTGATTGGACTCCAGGTTAGCTGACTCCTGACTCCAATTAGCTTTTGGAGAAGTCATTAGCCTAGGAGTTCATATACTTTTTCCAACCTACACTGTGAATGTTTAAATTATGTATTCAATATAGACAAGAAAAATACAATAATTTGTGTGTTATTAGTTTAAGCACACTATGTTTGTCTATTGTTGTGATCTGAAGATCAGATCTGTCACGCCCTGACCAGGGGAACTCTGCTATTTTGGTCAGGGTGTGGTATTTCTATGGTTTATTTTCTATGTTTTGTTATAGCCTTTCTTTGTGGTTTATTTCTATGTTGGGCTCGGGGGTGATTTCCAATCAGACAGCTGTCGCTAGTTATGTCTGATTGGGAATCATATTTAAGTTCCTTTCCCCCCACGATGTTTGTGGGTTGTTGTCTCTTTGTTTTGAGCACGTAACGTATCGACATTTTTTCTTGATTTTGTGTACATGTTTATTCTAGTGTGTTCAATAAACATGTGTTCGCTCCCAGCTGCGTTTTGGTCCGCTTCCTCGTCACCAGGCGACGATCGTTACAGAACAACCCACCGAACCAGGACCAAGCAGCGGGAGGATAAGGAGCGCGAGAGATGGGCTCGCGAGGGGAAGGAGTTCTGGACCTGGGAGGAGATCATGTCGGGGAAAGGACCCTGGCGGAAGGATTCCCAGGTCGAGGAGGTGATGCCAGCCGGTGGAAGGAGTCGCAGGCGGCGGTCGAGGAGGCCCGGAAGACACCCCCAAGAATTTTTTTGGGGGGGGCTAATGGGGTGGTCCGGAAGGGCAGAGGAAGAGCCCAGACCACTGCTCTCGTGGGGGATAACGGCGAAGGAGGAGGCAGAGATGTGGCAGGTCCTGGAGGACCTGCGTAGGGACAGCGTGGAGGAAGAGCCTTGGGTGGCAGAGGTGCGCACGGTATCGCCAGTGCGCCTGCACAGCCCAGTGTGCTCTGTGCCAGCGCCCCACATTTGCCGGGCTAGGGGGAGTGTTCAGCGAGGACGTGTTGTGCCGGCTCAGCGCTCCTGGCCTCCGGTGCCCCTTCTCGGTCCGATGTATCCTGCGCCGAGGACGCGCACTGTGTCTCCGGTAAGGCTGCACAGCCCAGTGCGTTCTGTGCCAGCGCTCCACACTTGCCAGGCTAAGGTGGGCGTTGAGCCAGAACGGGTGATGTCAGCTGTGCACTCCAGACCTCCAGTGCGCCTCCTCGGTCCAGGATATCCGGCGCCGCTTATGCGCACTGTGTCGCCGGTGTGCGGTCACGGTCCAGCACGTCCTGTGCCAGCACCTCGCCCTTGCCGGGCGAATGTGGTGCGTGTCCACAGTCCAGTCCGGCCCGTCCCTGCTCCCCGCACCAGGCCAGTGGTGCGTGTCCCCAGTCCTGTCCGGCCCATTCCTACTCCCCGCACCAAGCCAGTGGTGCGTGTCCCCAGTCCAGTCCGGCCCGTCCCTGCTCCCCGCACCAAGCCAGTGGTGCGTGTCCCCAGTCCAGTCCGGCCCGTCCCTGCTCCCCGCACCATGTTAGTGGTGCGTGTCCCCAGTCCTGTCCGGCCCATTCCTGCTCCCCGCACCAGGTTAGTGGTGCGTGTCCACAGTCCTGTCCGGCCCGTCCCTGCTCCCCGCACCAGGTTGGTGGTGCGTGTCCCCAGGCCAGTCCGGCCCGTCCCTGCTCCCCGCACCAGGTTGGTGGTGCGTGTCCCCGGTCCTGTCCGGCCCGTCCCTGTTCCCCGCACCAGGCCCACGGCGCGTGTCCACAGTCCGGCACGGCCTGTGTCCGGTCCACCGGTGACCAGTCCTGTTCCGGTCGGCGGCTCCGCTCCGGAGCCTGAGCATGCCGCTCCACCGTGGTCCAGTCCGGGCCAGAGGGGTAGGGCTAGGGTGGAGGCAGGGGGAGAAACACGCCCGGGGCCAGAGCCTCCACCGAGGGTGAGGCGCCCACCCGGGTCCCCCCCCTAATAGACTTTAGGTTGGTGCGCCGGGAGTACGCACCGTTGGAGGGGGGGTACTGTCACACCCTGACCAGGGGAACTCTGCTATTTTGGTCAGGGTGTGGTATTTCTATGGTTTATTTTCTATGTTTTGTTATAGCCTTTCTTTGTGGTTTATTTCTATGTTGGGCTCGGGGGTGATTTCCAATCAGACAGCTGTCGCTAGTTATGTCTGATTGGGAATCACATTTAAGTTCCTTTCCCCCCACGATGTTTGTGGGTTGTTGTCTCTTTGTTTTGAGCACGTAATGTATCGACATTTTTTCTTGATTTTGTGTACATGTTTATTCCAGTGTGTTCAATAAACATGTGTTCGCTCCCAGCTGCGTTTTGGTCCGCTTCCTCGTCACCAGGCGACGATCGTTACAAGATCAAATTTGCTGACCAATTTATGCAGGAATGAAGGTAATTCCAAAGGGTTCACATACTTTTTCATGCCACTGTATGTGTAGCGCCATGTTTGTTGACATCATACAATGCATTCTGGTTGTCACGTAAGCATCTGTCAGACCAAAGATGTTATAACAAAACGAGGTGAAGGGATGCTTCACTCGACTGACTTATGGTGCTTTCAAAACAGCTGGGAATTAGGGAAAAAAAATCTCTCCAAATCTGGCAACCCTGATTAGCTTCGTGCTACGGTTAGGTTAGGCAATAAGCTTGTATTTGGGGTGATGATCTGTGAGGTGATAACATTTTATTTGCTTATTGATTCGTCAAACTGTAAACGACTTGTCAAGTCATGTGCTCCAGTTTTTGTATACACTGTAACAAGTGCATCGAAGATTTGTAAATGGCATTCTGGGATTAGGGAGTTTTCGCTTGTCAAACATAAACAAGCATGGCTGCCATCTTACAGAAAATTGCTGCTGTTAGCTGAGCTGACACGCATCTCTTTTCTAAACAATATCATATTTCTTCCCGGTGCTCACCAGAGATGTGGTACATTGTAAACAAGTCTAGTTGTCAGGTCAATAACTTATGTTTTGTTTTTTATCAGCGAAATTTTTTATTTTGATTGATTAATGGAATGAGTTTGGCTGTGGATGTGGATGTGTTCCGTGTGATGCTTGGATGATGAAGTTCGAATTTATTGTTTACAATAAAAGGTGAAATTGAGAAATCAAGTTGTGAAAACCTTTATTTCCCATCAGTACAAAACATTGTTTAGATGCTTTACTGAGATCAATACTGTTGATGCATGTCATACGTTCTGTTGTAACTGTTCCAATCACATATTTGCGATGGTACGCTGCAGGGACCACTCATCAATGATCACAAATACACTATATACATAAAATTATGTCGACACCCCTTAAAATTAGTGGATTTGGCTATTTCAGCCACACCCGTTGCTGACAGGTGTATAAAATCTAGCACACAGGCATGCAATCTCCATAGACAAACATTGGCAGTAGAATGGCCTTACTGAAGAGCTCAGTGACTTTCGACGTGGCGCCATCATAGGATGCCACCTTTCCAACAAGTCAGTTCATCAAATTTCTGCTCTGGTAGAGCTGCCCGATCAACTGTACGTGCTGTTATTGTGAAGTGGAAACATCTAGGAGCAACACCGGCTTAGCCGTGAGGTGGTAGGCCACACAAGCTCACAGAACGAGATTACAGAGTGTTGAAGCGCGTAGTGCATACAAATCGTCTGTCCTCAGTTGCAACACTCACTACTGAGTTTCAAACTGCTTCTGGAAGCAACGTCAGCACAATAACTGTTCGTTGGGAGCTTCATAAAATTGGTTTTCATGGCCAAGCAGCTGCACACAAGCCTAAGATGACCATGCACAATACCAAGCGTCGGCTGGAGTGATGTAAAGCTTGCCGCCATTGGACTCTGGAGCAGTGGAAACGCGTTCTCTGGAGTGATGAATCACGCTTCACCATCTGGCAGTCCGACAGACGAATCTGGGTTTGGCAGATGCCAGGAAAACGCTACCTGCCCTAATGCAGGTAGTGCTTCCAATTTTGTGGCAACAGTTTCGGGTCCTTTCCTGTATCAGCATGAAAATGCCCTATGCACAAAGCAAGGATCATAAAGAAATGGTTTGTCAAAATCGGTGTGGAAGAACTTGACTGGCCTGCACAGAGCCCTGACCTTAACCCCATCGAACACCTTTGGGATGAATTGGAACGCCGACTGTGAGCCAGGCCTAATTGCCCAACATCAGTGCCCAACCTCACTAATGCTCTTGTGGCTGAATGGAAGCAAGTCCCCGCAGCAATGTTCCAACATCTAGTGGAAAGCCTTCCCAGAAGAGTGGAGGCTGTTATAGCAGCAAAGGGGGAACCAACTCCATATTAATGCCCATGATTTTGTAATGAGATGTTCAACGAGCAGGTGTCCACATAATTTTGGTTATGTAGTGTATGTGATTGTACGCATCAAAGAGTTAATAATTTATACACATGCCAGAACTATCCAGATCTCCAGAATCATCACTATGGGTTAGGTCAGGTGACCACTTCCCCTCTCCCTTACAGAGCCTGGCCACATTAAACAGACTTATGGTTTGGAAAGTACATTTGTGCACTGTACCTCCATTTAGTATGATATGTTACATAACAGTAAGTAAGAAGGTTGGTGTATACCGCGACCTTCTAGCAATCCAAAAGTTGCACGTTCGAGTCGTCTGAAGCATTTCAGCTAACCCTTCCCCTAACCCTTTTCCTAACCTTAACCTAATTCTCCAAACCTGCTATGTAAATTCCACTAACCTTTGTCATTACCACAAATGCTAACGACCCAACAACAAGCCTGGTCTCAGAATAACATTTATAATACTATACGTCCTCCAAGATACATTACTTATAAATTCTCACATAAGTTTTACTGGAAGTCAGCTCCATCAAAGTTCTAAAAGACCTCACAAACATCTCATTTGATTGTCATTTTGGCCATGGTATGTCTTTAATGTCATGTACAGCAAAAATTGAAAAAAGGGTCCGATCCTTAAGAGGTTTTAATGTCATGTACAGCGATGTCTATGTGTTTCTACTCAGAGACTCATATCTATCTAGCGTTTGATTCAGTGAAAGGGTAAAAAGGCTAAGCAGATGAAACAACGCATGATGTCTTCCAGACGTGTTTCAAAATGCTGTGTCCCTCTAAAAGTTTAGGAGCCAGGGCGAGAACCATAAAGAACATCAATTGACTGGGAAAATGAGAAAGTTGGTCACTGTCGCTCCTGTCGGAATAAACTATTAAGATATCTAATATGATATTTAAAGCTGTAGGGCATGCTGATAAGCTTCTCTCCCTTGCTCATCCTTGCACGTTAATTCGTTTCTGGGCTGGTTTTGTTTTATCCATTTAAGGCTTTGAAGGAAAAGAAAGACACCTGCATCAATCATAATTATTTTACTGATGCTAAAATTAGCGGGAGAGAGGAAGAACACGGTCTCCTTCACACAGCGAGAGAGAGAGAGTGGAGAGAGAGGGAAGACAGATAAAGGAAGAGCGAGAGATGGAAGGTGAGAGTGAGAAAGACAAAGGGTGGATGAGAGAGAGAGGGGGAAGGTGAGAGAAAGAAGAGGGAGGTGAATCGATAAATATCATTCCAGCTGATTGGACCAAATTAGAGACATAGAGAGGCATTCTAGGAGAAGCTGAGTGGAATTCAGTTGGCCAGGTTGTCAGAGCCAATTAGATGGCTGTATTATTGCAATAGAAAAAACACATAGATTACATTAAGTGTGCTGTGCTTGTGCTGTGCTTATTGAGTGTGTGTTTGTGTATTTGTGTTGGAAATAATGTTAGACCTGCCTTTAGGAAGATGAGGACAGGTAGGTACAGTATCTTTGCTGAGGGTCATTGTCCTTGACACTGACACTATGTATTTCTGTCTATGAGACCCTTATATAGAGATTGGACCAGGACACACCCACTCACATACACACAATAAACACTCCAACGCCATAAACGTATAAACCTTAAAGCATACACCATTGCTGTATTAGAGAATACACCTGCCCGTAAGTTATTGACCCACGTTATTTTAAAAATAAATAGTTTTGAAGTTATAGTTTCTCCCTTGGAAGGAGAAGATTATCATAGAAATACCAGGATTGTTGTGGAGGTTACACCAAAGTTTATACCAGTTATAAAATCTCTATTTCATGGTTACTCCATAGAGAACGATTACTTTATACCACCCATACATTACATGGTATTCAGTTATCATTTACTTATCACCCCGCTTTAAATAAACTTATGCGACTATACACATAAATGGTTATTTTGCATAAATTTATCTGTATTCACATTACACGTAGAGCCTAATTCAAATATTAAAAAAGGAAGAAAAATACATTTAAAAATTATAATAATTTTGAGATATGGCAGACTGGAGCTCGGAGTTTTCTGAGGGGCCGGTCACAATGTGTCACGTCCTGACCAGTAAAAGGGGTTATTTGTCATTGTAGTTTGGTCAGGGCGTGGCAGGGGGGTGTTTGTTTTGTGTGGTTCGGTGTTTTTGGTTTATGTTCTATATTTTCTATTTCTATGTGTTTATCTAGCTTTTCTATTTTTATGTTAGTTTTGGCAATGACCTCCAATTAGAGGCAGCTGGTTGTTGTTGTCTCTAATTGGAAGCCATATTTAGTTGTGTTTGTTTTCACTTGTGTTTGTGAGTGGTTGTTTCTAGTATAGTCTGTGCACCTTACTGGACTGTTTTCGTCGTTTGTTTTGTTTCAGTGGTTTTCCTTTAATAAAATAAGAAGATGAGCACTTTACCCTCTGCGTTTTGGTCCACTCTTTACGACGCCTATGACACAATGAAACCCACCACCCCTCTACAGTTTTTAATTGGGAAATTCCCCACTATGGAAAAACACTTAACCTGGGTTTTCATGAAAAGGCATGATTGGACTAAGGACGCCACTGAATATAGATGGCCTACGGACGGGTCGTTTAATAAAACCAAATATCAACATGTGCAGGACATTGTGAAAAGAAGACAGGAAAATAAGACCAAGAAAAAATTATAGTTATAAAGGGAAAAAAATCCACCCTGTTTTCTGTGACTGCTTTGTCGATGTTAAAAACTGAGGGTAACCTATTCTGGACTCAACAGCAAGCTACTTGTTTGAAAAAGGAATTTACAAAGATTAAAGACCCTGCCTCCATCAAGACAGAGAAGTTTCCTCTGGAATGCAGCACTCCACGATGTGCTCCACCACCCCCTCCCTACTGCGGAGATAGGTTTAAAGGAATTTATCCCCTACTCTCAAATGAACTAGTAGCTCCAGGCGATAACTCTCCCCCACCACCAGGTAGAATGTATCAAGAACTAGGAAAAATATGGAATGATGCCAAGACAAAATCAACACCTCTCTACCCTAGAGTTACCACGGCAAAGAACCAAATGGCAGCTCAAGAAAAGAAGGTGAGAGAAATGGATAAAGTTGTTGAGGTTAGCAGACAAGGTCGTAAGGATGAAGATAAAAAGAAAATTCTAAGTGGTAATCACACAGTGAATGAAGAGAACAGAAGAGAGGAAGAAGAACTGATACGACTGGGAATGGAACATGAAGACAAAATGAAAACTGAACAAGACAGGAGACAGTGGAAAGAAAGGAGGAGAGAGGAGGAAGAATGTGAACTATTGAGAAAATAATAATTTGATGCTGATAATGAAGAGAAGGACTCTCAAGACACAGCCAGGTGAAGATGACCGCCCCGTGGGTACTTACCCTCTGGTGATAAAGACCTAACCATGGAGTTTTGGGGACTTGGACACAGCAGCGAAACAATTGCCCCACATCACTGCAGAGCCTGGAAAAAGATGAAGACTGAAGAAACAGCAAGGAAGACTGGACTTGACACACATCTCAAGAAGGCTCAGCTGGCCCAGCTGGACAAAGGGAAGGGAAGACCAGCAATCTAATGGTGGCTGTAACCCCAGCTGCTCTGCAGCAGCAGCCTCCTCCACCACCTGCTCCACAGTTTACCCAAGCACCTGCTACTCAGTTCCCTCCTCAGCTATACGAGAACCCACAACCATACCTACCACCACTGAGACAACCGCTGGTGTGCTGGTACTGCGGTGTGGCAGGCCATATGAGAAACATGTGCCCTCACCAACCGCAGCAGCAGCAACCTTGGCAGCAGAGTGGAAGAGGTCAATGGTGAGGGAACGCTGGCATAGGGAACTTCCAAGGTGGTAGAGGTGGAAGACCAGCCTACACTGGACAGCCTCAACCTTTTTTTCCCCAGACTCAACCAACGAATGGTCGACAATATGGATGGCCCCAACAGCCTCCTGCGACAAACCAGGCGTTGTTCCCACCGCAGAATAATCAAC
Organism: Salmo trutta; assembly: GCF_901001165.1. Classification (NCBI taxonomy): domain Eukaryota; kingdom Metazoa; phylum Chordata; class Actinopteri; order Salmoniformes; family Salmonidae; genus Salmo; species Salmo trutta. The sequence goes on along the minus strand of NC_042972.1, from coordinate 34,318,491 downwards.
AATAGGGATGCCCTGACCCCCTTCTCCAGTGTCACCAGTACATATTTCTGGCTGGTACCAAAGAACCAATCATTACTCTGTAGATCAACAATCAAGTGGTACCATTTTTAATAGACACTGGAGCTCACACCTCCTGCATTGGATCTACAGGCCAACACCTTGGCTTGGGGCTCACATCTAAGTCAGTGAGGACGATGGGAGTCGCTGGGATATCTCAAAAGCTGTACTGGACTGAAGTTACAACAATTGACTGGGGGAAGGTAATACTATTAAGGCTCCCTTTCTGAACTCTCCGGCCACTCCCGTTAGCCTACTGGGTAGAGGCATTTTCAAGTCCAACGTGATTCTAAGGCCTGACCTTTATGATGAACCTCTTGAGCTCCCATGATGTTACTCTCTTTGTTGATGGCTCTGCCGTTATTGAAAGGGAGACTGGTAGGAAACATGCAGGGTTTGGTATAGTCTCACTGGATAGGTCATTGTTGATTGAACAGCCCTTGTCTGAACATTACTCAGCACAACAAGCTGAGCTTCTAGCACTCACTGAAGCATATAAATTAGGTAGTGGTTTGAAGGTTAACATTTATTCTGACTCTGCATACGCCATTGGCGTTTGCCTGTCTTGGATAGGGGTTTGGAAAGGTAGGGACTTTGTTAACGCGTCTGGGACCCCTATTAAAAACCGTATACTGATTAAAGCCCTGCTTGAAGCCATGTTGCTTCCAGCCCAGTTGGCTATTCTTAAGGTCCGAGCCCACACAGGCAACACTGACAGCATTAGTTTCGGTAATGCAGCTGCTGATGCTGCTGCTAAGAATGCTGCTTCTCGCTGCCATACTTACACTGTTATTCTTGCTACCCTCTACACATCTGAAATTACTGATTTGGACCAACACCAGGCTTCTGATGCACTGAATCACCCCTTGTGGGAGTCTAGAGGTTGCTCTAGGGGCCCTGATGGCCTGTGGAGGCAGTCCCTCTTTGGCAAACCAGTTCTGCCTCTACCTCTCGTCTCTTCTGTGTTTCGCCTAACCCACGGGGTGGGCTATGCGCCAAGGGGGAGATGATAAGACTAATATCTGACACCTGGTTTTGTCCAAATCTGATTGAAATTTGCAAAACACATGTGTATAAATGTACTACATGCATGCAATGCAACATTGGTAAGGGTACCCCCCTGAAACCAGGGGAACTTCCAGCGCCGGCTGGCCCGTTCACCCATTTAGCTATGGATTTCATAGACATAGCTGAACGAAAGGAAAGAAAGAGATACTGCCTGGTAATAATTGACCGCTTTACCAGGTGGGTTGAAGCATTTCCATCCATGCGCTGTGATGCTAAAACGGTAGCAAAACTTCTGGTAAGGGAAATTATCCCTAGATTTGCTATTCCGGAAGTTCTCTCCTCAGACAATGGCACCCATCTCACAGGAGATGTGGTTGCACAGGTGGCTGCCCAATTGGGGATAGATCAGAAGTTTGTTTGTATCTACCACCCACAAAGTAATGGGATTACTGAGAGGGCTAACCAAACCATAAAAGGGGGGCTTGCCAAAGCATGCCACTCCACAGGGAAGTCGTGGGTAGAGTGTCTCCCCTTAGTCCTGATGAAAATGCACAATAGTATAAATCGCGGAACAGGGCTTAGCCCACATGAGCTCTTAACTGGCCGTCCAATGAACGTTCCTTTACACAGACCAATGACTCCAAAACTGACTGACCTGACTGCACTGGATGATGATTTGGGTAAATATATGAAGGAACTAACCCATGCTGTTTGGTCTTTGTATTCCCAATACAGGAAGGCCCAGGAAGTTCCAGAACAGGGTGACCCAGACAGCCTACCTGTTGACGTTGGAGAATGGATCAAGCTGAAGGTCCACAAAAGGAAGTGGAACCACCCAGATGGATGGGTCCGTACCAGGTCATCGCAGCAACACCCACAGCAGTGAAGGTCCAGGAGCATCATCTGAATTTTTCTACCTTTAAAAGGTCCAGGAGCGTCATCTGAATTTCTCTACCTTTAAAATTTTAGGTCAACAAAATATTCAAAAGCAATAGCACCACCTATCGCACTGCCAGAAGACGTCCCAACCATCATAACAGATAAGAATGCACACCCAGACCCAAATGTTGTTACACATGACCACTATGGTCACATTGTTAAAAACACAACTTGGGGCAAACCTTTAAGGTACATGTTTTTGGTGCTTCTTATTCTGCACCAGCAGTCTCTGCTCAGAGGAATAGAGATCCAGGGGAACCAATTGAAAACCAGTAATCAATGGGTAAACATGGTCCAAAATCTGAGTAGATGAGCCACGCCTAGTGGTTTGTATGTAGTTGTTTTAAAAAACCTTCAGAGTCAGAGTGAGTTGTTTGGATCAATTGTCATAGGTGATTGGATTAATAACATCACCTACTCCATGCAGGCCAATATGAATTTGACTATTGCTGGTTTTGCCCTTCTTTCTAGTGATGTTCAGAATCTTAAAGCTGTTACAGCCAGGCATAGCCTGGCATTAGACTACATCCTGGCTAAGGAGGGTGGATATTGCAGGGCTCTAAATACTTTTTCCCCCACTGACTGTGTTATGCTTCTCCCGGACTCCTCTGATAATATGACAAAGATTGTCAAGGAATTGACTCAGTTGGCTGACACCTACACCCCTACAGGAGATGACTCCTGGTTCCTGTTTGGGTGGTTGAAAGATATACTAGGACATTTTGGATTTAAGTTGTTTTCCATTTTAGTCCCATTATTGCCCCCGTGCTTGTTCTGCTGATTTGCATTTATGCATTCTGTCCAGCTGGCAAATGCGTACTTCATAAGGCTATGCCAGGCATTTTTATGCTTCATGTTCCTCATCCCCCAGACCCTTAATTCTATCCTCAATCTCCTGAGGATTGCTTGCAATCTAAGACAACTTTTATGGATGATTCTTATAATTACTATGCTTGAGTTGCTTTGCTTTTGTTGAGGCCTGGTGGCCTCAAAGGGGGTAATGAAGAGGGTTAAACCAAGGCCTCATACCTTTTAGAGGGTTAATCAATTGTGTTATGATAAACTGTAGGAGACCTCTGTGTGTATGTTAAAACCTGTTTTGAGTGTTGTGCCCTTCAGACACTATCAGAAGGCGGAAAACTACAGTACTTTCATACTCCTCCTGTCTGGGCCCCACCGTGGTTATCTGGTTTTCTGAGAACACAAGGCTACCGCAGGCCTGATGAAAACAGCCACCTGTCAGAAGATGCTGAGACTCGTTCACCTTGTTATGACCCTATACTTGTGATGAAAGGTCAAGTTTTGGTCAAACCAACTTCTGAACTTTTAATTGCTGATAAGATAACCAGGTTGCTGCTGTCAGGGGGAGGTTAGATTTATTAAAATGTTGTTGCCAGGGAAACTCATGCAAGGAGGACTGCGAGAGGCTATTTGAGTTACAGGATGTCTTAGACATTTTGCAGAACCTGGGGAGAGCTATTATGTCTGTACCAACTTCTGCCTACAAATGTATTACTAAAGGAGTATTTTAATACTTAAACAAAGAGTCTGTGTTTCCTTTCAATTATTAATGTATGTTTGATAATTATATAGACCTGATCATTTGTTGAAGAAATTGACCAACAGTACCCTGTCCTGTGGCTCCACTTACCCCAAACCCAGGGTAAGTTGTGCCAAGATGCCACTTTTTTTCGACAAGCTATGTTTTCAAAACTGCAATGTTTACATGTATGCTGATTATTTCCAGGGATACACAACATCCTGAAATATATGTAGATATCTTTGTTAGAGATAATACTACATTTCCCTTGATGGAGTGATGCTGAATGTAAAAAATGTATCAACTTACCCCACTCTCCCCTCTTGCTGTGAACCCACTTGAGTATTGGCAGTGTCACTTCCCGCTCAAGTGAATCATACAATCTATTAGTGTATTACACTGACTTTCAGACATAGGAAATTTGTACTAAGGAGTGTAGAGCTGGGTTTTCTGACCAGCTATATGTGGAGCATAGACAAACACTGCTTTCTACAGGGCATCAGAATAACTCAGTGTGCCACGTAAATAGAGAGATGCATTTTAATTCAGTGGTAATCAATCAGAACATCTCTACACTGTCTGCCTGTGTCTTTCTCTCTGATGTGTTTCAATATACTATTTTCTGTTTTATCTTATCATCGCTTTAACATAAATATTATCTCAGAACCTTTGAACATTCTTAAATGGAAGAGAATGTCTTAAGGTGAAACACATTTTCCATCAGCAGCGTATCTTTATTTGAGGATAAGCCGAAAGTCATCACCTTTAGCAGTGGGGGGTGGAGAGAGGGAACAGAACTGAGTGGAACGGATGGGGTGGAAATACAGTGGAAGTCACAGTGTTGTGAAGGGAATGCATAGTTAATGTTTCTAGAATCGCAACTTTAACCTTTACATAGCAGGACTCCTGGGACAACCATACACCTAGAACACCTCACATTTTGGTTACTCAGTGTATTCAATGAAAGTAGGGAATTCAACCACCAGTCACAATAAAATGTTCCTTAATAAAGCAGCTATCAGTGAAACGAGTGCTAGTAAGTGTGAATGTTAGTGAAACAATAAGGTGTTTTTGTTTTAAAAGTTAGTCACTCTGCAGGCCAGAAGGACAGGCTTGTGTGGCTCTCTGGCACCCTCTTGCTGTGTGGAAGTGAGTATTGCAGGCCTGCACAAATACACATGCACACACAAATGTGCATACATACAGAAGCACATGCATGCACACACATGCACGCATGCACACACACACTGGGATGACCTAAAGTGCTTTCAGAAAGTATTGACTTGTTCCACATTTTGTTGTGTTACAGCCAGAATTCAAAATGGATCAAATAGATTTTTTTCTCTCACCCATCTGCACACAATACCCCATAATGACAGAGTGAAAACATGTTAATAGCCAATGTATTGATACAGAATACAGAAATATCTAATTTACATAAGTTTTCACACCCATGAGTCAATTCATGTTAGAATCACATTTGGCAGCGATTACAGCTGTGAGTCTCTAAGAGCTTTGCACACATGAATTGTACAATATTTACACGTTTTTCTTTGAAAATTCTTAAACTTTGTCAAGTTGGTTGTTGATCATTACTAGAAAGCCATTTTCAAGTCTTGCCATAGATTTTCAAGCCAATTTAACCTCTTACATCTAGACGTTCCGCTAGCGGAACACCTGCTCCAATATCCAATGATGGGCGTGGCGCGAAATACAAAGTCCTCGAAAATCCGAAAACTTCAATTTTTCAAACATATGACTATTTTACACCATTTTAAAGACAAGACTCTCCTTTATCTAACCACCTGTCCGATTTCAAAAAGGCTTTACAGCGAAAGCAAAACATTAGATTATGTCAGCAGAGTACCCAGCCAGAAATAATCAGACACCCATTTTTCAAGCTAGCATATAATGTCACAAAAAACAAAACCACAGCTAAATGCAGCACTAACCTTTGATGATCTTCATCAGATGACACTCCTAGGACATTATGTTATACAATACATGCATGTTTTGTTCAATCAAGTTCATATTTATATCAAAAAACAGCTTTTTACAATAGCATGTGATGTTCAGAACTAGCATTCCCACCGAACACTTCCGGTGAATTTACTAAATTACTCACGATAAACGTTCACAAAAAACATAACAATTATTTTAAGAATTATAGATACAGAACTCCTTTATGCAATCGCGGTGTCAGATTTTAAAATAGCTTTTCGGTGAAAGCACATTTTGCAATATTCTGAGTAGATAGCTCGCCATCACGGGCTAGCTATTTTGACACCCACCAAGTTTGGTACTCACCAAACTCAGATTTACTATAAGAAAAATTGGATTACCTTTGCTGTTCTTCGTCAGAATGCACTCCCAGGACTTCTACTTCAATAACAAATGTTGGTTTGGTTCCAAATAATCCATAGTTATATCCAAATAGTGGCATTTTGTTGTGCGTTCAAGACACTATCTGAAGGGTAACGAAGGGTGACGCGCCCGGCGCGTTTCGTGACAAAAAATTTCTAAATATTCCATTACCGTACTTCGAAGCATGTCAAACGCTGTTTAAAATCAATTTGTATGCAATTTTTCTCATAAAAAAGCGATAATATTCCGACCGGGAGTTGTTGTTTTCGTTCAAAGACTGAAAATGAAAACATGGAGTCGTCTCGTGCACGCGCGCCCCAGTGTCAATGTTCTCAGATCGACCACTTACCAAATGCGCTGCTGTTTTTCAGCCATGGCCTGCAAAGTCATCATTCAACGTTCTGGCGCCTTCTGAGAGCCTATGGGAGCGTTAGAAAATGTCAAGTTACAGCAGAGATCCCCTGTTTTGGATAGAGATAACAAAGAAGGCCAAGAAATGGTCAGAGAGGGCGCTTCCTGTTTGGAATCTTCTCAGGTTTTGGCCTGCCAAATGAGTTCTGTTATACTCACAGACACCATTCAAACAGTTTTAGAGACTTTGGAGTGTTTTCCATCCAAAGCTAATAATTATATGCATATTCTAGTTTCTGGGCAGGAGTAATAATCAGATTAAATCGGGTATGTTTTTTATCCGGCCGTGAAAATACTGCCCCCATCCATAAAAAGTTAAGCCAAAACTGTAATGTCATCTTGGTTAGCAACTTTGGCTTTGTGTTTTAGATTATTGTCCTGCTGAAGGTGAATTTGTCTCCTAGTGTCTGTTAGAAAGCAGACTGAACCAGGTTTTCCTCTAGGATTTTGTCTGTGCTTAGCTCTATTCCATTGATTTTTATCATTAAAAACCTCCCTAGTCCTTGCCGATGACAAGCACACCCATAACATGATCCAGCAACCACAATGCTTGAAAATATGAAGAGGGGTAGTCAGTGATGTGTTGTGTTGGATTTGCCCCAAACATAATGCTCTGTATTCAGGACACAAAGTTAATTTCTTTGCCAAATTTGCTGTGCCTTATTGCAAACAGGACGCATGTTTTGAAATATTTTGATTCTGTACAGACTTCCTTTTTTTCACTCTGTCATTTAGGTTAGTACTGTTGAGTAACTACAATGTTGTTGATCCATCCTCAGGTTTCTCCTATCACAGCCTTTAAAGAATCTAACTTCAAGAATATATGCTTCAAGAGCTTAGCTCAACTGTCTTACCCTATCAGAACCCAAAATATAAGTTTGTAAACATTGTAATTGCAAACAAACACAAGCTTCAAAACAATAAAATGTTAAAATGATCATTTTCATCTGTTTGGTCAGTCCTTAGCATCCATTGCTCTGTCTATGAATTTGAGAGTGGTTAAGTTTTCTCCAGTCCCATCCCTCAGCAGTTCACCAAAAAAGTGTCAGGGTAGACACTTTGTTGTTTGAATCCCAAATTGAAATCATTAAGCATACATTTTAGTCAGACTAGGCTTAATCTGTATTGGGTAAACCGACCTTCAATGATTTCTTGACGTTACAGAGAGCGTAGTTGTCCTTAACCTGTTATAAGCTATGATAGGCACCGGGGTGCGCAGTACCTCACAGAGAAACATCAGTGCCATTGGCAATACACTATGTACACAAACGTATGTGGACACCTCTTCAAATTAGTGGATTCGGCTATTTCAGCTACACCCTTTGCTGACAGGTGTATACAATTAAACAAACAGCCATGCAATCTCCATAGACAGACATTGGCAGTAGAATGGCCTTAATGAAGCACTTAATGAAGTGACTTTCAACATGGCCATGGATGGCGTATTGCTACAGAATGCTACGGTAGCCATGCTGGTTAAGTGTGTCTTGAATTCTAAAAATGAATCACAGATTGTGTCACCAGCAAAGCACCATCACACCTCCTCCTCCATGATTCATGGTGGGAACCACACATGCAAAGATCATCTGTTCACCTACTCTGCGTCTCACAAGACACGTCGGTTTGAACCAAAAATCTCAAATTTGGACTCATCAGACCAAAGGACAGATTTCCACCGGTCTAATGTCCATTGCTCGTGTTTCTTGACCAAAGCAAGTCGACCATGAAGGTCTGATTCAAGCAGTCTCCTCTGAACAGTTGATGTTGAGATGTGGGCTACAATCTGAGGTGCAGTTAACTCTAATGAACTCATCCTCTGCGGAAGAGGTAACTCTGGGTCTTCCTTTCCTGTGGCAGTCCTCATCAGGGCCAGTTCAATCATTGCGCTTGATGGTTTTTGAAACTGCACATGAAGAAACTTTCAAAGTTCTTGAAATGTTCCGTATTGACTGACCATGTCTTAAAGTAATGATGGACTGTCGTTTCTCTTTGCTTATTTGAGCTGTTCTTGCCATAATATGGACTTGGTCTTTAACCAAATAGGGCTATCTTCTGTATACCACCCCTACCTTGTCACAACACAACTGATTGGCTCAAACGCATTAAGGAGGATAACAATTCCACAAATGTACTTTTGACAAGGCACACCTGCTAATTGAAAGGCATTCCAGGTGACTACCTCATGAAGCTGGTTGAGAGAATGCCAAGAGTGTGTAAATCTGTCATCAAGGCAAAGAGTGGCTACTTTGAAGAATCTCAAATGTGCCATTTCATAGTTTTGTGTCTTCACTATTATTCTACAATGTATAAAATAGTAAACAAAATTAAGAAAAACCCTTGAATGAGTAGGTGTGTCCAAACTTTTGACTGGTGTGTGTATGTTTGGTGTGATGCTAAGGACCAGTTCTCTTCAGTGGTTCTGAGCTCACAGTACTGGGGGCTGTAGGGTGAGTGTCTCCATGAAAGCATGGTGGAGCTGTTTTGTTTATCCTTTATTTAATTAGGCAAGTCAGTTAAGAACAAATTCTTATTTACAATGATGGCCTACCCAGGCCAAACCCGGACGACGCTGGGCGCCGCCCTAAGAGACTCCCAATCCCTCCCAATCAGTTTACGGATGTGATGCAGCCTGGATTTGAACCAGTTACTGTAGTGACACCTCTTGCACTAGGATGCCGTTTCTTAGACCACTGTGCCACTCAGGAGACTGAGTGGACCTGTGATGTCAGCATAACCTACGTGGAAGAGCTGCCAGGTGAGACCACGCCCACTTCCACCAGCTTTCCTTCTAACCCAGTTTCAAATGAAAAAAACAAATAAAACAGCATTGGGACTACCTTTCTAGTAATTATACTTCTATGATTCAACCATTAATATTGTTTTAACTTTATTTATGCAACAGACCTTAATAATGACAAAATATTTAACAAATTACTACATGTCCATGCAAATGTGCCTAGTTTGTCCATTTGCAATGTTGGCAGCTAGCTAGCCAGATAGTGTAGCTAGCTAGAATGGATAGTTTGCAAGTTTACATTTTTAAACCTTCATGGGGGTGGCTAACATGAAATGTAATATTTATACGTTTTCATTAAGTTATTTGCAAGCTTCCATGCTGTATTTTATTGTGGTTGCATGCAGTCAGTCATACTGAATTAATGCACTAGTTAGTGCCAATGTTTTTTTCTGAAAACTTTATGCAACAGGTGAAATTAGACTACTGTTCACTATCTGTTACTTAAGTTTCTGAAAACTGTCTTACTTTACCCCAAATCCACTGCTAATTTGACTAGGTATGTAGGACTTACAATAATAGCCAAGTACTAGAGAGTTTTATGCAACAGGTGAAATTAGACTACTGTCCACTGTCTGTTACTTGAGTCTAAGTCTAGGACTATGCTAATGCAACTGGCCCAAGATCATTTGTGGAACTGATTAGCGCAATCTATACAGTGCTTCCATTACAAAGATATGTGACTCTGTAGACCAGAAGCACAGACTGGTGTGGCTCTCTGGGGACTCTCGCTGTGTGGAAGTGAGTATTTCAGGCCAACACACATATACACACACGTGCACACACACAAACATGCACGCATACACACAAACAGCACAGGGCTCGCTGAAGAACGTTGGCAATACTGAGTGGAATATCCTGGCCATACAAATATAATGAAACAAATGCACGAACAAACTCGCATGACCTACGTTAGGTTGTTTACTCAGCTTGTGGTTGTAGTAATTCTCGTTTGCTGGCTGCCTATCTATATTGAAATCATACTATGGTTGAAACACATTTCAACAAATTATAGTGCTGGTTTGAATCTTGCTGTTTATATGTTTATCTTCTGTTGACCAATTCTATGTAGTCTCCCTGTCATGCAAGTGCATTACCTCTTCTGCCATAAAGCTTGTGACCTCTTGAACCTCTTGGTTTTTATCAGTGTATCAATGTTTGAATGTATCCCACAGGTCTGTTTGGAATAGGGGAGCTGCTGTGGTACGGTGTGGAGACTTTCACCAGATACAAAGAAGAGGTGTGTAACATAACATATATTATGAAATCAAGTCAAATCAAAATGAATTTGTCACATGTGACATTACAGTGAAATGCTTACTTACAAGCCCTTAACCAACAATGCAGTTTTAAGAAAAATATAAAAAATAACAAATAATAAAAGAGCAACAATAAAATAACAGTAATGAGGCTATAAACAGGGGGTACGGGTACAGAGTCAATGTGTGGGGCCACAGGTTAGTCGAGGTAACTGAGGTAATATGTACATGTAGGTAGAGGTAAAATGACTATGCGTAGATAATAAACAGAGAGTAGCAGCAGCGTAAAAATAGGAGTCCTATGGCTTGTGGGTAGAAGCTATTAAGAAGCCTTTTGGATCTAGACTTGGTGCTCCGGTACCGCTTACCATGAGAGAACAGTCTATTCCTCTGACACCACCTGGTATAGAGGTCCTGGATGGCCAGAAGATTGGCCCCAGTGATGCACTGGGCTGTACGCACTACCCTCTGTAGTGCCTGGCGGTCGGAGGCAGAACAGTTGCCATACCAGGAGGTGATGCAACCAGTCAGGATGCTCTCGATGGTGCAGCTGTTTAACTTTTTGAGGATCTGAGGACCCATGCCAAATCTTTTCAGTCTCTTGAGAGGGAGTAGGCATTGTAGTGCCCTCTTCACTTCTGTCTTGGTGTGTTTGGACCATGATAGTTCGTTGGTGATGTGGACACCAAGGAACTTGAAACTCTCAACATGCTCCACTACTGCCCCGTCGATGAGAACCTTTTCCTGTAGTCCACGATTATCTCCTTTTTTATTTTAATTTTTTTATTTCACCTTTATTTAACCAGGTAGGCTAGTTGAGAACAAGTTCTCATTTGCAACTGCGACCTGGCCAAGATAAAGCGTAGCAATTCGACACATACAACAACACAGAGTAACACATGGAATAAACAAAATATACAGTCAACAATACAGTAGAACAAAAGAAAACAAAAAGTCTATATACAGTGAGGGCAAATGAGGTAAGTTAAGGCAATAAATAGGCCATGGTGGCGATGTAATTACAGTATAGCAATTAAACACTGGAATGGTAGATGTGCAGAAGATGAATGTGCAAGTAGAGATACTGTGGTGCAAAGGAGCAAGATACATAAATTAATACAGTATGGGGATGAGGTAGGTAGATAGATGGGCTGTTTACAGATGGGCTATGTACAGGTGCAGTGATCTGTGAGCTGCTCTGACAGCTGGTGCTTAAAGTTAATGAGGGAGATATGAGTCTCCAGCTTCAGAGATTTTTGCAGTTCGTTCCAGTCATTGGCAGCAGAGAACTGGAAGGAAAGGCGGCCAAAAGACGAATTGGCTTTGGGGGTAACCAGTGAGATATACCTGCTGGAGCGCATGCTACGAGTGGGTGCTGCTATGGTGACCAGTGAGCTGAGACAAGGTGGGGCTTTACGTAGCAGAGACTTGTAGAAAACCTGTAGCCAGTGGGTTTGGCGACGAGTATGAAGCGAGGGCCAACCAACGAGAGCGTACAGGTCGCAATGGTGGGTAGTGTATGGGGCTTAGGTGACAAAACGGATGGCACTGTGATAGACTGCATCCAGTTTATTGAGTAGAGTGTTGGAGGCTATTTTATAGATGACATCACCGAAGTCTAGGATCGGTAGGATGGTCAGTTTTACGAGGGTGTGTTAGGCAGCATGAGTGAAGGATGCTTTGTTGTGATATAGGAAGCCGATTCTAGATTTAATTTTGGATTGGAGATGCTTAATGTGAGTCTGGAAGGAGAGTTTACAGTCTAACCAGACACCCAGGTATTTGTAATTGTCCACGTATTCTAAGTCAGAGCCGTCCAGAGTAGTGATGCTGGACGGGCGAGCTGGTGCGGGCAGTGATCGATTGAATGGCATGCATTTAGTTTTACCTGCGTTTAAGACCAGTTGGAGACCACGGAAGGAGAGTTGTATGGCATTGAAGCTCGTCTGGAGGTTAGTTAACACAGTGTCCAAAGAGGGGCCAGAAGTATACAGAATGGTGTCGTCTGCGTAGAGGTGGATCAGAGAATCACCAGCAGCAAGAGCAACATCATTGATGTATACAGAGAAGAGAGTCGGCCCGAGAATTGAACCCTGTGGCACACCCATAGAGACTCCCAGAGGTCCGGACAACAGGCCCTCCGATTTGACACACTGAACTCTATCAGAGAAGTAGTTGGTAAACCAGGCGAGGCAATCATTTGAGAAACCAAGGCTGTCGAGTCTGCCAATAAGAATGTGGTGATTGACAGAGTCGAAAGCCTTGGCCAGGTCGATGAATACGGCTGCTGTCACAAAATACTTTGTGCTGTTGGAAGGAGGACCAAGGCGCAGCGGAAGTGTGGATACTCATATTTTAATTAACAAAAAAAAGAGTAAAGCATTCACAGGAAACAAAAACCACGACAGCAACAGTTTGCAGGCTTGAAAACACAGTGCAAAACAACCACCCACAACCCCAAAGAAAAACACACACACCTATATAGGACTTCCAATCAAAGGCAACTATACACACCTGCCTTCAATTGGAAGTCCCAATCATCCACAAACATCCACAACACAAACATGCCACGTCCTGACCCCAAAACTAAAACACTAGCTCCATCTGCTGGTCAGGACGTGACAGCTGCACAGTAATGTCTCTTATCGATGGCGGTTATGAAGTCGTTTAGGACCTTGAGCGTGGCTGAGGTGCACCCATGACCAGCTCTGAAACCAGATTGCATAGCGGAGAAGGTACGGTGGGATTCGAAATGGTCGGTAATCTGTTTGTTAACTTGGCTTTCGAAGACCTTAGAAAGACAGGGTAGGATGGATATAGTTCTGTAGCAGTTTGCATTTACATTTACATTTAAGTCATTTAGCAGAGCGACTTACAAATTGGTGCATTCACCTTATGATATCCAGTGGAACAACCACTTTACAATAGTGCATCTAAATCTTTTAAGGGGGGGGGTTAGAAGGATTACTTTATCCTATCCCAGGTATTCCTTAAAGAGGTGGGGTTTCAGGTGTCTCCGGAAGGTGGTGATTGACTCCGCTGTCCTGGCGTCGTGAGGGAGCTTGTTCCACCATTGGGGTGCCAGAGCAGCGAACAGTTTTGACTGGGCTGAGCGGGAACTGTGCTTCCTCAGAGGTAGGGAGGCGAGCAGGCCAGAGGTGGATGAACGCAGTGCCCTTGTTTGGGTGTAGGGCCTGATCAGAACCTGAAGGTACGGAGGTGCCGTTCCCCTCACAGCTCCGTAGGCAAGCACCATGGTCTTGTAGCGGATGCGAGCTTCAACTGGAAGCCAGTGGAGAGAGCGGAGGAGCGGGGGTGACATGAGAGAACTTGGGAAGGTTGAACACCAGACGGGCTGCGGCGTTCTGGATGAGTTGTAGGGGTTTAATGGCACAGGCAGGGAGCCCAGCCAACAGCGAGTTGCAGTAATCCAGACGGGAGATGACAAGTGCCTGGATTAGGACCTGCGCCGCTTCCTGCGTGAGGCAGGGTCGTACTCTGCGAATGTTGTAGAGCATGAACCTACAGGATCGGGTCACCGCCTTGATGTTAGTGGAGAACGACAGGGTGTTGTCCAGGGTCACGCCAAGGTTCTTAGCACTCTGGGAGGAGGACACAAGGGAGTTGTCAACCGTGATGGCGAGATCATGGAACGGGCAGTCCTTCCCCGGGAGGAAGAGCAGCTCCGTCTTGCCGAGGTTCAGCTTGAGGTGGTGATCCGTCATCCACACTGATATGTCTGCCAGACATGCAGAGATGTGATTCGCCACCTCAGAAGGGGGAAAGGAGAAGATTAATTGTGTGTCGTCTGCATAGCATTGATAGGAGAGACCATGTGAGGATATGACAGAGCCAAGTAACTTGGTGTATAGCGAGAATAGGAGAGGGCCTAGAACAGAGCCCTGGGGGACACCAGTGGTGAGAGCACGTGGTGCGGAGACAGATTCTTGCCACGCCACCTGGTAGGAGCGACCTGTCAGGTAGGACGCAATCCAAGCGTGGGCCGCGCCGGAGATGCCCAACTCGGAGAGGGTGGAGAGGAGGATCTGATGGTTCACAGTATCAAAGGCAGCAGATAGGTCTAGAAGGATGAGAGCAGAGGAGAGAGAGTTAGCTTTAGCAGTGCGGAGAGCCTCCGTGACACAGAGAAGAGCAGTCTCAGTTGAATGCCCAGTCTTGAAACCTGACTGATTAGGATCAAGAAGGTAATTCTGAGAGAGATAGCAGGAGAGCTGGCCAAGGACGGCACGTTCAAGAGTTTTGGAGAGAAAAGAAAGAAGGGATACTGGTCTGTAGTTGTTGACATCGGAGGGATCGAGTGTAGGTTTTTTCAGAAGGGGTGCAACTCTCGCTCTCTTGAAGACGGAAGGGGCGTAGCCAGCGGTCAAGGATGAGTTGATGAGCGAGGTGAGGTAAGGGAGAAGGTCTCCGGAAATGGTCTGGAGAAGACAGGAGGGGATAGGGTCAAGCGGGCAGGTTGTTGAGCGGCCGGCCGTCACAAGACGCAAGATTTCATCTGGAGAGAGAGGGGAGAAAGAGGTCAAAGCACAGGGTAGGTCAGTGTGAGCAGGACCAGCGGTGTCGTTTGACTTAGCAAACGAGGATCGGATGTCGTCAACCTTCTTTTCAAAATGGTTGACGAAGTCATCCGCAGAGAGGGAGGAGGGAGGGGGAGTGGGAGGAGGATTCAGGAGGGAGGAGAAGGTGGCAAAGAGCTTCCTAGGGTTAGAGGCAGATGCTTGGAATTTAGAGTGGTAGAAAGTGGCTTTAGCAGCAGAGACAGAAGAGGAAAATGTAGAGAGGAGGGAGTGAAAGGATGCCAGGTCCGCAGGGAGGCGAGTTTTCCTCCATTTCCGCTCGGCTGCCCGGAGCCCTGTTCTTTGGGTCTAGAGTGTCACCCCCTTTGAACAGGATGTGTTTGTGCTGGTCAAGGGCAGACAGGTCTGGAGTGAACCAAGGACTATATCTATTCCTAGTTCTACATTTTTTGAGTGGAGCATGCTTATTTAAGATGGTGAGGATGGTGTCATTCCAGGATACCCCGGCCAGGTCGATTAGAAAGGCCTGCTCGCAGTGTTTTAGGGAGCGTTTGACAGTGATGAGGGGTGGTCGTTTGGTCGCAGACCCATTACGGATGCAGGCAATGATCACTGAGATCTTGATTGAAAACAGCAGAGGTGTATTTGGAGGGCGAGTTAGTTAGGATGACATCTATGAGGGTGCCCGTGTTTACGGATTTGGGGTTGTACCTGGTAGGTTCATTGATAATTTGTGTGAGATTGAGGGCATCAAGCTTAGATTGTAGGATGGCCCGGGGTGTTAAGCATGTCCCAGTTTAGGTCACCTAGTATCACGAGCTCAAAAGATAGATGGGGGGCAATCAATTCACATATGGTATCGAGGGCACAGCTGAGGGCAGAGGGAGGTCTATAGCAAGCGGCAAAAGTGAGAGACTTGTTTCTGGAAAGGTGAATTTTTAGAAGTAGAAGCTCGAATTGTTTGGGTACAGACTTGGATAATAATACAGAACTCTGCAGGCTATCTTTGCAGTAGATTGCAACACCGTCCCCTTTGGCAGTTCTATCTTGGCGGAAAATGTTATAGTTAGCGATGGAGATTTCAGGGTTTTTGGTGGTTTTCCTAAGCCAGGATTCAGACACGGCTAAGACATCCGGGTTGGCAGAGTGAAAAAATGAGAGCACCTGGGGAGTGGGAGTGGAGCTATGCACTGCGGGACCTGGATTAACCTCCACATCACCAGAGGAACAGAGGAAAAGTAGGATAAGGGTACGGCTAAAGACTATACGAACTGGCCGTCTAGCACATTTGGAACAGAGAGTAAAAGGAGCAGGTTTCTGGGCACGATAGCATAGATTCAAAGCATAGTGTACAGACAAAGGTAATGTAGGATGTGAGTACATTGGAGGTAAACCTAGGCATTGAGTAATGATGAGAGAGATATAGTCTCTAGAGACGTTTAAACCAGGTGATGTCATCGCATATGTAGGAGATGGAACAACATGGTTTGTTAAGGCATATTGAGCAGGCCTAGAGGCTCTTCAGTGAAATAAGATAGTAATCACTAACCAGGACAGTAATGGACGAGGCATATTGATATTAGAGAGTGGCATGCGTAGCCAAGTGAACATATGGGTCCAGTGATTGGTTGGGCTGACTGGGGACACGGCGATTCAGACAGTTAGCAGGCCAATGCTAACAAGCTAACAGTTAGTAGGCCGGGGCTAAACAAGCTAGCAATTAGCAGACCGGGTTAGCAAGCAAGCAGTTGGCAGACCGGGGCTAGCAGTTAGCAGACCGGGGCAGGCAAGCTAGCAGTTAGCAGACCGGGGCTAGCAAATTAGCCTTTGGGGGACGTCGCGATGGAGGTAAGTGTTTTTGCCTCTTCATGCGGTGACGTCGATAGACCAGTCGTGGAATTAGTAGGGTTCCAAGTAGCTCTAGATAGCTAGCAGGCCGGTTAGCAGAATGGGCCTTCAGCGGACGTCGCGCCTGAGGGGCCAGTTGGAATCCTCGGGCAGATTATGTCAGTATTCCAGTCGTAGAGGATCGGCGGGGTTCCGTGCCCCGTACCGGCAGTAGAAGGGGTCCAGATATTGTAGCCCAGGAGTGGGCTTCGGTGGTAGCACAGGAGCCCTGGCCAAGCTAGCTTCAGGCTAATTGGTGCTTGCTCCGGGATGGAAACGCTAGCCAGGAGTAGTCACTCGGGATTGCGGTTAGCTAGTTGCGAAGATCCAGATGAAAATGTTCAGTTTGCGGTAGGAATCCGGCGATATGGGGGAAAAAAATATATAAAATAATAATAGGTCCGTTATGCTCTCGTTTGAGTCACGTTGTTCGAACTGGCGAGAGCTTTCCGAGCTAAAGGTTAGCTTATGACCGCTAGCAATGGTTTGCTGACCGGTAGCTGGTAGGTAGTTAGCTGGCTAGCTTCAGTTGAGGGATTCCAGATCCGAAATAAATAGAAATACTTTAGAAAAAAAAACAGATCCAAGTCCCATTGGGTGAGGCGGGTTGCAGGAGAGTATTTAGAAGTTGAGGTTTAGGAAAATATTTTAAAAAGATATGCGAAGAAAAAGATGTAAAAAGATATATACAAGGGACACGACAGGACAAAGACGTCTGACTGCTACGCCATCTTGGAAACGAAGATATGATCTTGATCACGTTTAGAGAGTGGTTGTTATCCTGGCCCCACACTGCCAGGTCGCTGACCTCCTCCATATAGGCTGTCTCATCATTGTCAGTGATCTGGCCTACCACAGTTGTGTCGTCGGCAAAATGAATGATGGTGTTGGAGTCGTCCTTGGCCTTGCAGTCATGGGTGAACAGGGGTTACAGGAGGGGACTGAGCACGCACCCCTGAGGGGCCCAGGATCAGGCAGATGTGTTGTTACCTACCCTTACCACCTGGGGACAGCCCGTCAGGATGTCCAGGATCCAGTTGCAGACGGAGGTGTTTAGTCCCAGGGTCCTTAGCTTAGTGTTGAACGCTGAGCCGTAGGCAATGAATAGCATTCTCACATAGGTGTTCCTTTTGTCCAGGTGGGAAAGGGCAGTGTGGAGTGAAATAGAGATTGCGTCATCTGTGGATCTGTTGGGGCGGTATACATATTGGAGTGGGCCTAGGGTTTCTGGGATAATGGTGTAGATGTGAGCCATGACCAGCCTTTCAAAGCACTTCATGGCTACAGACGTGAGTGCTACGGGTTGGTAGTCATTTAGGCAGATTACCTTAGTGTTCTTGGGCACAGGGACTATGGTGGTCTGCTTTAAACAGGTTGGTATTACAGACTTGGTCAGGGATAGGTTTAAAATGTCAGTGAAGACACTTGCCAGTTGGTCAGCACATGCTCAGAGTACACGTCCTGGTAATCTGTCTGGCCCTGCGGCCTTGTGAATGTTGACCTGTTTAACTTGTTATGGATAGGGGGCAGTATTTTCACGGCTGGATAAAACACGTACCCAATTTAATCTGGTTATTACTCCTACCCAGAAACTAGCTTTGGATAGAAAACACTCCAAAGTTTCTAAAACTGTTTGAATGGTGTCTGTGAGTATAACAGAACTCAAATGGCAGGCCAAAACCTGAGAAGATTCTGTACAGGAAGTACCCTGTCTGACCATTTCTTGGCCTTCTTTGTCATCTCTATCCAAAACAAAGGATCTCTGCTGTAACGTGACACTTTCTAAGGCTCCCATAGGCTCTCAGAAGGCGCCAGAACGTTGAATGATGACTCTGCAGTTACTGGCTGAAAAACAGTAGCGCATTTGGTAAGTGGTCGATCTGAGAACAATGAGACGGGTGCGCGCGTGCACGTGAAGAGTCCATTTTAGATTTTGAGTCTTTGAACGGAAAGGACGTCTCCCGATCGGAATATTATCGCTTTTTTACGAGACAAATCGCATAAAAATTGATTTTAAACAGCGTTTGACATGCTTCGAAGTACGGTAATGGAATATTTTTAATTTTTTTGTCACGATACGCGTCCGCGCATCACCCTTCGTTACCCTTCGGATAGTGTCTTGAACGCACAAACAAAACGCCGCTATTTGGATATAACTATGGATTATTTGGAACCAAACCAACATTTGTTGTCGAAGTAGAAGTCCTGGGAGTGCATTCTGACGAAGAACAGCAAAGGTAATCCAATTATTCTTATAGTAAATCTGAGTTTGGTGAGTACCAAACTTGGTGGGTGTCAAAATAGCTAGCCTGTGATGGCGAGCTATCTACTCAGAATATTGCAAAATGTGCTTTCACCGAAAAGCTATTTTAAAATCGGACACCGCGATTGCATAAAGGAGTTCTGTATCTATAATTCTTAAAATAATTGTTATGTTTTTTGTGAACGTTTATTGTGAGTAATTCAGTAAATTCACCGGAAGTGTTCGGTGGGAATGCTAGTTCTGAACGTCACATGCTAATGTAAAAAGCTGGTTTTTGATATAAATATGTACTTGATTGAACAAAACATGCATGTATTGTATAGGTTAGTGCTGCATTTAGCTGTGGTTTTGGTTTTTGTGACATTATATGCTAGCTTGAAAAATGGGTGTCTGATTATTTCTGGCTGGGTACTCTGCTGACATAATCTAATGTTTTGCTTTCGTTGTAAAGCCTTTTTGAAATCGGACAGTGTGGTTAGATAAAGGAGAGTCTTGTCTTTAAAATGGTGTAAAATAGTCATATGTTTGAAAAATTGAAGTTTTCGGATTTTCGAGGAGTTTGTATTTCGCGCCACGCCTTATCATTGAATATTGGAGTGGTGTTCCGCTAGCGGAACGTCTAGCTGATGTGAGGTCTTGCTCACATCAGCCACGGAAAGTGTGATCACACAGTCGTCCTGAGCAGCTGGTGCTCTCATGCATGCTTCAGTGTTGCTTGCCTCAAAGCGCGTAGAAGTATTTTAGCTCGTCTGGTAGGCTCGTGTCACTGGGCAGCTCACGGCTATGCTTCCCTTTGTACTTTGCAGTATTAAGATACTGTTATAATCATTAGTCCAGTGGTTGGTTTTTCACAGTATCACTGAGAACAACCACTGATTGATTTCTCTTTTTCTGTCTACTACAGGTGGCTTATGGGATACCAGGGATAACATAGGAGCTGGGCAACTCTTTTTGGCTCCCTGCTGGGGGTGTGACCTTCAGTCTGACCTCAGCTGTCACCCTGTTGACCACCAAACAGGAGTGAGATCATAAGACAGTGCCGGAGTGGCCAGGATTGGACTACACCACTGGCTAACATGCCGAGCAGATAACAATCGATAAAAGCTACATATAGATGTGTCCATATTAACGATACAACTTAGAGTAGTGTTTCTCAAATGGCGGGTCTTGTCCCTCAAGGGTCATATAGGTAAATATTGGTAGGTTGTTGTGATTACAAACATGTGTTATATTGAATTGATGGGTCAGAATGTTCAAAGCATGAGGTGATCAGACGGTAATGTTAAAAGCATGAGGTGATCAGACGGTAATGATAGAAGCATGAGGGTTAGTAAGAATAAGTCATGTTTGATCAGTGTGATGTGATGTCCTGGGGTCTGAAATAGGTGAAATCCCATCTGCTCAATGATTCATATGCATGACATTTTCAACCTGACCGCCAGTGGTGCCTCTAATTTGATGGGGGCGATGGTGCTGGTCGACTGGTGAACTGGAACTCCATTCAAATTAACTGAACGGAAACGCTCAACATTCTCCACACATTGTTGCATTATTAACGGTATGCCAACTAGCTGTACAGTAGTGAAAGTTATTATTCTCATCTAATCTGGGGTCACATCTAATTGTGCTTTTTCATCTTGAGGTGTGAGAACACTCTCCAAGATTCCAAATAAATATTGGAACTGACAGTTCTAGACACACACACAGTCCTCATTTACTGAGACGCTCTCTTAATTAAAAGTTCATGATGTTATCCAATCAGTCATTCTGACTTGTTCTAACTGGCAAAAAGGGATAGGAAATGTTTCACTGTGACACCCAAGATAAAATAGTACTCAATGTTTTTGTAACTGCATACTGCTGCTCCCTGCTTACTTAGGGGTTTTATTCTGAAGAGTACAAACACATAACAGAATACAATAAAATACTGAATAAAAACAGAATACTTTAAAAGTACAAATATTATGTTAACTATTCATACTTAAAAGTCATGTTTGCAAAGGACCTTAATGTCAATGCCTGCTTGAGGACAAACATATCAAAGAACAAAACAGACACTTCTGGAGTACATTGGAAGAGAACACAAATATTCCTTATGATTTAAAAACCAACACATTTCAGTATAATAACCTTTGTCAGGCTGTTGAAATAACAACTCAAAGTCTCATAATGGAGAACAAGTCTCCAGCACATCTCAGGTGTGTGTGAGATGTCACATCCATACTCTGCCCCCACTAATCTCTGTGCTTACATATCTGGATTCAGTGTAGTGCTGTGGGTTGGTACGTGTTATAACTGTCTGCTAGATGTAGTGTAAAAATGACTCCTTACCTAATCTAAAAAATTCCATAATATCTTTAAGTTTCTTTATAAAGGTTGACTTGACCAAAAGTTCAATAAATTAATTATTTGCTGAGATGAATGTGTGTGGTAGTAATTTTCATCACTGATAACTGAGAGATACATACACTATACAGTGCCTTTGGCAAGTATTCAGGCCACTTGACTTTTTCTACATTTTGTTAAGTTAAAGCCTTATTCTAAAATTGATCAAATAAAAACAAATCCTCAGCAATCAACACACAATACCCCATAATGGCAAAGTGAAAATAGGTTTTTAGATTTTTTTTGCAAATGTATTATCAATAAAAAACTGAAATACCTTATTTACATAAGTATTCAGACCCTTTGTAATGAGCCTCGAAGTTGAGCCACAGGTACATCCTGTTTCCATTGATCATTGATCATCCAGCTGTTTCTACAACTTGATTTGAGTTCACCTGTGGTAAATTCAATTGATTGGACATTATTTGGAAAGGCACACACCTGTCTATATAAGGTCCCACAGTTGACAGTGCATGTCAGAGTAAAAACCAAGCCATGAGGTCGAAGAAAATGTCCATAGTGGTCCGAGACAGGATTGTGTTGAGGCACAGATCTGGGGAAGGGTACCAAAACATTTCTGCAGGATTGAAAGTCCTCAAGAACACAGTGGCCTCCATCAATCTTAAATGTAAGAAGTTTAGAACCACCAAGTCTTTTCCTAGAGCTGGCTGCCCGGCCAAACTGAGCAATCTGGGGAGAAGGGCCTTGGTCAGGGAGGTGACCAAGAACCTGATGATCACTCTGACAGAGGTCTAGAGTTCCTCTGTGGAGATGGGAGAACCTACCAGAAGGACAACCATCTCTGCATCTGTCCACCAATCACGCCTTTATGGTGGAGTGGCCAGACAGAAGCCACTCCTCAGTAAAAGGCACATGACAGCCCGCTTGGAATTTGCCAAAAGTCACCTAAAGACTTCCAGACCATGAGACACAAGATTCTCTGGTCTGATGAAACCAAGATTGAACTGTTGGGCCTGGAGGAAACCTGGCACCATCCCTACGGTGAAGCATGGTGTTGGCAGCATCATGTTGTGGAGATGTTTTTCAGCAGCAGGAACTGGGAGACTAGTCAGGATTGAAGGAAAGATGAACGGAGCAAAGTATAGAGAGATCCTTAATGAAAACCTGCTCCAGACCACTCAGGACCTGAGACTGGGGGGCTAAGGTTCACCTTCCAACAGAACAATGACCCTAAGCACAAAGCCAAGACAACGCAGGAGTGGCTTTAGGAGAAGTTTCTGAAAGTCCTTGAGTGGCCCAACCAGAGCCCGGACTTGAACCCGATCGAACATCTCTGGAGAGACCTGAAAATAGCTGTGTAGCAACGCTCCCCATCCAACCTGACAGAGCTTGAGAGGATTTGCAGAGAACAATGGGAAAAACTCCCCAAATTCAGGTGTGCCAAGCTTGTAGCATCATACCCAAGAAAACTTGAGGCTGTAATCGCTGCCAAAAGTGCTTCAACAAAGTACTGAGTAAAGGGTCTGACTAGTTATGTAAATGTGTTATTTAAGTTTTTTTAAATATATATAAATTAGCAAAAATGTCTAAAACCATGTTTTTGCTTTGTCATTATGGGGTATTGTGTGTAGATTGATGAG
The DNA here is from genome assembly GCF_901001165.1 of Salmo trutta. Lineage (NCBI taxonomy): Eukaryota > Metazoa > Chordata > Actinopteri > Salmoniformes > Salmonidae > Salmo > Salmo trutta. The sequence continues at coordinate 34,295,445 of NC_042972.1, read as the reverse complement.
GAAATAAAACAATTTAATCAATTTTAGAATAAAGCTGTAACTTCACAAAATGAGAAAAAGTCAAGAGGTCTAAATACCTTCCGAAGGCAATGTACAGTTGAAGTCAGAAGTTTACATACACTTTGGCTGGAAAATTAAAACTTAAAACTTAAAACATTAAAACTCGTTTTTCAACCACTCCACACATTTCTTGTTAACAAACTATAGTGTTTGCAAGTCAGTTAGGACATCTACTTTGTGCCTGACACAAGTCACAAGGCAATGCTACCGAATACTAATTAAGTGTATGTAAACTTCTGACCCACTGGGAATGTGATGAAAGAAATAAAAGCTGAAATAAATCATTCTCTCTACTATTATTCTGACATTTCACATTCTTAAAATAAAGTGGTGATCCTAACTGACCTAAGACAGGGAATTTTTACTTGTATTAAATGTCAGGAATTGTGAAAAACTGAGTTTAAATGTATTTGGCTAAGGTGTATGTAAACTTCCGACTTCAACTGTATGTAGAAACCCCTTCAAATTAGTGGATTGGGCTGTTTCAGCCACACCCATTGCTGACAGGTGTATAAAATCGAGCATACAAACATAACGTTTCCATCTCCATAGTTGAAACGTCTAGGACCAACAACGGCTCAGCCACGAAGTGGTAGGCCACACAAGTTCACTGAATGGGACCGCCGAGTGCTGAAGCACGTAGCATGTAAAAATTGTCTTTCATCGGTTGCAACACTCACTGCTGAGTTCCAAACTGCCTCTGGAAGCAATGTCAGCACAATAACTGTTCATCGGGAGCTTCATGAAATAGGTTTCCATAGCCAAGCAGCCGCACACAAGCCTAAGATTACCATGCACAATACCAAGCGTTGGCTGGAGTACTGTAAAGCTCACCGCCAATGGACTCTAGATCAGTGGAAATGCGTTCTCTGGAGTGATTAATCATGCTTCACCATCTGGCAGTCTGATGTACGAATCTGTGTTTGGTGGATGCCAGGAGAACGCTACCTGCCCCAATGCATAGTGCCAACTGTAAAGTTTGGTGGAGGAGCAATAATGGTCTGGGGCTGTTTTTCATAGCTCGGGCTAGGCCCCTTAGTTCCATTGAAGGAAAATGTTAATTGCTACAGCATACAATGACATTCTAGACAAATCTGTGCTTCCAACTTTGTGGCAACAGCTTGGGGAAGGCCCTTTCCTGTTTCAGCATGTCAGTGCCCCCGTGCACAAAGTGAGGTCCATACAGAAATGGTTTGTCGAGATTGGTGTGGAAGAACTTGACTGGCCTGCACAGAGCTCCGACCTCACCCCCATCGAACACCTTTGGGATGAATTGTAACGCCAACTGTGAGCCAGGCCTAATCGCCCAACATTAGTGCCAGATTTCACTAATGCTCTTGTGGCTGAATGGAAGCAAGTCCCCGCAGCAAATCAAATCACATTTTGTTGATCTCATACACGCGATTAGAAGATGTTATTGTGGGTGTAGTTAAATGCTTGTGCTTCTAGCTCCGACGGTGCAGTAATATCTAACAAGTAATATCTAACAAATTACACGACATATACCCAATACACACAAATCTTAGTAGGAATTAATTAAGACTGTATACCTATGGACGAGCGATGTCAGAGCGGAACGGACTAAGATACAGTCGTATAGTATAGAATACAGTATATACATATGAGATGAGTAATGCCAGATATGTTAACATTATTAAAGTGACTAGTGTTCCATTCCTTAAAGTGGCAAGTGATTTCTAGTCTATGCCTATAGGCAGCAGCCTCTAATGTGCTAGTGATCGCTGTTTAACAGTCTGATGGCCTTTAGATAGCAATGTTCCAACATCTAGTGGAAAGCCTTCCCAGAAGAGTGGAGGCTGTTATAGCAGCAAAGGCGGGACCAACTCTATATTAATGCCCATGATTTTGGAATGAGATGTTGGACGAGCAGGTATCCACATCTTTTTGGTAATGTAGTGTATATGGTGGTGGTGGTTGTGCATGTTAACTGATAATGACTCTGAGAATACAGAAGACCTATTGAGCCAGAACTGGAATTCCACCGTCTGCAATTACTGAACAACAGGGAGCAGGAGAGGTATTTGGGGTGGAAGAGAGAAAGGGGGGAGAGGTGAAAGAGAACCCCAGGAAGAGGCCTTGTTCTGCCCACACACCTGACTCTGTGTGTGTGTGTGTGTGTGTGTGTGTGTGTGTGTGTGTGTGTGTGTGTGTGTGTGTGTGTGTGTGTGTGTGTGTGTGTGTGTGTGTGTGTGTGTGTGTGTGTGTGTGTGTGTGTGTGCGTGTGTGATGGTGAATGTGTATCTTTAAGAAAGCATGAACACAATGTTTTTATCCGTTTACTTTATTCTAAAAGAAACAGACAGGAGTACACTTTAAATGAGATGATACATACAGTAAAATAATAATATTAGATAAAGAAAATATATGGTAAATAAATGTATGCAACAGAAAAACACGTTTGACCTGATTACATTCCGCAAACTGGCCAATACAGGGCCTGTACAGGAGACAGTGCTTTGAGCACCTGGAGTACAGAACATCCTCCATAGTCAATAACAAAACATCTCTTCCATCCACACTAAATCATATTGGCACTTAACTAAACAGAATGCAGGTATAATATCCTCAATCCGGAATACAGTACATGTACTACTTCCAAACAGGCTCACAGCTTTGACAAGGTGTGCCTTCGCTTTCATCAGTTAGGGCGATTTACAAATTTGTCTTTCTATTGTTTTTTAAGTGGTATACAAGCTACAGTACAGTAAACATCTATGTTCCGAGATAAAACTGCATGCAACAGTTTGTCTGAATGGTTCCTTTAATGCAAGAGAAAAAGACGAGCACGGATATGTTTTACAATACGGGTACAATATGCATCATCCATATAGGGTGTGACACTGCGGAATCCGTGTATAACAGTCAAAAACATACACACAGACACACGTTATAAGGCACTGCAGTAGAGCATATATGTAGCAGAAAGGCTGGAGGTGGTGGTATATGCACCTGGGCACTTCTGTGTAGTAGTACAGATTCAGCTTCACTCTCTCTCAATTATCCAAATAACAGTTATTTGTCATAGGTGAGCACGGACAATACCTGTGCATATTGCTGTAACAACACTCTACTATAGAAAAACCCTTCAATATTGCTTGTGTACAAAACAGATTCTAAAATACATTTAAACATTTAACACATGGGCATCTTTAAGAATGATAAAGTACTAGTTACCCATTTGGGTTGGTCTGGAGATGTATTACTTCAAAAGTGTATTCTGAGTTTATTTTGTTACATTCTGAGAGTGTGTTTCCTATAGAGTGTCTTGTCTGCTTTTGTTTTCATTGAGACAGTCTTGTCTGTTTCTGTTAGACAGTGTCTTGCCTTTTGCCAACAATCTAACACATCGTGGGGCCAAAGGAGTCGCCCAAACTATAAGTATTCCTCCTTTTTCTCTGGTGGGGAACTTTTAACATTTGGTCTGCAATTTAAAAGAAAAAAACATGTTTCAGTAAATGTACACTTGTATTCTCAGAGAACAAAACCAAAAGGCACATTTCTACAAACCCAGAAATCATAGGATATCAGTGAAGCAGAAATCAACAAAACATGACACGACAAATCTTACTCATACAGTTAAAGTTCAGTAAATAAACGATAAAAGGACATAATGGAGTTTCTAGTAAAGGGTTCACAGGATGAAATACAGTAATGCCGCCCCTCTAGTCTGAAAGGGGGGGTCGAACCACTTAACCATACTTCTCCTTTCAGAGTCCGTATTTACAAACAACCTCACGGGGGTGGGGGAAAGGAGAGTGGCAAGCTCTTAAAGTTGTGGCGGAAATGTTGTTGACCGATAACTTAATATCAGAGACAGATAAGATGCAGACATTAAGGAAGGGAGTGTGGGGTTGGTGGGAATATGGGGCTGGTGGGAGGGAGGTAGAGGGGTGCGACATATGCTATAGCGGAGAGACAAGGGTCCACATTTTGAGTCTAGGAAGGAACAGGGAAAGGGGAAACAGTGAGCGTAACTCGGACAGTCCTCGAAAAAAGGCAGGGGGTGGTCAGTCAGGGAAACTAGTCTCACTCAACAACTCTGCCCTGAATTAGGGAAGAGAAGAAGACAGGCAGAGAAGAACAGCATTAGAGGAGAGGAGACGAGAGAGGAGAGAGAGACACATCAAAAACTCACTGATTCATCGTTACAGGCTGCTAGCTCTCTGGTGTTAGTGAGTGAATGAGTGCTTGATGCTACATGCTAGGTAAGGAAGAATGAAAAGAGGTGCTAGCCATGCTTTCATTAGCTCTGTGGTTAATGAGTGAAGATGGTTGATTCTAGGTGCTCATGCAGTGTTTTTGAAAGTGAACGCATGTCGGTGCTAAATTAAGAATTGGAGGATTAATGATGGAGAAGTTAGCGGAAGATCGTCAGTCACAGCACACCGATCATTTGTTACGTCATGTGTTCTATGGCAGGAAATAGATCTGATATGATGTCCGAATCTGTTGGGTTTATGATGGTTGGTTTTGTTTTGTTTGGAACCAGTTTGGTCGTGTTGGAACCAGAATCTTATTTGACAGCTAGTATATCTGACATTATTGTTGATATACCTAGTCACTTGAGGCACACAGTAATAGTACTTTGGGAGGGGAGGTCTTAAAAAGAAGTTTCTGAACTTTTCTGGAAAATGTTGTAGGTGGTGGTTCAACATTTTATTGCTTATTTTGAAGACACATAAACATACTGTTCATGAAAGCAATATAAATAATTAAAAGTCCTGGTCAATAAACTAGCGTAGTACATATGTTTCACATCTGTTAGACCTACCTTAGGTACGCACATAAAGTAAATTAAAAAAACGTATTCAAATATTTCATTCTGTTATCTTTAAAGTGGGCTTTTAGGTAGTTTGGTCACGTTTGTCCTTTGGTATTGACTCTTAGAGGACATCTGCTGAAGATGGGCTCATAATGGTTTTAGCAGAAGTGGAGGAGGTCCTTCAAGACCTGTGTACTCCCATTCTGAGTACAATGGAACACTCCATACACAAAGGCTTTACCAAGAAGAGGGGCCAAACAACCAGAAAACGGGGGGCATTGAACGGTTCTTAGAAAAGTTAAATGGTTCTGTTATCGGAAGCCCGATGAACCAGCCCTTTCACCCAAGTTAATGTATGTTGAAGAGCCATGATAAAGAGTCAGGAGTATTGGGTTGTAGATTGAAGCAGAGAAATGTGTAGGTTGAGTTGGCGTTCAGGGGGTCCAGATGGCCTGAGTAGAGGCTTAGAGAATGACTGCAGTTGCCTTGCATTAATTATTAGCATCAGAATATTTTTTTAAAATCAAGAGTAAGTACAACAAATCTAACGGAACTGCCCAAAAAGTAGCTTGATATCACATTGACCATAGCTAATTATCTTATAGTGATCATAACTGGCTTTTACAGTAGCAGATCATTTCTGTATACTTTCAATTCAGGTGGCTAGATGGACATAGAATGGTATTTAGTAGCATAGAATAGAGTAGTATAAAATGGAACTTGAATGTCCATTGAAAATTAAGGTTTTCTTTAAGAGTTGTTTGTCTATAGAACACCAGAATAATAAACCCATGAGTTTAACTGAATCTATGTTTTTTTTTATAACAGTGGGTTTTTATAAGAGATCAGCCAGTGGTCCTTACCCCATTCAGTCTCTGAGATATATAACATGTGGATGATCGGTATTGTGTAGACTTGGATGTGTTAACGAATGAAGCATGATGTTAAGGCATACAATAATGGCCATCTCTCTCTCGTTAAAACAACATTTCTGTTAGCTCACAACATATTCTACCTTTTCTTTACATCTGATTCGAACTGATGACCTCATAAGATGTTCAGAGGAATCATTTTGTGGAAACTGATTTTAATTCTAATCAGAAGGTTAGCCCTTTATATAATGTCATCAACTACATTCGATTGGAATGTTTAAGTGTTAAAGGCCACAATGCAACACACACACATACACACAGCTCCAACCAGGAAGCATAGGACATGCTAACCAAAGCCACGAAAAGACAAAACTGTATTTTTTTGGTATTTTTTCTTCGATCATATTTGTCCCACAATTTACCTTCAGGCATTATCTATGCCTCCTCTACACAGTAACTTACTTTGGCATTACTTTATTGGTTTGGTTTTAGTTTGCATAGAGGAAGACTGTTTTACAAATAGTTTTTTTATTCACGTCTATTATAGTGCAAAAACTGAATTATCAACTGTATCTTATAGTCAAATTCAGGAGGCTGTCTGTTATAAAGACAAACGTCCAGTATACGTTAAATAATGTTTAAGTAAGGGATAATCAACGAGGGAATATGCGTTCTATGGAAAATAATGAATGACGGGCAAGCGGAGTGGAACTGACCTTCCACAGAGTTGCATTATTTTCCAGAACACATAGAACCCCGAGTTGGTTATGCCATTTATACCATGGCTATAATTTACCACATTTACCACTAGAGATGTGTTCATTTGCCAGTAGAAATGTGTTCAACATCTACTGAAGTAGCTACCAAGTTTACTAGATAGCGACTGTAGTTGCTGTGTTAACCAAACAAACGGACTAGCTAGACCAGCTAACCAAACCATCAGTCCTAGCTTGCTATTATAAACATTTTATTCAACAATACCAATACTGTTTTCAATTCGACTTTTGCTATCAAAAGCAGGTCAAATAAAACATGTAAAAATGAACTATAGCCATTGAATTCTACCGTGCAAATATACCGTGCATTATAGGGAAATAATGCATGCTCTAGAATCCCATTCAAGCCAATCAGAAAAGAGGATTCAACAATGCTATGGTATAATGTCTTTTAAGCCACATGACAGATTTTATTCACATAAAATGTTTAAAAGGTTAATTGAGCAAGATCACCATCCTGTCAATGACATGTATTGCAATAAAATATAAAAGTTTCCGCTCAACAATATGTTGTATAGAATAAATGTCATCCAAATTCTTAAGGGTTTCTGAAATCCAAAGGATAGTTGGTGGAGACTGTGTGCGTGTGTGTGCAAGTGTTTGTAAGCTTTACGTATGAGTAAAAGGAAAAAGGGTGAGGAGCAAAGAGTGGCCTCTGCTCTCTGTTTGTGTGGCTGCTGGGAGGTGTGCGGGGTTTACACGTACTCCCTGGCTGTGGATGGTTGTGATTGGCGGTAGTACTGCTGCCCTCGCCTCTCCTCATTGGAGCAGGAACAACACAGGAAGGATCCGCCCAAAACAGTCAAGCTAGCCGCCGCCCATCCCACGAACAGGGCAGACCCAAACTCATACCTGTAGCGGAAATTGTCAAATGTCTCTTCAATATCGGTCTTTACAATGTTATAGACATGATATCTGAATCAGAGATTAACTGAGTGGTAGATACAGTGTGTGACCAGTGTGATAGGGTTACCTGGCATTGATTGGCGTGTTTGGGTTGAAGAACTGATAGGACACCTGAGTGGCGTACCAGGACACAGACACCATCGTGCACAGACCTGCAGAGACAGGGAGAGGGAGAGAGGGAGGATGGGGGGACAACATCAAATTATGACACTGAGGACACACACATGGAAGCACACACACACACACATAGCAGTGAAACACTCTGTGTAATGACTCTGAGGTTGTTTTTCTATCTCTCTCAATCTCATAGTTGTCTCTGAGGTCAGCGGAGCTTATCTGTCCAAAATCACCATTCCTGTTTACAGCTGGGATCCTAATTACCCAGAAAGCCCCTGGTGAGAGAATTTTGTCAGAGGAATGCAAGAAATGAATATACTCCAACAGTAAAAGAATAAACACCACTGAATATAGAGAGATAACAACCTACTGGTAACTGCCAAAACTAAAGGAAACACCAACATGAAGTGTTTTAATAGGGTGTTGGACCACCACGAGCCAGAACAGCTTCAATGCGCCTTGGCATAGATTCTACATGTTTCCTGAACTTAGTTGTAGGGATGCGACACCATTCTCCATGATAAATTCCATAATTTGGTGTCTTGTTGATGATGGTGGAAAACATTGTCTCAGGCGTCTCAGGCGTCACTCCAGAATCTCCCATAAGTGTTCAATTGGGTTGAGATCTGGTGACCGAGACACACCCACACCCACACCCTCTACGCTCCATTGAAACCCCTTTTTCAAAGTCAATACGATCTCTTCTTCTGGCCATGGTAGCAAAAATATTGGGCAACTGGGCATTTTTATACATGGCCCCAAGCATGTTGAGATGTTAACTGCTTAATTAACTCAGGATCCATACCTGTGTGGAAGCATCTGCTTTCAATATACTTTTTATATATACACTGCTCAAAAAAATAAAGGGAACACTTAAACAACACAATGTAACTCCAAGTCAATCACACTTCTGTGAAATCAAACTGTCCACTTAGGAAGCAACACTGATTGACAATACATTTCACATGCTGTTGTGCAAATGGAATAGACAACAGGTGGAAATAATAGGCAATAAGCAAGACACCCCCAATAAAGGAGTGGTTCTGCAGGTGGTGACCACAGACCACTTCTCAGTTCCTATGCTTCCTGGCTGATGTTTTGGTCACTTTTGAATGCTGGCGGTGCTTTCACTCTAGTGGTAGCATGAGAGTCTACAACCCACACAAGTGGCTCAGGTAGTGCAGCTCATCCAGGATGGCACATCAATGCGAGCTGTGGCAAGAAGGTTTGCTGTGTCTGTCAGCGTAGTGTCCAGAGCATGGAGGCGCTACCAGGAGACAGGCCAGTACATCAGGAGACGTGGAGGAGGCCGTAGGAGGGCAACAACCCAGCAGCAGGACCACTACCTCTGCCTTTGTGCAAGGAGGAGCAGGAGGAGCACTGCCAGAGCCCTGCAAAATGACCTCCAGTAGGCCACAAATGTGCATGTGTATGCTCAAACGGTCAGAAACACTCCATGAGGGTGGTATGAGGGCCCGACGTCCACAGGTGGGGGTTGTGCTTACAGCCCAACACCGTGCAGGACGTTTGGCATTTGCCAGAGAACACCAAGATTGGCAAATTCGCCACTGGCGCCCTGTGCTCTTCACGGATGAAAGCAGGTTCACACTGAGCACGTGACAGATGTGACAGAGTCTGGAGACGCCGTGGAGAACGTTCTGCTGCCTGCAACATCCTCCAGCATGACCAGTTTGGCGGTGGGTCAGTCATGGTGTGGGGTGGCATTTCTATGGGGGGCCGCACAGCCCTCCATGTGCTCGCCAGAGGTAGCCTGACTGCCATTAGATCCTCAGACCCCTTGTGAGACCATATGCTGGTGCGGTTGGCCCTGGGTTCCTCCAATGCAAGACAATGCTAGACCTCATGTGGCTGGAGTGTGTCAGCAGTTCCTGCATGATGAAGGCATTGATGCTATGGACTGGCCCGCCCGTTCCCCAGACCTGAATCCAATTGAGCACATCTGGGACATCATGTCTCGCTCCATCCACCAACGCCACGTTGCACCACAGACTGTCCAGGAGTTGGCGGATGCTTTAGTCCAGGTCTGGGAGGAGATCCCTCAGGAGACCATCCGCCACCTCATCAGGAGCATGCCCAGGCATTGTAGGGAGGTCATACAGGCACGCGGAGGCCACACACACTACTGAGCCTAATTTTGACTTGTTTTAAGGACATTACATCAAAGTTGGATCAGCCTGTAGTGTGGTTTTCCACTTTAATTTTGAGTGTGACTCCAAATCCAGACCTCCATGGGTTGATAAATTGGATTTCTATTGATTATTTTTGTGTGATTTTGTTGTCAGCACATTCAACTATGTAAAGAAAAAAATATTTAATAAGATTATTTCATTCATTCAGATCTAGGATGTGTTATTTTAGTGTTCCCTTTATTTTTTTGAGCAGTGTATATATATATAATATCCCTCATTTACTCAGGTGTTTCCTTTATTTGGGCAGTTACCTGTAATTGAGATTACAAATCACTGTAGTGCCTGAACCTTAAATTTGAATAGTGGTACTTTGCCTGTATACATTTTCTAATAGCCTTTTAAGTTGTAAAGGAGTTTACAGTGCCCTCCACTAATATTGGCACCCTTGGTAAATATGAGCAAAACGGGCGGTGAAAGAAAATTCAGTATTGTTCATCCTCTTGGTCTTTCATTCAAAATATTCACAAAAATCTAACCTTCAATTGAAGTAAAACAATTGCCGGAAATAATATGTTCTTATCATAAAACAAATATTTTTCTCAAATATATGTGTGCCACAATTATTGGCACCCCTTCATTCAATACTTTGTGCAACCTCCCTTTGCCAAGATAACAGCTCTGAGTCTTCTCCTGTAATGTCTAACGAGGTTGGAGAACACATTGAAAGGGATCTGAGAACATTCCTCCATACAGAATCTCTCCAGATCCTTCAGCTCTTCCCACATGTTTTCTATGGGGTTTAAGTCAGGGGGCTGGGATGGCCATGGCAAAACCTTGATTCTGTGGTCAGTGAACCATTTTTGTATTGATTTTAAGGTGTGCTTTGGATCATTGTCCTGCTGGAAGATCCAACCACGGCCCAGTTTAAGCTTCCTAGCAGAGGTTTTGATTTCATATCTGCTGGTACTTGATGGAGTCCATGACACCATGTACCCTAACAAGTTGTCCAGGGCCTTCGCAAGAAAAACAGCCCCACAACATCAAAGATCCACCACCATACTTCACAGCGGGGATGAGGTACTTTTCTGTATGGCTATCTGTCTGTATACGCCAAACACACCTCTGGTGTTTGTTTCCAAAAACCTCTATTTTGGTCTCATCTGACCATCGAACCCGGTCCCATTGAAAGTTCCAGTAACGTTTGGCAAACTGTAGGCGCTTGAGGTTGTTGTTTGATGACAGCAAAGGATATTTTATGGCAACCTTCCCAAACAACTTGTGGTTATGTAGGTGGCGTCTGATTGTAGTTTTGGAGACTTTCTGACCCCAAGACCCAACTAACATCTGCAATTCTCCAGCTGTCATCCTTGGAGATTTTTTACTTGCCCCAGAATTGTGTTTGTTTCTTTAATCACATGACAGTCACATGATGGTCACCTTGCAGAAATCTCACCTGCGAGCAGGAAGAGGGCTCCTCCAGACACAGCTATGCGTCCCTTGGAGATGGGGTTGTTGTCGCCCACCTTAGTGCACTTCATCCCCACCACACTCACTATCATTCCTATGAAGCCCAGCAGCACGGACACCACCATAAGAGCACGACACGTCTGGATGTGAACTGTGGAGAGAGAGGGGGAGATGAGGACAGACAAAAAGTAGATGAAGGCAGAGAGATGGGAGAAAGAGGTTGGAGGGGTGAGAGGACAAAAGGAGGAGAGGGGGAAACATGAGGGGGTGAAAAGGGAGGGAGCAGTGAGGGAGAATAAAGAATGAAGGATGATAGCAGGGAGGGCAGATGGGGATGAAGAGGAGAAAGAAGGTGAAGGGAATTATAGAAAGGAGGGAAGAAAGAGGGTCAGTTAGGGCAGTTTTGGTACAAACAGAATATCTGCACACATTCATATAGAATATCGACACACAGGGTATATTCATATAGAATATCGACACACGGTATATTCATATAGAATATCTACACACAGGGTATATTCATATAGAATATCGACACACAGGGTATATTCATATAGAATATCGACACACAGGGTATATTCATATAGAATATCGACACACAGGGTATATTCATATAGAATATCTACACACAGGGTATATTCATATAGAATATCTACACACACTGTATATTCATATAGAATATCGACACACAGGGTATATTCATATAGAATATCTACACACAGGGTATATTCATATAGAATATCTACACACAGGGTATATTCATATAGAATATCTACACACACTGTATATTCATATAGAATATCTACACACAGGGTATATTCATATAGGATATCTACACACAGGGTATATTCATACAGAATATCTACACACACTGTATATTCATAAAGAATATTTACACACAGGGTGTATTCATATAGAATATCTATACAGGGGTATTGAAGCTCGAGATTTGTCAGTATCAGATGTTCAATTGGGGCAGAACGGGAGTGGAAGAAAGTTAAGCCACGTTAGGATAGAAGGTATTCAGTGGGATTGCTGTGCAAAGCATCACTGGAAAAGAATCCAACCAAAACTATACTACAACCACCACATTGTAAATCAAAATGAAATCATAATTAAACTTCTTTACACAAAACTGGAGACAACAAAGACACACATTCTCCTTTCTTTGGCTCTTTTTTCTCCCTCTCTCTTTCTATCCACCTCTTTCTTTCTCTCTATCTCCCTATTGCTCTCTCCCTCTCTCTATCTTTCTCTGTCTTTCTCTCTATCTTTCTCTCTCTCACTATCTCTCTCTTTATGAACTCATTATGTTTCCCACTTCCATGTTCCAAAATGGGATAATAACGGCAGCCTTAGTCCAGAGTTTGACTTAACTGTCCCTCTTAATCATTCCAAATAACTCCACAGTGGTTTCACTGCTCAGAATTCCATGGATAACCCACACAGACATCAGTGCCCACATAACTCAGTGGGCGGGACATTTTACATCTTTACACACACACACACACACACACACACACACACACACACACACACACACACACACACACACACACACACACACACACACACACACACACACACACACACACACACACACACACACACACACACACATGAACTTATGGACACATTCTGTAGGAGTAAATTACATACACACAAACATACACACTCATTTTCTGTTACACACACACACAGTGTAGGAGGGCCTGTTTTACATGTTTCACACAGTGGGATTAGTGTGGCTTTGTCACAAAGCGGGATTGTTTTCACAGGGCTGTCGCCACCGCAATCAGACACTGTGGCCTGCAACACATACACTTACACAGCAGCCTTGAAAGAGACTACAAGGCTAACACAATATGAAGAAAACACTGGTACAAGACTCACACAGCATTAATACTCACACCAAGATCTAAAATCTATTCTAGCCTTTATCCAGGTTCACAGCTCAACATAAGATCAACTCTCTCACAACAAAACCCATATGCATGAACCACATGAACACATATCTACATCTTTACAGCAGACTAAATGACTATACATTATAGAATAGAATAGAATGGAATAGTAGAACTACATAGGATAATGTAATACTGACACTGACAGTATGAGAAAATGTACATCAAATACAACTGAAGAACAATTAGTCTGTCCAGTGTTACGTACAGTAATAATCTACTTTTATGATGGGAAAACACACTTGCACATTCATAGTTGGCAATAAATTACACTTCAGAACCTGATCTGAAAGGGGTAGTGATGGGCAGATGAGCTTTGAAGTTAGATTGATGTGTGGCAGGATCCGTTTGAAGGAGAATTGTAATGGTTTATGAGAGAAAAAGCTTTTATTTTCTCTTTCTCCATTCTCCCTTTCATCCATTCTTTCCTTTTTAAAAGTGTGTGGGGAGTTTGGGCTGGCCCTACAGGGCACCACTCTGATCAATGGACTAACAGAGGAGTCAAGTGTGTGTGTGTGTGTGTGTGTGTGTGTGTGTGTGTGTGTGTGTGTGTGTGTGTGTGTGTGTGTGTGTGTGTGTGTGTGTGTGTGTGTGTGTGTGTGTGTGTGTGTGTGTGTGTGTGTGTTCCTCCCACTATACTCTATCCCATGCCAAGGCTGGCAGTGCCAAGCACAAGCTGGATGTGTGTGTGGATGTGGATGATGGACATTGTCCTTTGTGAAATCACTTGTGACTTCATACGTAACATTGGTTTGGCCACCACTAAAACAGAAAACTGTTTCAACAACTCCACCTTCATTCTATTCATGTAAATGTCAGTGTGACACATGCTTTTTGGAATAGTGTAAGCTAAGTTCAGGGGCACTGATATGTGGATGATGATTGTCATGTGAGCCTTCAGCATCAGATGCGTATTTTACATCTATAGCGCCGAACGGCCATATCAGCACTCCTGTCCAGTTGACAAGAAACAACACCACAATCGATCACGATAGAGGGAGAGAAGAGAGAGAGATCAATCACTAGAGAGAGAGAGAGAGAGAAATAGAAATAGAGAGAGAGATACTGGGGGAGAGAGACAGGAAGAAACTAGAGAGAGAGAGAGAGAGAGAGAGAGAGAGAGAGAGAGAGAGAGAGAGAGAGAGAGAGAGAGATGAGAGAGAAGGAGAATGTGAATGTGTGCCAGTACATAGCTCCTACTAACTCTACTGATGTCCTCACAACGGGCAGCAGGGAAACTGGCGATGGGGCATGGTGTGATGGAAAGGGGGGACGTCAGACCATCCACCATTTCATCAGCATGTGTGGGCCAGGGGTCAGATATTCCACTGTAATATCCAGAGCTATAGAGAGTTCAGCAAACTATCCTCCATGTTGCCACCAAACATTCCTCAACAGTTCACATGTCTTACTAGAAAATATTTTAAATATCTTTAATGTCAATATCCTACCCTGAGATTCTAAATATCCAACCATGCCAAAGTCTGTGTATTCATAAGTCTGTAGTAGAGAGTGCTCTACGGCTTGGACTCACTGCAGTATTTAACACTAAGCTGTCAAAAGAGAAAACTATCTTTGATCTTCACCTCAATGGGATCCCCCGTTCCTCAAACCTGGCAAAAAAACACTTAATGTTACAGTAGCACAGTAACCTAGCTATACGGTGGACCTGGATGTATTTGCTTCATATGTCCCAGAGCCAGAGAGAGAGAGAGTGTTTGGCAATTACTCTGTCATCCAAAAAACATGATGTCACTGAAATGACATCACATGATTCCATGGCAGCCATTACCATCTCCTGTAAAATCTTGACCCATAACAGCTTAGCGATCTCATCATGACTGGTTGAATAGAATGCTCAGAAGCAGCAATATGGCATCCCTCTAAAGTTGGCCAAAATCTACCTATATTGTCTTTTGACTCTGTTATGTCCTGTATAGCACTAGTGCTGGTGTGGTATTGTACACTGTCTAGTGCAGTACAGAGGTTTCATTACTGTAGAGCCCAGAGAACTGAGAGCTTGGGTGGGTTGTGACCAATACCAGGCAGTATCTGTCTCTGAGACTGAAACTGCAACAAGTAGAAGAAGAACTGTTCCTTCAGCACCACTGTTCAGACTACAATGAAATTGTGGCTCAGTTGTTAGAGCATGGTGTTTGCAACACCAGGGTTGTGGGTTTGATTCCCAAGGGGGGGCAGTACAAAAATGCATGAAATGAAATGTATGCATTCACTACTGTAAGTCACTCTGGATAAGAGCATCTGCTAAATGACTAAAATGTAAAATGTAAGATTCCCCGGGACCTGTACAGTATGTAGTGTCAGTCTAGTGTCCAGACCTTGTCATAAGTCTCCCAGAACAGCTTTGATATGATAATTATCGAAGCTGAAGCTGAAAAAGTCCATCAGCTTCCACTGCAGTGCTTTGGTACACTCCAACAACACAGTCTGCTGAACATTTAGTCCTCATCACATGTTCCTCATGCTGTGTAGTGAAGGAGAAGGGTTAATTTAGTACACTATATTAATAAAAGACACCTGCAGGAACTGCCTAACAAACACACACACACACCAGACGTTCAACTCCAGTACCCATGCTCGAGCACACATAGACACACTCCAGACGTTCAACTCCAGTACCCATGCTCGAGCACACACAGACACACACCAGACGTTCAACTCCAGTACCCATGCTCGAGCACACACAGACACACACCAGACGTTCAACTCCAGTACCCATGCTCGAGCACACATAGACACACACCAGACGTTCAACTCCAGTACCCATGCTCGAGCACACACAGACACACACCAGATGTTCAACTCCAGTACCCATGCTCGAGCACACACAGACACACACCAGACGTTCAACTCCAGTACCCATGCTCGAGCACACACAGACACACACCAGACGTTCAACTCCAGTACCCATGCTCGAGCACACACAGACACACAAACACCTTGCATTCAAGACCAGTACTGAGCTTGACCTTACCATAACAGAGAGACAGATTTTGGAATTAAAGACCTTGAGTTCACTCGACAGTGGAATAGAGTGAGTACGTTCCAAATGCTCAATTTCAGTAGCATAATCTCTTAGCCTGGTTACCTGACCTACCCTCAACAACATGCCTTGTTGACAAGACAGCAACAAGTAGCAGAAACACAGGTTAAATTTATCAAGAGTTGGTACCAAAGTATGTGATGCTGTTTGCTCACACTCGCTCATTGTCCACTCACACACACACACACACACACACACACACACACACACACACACACACACACACACACACACACACACACACACACACACACACACACACACACACACACAAACACACACACACACACACACACACACACACACAGGGTGTGTTAGGGCCAGAGAGGAACAATGCGTGTGTGTGGGGAAGACAGAGTGCATTCTGAGAATATCTCTGGTGTATGGCTCAACACTGGGCTTTTCTTCTCCAAACAACCACTATTCATCACAGGGACAATACTCTGTTTTTATTACGCCGATGAGCCAAAGGAGATGTAAAATCCAGCTCACCCTCACAGCGAAAGCCACAGAAAATGTTTTGAAATAATTAATTGCACAGTGGCCAAACATGACCAAAATGCTTGATTTGTTGTTTTGGGGCGGTGTGCGTCACAGGGATTAACTTGGGCGTCCATGTTTCTTAATCAACCACAAAGAAAAACAGAAAACTCCAAAGGGTGACAACCATTGTTTGCCTGAATTACAGACAAATTATCTGACCAAGTCCTCCCCCTGTAACCTTCCATTAGTAATTATAATGTGGTAATCAGTAGAAACAATAGACAGGTGAATTCATGTAAATGACCTGTCATCAGTTATGAGTCGGTAGGTCTACTCTAAACAGCTTGGAGATGACAGGAGCCTCATATTCAGGGATAATTTATGCCTGAACCCCATATTCCTCTCTCTCTCTCTCTCTGTCTCTCTCACTCTCTCTCTATCTCTCTCAATCTCTCTCACTCTTTATTTGTTTTCTCTCTCTCTCCCTTTCTCTCTCTCTCTCCATTTCTCTCTTTCTTCTATTTCTTTTTTGCTCCCTCTCCCTCTCTTTCCCTCTCTCCCTTTCCTTCTCCCCCTCTCTCCCTCCATCTGTCTCTTAATTAAACATGTCAACAGCAGCATTTTTTATCTGATTAATTTATGCCTGACTTTAATGTGTCCCAGACAGATGGATTAGTTCGATTGTTTTGTCTTGTGTTTATGCATTTAGTTGCTGAATCATACAATAAGTTAAATTGACAATAGGATCATGCTGTTACTAGAAAAATACCCTCTATAAATCAACACAGTTAATGGCCCATGTTGCGAATTGGGTAAACAGATTGTTTATAAGAGAGTCAGCAGCTTTAAGGCATCTCATAGTGACCAACTCTACTGACAGATTATAACTGTCCACACACAGGCATCTAAGACTGCTCTGAATAACATTCTCATTCAACCCATTCAAACTGTGGCAGTTAGAGAGAATGAGAGTGCCAACAGCCAAAAAAGAAACAGGGAGAAAAAGAGTGAGAGAGAGAGAAAGAGAGGATTCGTTCAGTGATGCAATGCTGAGGCAGAGAGTTAGAGAGAAAGTGAGAGGAAAGATAGAAGTCGAGTTATGGATAGAAAGCAAGATTATGACAGGTTGCAAGTGGATGAGTGACCTTTGCGATGTCCTACTCACCGTCCAGTGATAGCATGGAGTCAAACACCTTGCATTGCACCTGTCCCGTACTCTGTGAGGCACAGCTCATCCACAGGCCTTCGTAGAGCCCCACGGCCGTGATGATGGCGTCGCCCGCGTACGAAGACTGCTTCCACTGGGGCAGCACAGTGGTGGATATAATGCCTATCCAACCACCCAATGCCAGGAAGTAACCTAGCAACTGGAAACCCGAGTTCGCCATCCTGTCTTTTTGTCTATCTCTTTCTGTCTGTCTCTAGACTTGTTATTCTCTCTCTTACCCTCTGTGTTCTTCTGGGCTTTTCTGAAATATTTTTTTCTTTCTTACTAAATGTATACCTTTCTTTCCTTTCTATGTATCTGTCCTATTTCTGTGCTCCTTCTCTTTGGTGAATATTTTGACCTCTTCAGAACACCTGTAGCAGTCGTGTAGCGCAGTGCTTCCACAAAGAAGCAGTACTGTAGGCAGGACGGAACACAGAACTCTCAGAACTCCTGTTGTCTCTCAGATTAACAGAAGCACAGAACCAAAAGTCAAACACCACTTTACAAACAATCCAGATTTCAATACAACCCCAGGCGTTCTGTCAGTGGTCGCTCTCCTTTCTCTCTCTTCCTATGGTCTCCTTCTTGGTCACTGTCCGGTCCCTCTGAGCATCTCCTTCTCTCTGCGCTCTCTCACACATCTGGTGATCTACCCTCTCTTTCTCTCTTTTCCTCTTTTTCTCTCTCTTTCTCCAGTTGGAGATGTGTGTGTGTCCGGGTCTTGGGGTTGACCAGACTGCTGTTCCCTGGTTGTCCGGGGGGATCAGGTTGTCAGGCTCGGTCACTGGGCTCACTGGGCTGCCTCAGATACTGCATGGTTTCTCCTTACTCTCTCTCTCTCTCTTTCTCTCATCAACAATCTCTCTGCATGCTCCGCACTCTGAGAGCTGAACGATGGATAAGAAAAATAAGAAGAAAAAAAATGAAAAAGTTTATGCACACAAAAAGCCCCTGACAGGCTGGGCACAGAGTGGGCCAAGAGCTGAGCTCTGATTGGCTCTTTCAGTGTTCTAGGTACAACCAATGGGAGGAGGAAAGGAGAGGCGACAGGATGGGGGGGATAAATAAAGAGAGATGGGGGAGAGGGAGAGAGAGACTGAGACAGAGAGAGAGAGAGAGAGAGAGAGAGAGAGAGAGAGAGAGAGAGTAGACTTTTTATGTTCAATATTATTCATGTTATGGAAAGTCTATAATGATATGACTAGGAGAAATTAAAAAGTACACATTTCTGTAAGTTGTCTTTGCATTCTGTTGTGTGTTGTTTTGTCGTGTTGTTAGTTGTTAGTTGTTGTCTGGTCTACCAGATGTTAGATGCTGTATGTGTCGACCCTGTACATGTTTGAACCCTTTTCAAAATCAGCACCGTAAACTGACAATCACACATAAATCAGCATTAAACTGAGAAGCGTGTGAGAATGACATGTCACATCCAGACAACTACTCCAGAAATGATGGGCTGGCCCACCAAAGGTCTTCCCATCCCCATTGAAACCTGCACAATTGAGTCCCCGGAGTGGGAGAGGGAGGGAGGGAGGGAGGGAGGGAGGGAGGGAGGGAGGGAGGGGGAGAGAGAGAGAGAGAGAGAGAGAGAGAGGTACAGAGTATTTTTTGTCTGGCCTACACCATGTCTCTCACCATATCACAGTGCATGTTCTTGCATGTAAAGCAAATATCTGTGAAAATCAAACAATACAGAAATATCTAATCTAATCTAGCATTGGAGACCAGGTACAGTACTATGTGTCTAACACTTTAGTCTAGGTAGAGTTTGCAGATTGCATCTTGAAACTTGAATTGGGACTTTTGGGCACATGAGAACATGTGTGTGTCTGAATGTCAATACTAAGGTTTCCCTTTGGAATTGTGTTATTCAATTCAACATAGTTCATTTGAATCCAATACACTCCAATTAGATGGCCAATTAGATGGTCTACACACTGTCTGGGAAACATTTTTAAAAATCAAATCTCTAAGAGAAATCTCACATCCCCTCCATCTCACACACATATGACCCCCCCCACCCACACACAAAACACTGTCTCTATATCCACTCACCACACACAAACACACAGACACACACACCCTCTTACCAACTTTAAAAGACTCAGGGGTCATTGAGACAGGCTGGGGCCATGGGGATTGGTTGATCTCACAGTGGGGAGGAGTTCCTCACCCAGATAGTCATTAACTTGACCACAAGACCAGATGCAGCCCAAACATAGAATCACTCACACACACACTCCCCTCCTTGTTCTTCTTACCCCATGTTTACATTTGAGTCTAGCCACTGAAGTGTGCAGCTTTGGACGGACAAACACCCTCTCACCCCACTCTCGCTTTCTTCCTTTTCCTTGGCCCCCTGATCATCCCTCTGTTCACACCTATAATGGGACTTTGCGGGAGGCTGACTTTTTATGACAGAAAATAGTCGTGTTTTTATTTGAAGAATAGGTAGTCATTCATTTCTCAATAAGTTTTACTGTATTCTCTTGACCCTCTTCACCTGGCCCCGATTCTGACATAGGAAATTACGCCTTTCTTACACACGCCTTTCCTACGCACGTCTCAGTAGTTGGTATTCAGATGTATTCAGATGTGCATAATGGACTTTGCAGGCATGGTTCCCTTGAGCTCGCTGAATACATATTATGGCTTGGTCTGCGCTCTGCTCCATAACGATTTAATTAGCCAACATGTCATTTTTATTTTTATAAAATTGTTACTAATTATCCTCAGCAACAACCACATGGCCATGACGGCGTTTACAGAGGAAGCAAATGAAGGTAAACGAAACAATGGAATTAAAAGGAATGATAATGTAGTCTATACCAACTGAAGAGAACTGACACTAAATTAGCAGTTGAATATGTGTTGTTATTAGGCCTACTGACAGTCGATACTGATACTGGCTAATATTCAACATGATAGAAATAGGAAGCAGAGAAAGTCAGGGTAGTCTATAATTAAGACAATCCAGAGTGCCCATCCCTCCAACTTAAAAGGTCATACAATTAAAATGGCACAGCATTTCATAAACTTTACTGGAGGAAAGCTGATATGTTGATATGCTTTAGTTTACTGCCATATGACTGGTTTCACATTTGTCTCCAGCCATTAGAAGGTCAAATATATCTATAACAAGTGTCATTTATATTTACAATTCCCTTATCCAAACAGATTACTCATTTACCCATCTCTTTTCAATAGCTCTTATCAAGTTATAAATTACAGTGTATGGAGAATGGTGTTATTTATATTGTAAAGAATTAAGTCAATGCTTTTTCCACTTGGAACCGGTAGGTTCAATAGACCTTATTCATGGTTTCCTGGCACATAAAGGGGGTGGAATTGTGCTTTGACCTCTTTCTCCCCCCTCTCTCTCCAGATGAAATCTCGCGTCTTGTGACGGCCGGCCACCCAACAACCTGCCCACTTGACCCTATCCCCTCCTCTCTTCTCCAGACCATTTCCGGAGACCTTCTCACCTCGCTCATCAACTCATCCTTAACCGCTGGCTACGTCCCTTCTGTCTTCAAGAGAGCGAGAGTTGCACCCCTTCTGAAAAAACCTACACTCGATCCATCCCATGTCAACAACTACAGACCAGTATCCCTTCTTTCTTTTCTCTCCAAAACTCTTGAATGTGCCGTCCTTGGCCAGCTCTCCTGCTATCTCTCTCAGAATTACCTTCTTGATCCTAATCAGTCAGGTTTCAAGACTGGGCATTCAACTGAGACTGCTCTTCTCTGTGTCACGGAGGCTCTCCGCACTGCTAAAGCTAACTCTCTCTCCTCTGCTCTCATCCTTCTAGACCTATCTGCTGCCTTTGATACTGTGAACCATCAGATCCTCCTCTCCACCCTCTCCGAGTTGGGCATCTCCGGCGAGGCCCACGCTTGGATTGCGTCCTACCTGACAGGTCGCTCCTACCAGGTGGCGTGGCGAGAATCTGTCTCCGCACCACGCGCTCTCACCACTGGTGTCCCCCAGGGCTCTGTTCTAGGCCCTCTCCTATTCTCGCTATACACCAAGTCACTTGGCTCTGTCATATCCTCACATGGTCTCTCCTATCATTGCTATGCAGACGACACACAATTAATCTTCTCCTTTCCCCCTTCTGATAACCAGGCGGCGAATCGCATCTCTGCATGTCTAGCAGACTTATCAGTGTGGATGACGGATCACCACCTCAAGCTGAACCTCGGCAAGACGGAGCTGCTCTTCCTCCCGGGGAAGGACTGCCCGTTCCATGATCTCGCCATCACGGTTGACAACTCCCTTGTGTCCTCCTCCCAGAGTGCTAAGAACCTTGGCGTGATCCTGGACAACACCCTGTCGTTCTCCACTAACATCAAGGCGGTGACCCGATCCTGTAGGTTCATGCTCTACAACATTCGCAGAGTACGACCCTGCCTCACACAGGAAGCGACGCAGGTCCTAATCCAGGCACTTGTCATCTCCCGTCTGGATTACTGCAACTCGCTGTTGGCTGGGCTCCCTGCCTGTGCCATTAAACCCCTACAACTCATCCAGAACGCCGCAGCCCGTCTGGTGTTCAACCTTCCCAAGTTCTCTCACGTCACCCCGCTCCTCCGCTCTCTCCACTGGCTTCCAGTTGAAGCTCCCATCCGCTACAAGACCATGGTGCTTGCCTACGGAGCTGTGAGGGGAACGGCACCTCCATACCTTCAGGCTCTGATCAGGCCCTACACCCAAACAAGGGCACTGCGTTCATCCACCTCTGGCTTGCTGGCCCCCCTACCTCTGAGGAAGCACGGTTCCCGCTCAGCCCAGTCCAAACTGTTCGCTGCTCTGGCACCCCAATGGTGGAACAAGCTCCCTCACGACGCCAGGACAGCGGAGTCAATCACCACCTTCCGGAGACACCTGAAACCCCACCTCTTTAAGGAATACCTGGGATAGGATAAAGTAATCCTTCTAACCCCCCCCCCCCTTAAAAGATTTAGATGCACTATTGTAAAGTGGTTGTTCCACTGGATATCATAAGGTGAATGCACCAATTTGTAAGTCGCTCTGGATAAGAGCCTCTGCTAAATGACTTAAATGTAAATGTAATGTAAATGAATTATTAGGGAATTAAGTCAAGGTCAGAATACGGTGTATCTGTACACACACCTCCACCACACCTTCATTTATTTGATCCCAACCAAAATGAATAGCAGGTGAATAGCACGCTATTCTCATGCTTAAGTTCAAGGTCAGAATAGACATAGAGAGAAAAGTGCATAAAAAGGGAATTACGTTCCATTTTTGCACTCTTAACTCGGGTCGGAATCAGGCCCTGTTGAATACCATCCATATATTCTCCTCTCTCCCTCCTTTATCATCTCCCCACTCTCCGAATGATCTTGCCCCTACCTGCCTCCCTTATTCCTTCCATCTTTTCTCCATCTCTTCCACTCCTGTCTCATCACCCCTTTACGCCATCTTTTCTCCTCTCCTTTGTCAAACCATCTTCTCCAATTCCCTCCTCCCCACTCATTCCCCTTCCAGTTCAACCCAACCCATCTAGCATCTCCCCCCTCTCCAACTACATCAGCCCCCATCTCTACCTTTTCACTCCTCTCTCTCCCCTCTATCCCTCTGCTCTTTTTTTCCTTTCCTCCTCTATACCTCTGGCCCCTCTCACTACCCCTGACCTGCCAGGGTTCCAGGGTTGCCATGGTGACCAGCCTGTGGTTCCTGTGGTCAGGTTCACTACTGGCTAATTAGCTGCCTGACATTCAGGGGAGTTTTGGTCAGACAGCAGTTCAGTTGAGGGAGAAAATGGAGAGAAGTGTAGAAATAGAGAGATAAAAGACGGGAAAAGATTAAAGAAAGCAAAAACAAGAGCAAGGGGAGGTGGCTTCAACAGAGCTCAGCTCAGGAGGAGCTTTGGAATTTTGAAACATGACAACACTGCTATTGGTTTGAACAATGCGACAGAGCTATGAAATTGGTTGAACAATTTAATAACACATTTACATTTTACATTTTAGTCCTTTAGCAGACGCTCTTATCCAGAGCGACTTACAGTAGTGAATGCGTACATTTCATACATTTTTTCTCCGTACTGGTCCCCCGTGGGAATACTATTAGACAAACTATTTCACAACACAATTTAATTGGTGAACAATATACCAACAGTACCTTGTTCAATATTTTTAATGCCTTTCCCTTAGGCCTACAGCTGATTACAATTAAAGTAAAGCTTGCGATGTGGTCACACACTGTTAGCTTGTTTGCCCAGCCAGCATAGATTTGTAATGTGATGGAGGCATGCTGTTTTCCCAGCTTATTCTTCTAAACAGGAAACCAGCTAATGAGGCAGTTGGTAGCCTAGTGTTTAAGAGCTTTAGACCAATAACCGAAAGGTTGCTGGTTCAAATCCCTGACTAAAACTTTAAAAAAATGAGACAGATGAGGTTACAGAATCACCACCCTATCAAATTAGCCTGAGGTGTGTTAGCAACTGGGCCATTCTCATTGGCTGTTAAACTGCTATGGTCAGAGGTCATTCTGATTGGATTAGCTGATCTCACGCTCACTATCAGAGATAGTGAAAAACAGGGTTATCTTTACAATTACATGTTGTGTTTTGTTCTAGTAATTGAACCATGGCCCATACTGAGGTTGGCCCACAACTCTGAAGTTCTAGTAGGTATCAGCGTTCAACCAGTTAATTAATGCTGTTTACATTTTGTTTTGTTTTCTACAAGCAAAGTGTAGCATGTACTATGCACTTTGTGAAATTCTTATAACAAGGGCAATGGCCATGTAGTCAGCAAGGAAATCTGGCCCT
Organism: Salmo trutta; assembly: GCF_901001165.1. Lineage (NCBI taxonomy): Eukaryota > Metazoa > Chordata > Actinopteri > Salmoniformes > Salmonidae > Salmo > Salmo trutta. Next base: position 34,270,791 of record NC_042972.1, on the reverse strand, counting down.
ATTTAAGATTAAATCTATTTGTGTTATGTTATTAACTTGTAGAATGTAACATTATATTCAGAACTGTCACGTCCTGGCCAGTATAAGGGTTAATTAGTATTGTAGTTTGGTCAGGACGTGGCAGAGGGTATTTGATTTATGTGGTTCAGGGTGGTGTGTTTGTTTAAAGGGTGTTTGATTTAGTATTTCCGGGGTTTTGGTTTATGGTCTAGGTTTATGTATGTCTATGTGGAATCTAGTGAGTGTATGTCTATGGGTGATTAATTGGGGTTGGGACTCTCAATTGAAGGCAGGTGTTTTCGCTTTGCCTTTGATTGAGAGTCCCATATATTGGGGTGTGTTTGTGATTCGTGGGTGATTGTTCTGTGTGTAAGCCTTATGCTTAGCCAGACTGTTGGTTGTTCGTTCATTCTCGTGTTTTGTTATTTTGGTATTCATTTTGGAAAGTTAAATAAAGGTCAAGATGAGCCTACACGTACCTGCTGCGTTTTGGTCCTCCTTTACCGACGACAACCGTGACAAGAACACAGAATCTACAGTACCATACACTAGAGTAGAATATTTTAAATTCAGAACACAGAATTTACAGTACCATACACTAGAGTAGAATGTTTTAAATTCAGAACACAGAATCTACAGTACCATACACTAGAGTAGAATGTTTTAAATTCAGAACACACAACCTACAGTAGAGTAGATGAGCAGCCATTTGAATGAACAGTTTCCTAATTGAGGCCCGTGATGAATAATGTATGAATGTGTCCTGAGGAGGCCTCCTCTCTGCTAGCGGAAGAGCATAGTGTAGTCAAGTAGTTCTGAAGAGACTGTTGTTGGCTCTGTTCATTCACCAGGTCAACATTGTTTCCCTCCACTAAAGTGGAGAGCAGCAACAAGTGCAATGAGATGACGCTAGTGGACTAAAGTGAAGGACTAGAGCTTTAGTTTGGGACCTCTCACTTAACTAATCATCAGCAATGTGAGGCTTGAGTGGTTGTTGGAGATTCTGTTGTTAATCAAAGCCCTGATTGTCTTGATAATGTTGTCGTTCTGCCCTGTCTGAGAAGTCTGATTTGAGTGGGGGGGGGGGGGGGACACGTGAGTGCACTGTACACCATGGGGAGGCATGGGTGAATGAGTTCCCTCGTCCCTCTACCTCACCTCTCTAGACCCTCACCCATAACTCACCCCTCCAACCATAACTCACCCCTCACCTCTCTCTCGATCTCCTCTACATCTCTCACTTCCCAGCACGCATCCTGCTCTCCCTCCCTCACCCCTCCCTCACCCCTCTGGACCCCCCACCCCTCTCCCTCTATGTCTCTCCCCTCTCAACCCTCTTTCCATCTTCAACCCCTACCAGACCCATCTCTCCTTCTACCCCCCCATGTTAGTTTCCTCGCCACTCTAACCTCTCAGCCTCTCTATTCTTCTCCACAAACCCACCCCTCTTTCCCATCCCTCTCTCCCATCTCCCCAGATTTTCCAGACCGTTCCAGTGCTAAGCTGAGCTTAACAGAGTCAGCTGAGCTGATCAAAGACTGGAGTCATGCAGTGGCTAACGAGAGCCGAGAGTTCCCAACGACACAGGGACCTCCCAAGGGACCCACACCATAGAACTACACTTGCTAGAACCTACGTACAGTAGATCTGTTCTGTTGTCATGGTATGTAATGTATGGCACTGAGCCATGTAATGTAAACCAGACGAAGGTTGCCATTTCAAATGGACAGAAAAACTTTTAATCTTGACCTTGAGCAGCTAAAATCCATGTGGACTAATCCATGTGAATTCCAGGGGTATAGTGCTGCCAGAGTGCAGAGGAGCTGCAATTTGAGAATACACAGAGCTGGTAAAACTACACTGAACAAAAATATAAACGCAACATGTAAAGTGCTGGTCCCATGCTTCATGAGCTGAAATAAAAGATCCCAGAAATGTTTCATATGCACAAAAAGCTTATTTCTCTCAAATGTTATGCACAAGTTTGTTTACATCCCTTGTTAGTGAGCATTTTTCCTTTGCCAAGATAATCCATCCACCTAACAGGTGTGGCATATCAAGAAGCTGATTAAATAGCATAATCATTACACAGGTACACGTTGTGCTGTGACAATAAAGGGCCACTCTAAAATCTGCAGTTTTGTCACACAACACAATGACACAGATGTCTTAAATTTTGAGGGAGTTTTCAATTGGCATGCTGTTGCCAGCTAATTTAATGTTCATTTCTCTACCATAAGCCGCCTCCAACGTCGTTTTAGAGAACTTGGCAGTATGTCCAACAGGCCTCACAACCGCAAACCATGTGTATGGCATCGTGTGGGCGAGAGGTTTGCTGAGTGCCCCATGGTGGTGTTGGGGTTATGGTATGGGCAGGCATAAGTTACGGACAATGAACACAATTGCATTTATCGAATGCAATTTAATGCACAGACATACCGTGATGAGATCCTGAGGCCCATTGTCGTGACATTCATCAGCCGCCATCACCTCACGTTTCAGCATGATAATGCACGGCCCCATGTCACAAGGATCTGTACACAATTCCTGGAAGCTGAAAATGTCCCAGCTTTTCCATGGCCTACATACTCAACAGACATGTCACCCATTGAGCATTTTTGGGATGCTCTGGATCAACGTGTAAGACAGCGTGCTCCAGTTCCCGCCAATATCCAGTAACATTTTATGTCCAAGATGGCGTAGCAGTAAGACGTGTTTGTTTTTGTCTTGTGTAAATATTCAGTTTTTAATTTTTTGTATACATTTCAATATATTTTAATCTCTTTTGACCATTTTCAAATTAAATATACCTCCTGCAAACCGCCTCGCCCAATGTGGTACGGATGTGCTATTTGTTTTAGACCTTATAACTGGAACCTCCATCAGAAGCTAGCCATCAGAAGCTAGCCAGCTAATTAGCTACTAGCTATTTAGCCATTGTTAGCCACTGCTAGCGGTCTTTACCTTTAGCTCAGACACCAGCCGCTTTAGCCCGGATAGCCCATATAATACCTGCCAGTCTGCACAGCGCGATATCAGCCCTGAGCATATCTGACTGCTTTTTTCCACTACATCACCGGATTCCTGCCGCCAGCTCTGGACCATTACACCGGATCATCGCAGCTAGCTAGCTGCTACCGATTGGCTATTGTGGCTAACGCCCTGGTCCAGAAGCAAGCACCAGTTAGCCTCGAGTTAGCCTCGAGCTAGGCCCATCTCCCGGCAAACAAACGAAGTACACCAACTACAATACCTCTCTTGCCAATTGGCCTGGACCCCTTTGTCAACACGGAGCCCCGCCGATCCATCACGACTGGTCTGCTGATGTAATTCGGCCGATGTGCTCAACCAGCCTCTGTGTTGTGGATGTCGGTGAAGACCCATCTGCTATCAGATAGCTCCTTTGTCCCACCCCCCACACATGCGAGACCACACCTAGCTTAACTGGCACATCCAGAGATGCAACCTCTCTCATCGTCACTCAATGCCAAGGTTTACCTCCACTGTACTCGCACCCTACCATCTGTACATCATGCCCTGAATCTATCCTACCACGCCCAGAAGTCTGCTCCTTTTATTCTCTGTTCCCAAAGCACTAGATGACCAGTTCTTATAGACTTAAGCCGTACCCTCATCCTACTCCTCCTCTGTTCCTCTGGTGATGTAGAGATTAACCCAGGCCCTGTGTGTCCCCAGGCATTCTCATTTGTTGACCTATGTAACCGTAAAAGCCTTGGGTTCATGCATGTTAACATCAGAAGCCTCCTCCCTAAATTTGCTTTATTCACTGCTTTAGCACACTCCACCAACCGTGATGTCCTAGCAGTGTCTGAATCCTGGCTTAGGAATCCATCCCCAATTACAACATTTTCCGTCAAGATAGAACTGCTAAAGGGGGCGGAGTTGCAATCTACTGTAGAGATAGGCTGCAGAGTTCTGTCATACTATCCAGGTCTATACCAAAACAGTTCGAGCTTCTACTTCTAAAAATCCATGCGACGATAGTCAAAAGGAGTAGACCAAGGTGCAGTGTGGTAAGTGCTCATATTTCTTTATTGTAACTCAGAACACTAAATCAAAATAATAAACAACAAAAAACGAACGTCAAGTTCTGCAGGCTTACTGAGCTGTACAAAAACAAGATCCCACAACTAAAGGTGGAAAAAAGGGCTGCCTAAGTATGATTCCTAATCAGAGACAACAATAGACAGCTGTCTCTGATTAGGAACCATACTCGGCTCAACACAAAGAAATAGAAAACATAGAAAGGCATAGAATGCCCACCCCACATCACACCCTGACCTAACCCAAAAAAGATAAAATAAACGGCAATCTAAGGTCAGGGCGTGACAATCCATCTCTCCAGAAATAAGTCCCTCACTGTTGCCGCTTGTTATAGACCACCCTCAGCTCCCTCGACACCATATGTGAATTGATTGCCCCCATCTATCGTTAGAGTTTGTGCTGTTAGGTGACCTAAACTGGGATATGCTTAACAGCATGGCCGCCCTACAATCTAAGCTAGATGCCCTCAATCTCACACAAATTATCTAGGAACCTACCAGGTACAACCCCAAATCCATAAACACTGGCACCCTCATAGATATCATCCTGACCAACTTGCCCTCTAAATACATCTCTGCTGTTGTTAATCAGGATCTCAGCGATCACTGCCTCATTGCCTGCGACTGTTATGGGTCCGTGGTCAAATGACAACCCCTCATCACTGTCAAGCGCTCCCTAAAACACTTCTGCGAGCAGGCCTTTCTAATCGACCTGGCCCGGGTATCGTGGAAGGATATTGACCTCATCCCATCAGTAGAGGATGCCTGATTGTTCTTTAAAAGTGCTTTCCTCACCATCTTAAATAAGCATGCTCCCTTCAAAAAATTTAAAACTAAGAACAGATATAACCCTTGGTTCACTCCAGACTTGACTGCCCTTGACCAGCACAAAAGCATCCTGTGGCGTACTGCACTAGCATCAAATTGTCCCCGCGATATGCAACTTTTCAGGGAAGTTAGGAACCAGTCAGTTAGGAAAGCAAAGGCTAGCTTTTTCAAACAGAAATTTGCATCCTGCTGCACTAATTAAAGTTTTGGGACACTGTAAATTCCATGGAGAATAAGAGCACCTCCTCCCAGCTGCCCACTGCACTGAGGCTAGGAAACACTGTTACCACCGATAAATCCACGATAATCGAGAATTTCAATAAGCATTTCTCTTCGGCTGGCCATGCTTTCCACCTGGCTACCCCAAACCCGGCCAACAGCTCTGCACCCCCTGCAGCAACTGTCAGGGGGGTGCAGTGGCCGACTCAGGCCGACTCTTTTCTCTGTATATATCAATGATGTCGCTCTTGCTGATGGTGATTCTTTGATCCACCTCTACGCAGACGGCACCATTCTGTATACATCTGGCCCTTCTTTGGACACTGTGTTAACAAACCTCCAAATGAGCTTCAACACCATTCAACACTCATTCCGTGGCTTCCAACTGCTCTTAAATGCTAGTAAAACTAAATGCATGCTCTTCAACCGATCGCTGCACGCACCCGCCTGCCCGACTAGCATCACTACACTGGACAGTTCTGACTTAGAATATGTGGACAACTATAAATGCCTAGGTGTCTGGCTAGATTGTAAACTCACCTTCCAGACTCATGTTAAGCATCTCCAATCCAAAATTAAATCTCAAATTGGCTTCCTATTTTGAAACAAAGCCTCCTTCACTCATGCTGCCAAACATACCCTCGTAAAACAGACTATCCTATCAATCCTTGACTTCAGCAATGTCATTTACAAAATAGCCTCCAACACTCTACTCAGCAAATTGAATGCAGTCTATCACAGTGCCATCCGTTTGGTCAGCAAAGCCCCAAACCCACTGGTTCCAGGTCATCTATAAGTCTATGCTAGGTAAAGCTCCACCTTACCTCAGCTCACTGGTCACGATAACAACACCCACCCGTAGCATGCGCTCCAGCAGCTATATCTCACTGGTCATCCCGAAAGCCAACACCTACTTTGGCCGCCTTTCCTTACAGTTCTCTGCTGCCAATGACTGGAACAAATTGCGAAATACACTGAAGTTGGACAGTTATATCTTCCTCACTAACTTTAAGCATCAGCTGTCAGAGCAGCTTACCGATCGCTGCAGCTGTACACAGCTTGGAAGGGCTATCTGTAAATAGCCCTTCCAACCAACTACCTACCTCATCCCCATATTGGTTTTTGTTTTTCTGCTCTTTTGCACACCAGTATTTCTACTTGCACATCCTCATCTGCACATCTATCACTCCAGTGTTAATTGCTAAATTGAAATTATTAATCGTGGTCCCGTGTGGCTCAGTTGGTAGAGCATGTTGTTTGCAATGCCAGGGTTGTGGGTTCAATTCCCATGGGGGACCAGTATGAAATTTTTTTTTAATGAAATGTAGGCATTCACTACTGTAAGTTGCTCTGGATAAGAGCGTCTGCTAAATGACTAAAATGTAATTACTTCGCTACCATGGCCTATTTATTGCCTTACTTCATTTGCACACACTGTATACAGACTTTTCTATTGTGTTTTTGACCGTACTTTTGTTTATCCCATGTGTAACTCTGTGTTGTTGTTTTTGTTGCACTGCTTTGCTTTATCTTGGCCAGGTCGCAGATGTAAATGAGAACTTGTTCTCAACTGGCCTACCTGGTTAAATAAAGGTGAAATAAAAAAAACTTCACACAGCCATTGAAGAGGAGTGGGACAACATTCCACAGGCCATAATCAACAGCCTGATCATCTCTATGCAAAGGTCGCGCTGCATTAGGCAAATGGTGGTCACACCAGACACAGACTGGTTTTCTGATCCACGCCCCTCCCTTTTTTAAGGTATCTGTGACCAACAGATTTCCCAGTCATGTGAAACCCATAGTTTAGGCATAATAAATATATTTCAATTGACTGATTTCCTTATATGAACTCCAACTCAGAAAAAAATCTTTGAATTGTTGCATGTTGTGTTTCTATTTTTGTTCAGTATATTTCTGGAAAATTCATTCTGATAAATTCTAAATTAATTTTGTTTAAGGATCCCCAAAGCAGAGTGGCCACCGCAAAGCCTAAGGAGCCTGACTCTCTCTGGAAGTTGCTGTAGGCCTGCTTGGGATATTTAGCCTACATAGCTTGGTATGTCAGGGTGGGCAATTGGAAATATGAATTGGGCCAAGTGGAGGTAATTTAGGTTACAGTTTATTGAGATGCATTAATACACCACACCAAAAGCTTGATATTATGACTGTTTAAAAGTAATTTCCTGCAAATCTACTTAGTAATGATTTGTATTCACTACTTGGTCCATGTATGTTATAGCATGTTAAATCAAGGGGTGGATTAACCATCTGGCAATTTTGGCAAATACCAGATGGGCGGAACCATTTTTTATTTGGGTTGGCTGGTTGAAATTAACACACAAAAAAATATGTATTTTATATAAAAATAAAACAATGAAAAAGGTGACATGGACTTTGGCTGATCAATCGCAGTCACCATACCCTAGCTCAAAACCAAAAATGGAAAAGTAGGCTACAAAAAAATAGACTAAAATTCTACATCTCAGCGTTATAGGCCTACAGCTTTTCATGATCAGTAAACATCAATTGATCATGTAACTTCAGATACGTGAGAGTAGCCTCAGGACATCTCTATATATTGGCCACCATTAATTGGATATTTGAGTGACATAACATAAAAGTGAACTATACCTGACAAGTATGAGTGGTTTAGGTTAAACTATATGGCTCTATCGAAATATTGATTGATTTGCTTGCCATCTATAGTGTCTTTGACAGTAGTCCGACTAACAACTTTACCAGGAATATGTCAAACTCTTTCCAAAAGCCTAATCTCTGATGAAGCAAGCTAAATGACATATGTTTTTTGATTTAAGTAACTAGCTAGCTACAGGTACATGCCAAATGGATCTGGCTACACTCACGTATCTGATAATACATGATCAATTAATGTTTACTGATTGCTATATAACTCTGATGATAGAGCTAAATGTGGAATAATCGAAAATGTGTAGTTCTGAATATGCTCTTCAAGAGGTGATGATATTACAGCCAAATAGTTATACAGTGAGGGAAAAAAGGTTCTCACCCAAGATTTGACGGTACATCGCCCCGTCCATCGTCCCTTTGATGCGGTGAAGTTGTCCTGTCCCCTTAGCAGAAAAACACCCCCAAAACATAATGTTTCCACATCCATGTTTGACGGTGGGTTATGGTGTTCTTGGGGTCATAGGCAGCATTCCTCCTCCTCCAAACACGACGAGTTGAGTTGATGCCAAAGAGCTCCATTTTGGTCTCAACTGACCACAACACTTTCACCCAGTTGTCCTCTGAATCATTCAGATGTTCATTGGCAAACTTCAGACGGGCATGTATATGTGCTTTCTTGAGCAGGATGACCTTGCGGGCGCTGCAGGATTTCAGTCCTTCACGGTGTAGTGTGTTACCAATTGTTTTCTTGGTGACTATGGTCCCAGCTGCCTTGAGATCATTGACAAGATCCTCCCGTGTAGTTCTGGGCTGATTCCTCACCGTTCTCATGATCATTGCAACTCCATGAGGTGAGATGTTGCATGGAGCCCCAGGCCGAGGGAGATTGACAGTTCTTTTGTGTTTCTTCCATTTGCAAATAATCGCACCAAATGTTGTCACCTTCTCACCAAGCTGCTTGGCGATGGTCTTGTAGCCCATTCCAGCCTTGTGTAGGTCTACAATCTTGTCCCTGACATCCTTGGAGAGGATGGTGGAGAGTTTGGAATCTGATTGATTGCTTCTGTGGACAGGTGTCTTTTAAACAGGTAACAAGCTGAGATTAGGAGCACTCCCTTTAAGAGTGTGCTCCTAATCTCAGCTCGTTACCTGTATAAAAGACACGTGGGAGCCAGAAATCTTTCTGATTGAGAGGGGGTCAAATACTTATTTCCCTCATTAAAATGCAAATCAATTTTTTACATTTTTGACATGCGTTTTTATGGATTTTCTATTGTTGTTATTTTGTCTCTCACTGTTCAAATAAACCTACCATTAAAATTATAGACTGATCATTTCTTTGTCAGTGGGCAAACGTACAAAATCAGCAGGGGCTCAAATACTTTTTTCCCTCACTGTACATTAGTTGTCAATGGTTTTAGCGAAGCTGGGAGTCTCCTTAACCTTAACCTTGCAGCAGCCAAATGGAACGCTATCGTGATGTTTTATTGATAACGACCTATAACAGTTATAGAGTTCAATGGCCGTGATAGGAGATAACTGAGGATGGATCAACAACATTGTAGTTACTCCACAATACTAACATAAAAGACAGAGCGAAAAGAAGGAAGCCTGTACAGAACAAAAATGTTCCAAAACATGCATCCTGTTTGCAATAAGGCACTAAAGTAATACTGCAAAAATGTGGAAAATAAATTAATGTTTTGTCCTGAATACAAAGTGTTAAGTTTGGGTAAAATCCAACACAACACATCACTGAATACCACTCTTCATAATTGTAAGCATGGTGGTGGCTGCATCATGTAATGGGTATTGTGTCATTGACAAGGACTAGGGAGTTGTTTAGGATAAAAGAAACGTAATAGAGCTCAGCACAGACACAATCCTAGAGGAAAACCTGGTTGTCTGCTTTCCAACAGACACTGGGAGACAAATTCAACTTTCAGCAGGACAATAACTTAAAACACAAGGCCAAATATACACTGGAGTTGCTTGACATTGAATGTTCCTGAGTGGCCTAGTTACAGTTTTGTCTTATATCGGTTTGAAAATCTATTGTAAGACTTGACAATGGCTGTCTAGCAATGATCAACAACCAGCTTGACAGAGCTTGATACATTTTTTAAGGACAATGGACAAATATTGTACAATCCAGGTGTGCAAAGCTCTTAAAGACTTATCCAGAAAGACAGTTGTAATTTCTGCCATAGGTGGTTCTAACATGTATTGACTCAGGGGGTTGAATACTTATATAATCAAGATATATTAGTGTTTTATTTTCCATTAATAAAAAAAAAGATTGTTTCTTCCACTTTGACAGTACAGAGTACTTTGTTTAGATCGTTGGCAAAAAAATGACAATTAAATCCATTTTAATCCAAATTTGTAACACAACAAAATGTAGAAAAAGTCAAGGGGTATATTTTCTATTTGTATTTACATTAGGCTATAGCCCAAAAATAGCTATACCATGTAGACGTGGGCCTATTAGGCTATAGGCCAACTGCTAATTATTATCGTTCGTTCCTGAACTGGCCGAATGACAGCACTATCTTTCAGCTATCTTTCAGCACCAAGTGTTGGTTCAACTTCTTTAACATCATTGCGTGATCCTGGAGCTGTCCTTTCAGCACCACAAAGGGCTCTCCAATCGCTGAAAATTACATCTCATCAAGATCTGTTGCCTACGCCTAAAAGTCATACTCATCGCTTATTATTATTAGAACAAATGGAAGATTATCACTTCTCACAGTGGTGCTCGTTTAGTAAAGTTGGATCAAAGCTGAATCAATGTCTCTCAAGATCACGTAATGATTAATTAGGATTTTACATAACAGAACGGAATATAATACCATAGCATAGTAGGCCTACAGCATTACTGTTACACCAAAACATCTCATTTCTAATGGGATTTTAGGATGGTTAGCTGAAGCTTAATAGTCCGAAAAGTATTCTCATACAAGAAAGGCTAATCGTTTGTTGACACCATCTTCTCTAATTCATTCACGAAACAGGAACGTAAGAAGATCTAAATTAATATTCCCACGAAACTGATTGAGATCAATCAAATGATTGGCATGGAGATGCAGTTTGGTTACTTCACCTGTAAAATGTGTGGCTCAGTTGGTAGAGCATGGTGCTTGCAATGCCAGGGTGAGGGTTCAATTCCCACAGGGGACCAGTAGGAAGGAAAAAATATACAGTACCAGTCAAAAGTTTGTACATACCTACTCATTATGAAATTATGACATCATTAAAAAGAAATGCACTCCCTCACCTAAAAACATAGCACTACACCACTGGGGAATTTTCCTACATCCACCAATAGTGGCATTACAATAGAACTTGCCTTTATTGCAGGTATAGAATTGTCATAATTGTGTATGTAGGTGGCAGGGAAGTCAGGCGCAGGAGAAACCAAATTGGTTAATGTGGAGTATTTAATGACAAAACAAACTCCAAAACCAAAGTACAAAATAACATGGGTAAAATATACCCGTCGCACACCGATACAAAAAACACACGTAACATAACATCACAAACAATCACCGACAAGGACATGAGGGGAAACAGAGGGTTAAATACACAACATGTAATTCATGGGATTGGAAACAGGTGTGTAGGAAGACAAGACAAAACCAATGGAAAATGAAAAACTGATCAATGATGGCTAGAAGACCGGTGACGTCAACCGCCGAGAACCACCCAAGCAAGGATGGGCATCGACTTCGGCAGAAGTCGTGACAAGAATAACTAAGAAAAAAGCTGAATTCTGAGAGGTGAATGGTACACCTAATGGTGATGCAGGTCCCGCCACCATGGAAAATTGTTTTCAAAGGCATTGTTGGTTAAACAAATTCTAGTTCTAGTTAAACAAATTATAGTCTGAGTCGTCCCTCACTGCCCCACCGACCCCTTTACTTGGGAAAGAGCCCAATACTTTCTTTCCTGTCATACCCTCCTCCCTCCCCCATTTCTCCTCCCCTTCGTATCCCCATCTCCATCCTCTCTTCACTCTGCTACTCTGTTCATCACCTCACCCCTTGCCTCACCCCTTGCCTGTGTTTTATTTGTCATTGGGGAGTATTGTGTGAGGGGAAAAAAACAATCTAATCAATTTTAGAATAAGGCTGTAACCTAATGTGGAAAAAGTCACTCTACATACCAACGAGCTAATGAGGCACGATCATTAGGACACTGTTGTTCAGAGGAGCTGGCCAACAACACAGCTAACACAATCACTTCAAACTGAAGCTGGGAAGACTGCAAACTAGCTGCAATTCGTTTCGTTTGATCTTTTTTGAATTTACATTTCTTTGTATATGTCCATAAAAATTATGCTGATTCATGATTTCGACTTGCTGAGAAACGTTGCCTGCCTTTCTGTCTCATCCCAACTCCCGTCACGTTCATTACTATGGGACAGCTGGAGATCGAATTTCAATATTGAAACAATGTTGCAAATGTCAGAGAGACAGACAGCAAGGTTTATACAAATTTCCGCTATTGAAAACTAAATGTTAGTCTAAAAGAAATGTGAGATAATGTCTAGATGTTTTTTATAGTGGAGATCAAGTTTATAAATTGTCTGGCTGGGCTGATGAAACAGTGGATTGTGCATTCAGATGGAACAGACATCACAGACTGGGAAGTGTCACGTGTGCTCCCTCTCTGGCCTCTAGGTCACCAGGCTGCTCGTTATGGCGCACACCTGTCACCATCGTTACACGCATCAGAGCATAATGACACTCACCTGGACTCCATCACCTCCTTGATTACCTGCCCTATATATGTCACTCCCTTTGATTCATTCCCCAGGCGTCATTGTTTCTGTTTCAGTTTCCTGTCTGTGCATTGTTCGTGTTTCTTGTTTTGTTCATTTGTTTATTAAATGATGCACTCCCTGAACTTGCTTCCCGACTCCCAGCGTACATGTTACAGGAGGTGTTCTTTGACTCGTGCAGGGATCCCCACGAGTTGACAGACAGTATTACATCATGTATCCAGTTCTGTGAGGATACTGTCATTAATACAAAAACTGTCAGGGTATTTCCCAACAACAAGCCCTGGGTGTCTAAAGACTTGAAAATAGGCTTCCTCAATGAAAGGAAGTTTGCATTACCTGAAAGGAAGTTTGCATTACCTGAAAGGAGATGCTGATGCTATAAAGGAGAAAGAAAATGAATTCAGGTCAAAAATATGGAAAGCATAAAAGGACTTCAAGGATAAACTGGAGCAGAGGTTCTGCACAGGCAATCCAAGACAAGCATGGGAAGGGCTTAATGCAATGATGGGAAGAGAAAGGAAAAGAGAGAACAATAATATTTCAGACTGTTCATCCTTTGTAAACGACCTAAAGTGTTTTTATGGAAGATTTGATACCGTCGATTTTAAAGACGAATGTAAACAAATATGTGAGAGTAGTCCTCTCCTGTCCAGATAACAGAGAACGGGGTGACCTCATGCTTGTTAAATATTAAGCCACACAAGCACCGGGTCCAGGCAGATTTCAAGGAAAAGTACTGAAGGTCTGTGCCCACCAGCTCAAGGGAGTTCTCACATGACTGTTTCAACTCCTGCTGAGCATCTATACAGTGCCAAAATCCTGGAAGGTGTAGACCATTGTACCAGTGCCTAGGAAGTCAGGGGCCAAATCACCAAATGACTTTCAACCTGTGGCCCTCACACGCTTTTGGCCAAATGCATGGAAAGGGTTGTTAGTAAGGACCTTACCCTTTCCATAGTAGACCAACTGGACCTGTTACAGTTTGCCTATAAGGCACAGAGGGGGACTGAGGATGCTACCCTGACCTTGGTGAACATGGTGGCTAGTCCCCTTCAACATGCAAAATCATATGCACATACAGTATTTCATTTATTGATTTTAGTTCAGCTTTCAATACAATGCAAATACTCACACTGCTGAAACGACTACTGGACCTGAATGTCAACGGAAGCCTCGCAGGTTGGATCAAGGACTTTTTAATGAATGGGGCCCTCTCTGATGAACTGACCCTGAACACAGGGGTCCTCATGAATGGGGCCCTCTCTGATGAACTGACCCTGAACACAGGGGTCCTCATGAATGGGGCCCTCTCTGATGAACTGACCCTGAACACAGGGGTCCTCATGAATGGGGCCCTCTCTGATGAACTGACCCTGAACACAGGGGCGCCCCAGGGGTGAGTTCTTTCACCGTTGTTGTTCTCTATCTACACTAACTAGATGAAGATCCGAGGAAACAATGTGAGCCTTTTAAAGTAGGCGGATGACATGGCTCTGATAGGACTCTGTTTTTAAAGATGCTACGTCAGATGGGGACAGCTGTTTTAAACAGATCAACAACCTTCAAGAATGGTGCCGGTCAAGTGGCCTCCACATCAATGTGGAAAAGACAAAGGAGCTGATAATAAATAGTAACAACTTACCAATGTCCCAACCACTTTCTCTGAACGACCAACCAATGGAGATGGTTGAGTGTTTTAAATACCTAGGGACACAAATTGATAACAAGCTGAGTTTTACATAGAATGCAACTGTATTTTTTTTAAAGCAAGCCAACGCCTGCTCTTAATCAGGAAATTACAGGGGTTTGAGGTCAGCCAGGATGTTTTGGAGAGGTTGTATAGCAGCTTGGTGGAGAGCATCCTCACGTTCAATATGACAGTCTGGTATGGTCATCTGAGTGTGAGGAGCAAAAGCGAACTGACCAGAATAGTAAAGACAGCCAGCAAAGTAATTGGTGGACCACAGGCACTTTTGAGCATTCTGTTCCACAAGGCAACCAAAAAGAAGGCACTGGCTGTTGTTGGCGACCCCTGCCACCCTCTACACCCTCAGTTCGAGAGGCTTCCCTCTGGCCGGCGCTTCAGAATGCCCATGGCCAAGAAGAACGTGTTCAAACATTAATTTGTTCCTTGGACTACTAAATGCAAAGTAAATTGTATCGGTATATGTACTGACCTATCTAGTGCAGTTGGGACAGTGGTCATTGTGAGTGAATGTATTAATGTCCACTACGTTGTTAGTGTATGCAACATGATGAACTGACTGGTTTAAATGTGTATGATGTGAGAATGTATGTGTATGTGATTCTTTTAATGGAAGGTGATGCCAAAGAAAAATATCCGTCCTGGATGGACAACAATGTTGTATTCTATTCTAAATAAGCAATTTAATGTCATAGATTTAGCCGGTGGTAACTTGTTGAACAGACACCGGCTGGAATGCAGTTTTAACCAATCAGCATTCAGGATTAGACCCACCCATTGTATAAATATTTTTAAATAACATACTTAGAATGTTCTCTGGACGTTATTCACATTTTCTTGTGTTATTTATGGAAAGTTTTCTTAACGTTCTCAGAACTATTTGAGAACATGACTTGAAATAGAACTATAAAGAAACATGTAGGAAATGTTATGCTGAATAACTGAAATTCCCACAGAACTGTGTGTCTTAACGTTCTCTGAACTGTTTGAGAATGTTCCCAATGTCAAACCAGTTGGAGAATGTTCCTAGAACATTACCAAAATTGAAATGAAATGTAACCATGTTTGAACTTAAACGTTCTGTTAAAGTAATGAAATACCAAGAAAATAATGTTATTTGTCTAGTTCCTTAAATGTGCTGAGAACGCTCCAAAGCCAAGCAACTATCCTGCACCATTCCCAGAAAGTTGTGGGAAGGTTGTATGCAAAATAAACATAGGACAATCAAGCTCTCACCAAGCTCTAAGAAACATATGGTTTTCAGCACGTTATGTGCTAGCTGGGGGGAGAAGAGGGTAAGAGAGGAGAAGAAATAGGGGAGAAAGAGGATAAGAGAGGTAAAAAGAGGGGAAGAGGGACCCTCTCATAGGGAGGCTGAGATGCGTTTGTTTGGGGCCAGATGGAGCCATTGTAGCCTAGAGTTCATCCGAGGCCCCCGGGTCCCCCCTCTTATCCTGTTCCCCGGAAAAGCCTCTCTTAGTCTGGAGGACACTTCTTCCCCCTCTCCCCTCTGCCCCCTTCCATCCCTCTCTGCCCCCCTCCACCACCTCTCTACCCCTCTCCGCTTTCCTCCACACACTCTGCCCCTATCTTCCCCTCTCTGCCCCCCTTCACCTCTGGAAGCCCTCTCTCAAGTGGGTCCACCTGGCTCTCTGGCTGCTAAGGAAGGGGGAGCGTTCACCGTTAGCTCAACATGGTGGTGTAGTGGCCGGGGCCTGCGGGTGAACAGCTGAGGCTGAGAACGGGGAGATTAAGGGGGAATGTGGGTGCTAATCCATTGTTATACAGCAGCCCTTAGCCTCTCCACTCAGCCAAAGACCAAAGAAAAGACACGCATTCCTCTGCCCTCGGAGCAGAGCACACAGACCAGGGGCTACAGACGCCATTCTCCAGCCATCTGGCCTTAACCAAAAACTGGAAGAATACCCTCACCCCTCGCCCTCATCCTTACCCTACCACCTACCCTCCTCTCTCATCCTCACCCACTTCCTTAAACTTCACCTTCCTCTTCACAGAGGAGGGAGGGAGAGGGAGAGAGAGAGAGACAGAGACAGAGACAGAGACAGAGACAGAGACAGAGACACAGAAATGAGGAAATATGAGGAGAAGAGTGATATATGGAGCTAGAAAAGAAAGAGGTCTGATTGAGATGTAAAAGTAAGCATGAGAGATTGAGAAAACATGGGTAGAATTCCTCTGTGGGTATACACTGAGTGTACAAAATATCAGGAACACCTTCCTTATATTCAGATAATGGTGCAGGAGGGGATGGTTGCCGTTTTACGGGCTCCTAACCAACTGTGGTATTTTGTGTGTTTTTCGCATTGTTTGTAACTTATTTTGTACATAATGTTGACGGTACCGTCTCTTATGACCGAAAAGAGCTTCTGGATATCAGAACAGCGATTACTCACCTCAAACTGGACAAAGATTTTTTCTTTAATGAGTCCGACGCAATGCATATTCTGTTTCTCCAAGACCAGGCCCAAATCCCTGTAATTCGCGTGAAGAAAATATGGAAATACAGGGGGCGGAGATCGGGGTGCCTTGTGAGAATTCGTCGGTGAGTGGGTAACCCGCCTCTACCATCCGTTATATTGGCCAATGTGAAATCACAGGAAAATAAACTGGATGATCTCTGCTCGAGACTATCCAAACCAACGAGACATTAAAAACTGTAATATCTTATGTTTCACAGAGTCGTGGCTGAACGTCCACACAGATAATATTCAGTTGGCTGGGTTTTCCATGCATTGGCAGGACAGAACAGCTACATCTTGTAAGACGATGGGTGGGGGTGTGTGTCTATAATTCAATAACAGCTGGTGCGTGATGTCTAATATTAAGGAAGTCTCGAGGTATTGCTCGTCTGAGATAGAGTACACATGATAAACTATAGGCCACACTATCTACAAAGACAGTTCTCATCTATATTATTCATAGCCATCTATTTACCACCACAAACCGATGCTGGCACTAAGAACGCACACTTAAATCTATTTTACCTAATTTCTTGTCACATGTCACGTGCAACCAGAGGGAAAAAAACTCAAGACCACCTTTACTCCACACAGAGACGCATACAAAGCTCTCCCTCACCCTCCATTTGGCAAATCTGACCATGATTCTATCCTCCTGATTCCTGCTTACAAGCAAAAACTAAAACAGGAAGTACCAGTGACTCGCTCAATACGGAAGTGGTCAGATGACGCGGATGCTACTCTACTGGACTGTTTTGCTAGCACAGACTGGAATATGTTCCAGGATTCTTCCAATGGCATTGAGGAGTATACCACCTCAGTCAACGGCTTCATCAAAACCTGCATCGACGACGTCGCCCCCACAGTGACCATACGTACATATTGTATCCCAACCAGCCTGAAGCCGTGGATTACAGGCAACATCCCAACCGAGCTAAAGGCTAGAGCTGCTGCTTTCAAGGAGTGGGACACTAATTTGGAAGCTTATAAGAAATCCCGCAATGCCCTCATACGAACCAACAAACAGGCAAAGCGTCAATACAGAACTAAGTTTGAATCCTACTACACCAGCTCTGACGCTTGTCGGATGTGGCAGGGCTTGCAAACTATTATGGACTGCAATGGGAAACCCAGCCGCGAGCTGCCCAGTGACGGGAGCCTACAAGACGAGCTAAATGCATTTTATGCTCACGTCAAGGCAAGCAACACTGAAGCATGCACATCAAATCAAACACAAACACCGAATACAATAGGTTACCGTGAAATGCTTACTTACAAGCCCTTAACCAACAATGCAGTTCAATAAATAGAGTTAAGAAAATATTGACTAAATAAACTAAAGTAAAAAATAAAATAAAAAGTGACACAATAAAATGACATAACAATAACGAGGCTACAGTGGCTTGCGAAAGTATTCACCCCCCTTGGCATTTTTCCTATTTTGTTGTCTTACAACCTGGAATTAAAATAGATTTTTGGGGGGTTTGTATCATTTGATTTACACAACATGCGCTTTGAAGATGCAAAATATTTTTTATTTTGGAACAAACAAGAAATAACAAAAAAAACTGAAAACTTGAGCGTGCATAACTATTCAGTTATGAATAGTTATAATGGCATGGGTCTCCAGATCCTCAAAAAGTTCTAAACATGCACTGTCGAGAGCATCCTTACCGGTTGCATCACTGCCTGGTATGGCAATTGCTCGGCATCTGAATGTAAGGCGCTACAGAGGGTAATGCGTATGGCCCAATACATTACTGGGGCCAAGCTTCCTGCCATCCAGGACCTATATACTAGGTGGTGTCAGAAGAAGGCCCAAAAAATTGTCAAAGACTCCAGTCACCCCAGTCATAGACTGTTCTCTCTGCTACCGCACTGCAAGCAGTACTGAAGCACCAAGTCTAGGTCCAAAGGGCTCCTTAACAGCTTCTACCCCCAAGCCATAAGACTTCTGAAGAATTAATCAAATGGCCACCCGGACTATTTACATTTACACCGCTGCTACTCGCTGTTATTATCTATGTAGTCACTTTACCCCTACCTACATGTACAAATGACCTGGACTAACCTGTACCCCCGCACATTGACTCGGTATCGCTACCCCCTGTTTATAGCCTCGGTGTTGTTATTTTATTGTGGGGTACTTTTTATTTTATTTTTTACTTTAGTTTATTTAGTCAATATTTTCTTAACTCTATTTCTTGAACTGCGTTGTTGGTTAAGGGCTTGTAAGTAAGCATTTCACGGTAATACCTGTTGTATTCGGCGCATGTGACACATTTTTACACCCCTTTAGCCCTCAGAATAGCCTCAATTTGTTGGAGCATGGAGTCTACAAGGTGTAGAAAGCGTTCCACAGAGATGCTGGCCCATGTTGACTCCAATGCGTGCCACAATTGTATCAAGTTGGCTGGATGTCTTTTGGGTGGTGGACCATTCTTGATACACACGGGAAACTGTTGAGCATGAAAAACCCAGCAGCATTGCAGTTTATGACACACTCAAACAGGTGCGTTTGGTACATACTACCATACCCCGTTGTGTTGCTACCATGCTGTATCGTCATGTGTTGCTGCCCTGCTATATTGTTGTCTTATGTCTATCTTCATGTAGTGTTCTGTTGTCTCTTGTTGTGATGTGTGTTTTGTCCTATATTTATATGTTATTTGTATTTATTTTTTTAATCCCAGCCTCTGTCCCCGCAGAAGGTCTTTTGCCTTTTGGTAGACCGTCATTGTAAATAAGAATTTGTTCTTAACTGACTTGCCTAGTTAAATAAAAGTTGTTTTTTTTTAAATTACATTTTACCCTCTGAACAATCCATGTCTCAATTGTCTCAAGGCTTAAAAATCCTTCTTTAACCTGTCTCCTCCCCCTCATCTAAACTGATTGAAGTGGATTTAACAGATGACATCACCACTTTACAAAGATCCACCAATCCCTGAGCAGGGTTATGCTGTATGTGTTATGTTGGATGTAAACAAAAGAAGGTCACGACCCTTAGTGAGGATGAGTGAGTGAGTGAGTGAGTGAGTGAGTGAGTGAGTGAGTGAGTGAGTGAGTGAGTGAGTGAGTGAGTGAGTGAGTGAGTGAGTGAGTGAGAGAAAGAAAGAAAGACAGAGAGACAGAGAGAGAGAGACAGAGAGAGAGAATGAGACCCAACTCTGAGACATAAGAGTTTTCAGACACACACTCCACACTACCTTTTTATTGTTTGTCATGTAGCTGCTGTCTGAAACAGAATGTTGGTGTTGATGGTAGGAGTAGCAATTGCTTGGTAAATACGCATCTATGAATACTTCCATAGTTTACGGTTAGAGGCAGTGAAAGTCCCTCTACATTTCTATGCTTAGGGTTAACATGTTCTCTTCTATATATTACACGTACCCAACTCCCTCTCTAGCGAAATATATCTATATCCCTCTCCTCTCTGCGCTTTTCCTGCCATCTGTTTCTGTAGCTCTGTGGCAGTGGGCCAGGCATTGCCATGCTGTTGTCATAACAACCAGTGGTGATATCTTCATTGGACCTGTTGAACAAAGAGGCTCTCAGAATCCCGGGTTGCTCTCCAGGGGCTTATGGGTATTTTGCCCTGTTCTACACTGTTCTACACTACCCTGGGCTTGGTGATGGAGGCTGATTCCAGGAAATACCAGCAGTATATTACAAAAGCTCCACTCTCTCTCCCTCAATTGAGACATGGATTGTGTATGTGTGCCATTCAGAGGGTGAATGGGCAAAACAAAAGATTGACTAGGGTATGGTAGTAGGTGCCAGGCGCACCGGTTTGAGTGTGTCAAGAACTGCAACGCTGCTGGGTTTTTCACGCTCAAGAGTTTTCTGTGTATATTAAGAATGACCACCACCCAAAGGACATCCAGCCAACTTGACGTCACTGTGGGAAGCATTGGAGTCATCATGGGTCAGCATCTCTGTGGAACTCTTTTGACATCTTGTAGTCCATGCCCCGAAGAATTGAGGCTGTTCTAGGTGTGCAACTCTTACTAATGTTTTGTACACTCAGATATACCCACAGAGGAATTCTACCAACTTTTTGTCAGGCCCCCAAACGCTGTGCAGCCCTGTTTCTCAAGTGCACTAGACACGGTCTCATTGAGTACAGAGAGTACACACACAGGGAACCCATATTATAAAACAATAGTTAAATCATACTAACCCTAACCCCAGCCCCCTGGCCGCTCCATACAGCCATCCTGCCCTGGTACCATCCCCATCCCTATTCCCAGCCCTCGCCGCTTATGTCCCCCAACTGACCTCTATAGCCAGCACCCAGCCATACCACTGTGATTCCAGCCCCAGCCCATTACGACCTGGATCCTAAAGCCCCTTATGACCCAGTTTCTCCATCCTCAACCCGTAGCCCCTTCTAATCCAGCTCCATAGAGCTGTAGGGCAGGACGGCCCAGGCCAGCCCCTGGACACAGGCAGCCAGGCCCATACCACTGGTCCCATCCCCAGGCCGACACTGCCATGATCCTTGTCTTATTGGGAATAAGGAGACAGTTCATGGTAAAGGTTGAAGTCATCGAGCTGGCATCTGTCAGAATAAGCAGCCAACAATGAGCTCCTCTGTTTCGTTAACACAAGGTTGGTTTTAGACATGAGACCATGCAGCCAGGGAGCTTTAGAGATGACTTATAGCAGATCTGCACTGACTGGGATGTCTTCAACTGTAGTGAAACTGCTCATGTGTGAGTGTGAACAGTCTCCAGATGCGCTGTGAAGTTAAGGGAGTGTACCTGTTGTTCAGGGTTAGGCAGCAGGGTAGAGGGGCAGTGTTTTTTCAGATGGTGAGGCAGGACCCCACTGGTGACTCTAGGCTGAGTTTACATGTTGCGACACAGAAAACAGGGCCTACCAGCCTTCCACATCAACAATAGAACGTTTCCTTTCAATCCCCTTGTCTTCCCCAGAGGAGGCGTCCCAGGAGGTTATGTCACTCCATGTTAGCCTGCTGCTTTAGCCTCTAGTTTTCAGACTCAGAGAGTAGGAGAGTGGAAGTTAATCTCAGCACCTCTTCCTGCTGTGTCCAGCCCAATTTTAACAAACACACACACACACACACACAGAAAGTTTCAGTTAATCTCAGCGCCGCATCCCGCTGTGTGAGGCCCAGTCCTGCCACGGCCGTCTCCATGCCCTCTCTGTCTCCATAGTAACCAGGAAGGGGAACGTTCAACCTTTTTGGCTTTCATCTGTGGTCTTGTCCTGGAGCAAGAGGAATGCACTTCACAACACGCACACACACGCACACACACACACACACACACACACACACACAAATAACAATGCACACGCACACACAAACGCATATATAAAGTCACTGTACGCACAACAACACACAGGTTGACAGCCACAGAAGTGGATCCAGTCACACACAGACACACACACACATACATATAGAGATACTTCAGAAAGCTGACTCCAACATAGGCATGCACTGTGTGAGACTTCTGTACCAATCTCTGATTTGCCTTCTATGACTACTGTACTCTTGTCTCTCTCTCTCTCTTTCCAGGTCTTTGGAACAATGGTCAAACCACAAACACACAGAGAGACAAAGTAGCCTGTGTCTCTCTCTGGCTCAGAATGCACAACCCAGAACACAGAGAAACAAAAAGAAAGCACAGAGAGAGTTACAGAGACAAAGACCAAGACACACACAGTCAATCTCTCTCTCACACACACACACACGCACACACACATGCACACACACACTGGAGGCCTGTTCATGCCACCACCACCCAGGCAGTAGGGGAAGAAGGGCAGTTCATACCCAGCACAGCTGCTTGACGACCCCTATCCAAGCCACCCAAATCAAAAATATTTCTACCAGCTTGTCACATGTGCAACCAGAGGAAAAAAAACTCTTGACCACCTTTACTCCACACAAAGCTCTCCCTCGCCCTCCATTTGGCAAATCTGACCTAAACTCTATCCTCCTGATTCCTGCTTACAAGCAAAAAGGAAAAAAGGAAGTACCAGTGACTCGCTCAATAAGGAAGTGGTCAGAGGATGCAGATGCTAAGCTACAAGACTGTTTTGCTAGCACAGACTGGAATATGTTCCGGGATTCTTCTGATGGCTTTGAGGAGTACACCACATCAGTCAGAGCCATACAACAGGCAAAGTGTCAATACAGGACTAAGATTGAATTGTACTATACCGGCTCCAACGCTCGTCAGCTGTGGCAGATCTTGCAGCCGCGAGCTGCCCAGTGACACTAGCCTACCAGACGAGCTAAATTACTTCTATGCTCGCTTCGAGGTAAGCAACACTGAAGTATGCATGAGAGCATCAGCATTTCCGGATGACTGTGTGATCACGCTCTCTGTAGCCAATGTGAGTAAGACCTTTAAATAGGTCAACATTCACAAGGCCGCAGGGCCAGACGGTTTACATGGACGTGTACTCCGAGAACAGAATGCTATTCATTGACTGCAGCTCAGCGTTCAACACCATAGTGCCCTCAAAGCTCAGGTGGTAAGGGTAACACATCTGCCATGCTGATCCCCAACACAGGGGCCCCTCAAGGGTGTGGGCTCAGTCCCCTCCTGTACTCCCTGTTCACCAATGACTGCATGGCCAAGCACAACTCCAACACCATCATTAAGTTTGCTGACGACACAACAGTGGTAGGCCTGATCACTGACAACGATGAGACAGCCTTTTGGGAGGTCAAAGACCTGGCAGTATGGTGCCAGGATAACAACCTCTCCCTCAACGTGATCAAGACAAATAAGATGATTGTGAACTACAAAAAAAGGAGAACTGAGCATGCCCCCATTCTCATCGACAGGGCGGTAGCGGAGCAGGTTGAAAGTTTCAAGTTCCTTGATGTCCACATCACCAACAAACTAACATGGTCCAAACACACCAAGACAGTTGTGAAGAGAGCACGACAATGACTATTCCCCCTCAGGAGACTGAAAAGATTTGGCAGGGGTCCTCAGACCCTCAAAAACTTCTACAGCTGCACCATCGAGAGCATCCTGACTGATTGCATCACCGCCCGGTATGGCAACTGCTCAACCTCCGACCACAAGGCACTACAGAGGGTAGTGCGTACGGCCCAATAAATCACTGGGGCCAAGCTTCCTGCCATCCAGGACCTCTATGCCAGGCGGTGTCAGAGGAAGGCCCAACTCAATATTAGGAAGGTGTTCTTAATGTTTTGTACACCTAGTGTATATGCTGGTGGTTCCCTAAAACTTTTGGACTGTGCAGGACTCTGCATACAACCCTCTGAGTGTGCGTATTACTTACGTCAAACGTTTTGTGAAAAAATCCTTCAACTCTGTGTGCAAACACTACAAACAGAGCTCTTGTCTCTGAGCCTTGTCTCTGAGCCTTGTCTCTGAGCCTTGTCTCTGAGTCTTGTGTGTGTTTAATGCAAATCTACAACCATACACACACACTAATCTCCACATGGGCTTGTTATGCAGGGCAGCAATTGGACTGACAAACACCTCCTCTTCTGTGATGCTGAATAACTGGGATGTTTGGCCTGTTACAGAGCCTTCAGAAAGTATTCACACCCCTTCCATTGTTCCACATTTTGTTGTGTTACAGCCTGAATTTTAAATGGATTAAACAGATATTTTTTGGCAAAGTAATTAACTTTATTTCCTGAATACAAAGCGTTATGTTTGGGCAAATCTAATATAACACATTACTGAGTACCACTCTCCATATTTTAAAGCATAGTGGTGGATGTATCATGTTATGGGTATGCTTGTAATCATTAAGGATTGGGGAGCTTTTCAGGAAAAAAAGAACTGCACAGGCAAAATCCTAGAGGAAAACCTGGTTCAGTCTGCTTTCCACCAGACACTGGTAGATAATTTCACCTTTCAGCAGCACAATAACCTTAAACACAAGGCCAAATCTACACTGGAGTTGCTTACCAAGAAGACAGTGAATGTTCCTGAGTGGCCGAGTTGAAGTTTTGACTTAAATCTAATTGAAAATCTATGGCAATACTTGACAATGCCTGTCTAGCAATGATCAGCAACCAATTTGACAGAACTCCCCTGCCTCCGCCGGTTCGTCAGGCTCTCATGCCTCAGTTGGATCGCCAGGCTCCCCTCCCTCAGCCGGCTCGTCGGGCTTTCATGCCTTCGCCGGATCGCCAGTCTCCCCTGCTTCCACCTCTTTGTCAGGCCCTCATGCCTCATCCGGATAGCCAGGCCCCCCTGCCCCAGCCGGCGACAGGTTCGCGCGCATCACCAGCATCCGCTCCTGATCCCCGGGATTGTCCCTTTGGTTGGCATCCTACGGCTGGAGCTGAACGCGCCGGGGAGGGGGTACCGTCACGTATGCTCTCTCTCCGGCGCTCTAGGTCGCCATGCTCCCTCGTCTCAGCCGGACTGACAGGTTTCCCGCACCTCAGCAGAGGTGACCGGTCCACTCCTGATCCCCGGGATCATCATTTTGGTTGGCGTCCTGCGGCTGGAGCCGTGCGTAGGGGAGGGGGTACTGTCACGTGTGCTCCCTCTCCGGCCTCTAGGTCACCAGCCTGCTCGTTATGGCGCACACCTGTCACCATCGTTACATGCATCTGTGCATTATGACATTCACCTGGACTCCATCACTTCCCTGATTACCTTCCCTATATATGTCACTCCCTTTGGTTCCTTCCCCAGGCGTTATTGTTTCTGTTCCTATGTTATTGTTCATGTTTCTTATTTTGTATTATGTTGTGTTTATTTATTAAAACACTCACTTCCTGAACTTGCTTCCAGACTCTCAGCGCACATCGTTACATAATCACTGCCAAAGGTTCTTCTACAAAGTAGTGACTCAGGTGTGTGAACACTTATGTAAATTAGATATTTTTGTATTTCATTTTCAATAAATTTGCAAACCTTTCTAAAAACATGTTTTAACTTTGTCATCATGAGGTATTGTGTGTAGATGGGTGAAGAGAAAATAAATATTCAATCCATTTTGAATTCGGGCTGTAACACACAAAAAATGAAAAATATGAATACTTTCTGAAGGCACTATACATGCATAGCCCCTGTGGAAAGACGACGTGTGTGTTTGTCCGTGCATGCTCTGCTCTATGTAGGCATGACTTCATCCACATGCTAAACCCACACAGGCGCTGTGGCACAGGACCCAGCATTATTACTGTTCCACCCACAGGCTCAGGGCTGGCCGGGGAAACATAGAAACACATTGGCCAGAATGGACTAACTCAAATCTATATGATTTGTCAAGAAACACACAATATGGCCAACACACAAGTATGTCAATATTACTTGCTGATTATCTTGACATTGAAACTTGGACCAACAGGGTTGTTCTGCTGTTATGTCCACAAAACAGAAATGACTGTTTGGGGATCTCCATTAATTTCTATGAAGATAACCAATAACACCATGGCACATTGCTTTGAATTTAAATATCAATTCTACTCATTCTAATTCTGTAGGGAAACTCAGCAACTCATCTCACATCCCCAAAGACCTGATACAATTCAACTATTTAAAACTAAGAAAGTGGCTGTAGGGTAGAGCAGCATTTTGATATAAACATGATCCTAATAGAATAGTCTACTGAGGAGATAGCTGACTAACCAGGGATCAACAACAGACATGTTGACCACACACAGGATCCCGAGTGGCACAGCGGTCTAAGGCACAGCATCTCAGCGCTAGAGACGTCACTACAGACCCTGGTTCGATCTGTATCAATTGGGTCAGCGTCATCCTGGTTAGGGGAGGGTTTGGCCGGGGCAGGCCGTCAATATAAATAAGAATTTGTTCTTAACTGAATTGCCTAGTTAAATAAAAATAAATACATCTGAAAAGTCAGAACAGGCTTTCATACAACTTGGTCTCCTGGGAATTCGATAACCTCCACAAAACTGTAACTGTGATTTAAGGCTCTCCAGTAGTAACCGGACAGTTAAAGCCTGAGGGTCCATACTTACAACATATTCAGAAGGAAAATGGGTACATATTCCATGTGTGATGTACATGAGATGCCAGTCTAGTTCCTCTCTGCCACCTAGTGTTCTCTAGAGGTGTTACATGAAAGAGCAACACCAATGTAAAAACTGTACTTTTATTTAGTGTATCCACATGAATCCAGGTATCAGTCTCTATTCAGACACATTTGTTAATTGTTGTTCTTTCCTGCTTTTTTTGTTGTTGAGGACAGTACATCTTCCAATTCCTGAGGCAAAGAACAGTACATTTTAAAACAGTACAAAATTGCACATTGAGAATCCCAAATTATAATTGGGATTCTCAATGTGCTATTTTGTACTGTATATGTATATATATATATATATATATATATATATCTGTTCACATGAGTCTGGGATAGGTATTCAAAGGTGGTTACAATTTAGCACTTTGTGACAAATGTATTTGTGAAAAAGCACTATAGAAATCTAATTTGATTGATTGATTTGATTGATTGATTGGTTGAGATCAGCCATCAGAGTGAGTGCAGTCCCTTGGTATTACGGTATGGCTTACATTACAACACCTTATCCTTGTTCCTTACCACCATTAATGGTCAGACAAACAACATCCAAAACAATACAGCAAACAACCTCAAATCTGTATCCACCCACAGAGAAAACCTTGACAAATATATTGAAACAGTAGAAAAAAAAGACACCACAGAGTAAGAGTCACAGGTGCTGTTGGTCTCACAGCTCGTCCTTGTCTGTCTGTGAGTCCAAGGATGATTTGAGGTCAGTTTTGGAGTCCTTGGAAACCTTTTTGACAGGGATTTTCTCTGTCTTTTTTGTCGCTGGCTTCTGCTCTTTTTTGTATGTTTTGTCTACTGCCTGTTTGACGTTTGTTTTTGCTGCAGGTTTTGCTTTAGCCTTGTCTGCTGTCTTAGCGTTGACTTTGTCCCCTGCTTTAGTCGTCGCTTTTTTGTTCTTTGATGCATCCGCTGCTTTGGCTTTAGTTTTGACCAGCTCTTTCACCTTAGCTTTGTTACCCTTTTTTGCAATTAGTTTTTCTGCGTGCTTCTCTATCGGCTTCTCATTCTTTTTATCCTCTGGTTTATCAGATGGGTTTTCACGAACTGTTTCTGCTTGTTCTTTAGGCTTCTTCTCTGCTGGTTTGTCATCTGGTTGGTATGCCTGCTCCTGTACTAGGGTTTCAGCTTGACCAAGAAGCGCAGACTGGTCAAGAGGTATAAGCTGTGATTGTGAGCTCTCTGTCTTTGTCTCTGTGAACTCTGTGTCCATAGGAGAGGAGAACATCTTCAGCATCTCTTGAGCTTGGATCCGGTCCTGGAGACACACACACACACACACACACACACAAATTAGGTAAGTCTGAAGCAAGGGAAACTGATGAAATGTAGATTAATCAATAAATGGAAAGCTTTGCTTTCTTCCTCAGATTACAAAATAGCCCATCACAACATAGAATGATAGAAAGAAAGACATGATATACACGATTCCAGATGAATTAACTGATAGATATGTTACCTTCTCCTCATGTTTGGGGTCAAGGGTGAACCACAGGGCCACAGCACACCTCTGGCCCTTAGTGACCGCTCTTACCCCGTGAGGGTTCTCATTCCCAGCACCGAACCCAACCACACGACCACACTGAGGACGCACCTCTGCCTGGACAACACAGGCCAGAGATATCAGTCATCATATGCTCAATTAACTTATACCTTAAAATAAATCAAGGCGAAACAACTGTTTATACTCTGCACCACTCAAATCCACATCATTGATTGACACTTACTGTGACCGTTTTGGAATCCAGTTCAGTGAAAATGAAATCTCCTCCTTCAAAGTCATCATTCAGATAGAGGATAGCGCTAAAACACCACAGGAACAAGATAAGTGTTTTAAAGACAGTGGTGCATGATGATACCTGCAGGTGCAGTAGGTTCCATATGTTATAAGCATATGCATGGTGTGTGTACCTGTAGTCTCTGTGTGTGTGTGTGTGTGTGTGTGTGTGTGTGTGTGTGTGTGTGTGTGTGTGTGTGTGTGTGTGTGTGTGTGTGTGTGTGTGTGTGTGTGTGTGTATACCTATAGTCCCTGTTTGTGTATGCAGGTGGTTCTTTAATGCACTCGTTGAGCTCAGAGACCAGCAGGCAGTTGTCTGCATGAACCAGGTGACTCAGGTCGTCACGGTCATCCTGCTTCTCTGTACAGACAGAAGATGGAAACATAACTTACTGTATGTCTATACACTCAGACAGGCAGGTGAATAATGTGGGTTAATGACATCCTGGATTTGATATAGACAACTTGAAGAAAATAGAACATGTTGTTTTCCCATAGTGATGAATTCCAAAAATGACCTAAACTCATTCTCTCTGGCAGTCAGCCACAATACTGTCCCCTGAAGGCCCACCATAGTTGACTTTCTTACCGTCGATGGCGGAGCGGCAGACCAAATGGGAGTAGGAGAAGTAGAGAGGAGAGTCCAGACGGAAGTACGACTCCATGACCCCACGCACCTTCTCACTCATGTCAAAAAACAGACGGGCACTCTTCAGGGGCACAGTTTCCTCCTGTCCCAACTATAGAACAGTACAAGATCATCAGAAATAGGTGCTTTCTTATCCCTAACTCGCTGGTAACTGTATATGGATGCCATTGGGCTGGGGTTCAGCTTTAGATAGGTTGGAGATAAAGCTGAGGCTAGGGAATGAAGCTAGCTGGGGTTAGGGTCAGAGTTGGCAGTGCTGGGTTAGTGGTGTTTGGGTTATGGTTTGGTAAGCAGGGCTGTAGTGTGTAGGGTCAGTAATGTACCTTAATAGCCTTAAGGACAGTGACTCCTTGGAAGCTCTCGTAGGGGGAGTGGGGGGAGGGGCGGCCTTGATACCCATCACCTTTCAGCGCAGCCGCCTGACAAACACACAGCGTCAACACACACAATAACAGAATCATGCATTCAGTTTTAACACACAGACCATCAGAAACACACCCTCCATCAATTTTAACACACAATCAACATACACACTGTCAAACACACACAAACACTGTCAATCACACAGACTAACTAGCCCTGACTCCCACTCACATTGGAGAGGCGGGTGAGCTCTCTGCACTCGCCCTCCGAGATGAATCCATCCAGTAGAACCCTCTGAGAGCCATTCAACTGCTTTGACGTCATAGTAATCTTGATGTCATCAAACAACAAAGGACCACCTGGTAGGGACAGAGGGAATGAATATAGAGAGAGGTGCACGTCAGAGTATTCTACACAGTCCACTGACATTCCCAAATGTCATGCTCTAAAAACCCTACCTTCTCGTACGATCTTGGCAATGTCAGTCGACTCCTTGTTCTTCTCCTCCACCAGAGTTTCAATCTCCTTCATCAGATTCCCAATCTCCTCAGTGATCCTCGCCGCAGTCTCCCTTTCTGTCCTGCAGGGGGCGCCAATGAACAGGTTAAAAGGTTCAAACATATTGGAGAGCAGATCCTATTCTGAAATTGAGAGCATACATGTATGTACTATGTACCAGTGGATGCTGGTGTCACTTTAAATTAGACGACGGATAATTGTAATGGCTTGAATTGAATGAATGGAGCAGTATGTTTGATCATTTTCCATTCGAGCCATTACAATGAGAGTCCTCCAATTTCTACCTCCACCAGCCTCTACTGGTCTGTACGTGTATTTCTCATACTTCTGCTTCTCTCTCAGTTTGAGGGGCATGACGTCTGCAGGGGTCCAGGAATCCTGCAAAGGGAAGGAAAGGATGTAAGATCACATGCTAAAACCACTTGATAGTGATCACCTATCTTGTAGAAACAGTGAGACACAAGCGAAGATAAGAGACATGTTAACCTACTGGATCAACAAAGGTGATTCCAAACACTTCATAAGCAAAGTAGAGTAGCTCCTTTTCCAACAGGGACTGCTGAATATGCTGTTTCACCACCTGAGAGAAGACATGGAGGAAAGTGGGTTGGAGGCATGGGGCACAGGTGTGTGTGTGTGTGTGTGTGTGTGTGTGTGTGTGTGTGTGTGTGTGTGTGTGTGTGTGTGTGTGTGTGTGTGTGTGTGTGTGTGTGTGTGTGTGTGTGTGTGTGTATGCACCAGTCTAGCGGATATGGCTGCAGCCTTGTCCTCCCCCAGCATAGCAGAGTAGTAAGCCAGGTTCTGATTCATCACCTCCTCCTCTGGGTGGAACAGCAGGTAGGTTTTAGCCCACTCTATGGCCTGCTCATACTTCTCACCTGAGAGAGGGGGGAAGGAAGGGGGTAAGGAAGAGAAGGAAAAAGAGAGGGATAAGAAGAGACTGGTATGAGAGGAGAGGCAGGCACAATCAGATACAGACAGACAGCAAATCCTCCTGATTCTTTCAGTGAATAGGGACTGAGACTCACTGCTGTAGTAGGAGAACTGTAGGTAGTTGAAGTGGGAAGGGAGGAAATCCTCAAATGGCTTGTCCTTTCCCGCGGTGGAGGCTAGCTCCACAGAACATCTCTGCTTACAGTTCAGAATCTGCATGTAGTGGTCTGACAAAGAAAGGGGTACAGGATTTACGCTTTTATCCAAAACATTAGTTTGGGGTTGTTTGGGGATTTAGTCTGTCTTAACACTATCTCACCTGTCATGGACTGGAACAAGTCGGCACTGTACTCCATGTAGTTGTACCCGTCGTAGACGTAAGCTCCTTCACAGAGCGCCCGGCACTCCTGGTCCGCGCTGAAGTACTCCTCCACTGCCGCCTCAAAGTGGTCGATGGCCAGACCGAACGAATCGGAGCTGTAATACCGCTTCCCTGCAAGGAACTCTGCCTGAGAGATAGATTAGAGAGCAGAGCAGGGAGTCAGCAGATCCTAGACCCTACCCCAACCTTGTACCAATTAGGTCCCTTGTCACTTCTCCGGTGCCCTATGCCTGCCCTTTCCAAGTAGGCAAATGGGTAAATGGTTTCAGTCTGACTATGTGTGATTCTAACTGTTCTAAATGGTATATAACTGGTCCTTTGTTCCTGGGATAACTGATACATTGTCAGTAGGATAACTGGTGCATTGTTACTGTTATAACGGGTGTATTGTTACTGTTATAACGGGTGCATTGTTAATGTTATAACGGGTGCATTGTTACTGTTATAACGGGTGTATTGTTACTGTTATAACGGGTGCATTGTTACTGTTATAACGGGTGCATTGTTACTGTTATAACGGGTGTATTGTTACTGTTATAACGGGTGCATTGTTACTGTTATAACGGGTGCATTGTTACTGTTATAACGGGTGTATTGTTACTGTTATAACGGGTTCATTGTTACTGTTATAACGGGTGCATTGTTACTGTTATAACGGGTGCATTGTTACTGTTATAACGGGTGCATTGTTACTGTTATAACGGGTTCATTGTTTCTGTTATAACGGGTGCATTGTTACTGTTATAACGGGTGCATTGTTACTGTTATAACGGGTGCATTGTTACTGTTATAACGGGTGTATTGTTACTGTTATAACGGGTGCATTGTTACTGTTATAACGGGTGCATTGTTACTGTTATAACGGGTGCATTGTTACTGTTATAATGGGTGCATTGTTACTGTTATAACGGGTGTATTGTTACTGTTATAACGGGTTCATTGTTACTGTTATAACGGGTGCATTGTTACTGTTATAACGGGTGCATTGTTACTGTTATAACGGGTGCATTGTTACTGTTATAACGGGTTCATTGTTTCTGTTATAACGGGTGCATTGTTACTGTTATAACGGGTGCATTGTTACTGTTATAACAGGTTCATTGTTAATGTTATAACGGGTGCATTGTTACTGTTATAACGGGTGCATTGTTACTGTTATAACGGGTGCATTGTTACTGTTATAACGGGTGTATTGTTACTGTTATAACGGGTGCATTGTTACTGTTATAACGGGTGTATTGTTACTGT
Organism: Salmo trutta; assembly: GCF_901001165.1. Taxonomy (NCBI): domain Eukaryota; kingdom Metazoa; phylum Chordata; class Actinopteri; order Salmoniformes; family Salmonidae; genus Salmo; species Salmo trutta. Next base: position 34,238,154 of record NC_042972.1, on the reverse strand, counting down.
TATAACGGGTGCATTGTTACTGTTATAACGGGTTCATTGTTACTGTTATAACGGGTGCATTGTTACTGTTATAACGGGTGCATTGTTACTGTTATAACCGGTGCATTGTTACTGTTATAACGGGTGTATTGTTACTGTTATAACGGGTGCATTGTTACTGTTATAACGGGTGCATTGTTACTGTTATAACGGGTGCATTGTTACTGTTATAACGGGTGCATTGTTACTGTTATAACGGGTGCATTGTTACTGTTATAACGGGTGCATTGTTACTGTTATAACGGGTGCATTGTTACTGTTATAACGGGTGCATTGTTACTGTTATAACGGGTGCATTGTTACTGTTATAACGGGTGTATTGTTACTGTTATAACGGGTGCATTGTTACTGTTATAACGGGTGTATTGTTACTGTTATAACGGGTGCATTGTTACTGTTATAACGGGTGCATTGTTACTGTTATAACGGGTTCATTGTTACTGTTATAACGGGTGCATTGTTACTGTTATAACGGGTTCATTGTTACTGTTATAACGGGTGCATTGTTACTGTTATAACGGGTGTATTGTTACTGTTATAATGGGTGCATTACTAGGGACGAGTGGTGTCAGTCTCACCATGTGCGGCCGGGCCTCCAGGTCTTTGAAGTCCTCCTGCTGTACTCCGGCCATCATCCTGTAATAGTCCAGGTTCTGCTTCATCTCCATGTGGTCTGGGTTGGCCAGGAAAAACGTGTTTGCCGCCGCCACAGCCTTATCCAGCTTGTTGATCTACACAGGTAAGAGAGACAGTACAACAAAACAATGACACAATATCATATGAATAACTCTCACACAACAAGCAAACAAAGAGAAGTAGCACATTGTGACTCCAAAGGCTTCCCTAAATGCTCCACGTCTCAGAAGTCTTCTGTCATCTGGCTAGGAGCCAGGACCTCCTGGAATGATGTAACAAATGTGTGAGCTGCAATCACCAGCATGCTGTTTCAGGCAACTAGTCATTATCCTATAGGCTTACTATAGTATACACAAATCTCAGTGGAGGCTGCTGAGGGGAGGATGGCATATAATAATGGTTGGAACAGAGCGAATGGAATGTCATCAAACTTTGAAAAACGTGTTTGATGTACTTGATACCATTCCACTGATTCCGCTCCAGTCATTACCACGAGCCCATCCTCCCCAATTAAGGTGCCACCAACCTCCTGTGATTAATATGGCCTACCACCAGGGACTGTGTGTCTCTTTTACAGATTTTTGTGTTTCTGTTTGTAAATCAGTACATATTTTGCTCATATCTATTGGCATTAGTAAATAGGCAACATGGATAAACAATGTATGACCTGCAACTCTCAGGAACTGCAGGCCTTATAGGTTGCATGTATTTAATTTATTTAACTAGCTACTCTTACTACAATGTAGTAACCCGTTTATAAACAGACTTTTAAACTAAGTTTGGTTTAGGCCTATCCTGTTCATGTATAGGCCTATTCTAACAATAGCTAAGGAAACTCTTGAATGGAACGTATATAGCATGCAGAAGCTGCTGAGTAGCTTCGCTTTTTGATGACAAGCCCCAAAAATCGAGAAGAATCCAGCGCCAGAACGTAAGCGGTCTGTCTACATAGCTAGACTCCACCTAGAGACGTGGCACGGCCGGCTGGGGGAGTTGGGGAAAGCTGAGCAGAGCACGTAGCCTACAGTTAACGAATTGCTTGAGGGAAGTTTGAATGAAATTGGACAAAATAAAGTGACATTACCCTTATTTTGTCATGGAAGTGTGATAAATGTGCACCTGGTCGACTGAGATTCAAACAACATGAACATGTTGTGGAATAAGATATGATGCAGGAGCATCTTACTCCACAACATGGGATACTGTCTGTGTGGAAGATACATTGTTGCAAGCCTATGCAAGATATAAAAATGTATAATGCATAACTTTATAGGGCCTATATGGTCAACTCTTTTTATACCTTGAAGTATGCGACTTGCAGGTAATTGTAGGGGGTTCTTTTCTTAAACTCAAGGTCCACATCTTCAGTGACTTTATGGATAGTTGGTGGTCCAATTTTCTCACTTTCGCAGGTATTTACACAATCAGCCCTTTTCATAATTTTCTGGAAAAAGCCAAGATCTTCCACGGAGCCAGCGCCTGGTACTGGCACAACCATGCTGGATAAAGGCTCCCCGAAAGCGCTCTGGTTGGCACAAGTTATCCGGCAGTGCGCCTTCACCCTGCGGATCGCAGCCTTGTTCCGAAGCGCTCTCTCCATGTTCAGAATGACCGTCATCCAGTCCCCCTTGTAGTAGGCTTCCACCGCCGTGTCGAACAGCAGATCATAAGGTTCCAGAATAACATTACTACTGAGCTGCACGTCCGAAAGGCAAGACGGGATGAGGCAAACGCCTAAAATCGCTACTACTAAACGCCACAGCATTCTGGAAAATGGGACCTCTACGTAGAAAGGAGCAGTCGTCTGCAGAGAAGTGAGCTGGAAGTTTATTCGGGGCCTGCTAACTTTTGTCGGGGGGTGGGGTTAACTTGGGAGACGCTGAGACGAACAGCCCCTGTGAGGTGCGCCACCGTCTCAGGACGCACAGTGCCGCTGTGGCCCAGTTCACTCTCTCCTCACAGGCGGACAGACAACATCAAGGTCCAATATGAAAATTATCAATAAGTATATAGGTCATATTCAGTTGTTAAATGTTCTATTTGAGTATGATAACATCCCAGAAAAACATGTGTCTCATAAATCTTTTTTCTAAGATGTTATCACACTCTAAATAGCCTAGTCCATTTAACAATAGACCAACCAAGAGCTCTGTGGTATTAAAAAAAACATATTTGGGGTCAGCAGGTGTTAGGAATGTTCTAGAGTCAGATCATGACCATTTTCTCTGAGACACAAAAGTAAGCACAACAGTAAGCTTCATTCTATAGCTAGAGGACTCCTGATATCTCCAGTGATTGGTATAATTGTTGTCTTTATCTGTTGTTGTCTGCATGTTGACTAGTACTGTCTTTTTTTTGTTGCTAACTAGGGACCCCCGAATGTTGCTGGCCAGGACTCACTGGCCGTGTCTGAAAGGACCTCAGCCACCTGAGCCACAGCCTGTTCACCCCGCTACCATCTAGAAGGCGGGCACAGTACAAGTGCATCAAAGCTGGGACCGGGAGACTGAAAAACTGCTTCTATCTCCAGGCCATCAGACTGTTAAATAGACACCACTAGCCAGGCTCCGCCCGGTACCCTGCCCTGAACCTTAGTCAGTGTTACTAGCCAGATATCACCCAGTACTCTACCCTGCACCTTAGAGACTGCTGCCCTATGTACATAGTCATTGAAAACTGGTCACTTTAATTATGTATATACAGTGCATTCGGGAATTATTCAGACCCCTTTACTTTTTCCACATTTTGTTATGTTACAGCCTTATTCTAAAATGGATACAATTATTTTTTTCATCACCAATCTACACACAATACACCATAATGACAAAGCAAAAACCGTTTTTACACATTTTTACAAATGTATTACAAATTAAAAACAGAACCTCCTTATTTACATAAGTATTCAGACTCTTTGCTATGACACTCGAAATTGAGCTCAGGTGCATCCTGTTTCCATTGATTATACTTGAGATGTTTTTACAACTTGATTGGAGTCCACCTGTGGTAAATTCAATTGATTGGACATGATTTGGAAAGGCACACAAGGTCACACAGTTGACAGTGCATGTCAGAGCAAAAACATGTCAGGCAGGTACCAAGATCGGCTGCATAACGCTCCGGAGGAGGAAAACGGGGTTCTCTGGGAGCCGGGGTAGGTTGGACAAATGCACTAGTAGTAGAAAGGTTACTGGGTGGTTGGGAGGTCTCAGATGTGGCGTGCTGCCCATAAGCTAATTCACTGATTTGCTCCATTATAGTCTTGAACCCTTGGTCCTGGCGTTCCATCAGGGAACGAAGCCCTTCCAAAAGGTCTCGCAGTAGCTCCTCATGCCTCCCAATGGTGGCTCCCTGCGGGAGACAACGTGACGGAGTTGGTCCAAGTCTGCTGGGTCTGTCATGGCCAGTTCGTACTATAAGGGCACAAGTCGAGACCCAAATGCAGACACAGGAGGCAGATGGTTGAGCTCTGATATTTATTATAACAAAAGGGGTAAGCAAAAGACAGGTCTGGGACAGGCGAGAGTTCATAAACCAGGTCAGAGTCCAAACAGTACCAGGCGATAGGCAGTCTCGAGGTCAGAACAGGCAGAGTGGTCAGGCAGGCGGGGTCGGCGTCAGGACAGCCAAGGGTCAAAACCAGGAGGACTGGGAAAACAACAAAGACTGGGGGAAAAAGGAGCATGGACAAATGCTGGTTGACTTGGCAAAGCAAGACGAACTGGCACATAGAGACAGGAAACACAGGGATAAATACACCGGGGATAATAAGCAACACCTGGAGGTGGAGACAAGCACAAGGACAGGTGAAACAGATCAGGGCGTAACAGATTGTCACTCTGACAGAGCTCTAGAGTTCCTCTGTGGAGATTAGAGAACCTTCTAGAAGGACAACCATCTCTGCAGCACTCCACTAGTCAGGCCTTTATGGTAGAGTGGCCAGACAGAAGCCACTCCTCAGTAAAAGGCACATGACAGCCTGCCTGGAATTTGCCAAAAGGCACCTAAAGGACTCTCAAATCATGAGAAACAAAATTGTCTGGTCTGATGAAAAGAAGATTGAACTCTTTGGCCTGAATGCCAAGTATCACGTCTGGAGGAAACCTGGCACCATCTCTACAGTGAAGCATGGTGGAGGCAGCATCATGCTGTGGGGATGTTTTTCAGCGGCAGGAACTGGGATACTAATCAGCATCGAGGGAAAGATGAACGGAGCAAAATATAGAGAGATCCTTGATGAAAACCTGCTCCAGAGCGCTCAGGACCTCAGACTAGCGCAAAGGTTCACCTTCCAACAGGACAACGACCCTAAGCCCACAGCCAAATCAACGCAGGAGTGGCTTTGGGACAAGTCTCTGAATGTCCTTGAGTGTCCCAGCCAGAGCCCGGACTTGAACGCGATTGAACATCTCTGAAGAGACCTGAAAATAGCTGTGCAGCAATGCTCCACATCCAACCTGACAGAGCTTGAGAGGATCTGCAGAGAATAATTAGGAAAAACTCCCCAAATACAGGTGTGCCAAGCTTAAGCTTGTAGCGTCATACCCAAGAAGCCTGAGTACTGAGTACAAAGTACTGAGTAAAGGGTCGGAATACTTATGTAACTGTGATATTTAAGTTTTTTGTTTTTAATATATTTTCCAAACATTTCTAGAAACCTGTTTTTGCTTTCTCATTATGGGGTATTGTATTTAGATTGGTGAGGGGGGGAAATGATTTAATCAATTTTAGAATAAGGCTGTAACGTAACAAAATGTGGAAAAAGTCAAGGGGTCTGAATACTTTCCGAATGCACTGTATATACTGTATTCTAGTCAAGGATCATCCTATTACACTCATTGCCAAGAGTGTGCAAAGCTGTCATCAAGGCAAAAGGTGGCTACTTTGAAGAATCTAAAATATATTTTGATTTGTTTAACACTTTTTTATTACCACTCTATGGAAAGATGAGACTCTCATGAACATGATTATTCTATGACCCCCACGAGCATCATGGGACTCTGAAGTTGATACTGCCAATCTGCCAACTTCCTGTCTGTAGCGTCGGAACCGTTTGGGCTACACACTGATAATATCTCTGCAAAGGTGAGACTCTCACGAACACGTACATGTTGGTTGTTTTGCTCCAGGGTGCCCACAAGCCTCACAAGCCTCGTCTGAAGGTAGCCCGGTACCAGTTAAACATTGTTTTTTTGAAGTATACACTGAGTGTATAAAACGTTAGGAACACCTGCTCTTTCCATGACATAGAACGACCATGTGAATCCAGGTGAAAACTATATTCCCATATTGATGCCACTTCAATCGGTGTAAATGAAGGGGAGGAGACAAGTTAAAGGATTTTTAAGCCTTAAGAATATTGAGACATGGATTGTGTATGTGTGCCATTCAGAGGGTGAATGGGCAAGACAAAAGATTGAAGTGCCTTTGAACGGGTATGGTAGTAGGTGCCAGGCGCACGGGTTTGAGTGTCTCAAGAACTGCAACGCTGCTGGGTTTTTCACGCTCAGCAGTTTCCCATGTATATCTAGAAATGTCTACCACCCAAAACACATCCAGCCAATTTAACACAACGGTGGGAAAAACATGGCATGACAGGCCTGATGGAAACAACTTGTTTCGGCAAACGTTCCATATGACAAAACAAAATATGCTAGACAATGTGGGATCTTTTTGTGTCGGTAAAATTAATTATGCGAGAAATCTCGGGGCAATAACCATCATATCGAAGTAAACTTGGAGTCACGCAATGACATGTTGTGTGGTCCTCCCACTACGACTCGTCGGGAAAGCATTCAGTATATTAAACTACAGATGAAATAAATTATAATGAACATCCCAGGGTGGTGAAAGTGTAAGGTGATGAGCTTGATGCGCCTTTCCAATAAATATCGAGGGTCTTATTCTGGTGACATGATAATCGATGCTTGACTGCCGTTTGACAATTAAAATAATCTCTCTCTTTTGTCCATAATAATAATATCATCATGTAGGCTATACGTGTGCTCTAGCCAAGTGTGCGCAAGATAGCGCTGTTGGCTTGAGTGCACGTGCCAATACCATCAGTAGAGGTGAAAATGCAATGAGAACCCATTTAATTTGTATTTTTTATTAGGTACATGGGAATTTAACAGCAAAATCTATTTGTATGTGCATTACGTCATCACGCAGCCACTTTTATTGAAACACATCTCTGGTGTGAAAATTCGCATATTGTTTTTATACGGATTTTAGAGTATTCGCCATGAAAATATTTCGCCAATTATTGGATGGAAACGTAGCTTGTGTCATAAGCACCATAAAAATTGTCGGTCTTTGAAAGCTACTGTAGTAATAATCCTCTCCAAAAGAGTCGCTCTTGAGCTGTACAGTGCAGACTGGTTCACCCTCCCCCATGGCAGTTAGAAGTTTGGAAGTTTTTAACTTGCCAAAATGGCACTGGCAGACGACAGCGGTTACGAGTCAGTGATCTGTGTAAAGCCAGAGGTTCATGTGTACAAGATCCCACCCCGCGCCACTAACCGTGGATATCGGTGAGTTTGTTTTTTGCGGTCCGCACTTTGATAATAAACTAACTACTCAAATGTCAACCTGAAGAAGTGGAGAGGATCCATCAAGGTTGTTGCTAGCTAACGCTAGCTTGACATGATTCAGTTATTAAATGCATAACATGGCGAGAAGATGATTACTTTGGGGATAACGTTTCAATTAATTTAGCTAGTTACCTTTCAATATGTGTTATAACGTGGCACTGTTAGGCTCTCTAGCTGCTAGCTAGTTTCTAATGCTAGCCAGGTGAGCTAGCTAGGTAAAATATAACAGTTAAAATAGGCATGTCAGCATTATTTTCAAGCGGTGTGCAATGCTAAACACATCTGCTGTGTCAAATATTTGACAGGAAACGTTAGCAGGAGGCACGGGACATTCTACGGTGGCTCAAACGTTCAGTCAGTCATGGTACAGTCATGTCACAGAACAATGAGAGATATTTCACCGGATGTATAAATGTGAAGCATCCGCTTGGCGTTTCCACTCACTACATGGTAGTATATGGTAGTGAGAGGAAGCCCAGTGACTGGCAATGGGAGAAGATGAAAATAGATGGATTTTGGCCGACATTCGGTACATTTTCTCATCGATTAAACATTTGATTTCAATATAGTTTTCTGTTCCCAAAACTAGAACCAGTTACGAACAGAGTGGGCTAAGTTTTGTAGACTTTCCCTAAGTTATTGCGCACTTCACATTGTAGTCGTTCCCTAACGGAAATATGCAAATGTCCTGCTAGAACGCGCCGATAGGACCTCGCTAGCGCGTGCTTAGCTCTGCCCACTATGACTCATTTGTTCCCGTTAGACCACAGCCCGTCGTGTCAATCTTCGTTTATTTATCAAAGTATTTGGTTATGTACTATAGCTAGTTAACATTACAGAGGAAAGTGGGAAAAGTGTATCTAATGAAAATCGATCCTGGTTCTTATGTAATGATATGTAGCTAATACCATTTTATAGCTAGATCCAGGCTTCATCACATCCGGCCGTGATTGGGAGTCCCATAGGGCGGTACACAATTGGCCCAGCGTCGCACGGGGTAGGCCGTCATTGTAAATAAGAATTTGTTCTTAATTGACTTGCCTAGTTAAATAAAGGTTTTTTTTATATATATATATATATATATATATATGAGTACACAACCAAAATGAAAATCATTCTAGTAGTCTGATGGGGTTATTTCTAATAAGAAAAATAAGGATATATCTGTACTTATGTCAATAATTGTAAATTGTATGCTCTTATATATCCAATAAAAAAAGAATGCTTCTTTGGGCAAGCAAAAAATATACAAATACTCCTGATTTGCTGGGTGAGAGTGTGATGTTATTTATTTAGCCTAAGACTCTAATTCTGTTTCATAGTTTGAGATTGCACTAATTATTGAATTACACAGTTTGATTATGTGTTTTTGTGTAGTAGGCCCAATAGCCCTGTAACATAGTGAAGTCATGACATGCAGGTATGGTGCTTCTCTTTGTTTTTCAGAGCAGCTGACTGGAAGCTGGATGAGCCAGCATGGACCGGCAGGATGAAAATCATATCCATAGGAAAGCTTGCCTATATCAAGTTAGAGGACAAAAACTCAGGTAGGTTAACTACTAGATGTCCGACGGTCATGGCTACATCTGCCAGCTACATCTGTTGCGCTCATGTCTGTACTGGCTGTCACCTTGTCTGCTTCTGATCCATACCATCATATCCAACTTTGAGGCAAACTGAATTCTGTATTTCTTAGGAGAGTTGTTTGCCCAAGCCCCAGTGGAGCAGTATCCTGGATGTGTGGTGGAGGCAGTCACAGATTCCAGCAGATATTTTGTGGTGCGGATAGAGGACGGCAGTGGTAAGGTGCCTTCACATCAGAAAGACAGCAGCAGAAATACATCACCATGCAAACTGATATGCTATGCTGAAAATATTTTTTGCGGAAGACAGTACGGTCTGGTATGGAAGGTTAATTGCAGGTTAGTCATTTAAATACAATATGCTTGTACATCTGTCTTCTCATGCACTTCTGTTTTATATAGGACGACATGCATTTATCGGCCTGGGGTTTGCTGATCGTGGCGACTCCTTTGACTTCAATGTGGCTCTTCAAGACCACTTCAAGTGAGTCAACCTCTCATACCTGTCCTCTCTTTGGTCTGGTATCAATGTCCATTTTCAATATAGATCTTCACATTGGAGCATGAAATAAAATCAAACCTATCTCTGTGTCCTTTTCTACAGGTGGGTAAAACAGGAAGGTGAGCTGGCGAAAGAGGAAGCGTCTCAGAGCACAGCACCCAAACTGGACCTAGGCTTTAAAGAGGGCCAGACAATCAAGATCAGCATTGGGGTGAGCATTTGAGGTTACAGAAATAGATGGGAAACATGTTGAAAGGAGAGGAGAAACAAAATGGGATGTGAAGGAAAAAGTGAGGAAAATGTTAAAAAAAATGTATTTGTCTTAGAACATAAAGAAGAAGGATCCAGGTGCCAAGTCTCGGCCCATGGGTAGTGGCCTTCTCCTTCCTCCACCAATGGCTAAGGGTGCAGTCCTTGTATCACCTCCTGGAGGCCAGCAATCACCTCCACCTACACACTCCAACACAGGTAACCTCTTTAGGCTATAGAGCTCAATGATCAAAATGTCCCATTATCACTGCCCTTTCACAGCTTAACATGGATAACCTCCCTGCATTCTAAATCATCTGTGGTGGCTAATTTCTGCATTACCAAATGAGGAGAGTTAAACACACCAGTCCGAGTTAACTACATCTTTAATAATTAAGATACTTTTGCAAAAGCCTCTTTGACCCTCAATAATGCACTCTCTCGAATGAACCATGGAATAAGGTGATTACACAATGGCTACAGAGATATTTTATAGCAAAGATACACCCCCTTCAATGTACATTGACAAACCACAGATACATAGACTGGGTCACAAAGGTTAAGTTTTGTATGACAGATATCCATAAAACACAGCAGGCAGTAAATGCTATGTCAACAGGGTTCATTGTATAGCCTAGTATCTGGTCCCCTTAGAACCGTCCCTCCCTGGTACTTCATAGAACAAAAACACAATTTCATCCAATGGCATATATCAATTGTCAACTCTAGATACTCCCATCTCAAGCAAACCCCCTCTTGACCCCACTCCTGGACAGGCTCACTGGGGGGAGTGAGCCTCTAGGCCATATACTATCACAGGATAAGTGCGAGATCTAAGAGAGGACACACAATTCCCAGACACTACCATAAACCTCCCCACAATAAAGAAAAGGAGGGAGTGACTTGCTCACAGACATTGTGGAGACAAGTCATTGGTTCCCCATTAATCACGCCATCCCTTCACATGGTTTAAGAATAGGTAAAGACACATTCACATATAAAATACAAGTCTGACCTCGCCCCTCTCTGGGCCCCAAGTGACTGAGCCCCAGCTAAGGGAAACGTGCAACTAAAACATACCAGAGTCCAAAGGACACTTTCTAATGACAGTATCTCACATAAGCATATTATACTAATAAAACATCTTAATTATCTATGTTACCCAACTAATTCTGATTCACCCACGACTCATCTCTTTGTTTTTACCGCACCAGCTTCTCTTTTAGATTTCGGAGGCCGGGTCCCTGCCGCCCAGCCTACTGCAGACCTGTGGGGAGACTTCACAGCGGCTGGCGCCAGGTCAGTCTTAGAAGAGCTAATGGTTTAGACCAAAGAAGTTGGCAGGACTTCGGAATGGTGTTGTGGCAAGGGAAACTGACTAGGGATCACAGGGTTACTAGCTCAAATCCCTGATGGGTTCAAGTCTCTCATCACCTTGAGTGAAGCTTTTAAACAGTTTGGTGATTATGGCGGTGTCTATATTAGCATTTTAATTTCATCCATCCATGTTGTTATTGACATTCTCACATTTGTCATTATCCTCATCATGCTCTGCATCTCCCCCTCTCCACAGCTCCAGTCAAGACACTGCTAAAGGATGGGTGCAGTTTTAGCTGTGAAATGGACCACATACACACACTCTCTCACACTCAGGCTCCTTACATTCCCTGGACAGAATGATTGTGGCAACAGAAATGAGAGGTGGGGGAGCTCTGTCAACTGACAGGCTGCTTGACACATGATGCTGTATGTTACCTACACATTTTGCATACCAGATGTATAGATTCAAACTATCAAGTCAATGATTGACCAGCACATCCTTTTTAGACACAAAGACAATATTACTATTTTTAGATACTTGAACTATGCAGTCAGAAGTGACACTTCATTTTGTCGTTGAAGTATTGATACCTATTTTGCTGTCACTCTGACCAGGTGAAAAGTATGTGCATTCCATGTTAATAACACCTTAAGGTGGCAGTCCGCTCATTATCTTTATATATCCATCCCTCAAAATGTCTCAATTTTTACAAAAATATGTATGTCAACATCTCGCTGTCAACCTTTCCCCTTATCTCTGACCCTTCACCTCATACTACTAACTCTTGCCAGCATCATTCATCATCTCATTGAGTCATCCAACGTTTGGTGTTCATTTTAATATTTGTATACCTTACTTTTTTATTTGTGTTGGAGAGGGTGAGGATTTGTTTTCTTTTTTATGTTCAAGTATACCTTGTGTCCCTCACTTTTATTTGAGAGAATATGAAGGACAGGTGTGTGTCTTTTCACAAGGTTGGGAGTTGACTCTGCTTCAATGTTGCTCCACACCCTCCTTTAAACTGGCCTCTTGGTTAAGATAAAGTATAGTATCTGTTCCTATCAGTCTGATGTCTTGGGCCTTTTAGTATAGCAGCCAGATCAAACCAATGTCTAGTTTGGATTTTGGTAAATATGAGGAGGTAGGTCAGAGAAAGGCAACATTGACAGTGTTTTAGAAGTTAACCAGATAAGTAGAATTCTGGTAGATGTGTGTGATGTTTTGTCTTTTTTGTTATTTGTTTACATATCATAAATCTTTAGCAACCTTTCCTGTCCTTTTTGTTGAGTTTCTGTTTGTCATCCCTTATTTTACCCTAGGAGTGCATTTTCAGCGAATGGGGGGAGTTTAATTTGCAACAAATATTTGCTCCAAGTGACTTACGCAAATCAAAATCACCTATATAAAATGTAAAGCAACATTTTTTTACTGTAAATAAACCATTTGTCGTTCAGTTCTTCCCTTTATGTTTGCATTGTCAGGTTAATTCCCACTACACAGGCAATGCAGCAGTGGTAAACTTGTTTAACACGTAGTTAGTTTGACTTTAGACGTGGTCTTCATGACTGGTGTTTGTCTGAAGTATGACATACACAAGCCTCCACAACTGTTTTGCTTCAGTGAACAAGAGAGGGAACTATGCCAGTGTGTCATCTGACACCAGAATTCAGTATTATGATTGTCTTATTAAGGTGTCAAGACTGCCTGGACTAAAACTTGTCTGTCACAGTGGTTACTTTGGAGAAGGTGCCAGGGAGAGTAGAGTGAGTATTCATTTTTATCTTCAGTGTCGTTTTATTTCCCGTTGTGTTATGATATATTGCAACATACATCGTTCAAAAGTTTGGGGTCACTTAGAAATGTCCTTGTTTTTGAAAGAAAATCCCCCCTACCCAAAAGTCCATTAAAATAACATCAAATTGTTAATGTTGTAAATGACTATTGTAGCTGAAAAGCAGATTTTTAATGGAATATGTACATAAGTGTAGCTAGCCCATTATCAGCAACCATCACTCCTGTGTTCCAATGGCACATTGTGTTAGCTAATCCAAGTTTAGCATTTTAAAAGGCTAATTGATCATTAGCACTAGCGGTTCTGGGGGGGGGGGGGCAGTGCCCCTGTGACAACAATTTTGGACCCCCTTGTGGCCTCCCTAAATGTGGAGTATGAAATAATTTTTACATAACACATTTTTGCTATCGTTCTTTTTTTACATCCGTTATTAGACAGTGGCAACGATGATGATTATGAACATGGTTTTTTGCCTGCTAATGCCTGCAATGCAGTGACGAAAACGATATGACAACAATAACATCTAATGTAACTGGCCCCTCTAACAGTACAACTGGCCCCAGTTTGCCCCCCCCCCCCCCCCAGTTGAAATGGTCTAGAACCGCCACTGATCATTAGAAAACCCTTTTGCAATTATGTTAGCACAGCTGAAAACTGTTGTGCTGATTTTAAAGAAGCAATTAAACTGGCCTTTAGACTAATTGAGTATCTGGAGCATCAGCATTTGTGGGTTCGATTACAGGCTCAAAATGGCCAGAAACAAATAACTTTCTTCTGAAACTCGTCAGTCTATTCTTGTTCTGAGAAATGAAGGCTATTCCATGCGAGAAATTGCCAAGAAACTATGGATCTCGTACTCCCTTCACAGAACAGTGCAAACTGGCTCTAACCAGAATAGAAAGAGGAGTGGGAGGCCCCGGTGCTCAACTGAGCAAGAGGACAAGTACATTAGAGTGGCTAGTTTGAGAAACAGACGCCTCACATGTCTTCAACTGGCAGCTTCATTAAATAGTACCCGCAAAACCCGTCTCAACGTCAACAGTGAAGAGGCGACTCCAGGATACTGGCCTTGTAGGCAGAGTTCCTTGGTCCAGTGTCTGTGTTCTTTTGTCGATCTTAATCTTTTTCTGGGCCAGTCTGAGATAGGGCTTTTTCTTTGAAACTGCCTAGAACTGTTGACGTTGAGACTGGTGTTTTGCGGGTACTATTTAATGGAGCTGCCAGTTGAAGACATGTGAGGCGTCTGTTTCTCATTGGGCTGTCTTTGCTAAGCCTTCGATGAAGACAATTGACTATGATTTATAAAGTTAAGAGACTCAGACTTTCACGCATATGTTACAGTACAGTGCCAGTCTCAGTTATCATTTATCAAGTCCCTCCCAGGAAAGGGTTTGGAGAAGAGCTGGAAGCAAATTGGCATCAGCAGCAAATTGCTGACTGCAGTCTTGTAAAACATTCGAACTCCTCAACAGTAGTCAAAGCGTCTTGCTGTCGAGTACGAATGGAGCTGTGAACTATGGACTCAATTCTTACTAATTCTAGGTAAGCTAATGGAACGCATGTGTTAATGGGCTGTGATTTTAAAAAGGAGGTAGTGAATGTAACCCATTGGCAGCTTGTAGACTACTGTTTATTACACAAAAGTAGCATACTCTATTTTCAATGGATGGCAGCGTTTAATTGGGAACATGATCCATAAATTATTGACCCATTCATTCAAGAAGTCGGCATCTTGGCCTCTGTGGAGACAGCCAGATGCGACAGTATCTGACTGGTGATGGGATTTCAATGCATGACTCTGTTTACGTAGCCGGTGTCGCGCACACCGGGTCATAACATTTTGTCACTGAAATTATGTGTTTTGCTCAGTTTGGGGAATACATGATGAACAAGCAATAGGTGCGTTTTGCAGATGCGATGAATGTAAAATTTCAGTAGCGCTGGCGTTACTTTGGTTGACCTAATTTCTCGCTATTCAACATTGTTTCCGAGTTTTTGAAGCATTGATTGGGCGTGTCCGAGGTGGAGGTCTGTCACTGTGATGTGGCCATTGTTGTGGTTGCTTGGTCACAGAAGTCTGGGTTCCACTAATTCAGCAATCAAGTAACCATAGCCTATAACAATGTACACTGAACAAAAATATAAATGCAACCATTTCAAAGATTTTACTGAGTTACAGTTTACATAAGGAAGTCAGTCAATTTAAATAAATTAAGCCCTAATCTATGGATTTCGCTGGACTGGGAATACAGATATGCATCTGTTGATCACAATACTTTTGTGTGTGTGTGTGTGTGTGTGTGTGTGGATTCTGCTATTTCAGCCATACCCATTGCTGACAGGTGTATAAAATTGAGCACACAGCCATGCAATCTCCATAGACAAATATTGGCAGTAGAATGGCCTTACTGAAGAGCTCAGTGACTTTCAATGTTGCACCGTCACAGGATGCAACTTTTCCAACAAATCAGTTCATCCAATTTTTGCCCTGCTAGAGCTGCCCCAGTCAACTTTGAGTGCTGTTACTGGGAAGTGGAAATGGCTCAGCCACAAAGTGGTAGGCCACACAAGCTCACAGAACGAGAACGCCTAGTGCTGAAATGCGTAAAAATCGTCTGTTCTCGATTGCAACACTCATTACCGAGTTCCAAATTGCCTCGACTCAATGTCAGCACAAGAACTGTTCGTCTGGAGCTTCATGAAATGGGTTTCCATGGCCGAGCAGCCGCACACAAGCCTAAGATCACCATGTGCGATGCCAACTGTCGTCTGGAGTGGTGTAAAGCTCTCTGCCATTGGACTCTGGAGCAGTGGAAATGCGTTCTCTGAAGTGATGAATCACGCTTCACCATCTGGTATTCCGACGGACGAATCTAGGTTTGGTGGATGCCCCAATGCATAGTGCCTACTTGGAAGAGGAATAATGGTCTGGGGCTGTTTTTCATGGTTCGGACTAGGCCCCTTAAAGCTTGACGCTACAGCATACAGCATACAATTACATTCTAGACGATTCTGTGCTTCCAAATTTGTGGCAACAGTTTGGTGAAGGCCCTTTCCTGTTTCAGCCTGACAATGCCCCCGTGCACAAAGCGAGGTCCATATGGAAATGGTTTATCGAGATCAGTGTGGAAGAACTTGACTGGGTTGCAGAGCCCTGACCTCAACCCCATTGAACCCCTTTGGGATGAATTGGAACGCCGACTGCGAGCCAGGCCTAATCGCCCAACATCAGTGCCCGACCTCACTAATGCTCTTGTGGCATTAGTGTACCTTTTAAAAAAAATTGGGGCGTGGAACGGAAAACCAGTCATTATCTGATGTGACCACCCTTTACCTCATGCAGTGCTACACATCTCCTTTGCATCGAGTTGATTAGGCTGTTGATTGTGGCCTGTGAAATGTTGTCCCACTCCCCTTCAAATGGCTGTGCGAAGTTGCTGGATGTTTGAGGGAACTGGAACACGCTGTCGTACACGTCGATCCAGAGCATCCCAAATGTGCTCAATGGGTAACGAGTCTGGTGAGTATGCAGGCCATGGAAGAACTGGGACATTTTCAGCTTTGAGAAATTGTGTACAGATCCTTGCAACATGGAGCCGTGCATTATCATGCTGAAACCTGAGGTGATGGCGGCAGATGAATGGCACAACAATGGGCCTCAGATTCTCGTCACGGTATCTCTGTGCATTCAAATTGCTATCGATAAATAGCAGTTGTGTTTGTTGTCTGTAGCTTATGCCTGCCCATAACATAACCCCACCGCCACCATGGGGCACTCTGTTCACAACGTTGACATCAGCAAACTGCTCGCCCACACAATGCCATACACGCTAGCAGCCATCGGGTATACAGTGCCTTGCAAAAGTATTCATGCCCCTTGGCGTTTTTCCTATTTTGTTGCATTACAACCTGTAATTTAAAAATATTTTTATTTGGATTTTATGTAATGGACATATACAAAATAGTCCAAATTGGTGCAGTGAAATTTTAAAAATGACTTGTTTAAAAAAAAAAAAAATACAGAAAAGTGGTGCGTGCATATGTATTCACCCCCTTTGCTATGAAGCCCCTAAACAAGATCTGGTGCAACCAATTACCTTCAGAAGTCACATAATTAGTTAGATTGCACACAGGTGGACTTTATTTAAGTGCCACATGATCTGTCACATGATCTCAGTATATATACACCTGTTCTGAAAGGCCCCAGAGTCTGCAACACCACCAAGCAAGCGGCACCATCAAGGAGCTCTCCAAACAGGTCAGGGACAAAGTTGTGGAGAAGTACAGATCAGGATTGGGTTATAAAAAAATATCTGAAACTTTGAACATTCCACAGAGCACCATTAAATCCATTATTAAAAAATTGAAAGAATATGGCACCACAACAAACCTGCCGCCCACCAAAAGGGGGCCGCCCACCAAAACTCATGGACCAGGCAAGGAGGGCATTAATTAGAGAGGCAACAAAGAGACCTCAGATAACCCTGAAGGAGCTGCAAAGCTCCTCAGTGGAGATTGGAGTATCTGTCCATAGGACCATTTTAAGCCGTACATTCCACAGAGCTGGGCTTAAGGAAGAGTGGCCAGAAAAAAGCCATTGCTTAAAGAAAAAAATAAGCAGACACGTTTGGTGTTCGCCAAAATACATGTGGGAGACTCCCCAAACATATGGAAGATGGTACTCTGTTCAAGTGAGACTAAACTTGAGCTTTTTGGCCATCAAGGAAAATGCTATGTCTGGCACAAACCCAACATCTCCCATCACCCCGAGAACACCATCCCCAAAGTGAAGCATGGTGGTGGCAGCATCATGCTGTGGGGATGTTTTTCATCGGCAGGGACTGGGAAACTGGTCAGAAGGAATGATGGATGGCGCTAAATAAAGGGAAATTCTTGAGGGAAACCTGTTTTTCTTCCAGAGTTTTAAGCTTAGATGGAGGTTCACCTTCTAGCAGGACAATGACCCTACTCGAGTGGTTTAAGGAGAAACATTTAAATGTCTTGGAATGGCCTAGTCAAAGCCCAGACCTCAATCCAATTGAGAATCTGTGGTATGACTTAAAGATTGCTGTACACCAGCAGAACCCATTCAACTTGAAGGAGCTGGAGCACTTTTGCCTTGAAGAATTGGCAAAAATCCCAGTGGCTAGATGGGTCAAGCTTATAGAGACATACCCCAAGAGACTTGCAGCTGTAATTGCTGCAAAAGGTAGCTCTACACAGTAATGACTTAAGGGGGGGGGGGTGAATAGTTATGCACGCTCAAGTTTTCAGTTTATTTTAATCTTATTTCTTGTTTGTTTCACTCCCCAAAAATATTTAGCATCTTCAAAGTGGTAGGCATGTTGTGTAAATCAAATGATACAAATCCCCCCAAAATAGATTTTAATTCCAGGTTATAAGGTAACAAAATAGGAAAAATGCCAAGGGGGTGAACACTTTTGTAAGGCCCTGTTGTTGAAGCCAGTAGTCATCCATGAAGAGCACACTTCTCCAGCGTGCCAGTGGACATTGAAAGTGAGCATTTGCCCACTGAAGTCGGTTACGATGCCGAACTGCAGGAGGACTACGAGCACGCAGATGAGCTTCTCACAGTTTTATCAGCTGTCCGGGTAGCTGGTCTCAGACGGTCCCGCAGGTGAAGAAGCCGGATGTAGAGGTCTTGGGCTGGCATGGTTACACGTGATCTGTGGTTTTATTTCACTACAAGGACTATGCGAGACTATGTTAGCCTCCCGGATAATTGTGTTACCTGTTGCTTATTAGCTTCAGCTGGACGCTAGCCTCTTCTCTCTGGAGATTGAGGATGGGTACCGCGCCTACCCAGGCTAGGGGAGACTGTGTTATCTAGCTCTAGCTAAACACCATTGCTCTCCAGAAGTAGGACAGGTGGTTGCCAAGTCGCACCTTAATGTCCAGGCTTCTCATCCTAACTAGCATACTCTCTTACTGGCTCGAGGTGCAGCTGTTGCCAGAGTGAGATTCAGAGTGCGCATGCTTCACTAATCTTGCAACAGTGGGCCAGTCTGTTTTCAGGACATCTCCTCACACCTAGTCTGTTACGGAGTCAGTTGAGTTTGGCTCTTAACATCCATTCCTTTTGGGGATTGTGTGTGAAATTTCCCGAAATATATTCTGATATCCATACAATATTATTACTTAATTCACATATTGCCCTGACAACAGGACTACTTGATAATTATACCTCATACAGTATTAACGGGGTGTTATACAGATTATCTGTTCTATAAGACCTATCTGTATTTCTGCTTCTGTCTAGACAGGGAGAAGATCATCCATGCCATACTACTGCAATAAATGCAATGCTGGCTTGGCTTCGGTTGATGCCCATTCATCCTGTATGATGTGCCTAGGCTTAGAGCATACCATTCATTCTGTGGATTCCCCCTTCAGCAGCATTTATTGGGCTACTTTTGGCACATGCCTATGTGAAGCATGATTAGCTATGATGGAGACAAACTCCAGAGGCTCTGGGAGCGGCCTCAAGTGTAAATAACCCTCAGTGGTGGGCCTGCCCACCAAGCAGTCCAAGAAAGACAGGGGACCTACTCTGGATGAGTTGGAGGCTCAGGCAGCCTCTCTGTCTTAGCAGCTCTGCTCTCCCAGCGCAAAAGGCTCAGTTGAACACTTAAGACAGGATCTTGACGCTATCTCCATCCTTGCTGGCAATGACCTAAACGAAGACACCTCTGAGGCCGGTTCTCGGTCAGCAAACCATGGCTCAGAGAGAGCTGAGAGTGAAGCACCCTGTTCATCAGCTGATATGCAGGAGCTCCTCAATAGGGTTCTGAAAGCTCTGGATGTTAAACCAGACCCTAACAGCAGTCTGGGCAGAGTGCACATTCCTCAGTGCCCCAAGTTCTCCAATGAACTGTGTCAAACTTGGGCTAAGGTGAACTCAAGGTTCCATCTCTCAAGCCAGTGCAAGCCTTTGACCTTCATGGCTTCCCCCGAGGGATTGGGACTGGACCGGTGCTCTGTTATGGACCCAATTGTTGTGGCCATGGTCCTCCCATACAACGAGATCATTGGTAGGTCTTCCTGCTGTCCTTCGGGACCTCAGGCTACTGACGACCACTTAAAGAACACCTTCCTGAACTTGGCAATGGTGGTTCGCCTCCATGAATGTCATCTCATCACGTAGACAGCTTTGGCTCTCACAAACATAGATGTCAACTTCCGTGAAGAAACTCCAGGCCAAGTTTTTGTGTGGATGCCATTTTGAATCAAACGGCGAAACTGTGGAAGGACAGAGACCATGCAGTTTTATCATCGGTCCCTCTGCCCCACGTTACCCTACCCAGAGACCATTGCAGTCTAGACCTCCGCTCTCCCCTGCCTTGAAAGGCAGCTTAGGCCCTCCCCCAAACTAGCCACTCTCTGATCAACCACGTCAACAGGTGCCACCAACAGCACAGGAGGCGGCATAACAAACACCGTCCCTCTGCTCTGAAGAAGGACGGGCCGCCTCAGTCATCCTGATGTGTGTGGCCCCAGCATCAGTTGCATCACCCACACTCATCGGGCAGAATGGGAGGCACATGTGAAGTCCCCCTGGGTGTTGGATACAGTACTACAGGGGTAAAAACTCCAGTTCCGATGCCAGCCACCACCTTTCAGAGGGGTTTGGTCAACTACAACAGCCGACCCCCCCTGAAAAGAGAAGCTCTCCAACCGGAGATTGCATTCTTCTCCAGCTGCGAGGCAATCAGACAAATTGAACCAAGAGAACAGCACAGTGGGTTCCATCTTGGACTTGAGGCCTCTCAACCGGTGCTTGAAACCCCTCCTCTCAGTCCCGCATCCTATCAGCCCAGGCCAGTGGTTCCCCACGGTCAACCTAAAAGATGCCTACTTCCACGTACCAATCCACCCGGCTCACAGGAAGTTCCTGTGCTTTGAATTCAACGGCATAGCGTACAAGTACAAAGTGTTACCTTTTATGCCTCTCCCTGGCACCAAGAACATTCACAAAATGCATGTATTCCGCTCTAGCACCCCTAAGATTACAAAGGATGAAAGTACTAAATGACCTAGATGATTGGCTAATCTGCGCTCAGTCACAAGAACAGGCAGCAGTAGACACATCTCTACTGAAGCACATCTCAGAGCTAGGCCTCAGGTTGAACATGCAAAAAAGAACACCTGGTCCCCACAGAAACTGTGATGTTCATGGGCATGCGGGTTGACTCGTCTCTAATGAGGGCTCACCTCACTGAAGAGCGAGTTCGAAAATTGTAGATCACATCAATCCTTTTGTCCAAGACCAGAAGGGGACTGGTCTTCAGTGTCAGAGACTGATGCGTCTCCTCTCCACAGCCTCTCTTTTGTCCTTATTGGGTATTCTACACTTGATACCCCTGCAGGAATTCCAAGGTACACAAGTATTGTCTCTTGACTGTGTCTAAGGAATGCATGCGAGCAGTTGCAAGATGGTGATCCCTGAAATTCCTTTCATGCAGGTTATGCCTGGGCAGAATCCATCGGAGTGAACTGGTTCAAACAGTTCATCACAATACTGTCACTCCTAGCGGGGACAGCATGGGAACTACCAACTGTCACAGGCGGAGGACACATTGTGGCATCCGAATTCCTGCAGCTGTGGGCCTGGCCACTGAACAGCAAAAATGGTCTGGTTTAGATATTGAGCCCTCTGTTAACATCTTAGAGTGCCAGGGCCCGTCCACCATGTCAACCTATGACACGAGGTGGCGCATGTTCTGCCAGTGGTGTGGGGAGCAGAGGGTTGCTCCAGAATCATGCGGCATAAAAACGGTGCTCCAGTTCTTGAGGTTGTTGTTCGATGTTTGCAGGGCTGCATACACACTTAAGGAACAGTATATGCAGCAGCCATTTCAGCATGTCATGATGAAGAGCAGGATGGTCTGCTTGGCAGCCATGGCAAGATTTCTTAAGGGAGTCCGTCGATTGCGCCCCTCAAGAGCCTACTCAGTTCCCAAATTGGATTTGGATCTGGTTCTTGGGAGTACAATCCAGACCTCCCTTCCCTTTAAACCGTTAGAAGCTATAGACTTGAAACATCACTCTCTTAAGATTGCGTTTCTGGTGGCCATCGCTTCTACCAAGAGTGATGGCGAGATCCATCCATTATCAGTTAATGATGAGTGTTATCGTCTTATTCAAATCTAATTTTATTGGTCACATACACGTATTTAGCAGATGTTATTGTGGGTGTAACGAAATTATTGGGTTCCTAGCTCCAACAGTGCAGGAGTATCTAATAATTCACAACAATACACAAATCTAAAAGTAAAAGAATGGACTTAAGAAATATATAAATATTACGACGAGCAATGTCGGAGTGGCATTGACTAAAATACAGTAGAATAGAATACAGTGTATATATGAGATGAGTAAAGCAGTATGTAAACATTATTAAAGTGACCAGTGATTCCATGTCTATGTGTATATAGAGCAGCAGCCTCTAACATTCCGGGTTGAGTAACTGGGTGGTAGTCGGCTAGTAATGGCTGTTTAACAGTCTGATGGCCTTGAGATGTAAGCTGTTTTTCAGTCTCTTGGTCCTAGGTTTGATGCACCTGTACTGACCTCGCCTTCTGGATGATAGCGGGGTGAACAGGCCGTGGCTCCGGTGTTTGATGTCGTTGATTATATTTTTGGCCTTCCTTTGACATCGGGTGCTCTAGCTGTCCTGGAGGGCAGCCAGTATGTCCCCGGTGAAGCGTTGGGCAGACCGTACCACCCTCTGGAGAGCCCTGCGGTTGCGGGCGGTGCAGTTGCCGTACCAGGCGGTGATACAGCCCTTAATTGTAAAAGTTGCTCTTAATTGTAAAAGTTCCTGAGGGTCTTAGGGGCCAAGCCGAATTTCTTCAGCCTCCTGAGGTTGAAGAGGCTCTGTTGCGCTGCCTTCACCACACTCTCTGTGTGGCCGGACCATTTCAGATTGTCAGTGATGTGTACACTGAGGAACTTGAAGCTTTCCACCTTCTCCACTGCGGTCCTGTCGATGTGGATAGGGAGGTGCTCCCTCTGCTGTTTCCTGAAGTCCACGATCAGCTCCTTAGTTTTGTTGTCGTTGAGGGAGATGTTATTTTCCTGGCACCACTCCGCCAGGGCCCTCACCTCCTCCCTGTAGGCTGTCTCGTCATTGTTGGTAATCAGGCCTACTACTGTTGTGTCGTCTGCAAACTTGATGATTGAGTTGGATGCCACTCAGTCATGGGTGAACAGGGAGTACAGGAGGGGGCTGAGCATGCACTCTGGTGGGGCCCCTGTGTTGAGGATCAGTAAAGTGGAGGTGTTGTTTCCTACCTTCACCACCTGGGGGCGGCCCGTCAGGAAGTCCAGAACCCAGTTGCACAAGGTGGGGATCAGACCCAGGGCCCTGAGCTTAATGATGAGCTTGGAGGTTACTATGGTGTTGAATGCTGAGCTATAGTCAATGAACAGCATTCTGACATCGGTATTCCTCTTGCCCAGATGGGATAGGGCAGTGTGCAGTGCGATTGCATCGTTTGTGGATCTATTGGGGCGGTACGCAAATTGAAGTGGGTTTAGGGTGTCAGGTAAGGTAGAGGTGATATGATCAGAGGCTACCCAGAACATATCCCAGTCCGGGTGATCTAAACAATCTTGAAGCATGGACTCTGATTGGTCAGACCAGCGTTGACTAGACCTTAGCACGGGTACTTCCTGGTTGAGTTTCTGCATATTGGAATGGAGGAGCAAAATGGAGTCATGATCTGATTTGCCGAAGGGAGGGCGGGGGAGGGCCTTGTAGACATCTCGAAAAGGCGAGTAGCATTGGTATAGTGTTTTTCCTAAGCGAGTACTACATTCAATGTGTTGATAGAACTTCGGTAGCGTTTTCCTCAAATTTGCTTTGTTAAAATCCCCAGCTACAATAAATGCGGCCTCAGGATATGTGGTTTCCAGTTTGCATAAAGTCCAGTGTAGTTCCTTGAGGGCCGTTGTGGTATCGGAAAACCGATGAGTGGTCGAGGAGTGTGTCAATTCGTTAGTAGGCAAACTGAGGACAGTCCTCCCCTCCTTGATAGCCTACTTTTGGCGAGGAAGCATAAGTGTATCCTACCACGGAAGAGTTTTGATATCTGCCACAACCCCTTTGAATCAGCTGTGGTGTTGTCGTCATCTTCGGAAACCATGCACACGTTTTAAAACGATAGCCAGCATATTGTTTTTATCTATAAATTGTCTTGCAAAACTAACTTCATTTGTTTTTAGTCACTCTACACATTTATTTTGAGAGCCACCTCTGTAAATGTTATTTCTCTGTGTGGAGAAGGACCGATTCATTTTATACAAGCTCATTTTTGTCCACATTCCATCTCCTCACTACCTTTGACCTTTTTTTAAAAGGAGCCGAAAAGAGGTTTGAGGACAGAGACAGGATGTGTTGATAAAAGGCCCTTGAGGTAAATTTGTCCCTTGTGAGGAGAGGGGCCTATATACAGATTTTCAGGGCTCTAGTTCAAACGGGGTGAGGGGCATGAGCTTTCAAAGGTTTGCATTTTCAATCACTTGTTATAGGCCAGAACATGATTATAATAATTTCTACATTGCTGTTGCCGACCCCTGTTCTAGGTCTCACCAACTCACAGGAATTTACATTTTTTCACTAAATCGTCAGAAGGAAAATAATAATAATCAACTTCAACAAATACAATAGGGTTTCACTCAGCTTTGCTGCTTGAACCCCTAATTAGTCATTTATAATACTAACATAATTTATTTAACCTTATAGCATACGTTTGCTTAGTAATAAAGGACCACTTAAGGCCAGGCGTTTTTACTCTCTGCATGACCTGACAAGGAAAAATGCTGTGCCCTTAGTTGTAGGCCATAATTGATTTGTTATGATTAACCTAATACTATGTTTCCAAGTTAATTTATTCACATAGATTAACATTCTGATCATGCTCAATATAGTATCTAATACCCTTGAATGTAGTATCTTGTACCCTTGCTTCCATACAATGCAGCACTGCGGGAAACCACAAGAGGGCCCTTAACCCACCAAAAACGCCAGAGTAAGACAAGAGACATTGAATGATGTGTGATATTTAACATTGTCCAAATATACAACAGTTTTGCGGCAGAATAAAATGGCTGAATATTTGATGCACATCTCTTTTCAAAATGAGAACATGCTGAAAGTTGTGGGCCTGTGGTTAAGGCTGAGCTTTGTGAATAGAGGAGTCTGGTATTGGCATTCTGAGTCCTTCTCTTTTGTGAGCATGTCTGTTGCCATGGTATTTCAAGCATTGAAGTGATGTGGCAGGGAAAGTAGTCGAACTGGGCCACCAGATACTGTAAAGTGGATCAAATTGTTTGTTTTTTCCCATCTTGTTGATTATGGTGTGTGTTTTAATTAGTGCAACATTATAAACAGTGACTGACATTTCCCATTCACAGAAGGGTGGATCATGCATGCCCCTTAACGTGCCATCGTCATCTTTATTCTGTGTAGCCTAACTCTTCTTTGGCACATCTTCTATAGTATGACTGAAGAAACTATATCATTGATAGGAATGATGTTAATGATGCCTTGTTAAAAAACTGCGGAGCTCATTGCGCAGGGTCTGTTAAACAAATTATATTGTGTGCCCTACAAATATCCTACATTGATTTAGTTGATATCATCAACATTTGCAGCTCATGTTTAATCCAATAATACTGTGTATTTTGTTTCATTGTAATTGAGTGTAACTATCTTATGAAAGACATGGCTATCTAAATAAACCGCAAGGGTGGCCAGGCGAAGAACGCGAATTGAAAGCTCTCCTCGTGGAGGAGGGAGGGGGAATTTACATTCTGCTAATCCCCTTGTCCTCGATCTTTCTCCGACAGTCCTGTAGAGGATGGAGCAGGACGCACCTGTGGGACGTGACAGAAATCCTGAGATTCCAACAAACTCACAACTTTCTGGACTGTCTGTACAGCAGACATATATTTTTTGGTTTTATAGTTGCTAGTGTGTCGTTCATTTAGATACGCATTTAACCGCTGCATCCGTTAATTTTGATCTAAATCGAACGGTTAATCCTATTTGATAACGCTACCAGCGCACGGGACTGGAGCGAAACATTTATTTTTCGGCCCTTTCTTGCTGTTTTTGGATTAAAATCAACCGTTTCTGAATGAGCGACACGGGAAATTACAGCTCGGATTCCAAATTGGAATCTATAATACAGGTCTTGTCATGGCTCGTGCACTTTTGCACTTCTATTTATCGTTGTTTTTCGCATGTATTGATATTCTTCTGTAAATAATTTATTGTAAAGCTTTATAGAAATATCAATAGGCTACCCAATATGTTATAATTATGTAGCCTAGTTGTAATTACAATAGACGTCTTCACTGAGGATGCTGATGGGTTGACACTTCGACAGAGATGTGTTATGAAAGTGTATGTATGCGTGCCTTGCAGAGTGTGAGGTCAGTGCTCTATTCTGAACACAGCTCCCTGGTAGACAGGAGTGTCTGCTGAGAAGCCACCTGGCCTCGTGGCACTGTGATCTGCAGGGCCCTTAGTTTTAGTCTGTCTCTGAGGAGATTAACTGTAACTATGTGTCTTTGTCTCCCTGCCAGAGGGTGGAGGAGAGTGTGCTGTCTGAGGAGAAGAGGCTGACGGTCAGAGGCGCCTCCCCAGAAGACCCAACTACGTGTCTACCTGCACGGGTCCGAGAGATTGTCACCAAGAACCTCAACGAGAGCTGTGAGTGGCCAACCATCTGATTACTCTACTTTGAATCCATCTGTGATATTTTAGTGTCCTGAATATTGAACAAAGCACTGTGCTCTTCATTAACACGATTGGTTGTCTGGCACTCTCTCTCCCCACCCCAGCACCAGGAGTCATGTTCTCAGTGATGTCTGTCCAAGAGGAGAACCGGGTGCTGCAGGTAGAGCTGGGAAGGCTGGAAGACCTGCTGGCCCATAGCAAGGCGGACCGCGATGAGCTGGCTATCAAATACAGCGCAATCAGCGAGAGGGTAAGAGACAGAGGAGAAAGAAGATTAGTAAGTAAAATATATAAAATTAGATTATCCAGGAAAAGATAACAGGATTGGATGTGAAGCACGTAACAAAATCGAGGTTGAGAGAGAGAGAATTAAGGCATTTGGTGGGGATTAGTTAGTGAGTTCTCTTCTTAATTATTAGTTTGGACTGGTTGTAGTACTACACTAACCATTGTAGTCTCTAATCTTTCCCGTAAAGGAATAGTAGGTTGAGTTGCCATACACCTGGCACTGTAAAGACCAAGCAGGCCACAGTCAAAGGGACATTTGACAGCCACATATAACAAATACCAATTTACACCATTCCCGATGTTCCTTTCATTATTTTCTTTGTCTGCTCTGGAGAATTTTGTCCGTCTCCTTGGTTACGGGGACAGGAATGAAGTGAAGTGAATGTTGCTATGGCGTTTGTCACCCCTGGTGATTGTAAACAGGGGCTTTAGTGGGGAACAGAGGGGGTCAGGCTAGAGGGGGGGACTCATTAGTATGGCATTAGAATTTAGCCTTACTAAATGCGGGTGAACATCAAAGCTACCATGTTATCTTTAATCAGTTTTCTTCATGGTGACACTGATTCAGCTAACCTGCAGTTAAAATGCATAAATAAAGGTTAAATGAAAATAAATAAAAATGAAATGAGTAACTCTTCTGACAAATGAGACTAGTGTAAATGTACCTCTACTGTATCATGAATACACATCACTGCTTAATGGCTAAATGTAGAATACAGAGAGACTTATCTGTATAGATACAGTTGTTGGGACCTACAGAGGTTCCTATGGAGACAGGTTTGTGTATACTACCGAACTGGGGTGTTCTCCATGGAGAGGCCATCATAAACATAACAAATGGTATATGAATTACCATGCCTGGTTTTGCCAATGCACCAAACTGGGCCTGCCATATGGAACCAGGTGGCTGCCAAAAGGTTGAATGTACATATAGTTAGAATCGTAAAAAAATGAATACGTAAATTGTTAGGAACGTAAGAAAAGCCATGCATGAAACGTAATTAGTTCTTTAAACGTACAAACCCTATGCTACGACTATGAATGAACATTTACACGTTCAATTCTTACTTTACGTCTCACTTTACTCGGTTACCGATATACGTACAAACTTTTGTCAGGAATGTGGCATCTGCAAAGGACATGAACAGAACATAGCTAATCGAAGTTAGCTAGTCAATCAAGCAACTCTAGCCCAGATGTTAAGAGTTGCTTTGCAGCTTCTGGTTTAATTTACAAAATAAAAGTCTAGAGCTTGTTTTAGAACGGCATTTGATAACAACGTTATACCAGTAGATGGCGTAGTATAGGCTTGGGCCTTCAGCAAATGACTTGTGTGAGAATGAAACTATAAAGCCACATAAGAGCCTTGTCTAGAATGACCGCCTGAGCTGCAAAATAGGAAGTAAATATGATTTAGGCTAGACCTATTCCACTATCTAAATATGCCATGCTGTTGTGTGTTATTTAATGGCCATATAATTGTATAATACATTTTTATAGCCACGTGGGGCTACTGTGGTGATCATGAAACCTAATGAATCTCACTTTTGCCAGTATTTGGGAGCACGGACTGTAGGCCTTATATTAGGCATTATAGGATTTATATTAGGCTTGTTATAACCATTTGTGTTCCACAACCCCATCACGCAAAGGCTATATCCATATCAATAAATGAGACAAAACAAAATATGGATTAAGTCTTGGCTATAACCTGTCCTGAGCGAAATAGCCAAGGGGTTCCAAATGGTTAAGACTATCTATAGCCTATTCTTATTGCCAGATCAGTTTTCCCTATCGGCCACTGCATGTGCTTCTTGAACATTTATTTAGAGGTGTTTTAAGAGTAGTTATACAGTTATAAAACACAAATAGAGTTCTAAAATTATTCCGCAAGACACCAGTTGTACACATCATGCACGCTCTGCGCTTTTTTTGGCTATTAGGCAAATAGGCCTACATTAGGGTATAATGACTCTATGACTGCCTGCCTCCAGTAGGGCATATTCTGAGGCTGAGGGGTGCTTTTACTAAGGCGCGTGGTGCTGCATGGAGATCACACGCTCTTCAACTCAGCAGCAGTGTCACGATGGAGGGAATAGCCTATACGGAGACTACCTAAGACCACTGCAACAGAGTTACTGTAAAGTGTAGGAATAAGCTTATGCCAGACTTAGCCTACGTTTAACCTCTCCCTTGTTCATTTCAAAGTCCATATGTTCATGACTCGATCCATATAAATCCTGTCAAATTATTTAAAATTAATATTAACCCTTCCTACAGAATATACTTTGGCAAGATTCTGAGTGATGAAAGAAATGTGAAAGTATTCTATAAAAAAATATTTTGAGTGGCAATGACACCAGTGGTCATACATAATTCATAGATTCACCAAACATCTATTATTGTTATTATATGATTCATTATTCCTGGTAGATACTACTGGTTATGATTCATTATTCCTGGTAGATGCTACTGGTTATGATTCATTATTCCTGGTAGATACTACTGGTTATGATTCATTATTCCTGGTAGATACTACTGGCTATGATTCATTATTCCTGGTAGATGCTACTGGTTATGATTCATTATTCCTGGTAGATACTACTGGTTATGATTCATTATTCCTGGTAGATGCTACTGGTTATGATTCATTATTCCTGGTAGATACTACTGGTTATGATTCATTATTCCTGGTAGATACTACTGGTTATGATTCATTATTCCTGGTAGATACTACTGGTTATGATTCATTATTCCTGCTAGATACTACTGGTTATGATTCATTATTCCTGGTAGATGCTACTGGTTATGATTCATTACTCCTGGTAGATACTACTGGTTATGATTGCAGACAGAGCCCAGAGAATGGGATGGTGCAATATTGAATTAGTCATATTTTGATAAGGTGGATGCATGGGGACGTCCACGTCACCCAGAGATATGCCCATGCTGTAAAGATACACCTAGAGGACTGAAACTTCCCTGTTGTAGCCATAATACAGCTAGTGCTATCTAGACTTGCGCTGGCAAACATCCATTACATTAGCTACCTAAATGTGAATTAAACTCAACTGAGGAGTAATAGAGAATGGAGACTTTTAACTTGGAAATGTGCAGGATACCTCTTTCTGGTTTACCTGACTTCCTTTTTTTATATTGTGTTATGTTTGTTCGGGTAGCACTCCTCACTGGCTGTTTGGTGTAGGGTTTTTTGTTGGTGAGATGAAACTGCAAAAACTCTGAAAGGAATTATTGTACGTCAGAATTGCAACACAAGATTTGTTCAAGCATAAAATGTTAGTCCGTAATCCTAACATGGTGTTTGTATGTTCAAGGATGAAATTTCACATGTACTTTTCATTTTTTACTCATGGTTTTTCTTACGATCCTAACGATACATACGTTCAACCTTTTGCCAGCTATCTGGCTCCATACTGCGGGGGGGGGGGGGGGGGTAATAATATAATATTTAGTAGTTAGCATCCAAAAATGCATTCTGATTGGGTACCTAGCCATGCAATGTCATAA
Organism: Salmo trutta; assembly: GCF_901001165.1. Lineage (NCBI taxonomy): Eukaryota > Metazoa > Chordata > Actinopteri > Salmoniformes > Salmonidae > Salmo > Salmo trutta. The sequence goes on along the minus strand of NC_042972.1, from coordinate 34,207,858 downwards.
GGTACCGCCTTCATTAGCTTGACAGGTTTTTCTTTTCCTCACAGAGAGGGAAAAAAGGTTGTTTACTTTTGCAGATAGCTACAGCTAGCTTTGTTAAGTTTTTGTAGTGGTGCACTGACTGAATAATTATAGCTAGTTGGCTAAGCTTCGATCAGCATGGATATCCAAAAATGGCTAGGTACTGCCAAGAGCAAAACAACTGAGGACCGATGCCGAGCTCAACGAGCACCCTGCTTGCAGCTCAACCACCGAGGTTGAGGAGTCTAGCAGCAAATACAATACCCGCCCATCCCCCACACCACCTGCTGACCAACAAGACAGAGAAAGCCATGGCCTAGCACCAGCAGTATGAGGGTAACATCACAACAAGCACCTGCACCGCCGTTACCCCAGCCACTAGCACCTGACGACCTCTGTGATGATGAGCCAGCGCAGGTTTGTCTTACCTGGGCCGCATTTTCAGTGGGAAAAAGCGTGTCTTTTGAAGCACCTGGCTCAAGGTCTAACATTTGGTTGTGGTGCACGCTATGTCGTCTGAGGAGGCAATAGAGGACTTTTTCAATGCGTGTAGTTTCCTGTACAATTTCTTTATATATGCAGATTTGTGTTATTTTATGTGTATAGGGACAATGACCAGTGTAACCTATTGGTTGTCCTCTGAGGTGAGCTCTGGTGCGGTGCTCCTATTGTCCTGGCTGTCCACTTCAGTGGTGCTGAAATTGGCAGCTCATCCTTTCATCCCCCTGACTGGCGGTAGCCTTCTGTCCATGGTCCTGAATCGATGGTTACGATGTGTGCTGTTTCAATGAGCTCATCTTGGGCTACCAGTCTTCATAGGGATTCTCTTCAACATTGCATGCTTTCTTGTTTGCAAAATGACAGTTGTTGTTTATATGGCTGCATTTCAGATAGGCCTACATCACAGGAGGTTGGTGGCACCTTAATTGGGGAGAACTGGCTCGTGGTAATGACTGGAGTGGAATCAGTGGAATGGTATCAAATACATGGTTTCCAGGTGTTTGATGCCATTCCATTCGCTCCGTTCCGGCCATTATTATGAGCCGTCCTCCCCTCAGCAGCCTCCACTGGACATGTTTTTATATTTTGTATGTTGCAGTAGTATAGGACCAATACCGTGTGTAGCCTACTAAAAGAAGTAGACAAACTTTCACTCTGTTATCATTAATTTGCATTACACACAGTTGTTGTGTGATAGGCTATTGTAAAAGTGATGTCAACACTATGAAGGCACGCAGCTTACTTTATCGCCCCTCCCTGCTCTCTTGCTATAACGTGTGTGTGTTGCTCTCTGAATTGGTATTTACTCTTATTCGCGGCAGATTCAAATTGGCTACTGTCATGTAGGACATTTCACACCAGCTATGAATATAGAATATGCAATTAGTTGTATTTAGTTTGCTTTTCTGAAACTCTCCCATAGAAAATAAAATGTTGCACACCTGGAGACGTGGAGGCTTGGCTTACTATAGATTATGCTCATTGCGTAATGTCACAGATTCAACTAATGTAGCCTATAGTTGTAGTAATTGATGTTTACATTATGAAGCCTGTGAGAATCTTTGATGGCCTACTGGTGCTCATCCTGTTAGGTGTAGGTCCACTGCAGCTATGGCTGCATTTCGGATACACTTGTATGTCATAGTAGGACCAATCTACCTTGTTTTATTAAGACTCTATAAAGCAATACTAGTTGTGCCCCCCCATGGATTTAAAATGCCCCCTCGGGCATTTCATCCTGGAGCCATGCCTGGAGGCCAGGAACATTCATTACTGCTGCTTACAACCCCTCAATCACAGAGCCCTCTAAGAAACCATTTTGTTCAGATAGGGTTAGGTAGATGCAAATGGAACCATCTTACGCTATGCAATAATTAATTATGCATTTATAACAGAGAATTATGGTAAAACATTTCAGCATATCTTATTTGACTTTCTAGGTCCGACCACATAGCATACCTGTCCCGAAGGAAAAACAGTAAGCAACAGGGGTTACAGTGTGACTCCCCCTGTGCCACAACACCCCCTCAACCCCTCTGTGTTTTAATCTACGTAGCTAGAGAGTGCGCTCTGCCTGGAGACGGGTGACGGGGAGCAGGATTCACCAGAGTCTCGCAGCCTGGCTCAGCAGAACGTGGACCTGCGCCGACGTCTGGATGAGGAGCAGGCGGCCTACAAGCGTAAACTCACAGCCTACCAGGAGGGCCAGCAGAAACAGGCTCAGCTGGTGCAGAAGCTGCAGGCCAAGGTATCACACTATGATGCGTTTGTTTCCATTCACCTCCATTTCATTTGGAGGGTAAAGGGTGTTTTACTAGTTCATTTGTAAGTCTGTAATTGTCTGCCAACCTTGTTAACAGGTTGAGCCTAATGGCGTGTTTTTTTTTTTTTTTTTTCCTTATTTTTATTGAAGAACACACAAATGAACACAAAACAGGTAATGGCTGTGTTTTTTTATGGTTTTAATTTTGGAAGTGAGTTGATGAACCTCATAGATGTCTTCCTGTATGACATCACTGCCTTACACACTCTCCTACTAAGAATTAAAACATTTTATGGTGACAAATAGGAACCTGATGCTGATTATCTAATGTAATCTATGTTATGTCACCAGTCAGAGAGCAGATCACCTCACCGTGTCCTCCCCTCCAGGTCCTGCAGTACAAGAAGAGGTGTGGAGATCTAGAGCAGACTCTAGTGGAGAAGTCCTCGGAGCTGGAGCTGCACAGACTGAGTGTTCGTACTGCTCTACACCACTATGGAGACATTCTGAAACAACTAACCAAGCCATTTAGTAACAGCATTGAGATCATCTACAATTCACATCGGATGCGTAACTGTGATTCTTATTTCCCTTTAGGGTCGTTGTGTTATGTCCAGCAACAGTCACCGTGGAGAAGAGGTGGATCCATGCGGCGACCTGGAAAATGCTCTGATCCGGTTGGAGGAGGAGCAGCAAAGGTTAGTGATTGTAATCTGCCTGGGCCAATCAGTAATGAAACTAATGACGTACAGAATTCAATGCAATTGATGCAATGCCGTGTTATGCTCCACAGGAGCAGCAGTCTGTCTGCAGTGAACGCCATGCTGAGAGAGCAGTTGGAGCAGGCAGGACTGGCCAATGAGGCACTCAGCCAGGACATACGCAGGCTCACTGCTGATTGGTCCAAATCCAGGGAGGAGCTGGAGCAGAGGGAGTCTGATTGGAGGAGGGAGGAGGAGGTAGGTATTAGAAATGAGTTTTTGTGGATGGCTGTTTTCATTTTTTATATAAGAAACACTTTTCTTATTTTCTGTCACATGCATTTCACAATTTTTCTCTTAGTCTTTCCACAGTTATTTCAGCAGTGAGCACAGTCGTCTACTGTCCCTATGGCGACAGGTGGTGGGCTTCCGTAGGCAGGTCTCTGAGCTGAAGAGCGCTACAGAGAGGTCAGAACAACTAACTGCACAACAAACTGCATGAATGCACCTCATTTTATATTGTGAAGTTGCCACTATATTTGTGCTCTATGGAATTTTTATTCTTTCATATTTCGCCCTCGGTCCCTTTCCCCCTGCCAGAGACCTATCTGACATGCGTAACAAGCTGGTACAGACCTCCCACTCTATCCAGTCGTCCTGCTCTGGCCTGTCCTCCACGCTGCGCAGCCAGGAGGGAGGGGCTCTGGCTCTAGAGCGGGAGGTGGCGCTGCGGGGGCAGCTGGAGGTGCAGCTCAGAGAACGGGTGGCCGAGATGATGAGCCTGCAGACCAGGACAGACGCAGAGAGGGCCGAGCTCAACGCCAGGTCAGGGACAGAGTTGAACACTCTGCTCAGTCATTGGCTGTGTCTCAAATGGCACCCTACATAGTACACTACTTTTGAGCAGAGCCCTATGGGACTCCGACACTGTCTGTCTCTCTGTGTCTGTCCGGTGGCGGTAAATCAGGAGAGTGAAGTGTAATGTGCATCTTAGAGATTCAATGGTGTGTGTGTGTGTGTGTGTGGTCAGAATGTCAGATGCAGTGCAAGAGTGGGAGAGGCTGAAGGGGCAGACTGAGGAGAGAGACAGAGACATGGCCTCTCTGACCAGGAGACTGGAGGTGAGATTGGCCTGTGTGACCCCAGCATAGAAACTTCCTGTAGCCATTAGCCATCATACCCCTCACTATGGTTCTATCTTCCTACAGGAGCAGAATGGTAACGATGAGACAGACATGCAGGTGATGAGAGCTCATACTGAAACACTGCTAGACACACTGAGAGACATCGCACAGGTACAGCAGTCTCTCACTTATACGCACGTACGCACACACACACACACACACAGACACACACACACAGCAAACTTTGACCAACCTCCACATTTAAACCCCTCCCTAGACTGTCCTGTCCGATGGGGACTCGTCATCAGAGGCAGACCAGGAGAACACCGGAGCTCCTCTATTGGTTCTGTTCCGTGGCTCCTCCCCTCACCGCTCCTCGTCACCACGGCAATCCACCTCTCCCAGACGCTACTCCTCGTTGGCACCCGTCCCAGAAGCCAGCCTGTCTGCCCTGCGCTCTGCTGTCAACAGCAGACATCTCCAGCTGCAGGTACCCTGTCCCTCTGCTGCAGCTGGACACATTAACACATCTTCTACTATCTAAGTGTTTTTACTGTAGTCATTCCCTGGGATTGGGAATGGAGGCTTCTTATAGCCTGCTTTATTACAATGTTACATTGTCCAACTTTCCTATACAAACGTTTCCTATAAAAGTTGTCTTATCTCTTAATTCATCTGTATCACTTTCAGTATCCAGTGTTCAGTGTCCCACTCTGTCCTCTCTCTCTCTGGTCCACAGGAGGTCCGGGCGTGTCTGTCCTCTGCCCATTCATTATTGCAGACGCTGCGCAGACAACTCACAGAGGCGGAGTCAGCCAAGCGAGAGGCAGAGCAGCACAGTCGGACCCTGCAGGGAGAGAGGGATGGAATTCAGATAGAAAAAGACACCACGCAGAGAGAGAGAGACCGTCTGAAACAAGACAGAGACACACTGGCTAGGTACAACCAGGAGAGTCCGCAAGCAGACTTATAAAACACCTTGGGTGATGGAAAACCCTTTAGGACCAGGAACTGTCTTCCCTCAGTGCACTGGTTGAAGAACAGGCCTTAGTATGCATGGAGAGAGGAGTAGCTAATGCTACAGATATTATAAGCACAAGCAGTTCACTTTATTGTGAGGAAGCACACATCTATCCTTTCATGCAGTTTTACAGAAATCTCTAATCACCATGTCCTGTGGTCCTCTGTGTCTGTGTGTCTGTCCTCTCAGTGAGAAGATGGCTGTGGAGAAGGCAGCCCAGACAGCTCTGATCAAGGCCCAGATCCTGCAAATGGACGCTGAAAAGCTTCAGCAGGCCGTGACTTTGGCCCAGAGAGAGAGGGATCACGAGAGAGAGGAGAAGGAGGCCGTACTGCAGGAGAGAGACCGAGCCAAGGCTGAGACCGAACGAGTGTGAGTGAGAGAAGAGATCAGCGAAACCAATTGTCATTGATAGGGTGTGTGAATGGAAAACAAACCCTGTGGTCATGTCTCTGTGTCTAACGCTGTCCCTGTCCCCACAGTCAGAAGCAGTGGGAGCAGAGTGAGAGCCGGGTGTCTGTCCAGCGAGGGGAGCTGTCTGTAGTGAGAGAGACCCACCACCAGGTGGAGGTAGAGAAGCAGCTGCTGGAGGGGGAGAAGGCCCAGCTCACTGAGGCTCTGACCCGGGTAAGACACACAGACAGACACGGATGATGTCACTCAAACTCTCTGGATCTTCTTGTTTGGATGTTACTATTTGTTCCTGACTTCCACTCCTTGTAAGTTCATCCCTTAAAAGTTCACCCATCCTCTCTCTGTCCTGTGTTTTCTCCTCTGTACCACAGGCTGAGAGCAGTAATGCAGAGCTCTCTCTGCTGGTCAATAAGCTTCACTCTGAGGTGGCTGCCCTCCAAGACTCTCTGGCCAAGATGGGCAGCATGAATGAGGGCCTGGCCCAGGACAAGTCTGACCTCAACTCCATCATCTGCCAGGTGGGACACAGTGGGACCAACACCTTGATCAACATGTGACTAATAACACTTGTGGGTGAAGTTATATAGGACTGATGCAAGAGTAACCATCAAAACAAAGCATCGCTCTGGCCTATTCTATAGGATAGGTATCATGGTATGCCTTCCTGGACCTCTTCAATTTAGGCCTTCCTCACCCGTTCACACTCTCATACGTGTCCATGTTTCTCTCTCTCTGTCTGTCTCTCAGCTGGAGGAGGAGAAGGCCCACATGCAGGCGCAGAAGCGTGAGGCGAAGCAGGAGAAGCTGACCATCAGAGATGAGCTGGTCCGAGTGGAGCAGGACAGACTAGAGCTGGACACCGCCCGCCTCGCCCTCCACCAATCACTGCAAGAGTCTGAGCTGAGCAGGGTGGGATTGGAGGCGGAGCTTCAGAGTCTCCGGGTAGATAGAGTGAAGCTGCAGGACAAAGTCACTCAGGTAAATGATGAGTCTCCACTCTGAATGGGAAAGTGGCATATGATAATGTGTCTTCTCAGCAAGAAGGAGCTTCAGTAATTAACAAAGCATGATCATCACTGAGTTCTGAAACCTCATTGTTCCAATGAATCTGTCTGTAAATGTGTACAGTTTTACTGCATGTACAGTGGGGGAAAAAAGTATTTGATCCCCTGCTGATTTTGTATGTTTGCCCACTGATAAAGAAATGATCAGTCTATAATTTTAATGGTAGGTTTATTTGAACAGTGAGAGACAGAATAACAACAAAAATATCCAGAAAAACGCATGTCAAAAATGTTATAAATTGATTTGCATTTTAATGAGGGAAATAAGTATTTGACCCCCTCTCAATCAGAAAGATGTCTGGCTCCCAGGTGTCTTTTATACAGGTAACGAGCTGAGATTAGGAGCACACTCTTAAAGGGAGTGCTCCTAACCGCAGCTTGTTACCTGTAAAAAAGACACATGTCCACAGAAGCAATCAATCAATCAATCAGATTCCAAACTCTCCACCATGGCCAAGACCAAAGAGCTCTCCAAGTATGTCAGGGACAAGATTGTAGACCTACACAAGGCTGGAATGGGCTACAAGACCATCGCCAAGCAGCTTGGTGAGAAGGTGACAACAGTTGGTGCGATTATTCGCAAATGGAAGAAACACAAAAGAACTGTCAATCTCCCTCGGCCTGGGGCTCCATGCAAGATCTCACCTCGTGGGGTTGCAATGATCATGAGAACGGTGAGGAATCAGCCCAGAACTACACGGGAGGATCTTGTCAATGATCTCAAGGCAGCTGGGACCATAGTCACTAAGAAAACAATTGGTAACACACTACGCCGTGAAGGACTGAAATCCTGCAGGGCCCACAAGGTCCCCCTGCTCAAGAATACATATACATGCCCGTCTGAAGTTTGCCAATGAACATCTGAATGATTCAGAGGACAACTGGTGAAAGTGTTGTGGTCAGATGAGACCAAAATGGAGCTCTTTGGCATCAACTCAACTCGCCGTGTTTGGAGGAGGAGGAATGCTGCCTATGACCCCAAGAACACCATCTCCACCGTCAAACATGGTTTGGGGGTGTTTTTCTGCTAAGGGGACAGGACAACTTCACCACATCATTTGACGGGGCCATGTACTGTCAAATCTTGGGTGAGAACATTCTTCCCTCAGCCAGGGCATTGAAAATGGGTCGTGGATGGATATTCCAGCATGACAATGACCCAAAACACACGGCCAAGGCAACAAAGGAGTAGCTCAAGAAGAAGCACATTAAGGTCCTGGAGTGGCCTAGCCAGTGTCCAGACCTTAATCCCATAGAAAATCTGTGGAGGGAGCTGAAGGTTTGAGTTGCCAAACGTCAGCCTCGAAACCTTAATGACTTGGAGAAGATCTGCAAAGAGGAGTGGGACAAAATCCCTCCTGAGATGTGTGCAAACCTGGTGGCCAACTACAAGAAACGTCTGACCTCTGTGATTGCCAACAAGGGTTTTTCCACCAAGTACTAAGTCATGTTTTGCAGAGGGGTCAAATACTTATTTCCCTCATTAAAATGGAAAACATTTTATAACATTTTTGACATGTGTTTTTCTGGATGTTTTTGCTGTTATTCTGTCTCTCACTGTTCATATAAACCTACCATTAAAATTATAGACTGATCATTTCTTTGTAAGTGGGCAAACGTACAAAATCAGCAGGGGATCAAATACTTTTTCCTGTACCTGTGTATCTCTGCTGACAGTTGTGTGGCGAGGTGAGCTCTCTGGGGGCGGAGTTGGGCATGGCCCGGGGTGAGGAACAGAGACAGGGCGTGGCCTTGGAGGAAGTAGGGCGGGGCAGGGTGGAGCTGGCTAGAGAGAGGGCGGGGCTGGTGGTCCAGCTAACTGCATCAGAGAGAGAGAACACCAACCTGACTGAGGAGCTGGCCGCATTCAGGTGAGATCTGTGTGTGTGCATGTGTGTGTGTGTGTGTGCACGTGTGTGTGTGTGTTGAACAATTGGTCCCTAATGTGTGTGTCGTGCCCTTGCAGGTCGGAGCGGGAGGCCTTGGAGACCAGCCTGTTTGAGGTGCAGCAGCAGCTGGTGCAGCTGGAGTCTGGCAGAGAGCAGCTGGAGACAGAGATCCAGAGCCTGCGGCTGCGCTGTGAGACAACCACTGGTGAGAAATGGAGAGAGAGAGAGAACAGGAGGAGGAACCAAATGAGTGAAAATAAGATGGTAGTGTCAGTGTGACAGAGAGAGCATCAACAAGGAAGACGGGAGTATTGATATGTTAGGATGAAATATTGAGGAGCATTGATGAAGCCATAGAACACCAGAAGAAAGAGGGGAAACCAGATCAAGTGTTAGTAAAAAGGAGTTGAGGAGATTGATGGAGAAATGATGCTATAGCCATTACATGACTGTCTGAACACCGGTGTGGAACTGCTCATCGTGTCCCCTATTGTCCTGTGTAGCGGAGCTGAGGCGTGTGCGTGCTGATGGGGAGAATGCACTGGCACAGAGTGAGCGGGAGAGAGAGGCTCTGAGCCAGGCCCTGAGCAGCACCCAGCAGGAGTCCCAGCAGGCACTACGCACCGCCATCACTGACCACCAGGAGGAGGCAGAGAGACTGACCGCTGAGAAGGTGGGGGAATGGAGTTGCTCAGACTGTGGAATTATTATTTTTCTAACCTTTATTTAACTAGGCAAGTCAGTTAAGAACACATTCTTATTTACAGTGACGGCCTACAGTAGTTCTACTAAACTGTCTAGGTCTGTTTGGAGAGGTTTCTGCTCTAGCAGTAAGAGTATTGTAAGGATGGTTTTACTTGTATCCAGTACTATTAGGATAATAGTTATTTTTCTTTCTTTTGCCGAAGGTGCCTCAATGTGTGTCTTGATTTAACTCAGTTGTTCATGTTCTTATTTTGGGTTGGTTAGGGCCTTACAATGAACATCAACAACGGAGTGTGTTTGTTCTCCAGGAGGCCCTGCGTCACAGTCTGGAGTCTGAACAGGAGGGGGCACTACGACGGGTCAGACAGGAGGCCGAAGAGCAGCTCCTCAGAGCCGAGAAAGACCGGGAAGACCTGAGAGATGAAGTGAGGAGTCTGCAGCACGACAGAGACCAGAGTCTGCTACAGGCAGAGACAGAAAAACAACAGGTCAGTCACATCTGAGAGACCAGACAAAGACACCATGTAATAGAGATCAGACTTTGTAATTAAGTGCAGAGCAAATAGTGATAAGAGATAACTACCTTCATGAGGTTGTGATCCATATGCCCAGTTGTAGAGGCCCTTTCTATTGCCCTCTCTCAGATGCTGTCCCAGAAGGAAGCAGAGAAGGCTGTGCTGTCTGAGAGAGTGTCCATCCTGCAGGCAGAGCTGGGTACTGCAGCCCTGGAGCTGGACAGACTAGCCAGGGAGGCAGCTCATTACAAAGACCAGGAGAGGGTAATTCTAGACCACTTTAGAACCCTGTGCCCGTACTATCATGAATTGTTCTAAAATACATGAAAAGGCTAAACATGTATGTGTCCAAACTCTAACGTCTCCCTGACTTTTGTCTGTAGGCCTCAGTGGGAGCTCTGACCGTTGAGTTACAGGAGCTTCGCTCTCAGCTAGAGGATGCTGACAGTGTTCATGATCGGGAGCTACACAGGCTGCAGGAGAACTGCACTGACCTACAGACACACACTGACATTGCACTCAAAGAGGTAAGGGACGGTTAGAGTCAGGGATGGAGCCGGTGACCATTTCTGGTTCAACATTTCTTCACCACTCTCCCTAACTTCCTATTCCAGTTGGAGGAGTGCAGAGCTTCTCTCTCAGCCAGTGAGGAGAGCCGAGACCAGGTGAGGCGGGACATGATGGAGATAGAAAGGTGCCTCAACCAAACCCGGGACACTGGAGAGGGGTACAGAAGGGACGGGGTGGAGCTACGGCGCACCCTCCGTGATGTCACCAAGGAGAGAGACACTCTCAGCCTATCAAATGCCCAGCTGAGAGAGACACTGAGAAGTGCAGATACTGAGAGAGTCAGGTAGAGCTTGGCTGCACACCTCCTACATGTTCAGTACTAGTGTCACTGTTGGGTCGTAAATCCTAAAGAAAGCATCTATACAAAAGTGTGTAATGTTTGAGATTTTAGTTTGACTGAACTCTCACTGCAGTAGTTGCAGTACTGATATTGTGTGTGTGTCAGTGTAAAGCGTCAGTGTGAGGAGAAGGAGCAGCGGCTGGCTGTTCTGGAGGAGAGCCTGTCGTCTGCCCAGAGAGAGGTGGCGGAACTCCGCAGCTGTTTGAGAGAGGTCGAGAGGTCACGACTGGAGGCCCGGAGAGAGCTGCAGGAGCTATGCAGACAGGTCCATCACACACACGGTCACAGCTCTGAAATAATCTGTTTTATAATTTTACATTTATCGGTTTACCTTAAGTGCTGTGGAACACTCTAAATAACTTGACTAGGCATTGAGTTTTTGCTATCCACGTGATCTTACCAGGAAAAACTCCAGACTTTGGCTTAGACATAGTCTATAACTTGTCCTCCATCCGATCACTCCATCAGGTGAAGGTGCTTGATGGAGAGAAGGAACAGAAAGGGAAGGAGGTGGCTGAGCTGCAGACGCGTCTCTCTCTGGAGGAGCAGAGAGAGGAGGAGAGAGGGAGGGCGATGTTCTCTCTCAAACAGAAGCTGGTCGAGGCTGACACAGCCAGAATCTCCATCAAGAAAGAGGTGAGGATGGTGGAAGACATTGAGCAGGGTGTAGAGTGAGAGTTTAGGCTTGGTTAAACATAAAACTTAATCAACCTCCCTCTACACATCCCTTTCTGCTGTACCTCTCTTTCATCTCTATCCTTCCCTCTTTCCTCCCTCCCCCTCTCCTCCCTCCCCCTCTCCTCCCTCCAGGTGTCCATCCTCCAGAGGCGTCTGACAGAGTCAGAGTCAGGCTGTCGGGGCTGTGAGAGGGAGCTGACGGCCCAGCTGCAGGATGCCCGGGGCTGTGAGAAGAAGCTCCAGGATGAGGCCAGGAACCTGTCCCTGCGGGCCCAGACAGCCCAGGACTCCCTCACCCTGTCTAGCCTGGAGCTCAGCGAGGCCCAGGGCCGCCTGGCAGCCACAGAGGCAGAGCTGGCCCGGTCCGAGGCCGGACGTAGGGAGCTGGAGTTCCGCCTGGGCAGCCTGCAGTCGGCGCTGACCCGTACACTGGGCATCGGGGCGGGGGGCCGGAGCAGTGCCAGCTGGGGCAGGAGCCCCAGGGGGAGCTCCCCAGCAGCATCCCACAGCAGCGTCACACGTCACCGTAGCCTCTCGCCCCTACGCTGCTCACTGACGCCCCCTAAAGGTGAGGGTGAACCCTTGCCAAACATCAATGTGAAAGCAGGCTGTAATGCATTGTATTTACAGAGACAAACAAAATCCTGAAGAATACTTGATGGGATTGGAGTTATACTTGAAGAATTACACTGATTGTAGTTTTTTCTTCCAGATTTTGGAGGTTCGACCCCTGACAACACGTTGGGCTGCTCCAGGCTGATCTCCCCTGACAACACGTTGGGCTGCTCCAGGCCGATCTCCCCTGACAACACGTTGGGCTGCTCCAGGCCGATCTCCCCAGAACTCCCCGATCCCCCCAACACGCCCCTCCCCATGCCTCTGCCTGAGCTGGACCCTGAGACGCTGCGCTGTGGCCTTCGAGACTTCCTCCAGGAGCTCCGAGACTCTTGGAGAGACAGGGTACTGTAGACATGATGCATGTCAGTCCAGTATCATATAAACATATAGATTCTACATTTTATTTACCATTCCGTCAGACACATTTATTAACAGACTGAATACTTTTTTTCAAACTAAGTGATTTCTCTCAGTATTGTGCTAAACAATTGTACAGTAAATCTCTGTAGCACTGAAATGTGAATTTATATGATAGAAATGGTCTGTCAGTGCACGTTGAACTGTGTTTCATGTTGTTTTTTAGGATGGGGCTCGCTGCCAGTTGGGGGCGCTACAGAGTGAGCTGGAGGTGGTGACGGGGGAGAGAGACTCCGCCCAGAACCACCTTTCTCAGCTACACAACACACTACAGGAGTGCCAGGAGGGTGAGCCACACACACATGCGCACGGACACACACACAAACCATAAGAGGGCCAAGAGAGTCATTTACACAGTGAAGTCATTCACAGCCATCCAATGACCCAGGAAGGGCTCACATTATGCACACATTGGCATATAGACCTTGTCTGTGAATGCTTCAGTGTTGTGACTGTGTTTCCGTCCAGGTAAGCGTAGTGTTGACGGGCGTCTGAGCTCCACCCAGGCTATGCTCCAGCAGCAGGAGGAGACTGTGAGGAGGGGAGAGAGGGAGAGGAGGGCCCTCACTTACAGAGTCAAGGTTCTGGAGAGAGCCCTGCAGAATGCAGAGACGGAGAGGAAACACACACAGGTACACATATTGCAGAGACTGAAACACACATAGAGGTAACATACTCTCACACAAACACATACTTACTGAATGTAGAAGAACTTCTCTGACTAGGACTCTTGTGTCTGCTAACACAATGCTGCACACTGACCTGCCAACACTGTCATATGGTGACCCTGCAGGGAGCTTTAGGTGGGAGCAGAAAACTGACCGTGAATGTCATAACAACAGATGCCACAGAACACTGAGTAATAAACACAACTTCATGTCATATCTCTGGCCAAAGCAACTCCATATGTCCAGCCCTCACACAACCCTAGGAAACACAAGAAAAGTGCTCTCTGCTTATGAGAGAGAGAATTTATGATTATAGTTAGAGGGTCAAAATCAAATGGTCAGGTCAATGGTTTCTGTTGCTGGAAAGAGAGGGGTTAAATTTGGTTAGAAGAGGGGGGGATTTAAGCATTAGAGGGAGTTGAGAGAAGGAGGGAGGGATGTGGCCAGCTATGGATCAAATGTGTGTTTATGTCTGTCTGGCCTCTCTGTGAGAGTTTGTGGAACGTCTGTGTTTGCCCCTCGTGTCTAGTTCTATAGCTCTCTACAGCAGGGGTACTCAACTACTATTTGAGAAAGTCCAGTCACACAAATTCCCTAAACGGCATAGGTCCGGATGGATATTGTCATTACTTGGCTTAGTAACAAACCCCCACATCGTGACCTATGCAACCCCCAAACTGTTCACACCTCTCTTGTTGGTGGAGATACATTTTTGCCGTTTTAAAGCAAATTTCCTGCAATTCTACACACTTTGCCATGTCTTATGTGTACCTGAGTGACTCAACAAATCAATGTAGTCGTTGAGTATGGCTGCTCTAGTCTCTAGCCCTCTCATCAGACAAGCAGCCTTTCTGCTGTCAGACTGTCACATACTGTATCTGTATAGACTGGTTGGCTCTGACATGTGACTGCCAGTTTCAGATCTTTCTCTCTCACGTTGTCTCTCTTTCTCTCACTCTCTCCTTCTCTTTCTGTCACTCTTTCTCCCCCTCCTCCCTGTAGGACCAGTTGAGTAAGCAGCGTGCGGGCGAGGTGCGTCTGGAGGCTGAGCGGAGGCGACTGCGGGAGGCCCTGGAGGCTGCCGAGGCCCGGGGGACCAGGGTGGAGCTGGGGAGACGCAGCCTGGAGGGGGAGCTGCATAGACTCAAACTGAGCCTGGGGGACAGGGAGGCTGAGAGCCAGGCCACCCAGGAGCGCCATGACGTACTACTCAAACAGGTAACACACTGGATGGACACTCTTATCCACATGTCTATGAACAGATACATCCCTGATAGAGGCAGGTTATGCTGAGATTTAACCAGAATCAAATGGGAATACACTTAAACCGTATACACACTCAAAGCACTAATACACACTGTGTTGTGCATCTGTCCCAGGTGGCGGAGGGGGAGAGCCGTGTGACGTCGCTCCAGAGAGAGGTGGACAGGCTGAGCCAAGCTCTGTCTAAAGTCCATGAAGGAGAGGCCTGTCTCAGAGAGAAGACCCAGCACCTTTCACAGAGCCTCCAGGAGGCCACGGCTGCCCACAGCGCCACCCAGGGGCGCCTGGTCGCACTGCAGAAGACCCTGGGGCTGGCCGAGCAGGACCGCAGGCATCTACAGGTGGGCGGAGAGGAACCCTTGATGGGACAGTATGGCTGAATTTCAAGTGTTTGTTGTCAAGGTTCATCCCTGTAATTTAAATAGGATTACAGCAAATTGTAATGGGCAGTGAATGGAGTGTTGCTGTGTTCAGGAACGAGTGGATGGAGCGCGGGCCTCCCTGGCGGAGGGGAAGAGAGGCATGGTGGCCCTCACTGAGCGAGTGCAGAGCCTTCAGACTGAGCTGACCCAGAGCGAGCTGAGACGAGGAGAGCTGGAGGCAGAGCTGGCCCACACACAGGAGGTGTGTGAGAGAGACTTTTACTCATACATAATCATTACCTCAACACTAACCTTATGCACACACACAGAAGGATAGGGGTAAAGACATAGCGGGGGCATGTGAAGAATTGAAATGGAGAAAAAGAGCGAGAGAGAAAGAGACATAGGCCTGTATCTCATCTGTATAGCTGTTCCTTCACCCTGTCTGTCTTGTAGGCCCTGCGTCAACGGTCCACCAGTCTGACAGAGGCCCAGCACAGTGCCCAGTCTGCCCAGGCAGAGAGAGCGACTGCAGAGGAGAGGCTGCGGGGTCTGCAGAGGGCCGTGGCCATGCTGGAGACAGAGAAGAAAGATGCGGAGAGACAGGCTGTCCGCCTGGAGAAGGACAGAAACGCACTGAGAAATACACTGGACAAGGTGAGACGAAGACAAGACCGTGAGATAAACACCAAACACAACAGGCATCAGGAATATACACGGAGTCTGGAAACACTAAGAACACCTTCCTAATATTGAGTTGCACCCCCCCCCCTGTCGTTCTCTGTAAACATCATCAAAGCATTGACTCGCTCCTGTAGTTTCATGCTTTACAATATCTGTAAAGGACGACCTTTCCTCACACAGGAAGTGGCGCAGGTCCTAATCCAGGCACATGTCAAATCCCCACTAGACTAATGCAACTCGCTATTGGCTGGGCTCCCCGCTTGTGCCATCAAACCACTACAACTTATCCCGAATGCCGCAGCCTCCTGGTGTTCAACCTTCCCAAGTTGTCCCATGTCACCTCGCTCCTCCGCACACTCCACTGGCTTCCAGTCAAAGCTCGCATCCGCTTCAAAACCCTGGTGCTTGGCTAAGGAGCAGCAAGGCAAACGGCCCCTTCCTACCTTTAGGCTATGCTCAAACCCTACACCCCAACCGAGCGATCCGTTCTGCCACCTCTGGTCTCTTGGCCCTCCCACCCCTACAGGGGGCCCACTCAGCACAGTCAAGGCTATTTTCTGTCCTGGCACCCCAATGGTGGAATGAGCATCCCCCTAACATCAGGACAGAGGAGTCCCTACCCATTTTTCGAAAACGTCTGAAACCCTACCTCTTCAAAGAGTATCTGAAATAAATCCCACGGCACCTGTCTTTTCTTACTAGCACTGACTTTATTGAGGGGAAAATGTAACTACTTTATTGAGGGGAAAATGTAACTACTTTATTGAGGGGAAAATGTAACTACTTTATTGAGGGGAAAATGTAACTACTTTATTGAGGGGAAAATGTAACTACTTTATTGAGGGGAAAATGTAACTACTTTATTGAGGGGAAAATGTAACTACTTTATTGAGGGGAAAATGTAACTACTTTATTGAGGGGAAAATGTACTTCCTACGACTGTAATAGATGGTTTTCTCACTATCTTGAGATGAACTCACTAATTGTAAGTCGCTCTGGATAAGAGTGTCTGCTAAGTGACTAAAATGCCAAATCTAATTTTCTATTAAAATGTGGAATTGACTGAATTAAATATGAAATGGACCCTAACCTTTGAGTGATACTGAGGTGATTGTGACCGTTTGGGACTGTCTCTTGTCAGGTGGAGCGTCAGAAGCTGAAGACTGAGGAGGGCAGCATGCGTCTGTCTGCAGAGAAGGGCCGCCTGGATCGCTCCCTCACCACCGCAGAGCAGGAACTGCAGAACGCACAGAGACAGATAGCACTGCTGCAGGTGGGCAGGGACTAGTAGGGAGAATGTAAACCCTAGAGAAAGGCAAAGAAAGGTGAACTTTACTTCAGAGGGTAGCAGTAAGGTGACAGTGACTGTCATGAGATGTGGCTGTGTTTCCTCAACATGTGGATCATCTTATTTCCCTGCTAAATTAGTAGAATTAATGATGGAGTCAGGAATTAGTTATTCATTTGACCTTTATTTAGTTGGTTGGTTCTGTGTGGGTCAATGTGGTAATGAAACAATAATTTACATTACGTTTTTCCTAGGCGCCCACATTAGTATTTTACTGTGGTCAAACTCAATTTGATAATGCAAAGCAGTCAAGTCCCATAGCATATGATTGTAAGATAAAAATCAACCCCTCCCCCAACCACCAGTAAACCCCTAATTTACTGAGGTGATTGGCTGATGTTGGTGTCCATGTTTTATTTGGCTGCTTTGTGAAAGGAGAAGTTGGTGGACGTAAGAAAGAAAAATGACATTTTCTATGGCGAGTGTCTCAATGTCCGGTGTTTGTCTATTCATTGCCGTAATAGAAGACCAAGCTAATTTCTACTTTGTAGTTTGTCTGAAATTCTCTGTACAGATAAGTGAGGGTCTAGTCAGGTGAGATGGTGCTTTTGTTGCAGATTATTGTACTTTCCTCTTCATTAGTTTGACCCTCCCAGAGCGCCTGTCTGTTATTCCCTGAGCTCCGGGGGTCATGTTCACTTTAAAGTCAGCCAAATGAAACCCCGTGCAGGCGGGAGCTGGAATCACTACAAAATGGCTGAAGCCCCTGGCCCTCTGGATCTAAAAGCATCTGCTGCTAGTTAGATGTCTAATGTTGAGCAGTTAAGCAGAATTGTTTGGCTTGTTTGTTCTTGGTCTGGACCCTGATGTATCTGTTACGACTGAAGTTTTCTAACGTGCACATCATCCTTGACATACATTTTGTACATAAATGACGTGATGTAGCCTAGCTAGTAGGCCACTGTTGAATAGTATTTTACTGTGGACACTTTAAATAGTTGGAATTGTAAGAGTTGTTTCCTAGTCCCTTTCTCTGTGATTGTCATTCTGATGGAATACAGAAAGAACCAAAAAAACCTGTCTTCAAACATTTACATCAAAAGTTGCAAAGTTATGGGCAAAGACACAAAACATCCACATCAAATTAAATATTTGTCTTGATCAAATAACATGGAAAACAACCACTTTTTGTGCAGTATTCATTTAACATCCTTATAAACCACTTTTACACAATGTAAATGTACATTAGTGTATTGTACATAGGCTGGTCATCTAGGTTTGGACCTAGATTTCCAGATGAACTCAAGATACAAATGCTGGTAAATACATTTAGTTAAAAATGTTCTGTACTAGTCCTGTATTAACAGACCTATATAGACGTCTGTAACACTGGGCCTTTACTAGTCCTGTATTAACAGACCTTTACTAGTCCTGTATTAACAGGCCTATATAGACGTCTGTAATACTGGGCCTTTACTAGTCCTGTATTAACAGACCTTTACTAGTCCTGTATTAACAGACCTTTACTAGTCCTGTATTAACAGACCTTTACTAGTCCTGTATTAACAGACCTTTACTAGTCCTGTATTAACAGACCTATATAGACGTCTGTAACACTGGGCCTTTACTAGTCCTGTATTAACAGACCTTTACTAGTCCTGTATTAACAGACCTATATAGACGTCTGTAACACTGGGCCTTTACTAGTCCTGTATTAACAGACCTTTACTAGTCCTGTATTAACAGGCCTATATAGACGTCTGTAATACTGGGCCTTTACTAGTCCTGTATTAACAGACCTTTACTAGTCCTGTATTAACAGACCTTTACTAGTCCTGTATTAACAGACCTTTACTAGTCGTGTATTAACAGGCCTATATAGACGTCTGTAATACTGGGCCTTTACTAGTCCTGTATTAACAGACCTTTACTAGTCCTGTATTAACAGACCTATATAGACGTCTGTAACACTGGGCCTTTACTAGTCCTGTATTAACAGACCTTTACTAGTCCTGTATTAACAGGCCTATATAGACGTCTGTAATACTGGGCCTTTACTAGTCCTGTATTAACAGGCCTTTACTAGTCCTGTATTAACAGACCTTTACTAGTCCTGTATTAACAGACCTTTACTAGTCCTGTATTAACAGACCTTTACTAGTCCTGTATTAACAGACCTTTACTAGTCCTGTATTAACAGACCTTTACTAGTCCTGTATTAACAGACCTATATAGACGTCTGTAACACTGGGCCTTTACTAGTCCTGTATTAACAGACCTTTACTAGTCCTGTATTAACAGACCTATATAGACGTCTGTAACACTGGGCCTTTACTAGTCCTGTATTAGTGGACGGATATAGACATCTTCAGCACAGGCATATTTTTTATTCTGCATCCCCGAACTACTATGCCATGTATTGTTGACATACCTCTTGTTAGCACCTAGAAAACTACCCTTACCCTAAGTCTCTGACTTGGTGTTTCTGTGACCCAGTGATTAACACTCCTCTCTATCTGTGTCGGTGTCTCTCTGTGTATCCAGGCCCAGCTGGCTGAGATGGAGCAGTCCCACAGTGAGAGTGAGAGCTCTGTCCTCCAGCGTGACGAGGTGCTGCGTGAGACAGAGAAGCTGAGGGTCACCCAGAGGGAGGCAGAAAGGATTCTGGCTGCACGGGACAGAGCCCACCGCCACCGGGTCAAAGGCCTGGAGGAGCAGGTGTGTACAGCCACAAGGTCAGAGTTTAAAGCACAAGAAGACAAACCCTGAATGTCTGTGTGTCAGTCCCTGACCCTCTCTGTCCATCCCACAGGTGTCCACTCTGAAGGAGCAGCTACAGCAGGAGATGAGTCGTAGACAGCCCTCTCTACCCACCTCCCTCATATCTGGGGGGAACTGAGCACTGAGCAGCGCTCCCTGTGTCCCTCCATGGGTACTACAGCCCACTAACAGCTCCGGAACCAGTCACATCATCAGCTCCTCTGTCTTGACACACGTCTTGACACACGCCTCTCCTCCTACTCAGGGAGAAAGTCAGCGACACCACGGGAGGAGACTGTGGGTGATAGAAGTGTCATCCAGTACAACAGAGGAATGAGATCCTCATCTCTGCCAGTATATACAGTTGACCAGGGTTCCCTTCCACACACACAAAGGGAGAACAGTCTGAGTCACTGTTTGAGCACTAGGCAACAAATTGATCAGTCCTATGAAGAAACTACTGTGCCGCCCATCTTGATAGTATTTGGTTGAGATTGACCCAACTAGTTTGCCTGGACCAATAGATGGACACTGTTATATGTAGAGCACATGATGGGACCGTGTGTGTGTTGTGTGTGTGTGTGTGTGTGTGTGTGTGGGGTGTGTGTGCTGAACAAAAATATTAATGCAACAATTTCAAAGATTTTGCTGAGTTACAGTTCATAGAAGGAAATCAGTCAATTGTACTAAATTCATTGGTTCTTAATCTATGGATTTCACATGACTGGGCAGAGCAGGCCCACCCACTTGGGAGCCAAGCCCAGCCAATCAGAATGAGTTTTCCCCACAAAAAAGCTTTATTACAGACAGAAATATTCCTCAGCACCCCCCATCCCCCTCCTCAGACGATCCCGCAGGTGAAGAAGCTGGATGTGGTGGTCCTGGGTTGCACGTGGTCTGCAGTTGTGAGGCCAGTTGGATGTTCTGCCAAATTCACTAAAACAATGTTGGAGGCAGATTATGGTAGAGTAATGAACATTTAATTATTTGGCAACAGCTCTGGTTTTTGCAGTCAGCATGCCAATTGCACACTCCCTCAGAACTTGAGACATCTGTGGCATTGTGTTGTGTGATAAAACTCTACATTTTAGTGGCCTTTTATTGTCCCCGGCACAAGGTGCACCTGTGTAATGATCATGCTGTTAAATCAGCTTCTTGATATGCCACAACTGTCAGGTGGATGGATTATCTTGGCAAAGGAGAAATGCTCAGTAACAGGGATGTAAACAAATTTGTGCCCAATTTGAGAGAAATAAGCTTTTTATGTGTATGAAAAATTTCTGGGATCTTTTGTTTCAGCTCATGGGACCAACACTTTACATGTTGCATTTTATTTTTGTCCCAATTTGTAAGTCGCTCTGGATAAGAGCGTCTGCTAAATGACGTAAATGTAAATGTTCAGGATTCTTGTAACAAACTAGAAATAGCACATATCGAAGTGCATTATTGATAACTATTAGGATTATGTATAGGGTTGAATGCACATGCATCAATCATGTGGATTTGAAAATGAGGGAACAGTTGTGTATCTGGAAGAAATTAATGTTGATAAAGGATATTTGACTACAATGCCTGTTTGTTTGAGTCCATGGCAATCCGCTCAACAGGGCAGATTGATCCGTATAAAGTGCCAACAAACAAACTCATCACAATAAAATCACTCCAAGCTGAAGTTGTAGTAAAAAAAAACATTTAATTTCTTCTCCATTATAGTGAAAGGGTTTTACAAAGCAGTAGTACAGTAACAATTTATGAGTCGCCACTTCTTGCCACTGATATGTGAAATTATGCACTCACTGCAAGGTCACCAGCCACCGTAGCTCTAGTCACGTGGCCGACCGTGTTACACAAAAACACTCTCAGGAGAGATCAGGCGTCAGGTCAGAATCCGTCTCTTCAAGTCTGATTGTGGATGCTCGCCACCCAGGAAGTGCAGAGGCAGTGGGATGATGATTGAGTGCTGATAATGCCTCTGTTGTTGAGGTCAGTGCACAGTGGCTGCCACTCTTGCTGTTCCCTCATTACTATGACTGATTTCAACAAAGATACAGTAAACAACAAACACCACACAATGATGCAGAATATAAGATACAGTAAGGCAAAAAAACAAGATCAAGATTGTTTTATGTGCATCTCGGAGTGCTGATTTCAATTCCTTAGCACCAGTATGTTAGTGATTGTTTAGCACCAGTTATGTTATGTTATACAGTCATCAATGTATGAAATAATATATTTAGACATACACACGTTCTACTGATCCCACTTTGCATTATGTATAATTCTGAAAGAGAGATGAAAAAAGGATGACTGGGAAAGTCACTAGAGAAGTAGAGAAAATAAACAAATAGGAGTTTTTTTGGAACCAAAGATTATGTGGAATACAGTCGAAGATTAAACAGGAAAAGAGATGGGACAGAGGAAGAGAAGGGTGTAGGCAGTGGGATGTGGACCCTAGAGACGTGGCAGTATTTGGGCTGGGGTTCTCTGATGTGTCCATGTTCTCAACAACCTCCACAGCTCTTCCCACAGCTGCTCCCAAGTGACCCACACTGGCCACTCACTGCAGCTACACCACAACGAGAGAACTGGTCACGGCACATGTCAGCTACAAGGAGAAAGAGAGAGAAGGGTTACAAGTTTGCTCCTGTACTGTCTGTGTCCACGTCTGAGTGTGTCCGTCTGCGTATAGGTGTGTGTGTGTGTTTCTTTATTAGGGACAGTGGGTTGTGCACCATAAACAAGAAAATGAGGCACAAGTGTAGGCTGACCTCACCTCTTAGCAGCTCTTCATGCGCACACACGGTCCTGACACACACCTCCTTGTTGATCACATACACCCTTCGCAAGCTGAGGAGAGAGGAACGGGGGTTACGGTGTGATATTGAACACTATATAAATCCACTGTCAATACCCTCATGGTAAAAACTAAGGTGCAGTAGCATACCTGTAGAAACAGAGGCTATTCAGACACTGTTTGCATGGCTTGTGAATAGAGTAGAGTCTGGTGCAGGGGTACTGCTCCTCTCGGCAATCTACACAACACAAAACAAGTGAGCCATGCAAGAAAATACATACAACCCTATAGATATCGCAATAATACTTCACCACAAAGCCAATCATTCATCAACCACTTTACACACGGGCCCTCCCTTCCTCTCTCTCTTTCCCTATGTTTCTTACCTAGGGGGCCAGGTTCTGTAGGCTCTGTCTCTGGCTCTGGAAAACAAAATAGAAACTCAACTCCCATTGAAATGGAATACTTCTGTTAATGTGACAAAAGAACATGACAGTGGGGGTAGATGTTGAACTGTAGATAATACATGTTGAAGAGTAGATCATTGTTGAACAGTAGATAATGAGAGGTGGGCGTATGTACCAGATGGACCAGGACGTTCTGGCTCAGGGAATGGTCGAGGACCATGTAACAGGACCTGCTGCTGGACATCCGTGTCAGGATTCTCTGACAGGGAGAGAAAGAGAGTTTTCAGTACATCATCAAAAGGCAGAGAAGCTTTCTACATCAGTTTATCAAAACTACGTTTTTATCAAAACTGATGATACTACCAGAGTAATATAGGTAACAAGCTCACACAAGTATCTTACCAGGAAGATAATCAGGGCCATAGTCCTCTGTGAAGCAAAATGAACAACGGTACAGTATGAGATATGCTTTCAGACAGACAGACAGACAGACAGACAGACAGACAGACAGACAGACAGACAGACAGACAGACAGACAGACAGACAGACAGACAGACAGACAGACAGACAGACAGACAGACAGACAGACAGACAGACAGACAGACAGACAGACAGACAGACAGACAGACAGACAGACAGACAGACACACACACACACACACACACACACACACACACACACACACACACACACACACACACACACACACACACACACACACACACACACACACACACACACACACACACACACACACACACACACACACACACACACACACATACATACATACATACATACATACATACATACATACATACATACATACATACATACATATATACATACATACATATATACATACATGACCAGATGACTAACAGAGATCTACTCAAGCACAGTGGGGATTTCACATAAAACGCTGCAAGTGTTGTGAGCGTATAACATCGACCACCTGCTTTAAAAATTGAGAGGAAATGTATTGGAGATTGTCTTTATGCATTACTTCATATTCAAGATGTTAGCAAATGATGAAATAGTAAGTGGTATTTACAAAAGACTAGTGACATTATTTACACTACATGACCTTCTTGTCGAACATCTCATTCCAAAATCATGGGCATTAATATAGAGTTGGTCCCCCTTTGATGCTATAACAGCCTCCACTCTTCTGGGAAGGCTTTCCACTAGATGTTGGAACATTGCTGCAGGGACTTGCCTCCATTCAGCTACAAGAGCATTAGTGAGGTCGGGCACTGATGCTGGCTCGCAGTCGGCGTTCCAATTCACCCCAAAGGCGTTCGATGGGGTTGAGGTCAGAGCTCTGTGCAGGCCAGCGATCTCGACAAACCATTTCTGTATGGACCTCGCTTTGTGCACGGGGGCATTGACATGCTGAAACATGAAAAAGAGCCTTCCCCAAACTGTTGCCACAAAGTTGGAAGCACAGAATCGTTTACAATGTCAATGTATGCTGTAGCGTTAAGATTTCCCTTCAATGGAACTAAGGGGCCAAGCCTGAACCATTATTCCTTCTCCACCAAACTTTACAGTTGGCACTATGCATTGGGGCAGGTAGCGTTCTACTGGCATCCACCAAACATAGATTTGTCCGTCGGACTGCCAGATGGTGAAGCGTGATTCATCACTCCAGAGAACGCGTTTCCACTGCTCCAGAGTCCAATGGCGGCGAGCTTTACACCACTCCAGCCGACGCTTAGCATTGCACATAGTGATCTTAGGCTTGTGTGCGGCTGCTTGGCCATGAAAACCCATTTCATGAAGCTCCTGATGAACTGTTATTGTGCTGGCGTTGCTTCCAGAGGCAGTTTGGAACTCGGTAGTGTGTTGCAACCAAGGACAGACAATTTTCATGAGCTACACACTTCATCAGTCGTCGGCCCCGTTCTGTGAGCTTGTGTGGCCTACCACTTTGCGACTGAGCTGTTGTTGCTCCTAGAAGTTTCCACTACACAAAAACAGCACCTACAGCTCACCAGGGCAGCTCAAGCAGGGCAGAAATTGTACAAACTGACTTGTTGGAAAGGTGGCATCCAATGACGGTGCAACTTTGAAAGTCACTGAGCTCTTCAGTAAGGTCATTCTACTGCCACTGTTTGCTATGGAGATTGCATGGCTGTATGCTCAAATCTATACACCTGTTGTTGTCGCTGAACACACTAATTTGAATGGGTTTCCAAATACTTTTGTATATATAGTGTATTTATTTGTATTTTACTTATTTTATACTCATTTTACCAGGTAAGTTGACTGAGAACACATTGTCATTTACAGCAACAACCTGGGTAATTGTTACAGATGAGAGGAGGGGGAGGAATGAGCCAATTGGAAATGTATAAGGGTTTCTCTCTCCTCCTCACTGTCAGTCTACCTCCACACAGAACCCACGGCCCAGCGTCGTCCGGATTGGGCCGGGGTAGGCCGTCATTGTAAATAAGAATTTGTTCTTAACTGACTTGCCTAGTTAAATAAAGGTTACATTTAAAAATGTAATTTAAAATAGAGAGCAACCATGAGAGTCTTCCTACTGCTCTCCATGCCACACACAGGACATGAAATGTTTCCATCTACCTGGTCAAATTGAACATTTGACATGGTATACCCTCAGGGCAGGTAGACAAAAGACGTGAAAAATGACCAAATGTGGTGAGACAGTACTGAGTCACGGTATGTTTGTACACATGGACAGATAGTGTAATAATGACATGGATGAACTCACCCAGGAAAGGAAAGGGTTCTTGGTAGAGTGGGGGCTGGGCTAGCAGAAGGACTGTTGAGGCAAAGTTAGCTAAATGTTTAGGCAAAGGTGCTGGACAAGTGTTTTGTGGTGGTGCTAAGCACAATGTGAAAAACAGTATTGTATAGAATGAGTATTAGGTTGGTCTATTGTTATGCGTACACTACAGTAGAGTTGTGTATGTTGTGTATATTATGTAGTGTTCAGTGTGCTAGACTCACCTGGCATGGAGAGCAGTAGGAGGACTCTCATGGTCGCTTTCTGTGTTGGAGGTAGACTGACACTGAGGAGGAGGGAGAAGACCTTAAACATTGTCAAATGAGTTACTGATTCCAAGTGATATAGAGAGATCTGTCACATAGTGTTTACGTGTCATATATGTATTTCTATGTCGCTTTTCAGAATCTTTACCCATGGGCCTCTTGTCTTTTCCCTTCCATCTCTCCTGTCTTGCATTCTAGCCTCACCTCTTCCCTTTCCCTGGACTCACCGCTCCTCCGCCTCCTCCACTCTCTCCTTCATTCTGCCCTCCCCTGGCCCCAAAAAGTCAGGGGGGAAAAGGAAAACTTGGACAGAAAGAATGTGGCACGTCTGTCTTTCTTAACAATCCCTCTGTTTTTCTTCTTTTCTCTGTTCCACTGCGAAATGCTCTAAAGCAGACAGACCAGTGGCTAAATTCCAGGAAAATAACCACTGAGCCCCTCCACTCCACCCTCCCCCATCTTCTATATCCCTCTCTCCACGTCTCTCATTTTCCCTCTGTCACCCTCTGTCATTTCCCTTAACCACTCCACCCTCCCCCATCTTCTATATCCCTCTCTCCACATCTCTCATTTTCCCTCTGTCACCCTCTGTCATCTCCCTTAACCACTCCACCCTCCCCCATCTTCTATATCCCTCTCTCCACGTCTCTCATTTTCCCTCTGTCACCCTCTGTCATTTCCCTTAACCACTCCACCCTCCCCCATCTTCTATATCCCTCTCTCCACGTCTCTCATTTTCCCTCTGTCACCCTCTGTCATTTCCCTTAACCACTCCCCCTTACCTCTCTCTCTCTCTCTCTCTCTCAAGCAGAGCACTTTTCTTGTAGAATGAGCACTGCTTCTGCTTAACTGTACTGCACACAATCAGACAGTCCAGCTTATGTGGGTTTTGTGCACTTATCATGTGATCATCAGTGTGTGTATGTGTGAGTGTCATCACATATGTTTCATATTATGAGGTGTGTGGCCTACATGTGCATATGATTGGATGTAATGTGTGAGTGTACATGTATGTATGAAGGTATATGTCACCAAAGTGTGTGTGTGTGTGTTCAGACATTCCTCTTGTGCATCACAGTGGCTATTGGAAACCATATGTTTTCACAGCACACATCTGGGAGCTATTACACCCCCCTCCTCAACCCCATTTCATTTCTCCCCCCTCCCCAGCCCTCCCTGACTCCCTCCCCCAAAGCATAAGGACTTGGGAACAATGCCAACATGAAAGGGGAGAGCCCTGTCTCTCCTTATCCTTCCTCTCATTCCTACTAAACACAGTTTGTTTGTTTTCAAGCGCTATGTAAAAAAGAAAGTGCATATAATTTCCCTCCATCTCTCCTCCTAGCTCTAATCCCCTCTCCCTCTTCTTCTAATACTCTTTAATAGCCCTCATTCATTTTCTCCTTTTCCTCTGTTTTATTTATGTTGGCCAGCCCCTCTCCATTGTATTGTCATGGCCCCCAGCAATAACCCCACCCCCTGGAGTGCAGATAGCCCCATCCAGTATAAACAGACGACCAATAAACAACCTCAAGTTAGTTTAGAACAATCTTCAAGTAAAGTACCATTCTGAATAAATTAAATTATTAAAATACTTGTCAAATAACTACATTCCATTAGACTCAACCATGTCGTGAATTGCAAGGAAAATACCAGTTTATAGAGTTCACAGGTCACCACTGTTTGAATTGACCCTACTATTATTGAACTTGGAGAGTTTGCGTGATTTGATAAAAGTTGTAGAGGTTGGCTATAACTTCCAGTACTGATGATGGATACATACTGTACATGCATATTTCAAATAACTTTAACCATGACAAATTGTTAAAAACTCCACAACTCTATAGCCTACCTACTACTCCCTTTGAAGTCAAAGTAGTACAACTCCCTTTGAAGTCCTTTGAAGTCAAATATTAAAATAAATCAAAATAAGCACACATGATTACAAATACATTTATGCTATGTTTTTGCAATTATTTAATATTTGTACATATTCGTTTTAACTTGCATCAATTTGTAGCTCTTACCTCTCGTTAATTCTCTTTTCTCCGGCGATCCGCAAGTCTCATGCGTCCGTCTTCAGCGCTGTCTGACCGAGCGCCACATTGTAACGCCCCGCCTTCAAGCCCCCCTCCCCGCCTATGTCTGTCCCATCGCCCACTCCCGCCAATCACAGTCAGGAGACCATGGCACTGACTGACTGCACAAAAACCCCCTAACCCTTCAGGATGGATAAATTGGTTTGAAAGCAGTAGACATGATTGATTCTAGTGGCCCATTTTCTTCTCCCTTTTCACTACGAGGGTACATATCTCTACTCTAGGATTAGTCTGTGAAAGGCTGACACCTACAGGACATGGATTGCAATTCCATACACGTATATGACAGTACACTAGCCTAGTGGGTCAATTTCTGCAACAAAAGTGATGAAGCACGAGTGCTCCACTGTTTTGGTTCTCTGGTTAACACGCTGTATACAGCGTAAATCGAACTGGTGCAAATGTGCAGATACTGTGTGACAGCAAAGTGTTGCATCTCGCTCATCTCAATATCTCTGGTGCTGCCCCTGGCAACATCATTTTGCGGAGTCCACCTTTAAAAAGCTAAACACAAACTGCAGGACTGACAACCAGAACAAAGCAAGGCTTTATTGTTGTGTTGAGCTGATCCTAAAACCCATCAACATTTTAATGCTGTACATGATTCTTCTTCAGCACTCCACAATGAATGTGATGTTAAAAATGACTTTTAACAAAATAGTATAGGACAGACAGCACGTTTGATCACAAGCAGGCATAATAACCAGGGATACAACGGCAGGCATTAAAGCATTATATTTATTACACATTAAAACAAAGACTCCCGTTATATATACACACAGTTGAAGTCGGAAGTTTACATATACTTAGGTTGGAGTCAATTAAACTCGTTTTTCAACCACCACAAATTTCTTGTTAATAAACTAGTTTTGGCAAGTCGGTTATGACATCTTTGTGCATGACAAGTAATTTTTCCAACAATTGTTTACAGACAGATTATTTCACTTAAACCAAAATTCCAGTGGGTCAGAAGTTTACATACACTAAGTTGACTGTGCCTTTAAACAGCTTGGAAAGTTCCAGAAAATTATGTCATGGCTTTAGAAGCTTCTGATAGGCTAATTGACATCATTTGAGTCAATTGGAGATGTACCTGTGGATGTATTTCAAGGCCTACCTTCACACTCAGCGCCTCTTTGCTTTACATCATGGGAAAATCTAAAGAAATCAGCCAAGACCTGGTGGTCCCGTGTGGCTCAGTTGGTAGAGCATGGTGTTTGCAACGCCAGGGTTGTGGGTTCGATTCCCACGAGGGACCAGTACGGAGAAGAAAAAAAAAAAGGAAAAAAAATGTATGAAATGTATGCATTCACTACTTAAGTTGCTCTGGATAAGAGTGCCTGCTAAATGACTCAAATGTAAAAAAAATGGTAGACCTCCACAAGTCTGGTTCATCCTTGGGAGCAATTTCCAAATGCCTGAAGTCACATTCATCTGTACAAACAATAGTACGCAAGTATAAACACCACACTGCTCAGGAAGGAGATGTGTTCTGTCTCCTAGAGATGAACGTACTTTGGTTCGAAAAGTGCAAATCAATCCCAAAACAACAGCAAAGGACCTTGTCAAGATGCTGGAGGAAACAGGTACAAAAGTATCTATATCCACAGTAAAACAAGTCCTATATTGACATAACCTCAAAGGCCACACAGCAAGGAAAAAGCCACTGCTCCAAAACCACAAAGACAGACTATGGTTTGCAACTGCACATGGGGACAAAGATTGTACTTTTTGGACAAATGTCCCCTGGTCTGATGAAACAAAAACAGAACTGTTTGGCCATAATGACCATTGTTATGTTTGGAGGAAAAAGGGGAAGGCTTGCAAGCCGGAGAACACCATCCCAACCGTGAAGCACGGGGGTGGCAGCATCATGTTGTGGGGGTGCTTTGCTGCAGGAGGGACTGGCGCACCTCACAAAATAGATGGCATCATGAGGTAGGAAAATTATGTGGATATATTGAAGCAAAATCTCAAGACATCAGTCAAGAAGTTAAAACTTGGTCGCAAATGGGTCTTCCAAATGGACAATGACCCCAAGCATACTTCCAAAGTTGTGGTAAAATGCCTTAAGAACAAAGTCAATGTATTGGAGTGGCCATCACAAAGCCCTGACCTCAATCCAATAGAAAATTTGTGGGCAGAACTGAAAAAGTGTGTGCGAGCAAGGAGGCCTACAAACCTGACTCAGTTACACCAGCTCTGTCATGGAGGAATGGCCAAAATTCACCCAACTTATTGTGGGAAGCTTGATGAAGGCTACCCGAAATGTTTGACACAAGTTAAACAATTTAAAGCAATGCTACCAAATACTAATCGAGTGTGTAAACTTCTGACCCACTGGGAATGTGATGAAAGAAATAAAAGCTGAAATAAATCATTCTCTACTATTATTCTGACATTTCACATTCTTAAAATAAAGTTGTGATCCGAACTGACCTAAGACAGGGAATTTTTACTAGGATTAAATGTCAGGAATTGTGAAAAACTGAGTTTAAATGTATTTGGCTAAGGTGTACGTTAACTATATAGAGTTGAAGTAGGAAGTTATGATGGACGAGCAGATCATATACATATTTCTTGTCTGTGAATCCATCACCCTCAACTCAAACCCACCCACACCAGACCAAACAATGGGAATGAACCAAGGAAAGCACCATCATTCTAGTGAAGTATGCAGGCCATGTCTCACATCTCTCCCTCCCTCCCTCCCAACCGTTGCCTTGGAGTCCAATGTCGTGCTGGAGTGTGGAGTTGGTGAAGTTCAAAAGTGTGCAGGCCCAGCAGATCTCACTTGTAGGGCATCTTAATTGTAGATTAATTTAAAGGGGGGGGGGGGGTCATCAAGGGTCATGACCCCAGAGTTCAAGCAACAGCTGATTTCTTCTCCTTGTAAGTGGCCATCATCTTCTTAATCTCTGCAATCGCCTTCCCTGGGTTCAGGCCCTGTAAGAGTAGGAGAGAGGTGATGAGTTTGACAACAATGAGAAAGTAGAAGTGAGTGCTAGTGAGCAGTGAAGTTTACCCTTAGAAGGGAGGAGTAATGTTTATTAGTCCGAGGTTACCTTGGGGCAGGTCTTAGTGCAGTTCATGATGGTGTGACAGCGGTAGAGAGAGAAAGGATCCTGCAGCTTGGAGAGACGCTCCTCTGTGAACTCATCTCTCGAGTCGATCATCCAACGGTAGGCCTGGAGAAGGACAGACATGTGAGCTCACAAACAGTCCAAGGTGCATACGCAACTCTGAATCAAACTAGTCAGACTAGTCTAAACTCATACACAAAAGCACAGGCCTGCATTAGGACAGCAGGTCCCAGGTACTTGTCTCCATTCCACCAGTAGCTGGGGCAGCTGGTGCTGCAGCACGCACACAGGATACATTCATACAGCCCGTCCTGGCAGGGAGAGACAGGACAGTAAGAAAGAGGGCACAGAAGACATTTTGACAAAATGGACACAGTTGCAGCACACTGTTCAACCATCTAAATTCTGCTCATTGTCAATGAACCAGAAGTAATTTGGGTGTACCAGTTTTTGTCTGTCCTCCACAGTCTGATGGTACTGTTCCTTTCCCTCATTTGTCTCATCCTTCTTCTTCAGGTAGGGCTCAATTGACTTGTACTGAGCATAGAAATGACTCATGTCCTGCAACCAAAACAACGCCATCACAAACTCACTCCAATTTTAATGTGGGATTGACAATTAAAATAATACAGCCAGTTTGTGACAAGCTTGTATGAAATGATGATACTCACAGGGACCAGATCTTTAACCACATACATGTGTGGCAGAGGGTAGATCTTGGTAGCCTTTCTGGTGTTGGTGTCAATCTTGTTCAGACAGGCCAGTGTGTTGCCTCCATTGATGTTCATTGCACAGGATCCACAGATACCTGCACCATAGCAAACACATACAAACAACACATACAAACACTGCCTTACTCACATTATATGAAGTTGCAAAAGGAACGGATCCGTGTTATTATTCCTTGACTGGGGCATATCCATTGGAGGATAGTCAGTCACAAGAATACACCTAGCTGATCTGGTATCACCCCTGGACAACCTGTTCTAAGATAATTCCATCCTGGACACTTTCCAACCTTGACGCCATCTAAATCCCTAACGTAACAAGAACACAGTAAACCAACATTTAAGAACACTAATCCCAGCTCTTCTCTCACTCCCCAAAGAACATTAGTGATTCACCACTAGAATCATTTCAACCATTTCCTCTATTCATCACTATCCCCAAAATAACCCTACTTCCCTCCACACACACTGACCCTCTCTGCAGGAGCGACGGAAGGTCAGAGTGCCGTCCATCTCATTCTTTATCTTGATGAGGGCGTCCAATACCATGGGGCCACAGCTGTGGAAAGGAGGGAAGCAGACAGTCCACTTATTGTTAAGAACCACATCTGTCCACTGAAGATGTATGAGAACAGGATTGACACCTATATACTGAACAAAAATAGGCCCACCCACTTGGGAGCAAGGCCCAGCCAATCAGAATTGGTTTTTCCCCACAAAAGGCCTTTATTACAGACAGAAATACAGCTAAGCACCCCTTCAGACAATCCCACAGGTGAAGAAGCCGGAAGTGGAGGCCGTGGTTACACGTGGTCTGCGGTTGTGAGGCCGGTTGGACGTACTGCCATATTCTCTAAAACGACGTAAGAGGCGGCTTATGGTAGAGAAATTAACATTCAATTATCTGGCAACAGCTCTGGTGGAAATCCCTCCAGTCAGCATGCCAATTGCACACTCACTCAAAACTTGAGATATCTGTGGTATTGTGTTGTGTGACAAAACTGCCATTTTAGAGTGGCCTTTTATTGTCCCCAACACAAGGTGCACCTGTGTAATGATCATGCTGTTTAAATCAGCTTCTTGATATGCCACACCTGATTATCTTGGAAAATGCTCACTCTCAGGGATGTAAACAAATTAGTGCAAAAACATTTTTGAGAAATAAGCTTTTTGTGCGTATGGACAATTTATTGGATCTTTTATTTCAGCTTATGAAACATGGGACAGCGACTTTACATGTTGCGTTTATATTTTTTCTTCAGTATAGTACACAAATTCATACTATGATAGTACTCCAGGGTATTTTTGTCATAATGCCTCATTGCCAGAACTGAGCCAACAGGATTGGACAGATGGAGAAAGAACAGGAAGAGGACTGGGAACCTGTCCAGAGTATCAGGGTTATCCTCCTTAATTCCATATGAAGGGTGCTGATGATTCCCTCTCGAACAAATCCAATTTTATTTGTCACATGCACCGAATACAACAGGTGTATACTTTACCTTGAAATGCTTACATACAAGCCCTTTCCCAACAACGCTGAGTAAAAAAAAGGAATAAAAGGAAATGGCACAGTAAAATAACAATAACGAGTCTATATACAAACAGTACTCCATCACCACCAAACACAAGGGGAGGTCTGTACTAAAAAGATCTGAAACTGTGATAAATTACAAAGTGCCTGTTCCAATAATCTAATGGAAGTGTTCAACTGATAAGGCGGGCTGTACTCACGTGTTGAGATCAATCTCAAAGGTCTGCATGCGGGGCTTGTCCCCCACCGTGTCTGGGTCCCAGCGGTACACCTGGAACTTCTTGACTCTGGGCTGGGGTGCTGTGGCCGCCGCTGTCTGGGCGTACCGAACCGCCTGAAGTAACAGAGGAGGAGAGAGAATGAGGACTGCTTAGCCTGTCTGTCACGAACCACATTACAAGCTGTGGGATAGAACAAGTTCTTCATGAATGATGACTCAATGCTCCTGGTAGAAGAATGTGTATTGGCAGCGTTGAGTGTATACACAACATTAAGAACACCTGCTTGACCAGGTGAAAGCTATGATCCGTTATTGATGTCACTTGTTAAATCCACTTCAGAATCACTGTAGATGAAGGGGAGGAAACAGGTTCCAGAAGGATTTTTAAGCCTTGAGACATGTTTTGTGTATATGTGCCATTCAGAGGACGAATGGGCAAGACAAAAAAGGTAAGTGCCACTGAACAGGGTATGGTAATAGGTGCCAGGCGCACCAGTTTGTGTCAAGAACTGCAACGCTGCTGGGGTTTTAATGCTCAACAAATCCTTCTTTAACCTCTCTTCTCCCCTTCATCGACACTGATTAAAGTGGCTCTAACAAATGATCCCTTATTGATGTCAAAACTTTCACCTGGTCTGTCTGTCATGGAAAGAGCAGGTGTTCTTAATGTTATATATATATATATATATATATATACATATATATATACACACACACACACACATACACTTATATATGTGATCATATATAAATGTAAACAGGGTTTGAAATTATTATGTTTAGTTAAATATCTGCTTGGGCTTTTTGCAGTCTACAAACTATTTGTAATTATGTTCCGGCCCCCTGAATATACGCTAAAGAAAATATCTTCAGCCCATGGCTAAATCTAGTTGATGATCCCTGGTATATATATATATATAAGGTATACTGGGGTATTTTGAAATACCCATGGTTTGTTTCTCAATATATATATATATATAAGCAACAGATGAATCAAGATCAAACAACATTCTAACACATTACAATGAAACTGTCCAGTGTGTGTGACAATAAGTATTTTTATTTTGTACTCTTTTGTTTACTAGCTAGGTAATGTAATCTAACTACTAAGTAATGTTCCCAGATATAGTGATGAAAGGTAGCTAGTTAAATACTCAAGTGACAGCACTGACAACTAACATTAGTACCTAGGAAGGACAGGTGTAGCTTTTAGTGTTCCTGAGTTTACGGTGGCAGTGACAAAAAGAGCAATGGATAATTTACATGTTTACACAATGGAGTTGCTGGCCATACTTTTGGCTGCAGAGTGGGTGGAGGATTTGAGGACAGACAGGAATATTCATCTTCTCTGAATCCAGTGCAGCACTGATGAGCTTAAATTAATTTGTGTCTCAGAGCAGACTGTATCATATGAGGTTTTGTCATGCTTGACTAGTGTGAGAAAGATGGGGTTATTTGTGATGTTCCTCTGGGTCCCAGCTCATGTGGGAGCAGAGGGGAATCAGGAGGTGGATGTTAACACCAAGCAGGCTCTTAAACATCCTAATGTTGAGATGGAATTGTCAATCAGTAAAGCAGAAACCAAGGAGTTGATAAAAAAAGTGGCTAAAGACAAATGGAAAGATTTGTGGAACAGGGAGGGAAAGGGAAGACACCTGCATAAGATGCAGGGAGGTCCTCAGGCCGAGAGAGGAAGGGAGGAAAGTGTACTCACAAGGCTGAGAATGGGACACACAGGCTCAAAAGTACATTGAAATTGGTAGGAAAACATCTGACTGGGAAGTGTGATCATTGTCAGGAAGAGATGGAGACAGTGGAACACATATTTCAGTGGCAGCAATATGGGAGAGAAAGAGATTGTTATTCGATTTAAGGAGTAATGGGGTTGAAGAGCCAATATTAAATTAACTGCTGGGGTTCATCTTCAGGGATGTAGTATTTAGTTATGCATTTCATTTCCTTTGACTTAAAGAATAACGGGTAGGATTCAGACCTTCCCTCAGTTCCGTCTCTGATTCACACTCCAGTCCAGTTGGAGGCGGTAATGCACCTTAAAGTTGGTTGCCAACCGCCATATAAAATCCACAGAAGAAGCCAAAAACTCAATTTAAATGTGAATCGATTCTCATTTGCTGTAATATTACGATTCTAGAAACATAAATCCCTCTACTTTAATATCACAAATAAGTTTACAAATTGAAAATATACAAGTACTGTACACTAACAGTTGCAACCATAGTATTTTTCAGTGACAACACGATTGTGGCGTACCTTCCATTTACACACAAGTGTTTGGAGACACAAATAGCTAATTAGCACAGGTAGTCCGACTTCCGTCTGTTTTCCGTAAACAAGCGCTGTAACATGGAAATATGGCCACGTGGGAACCCTAACCCTATAAAAAGGTGTGCAGTAATTGAACCTTTTTATTATTTCTCACCGATATGAAAGATACATTCCTTATAACTCCAAAACCATACGGAAAGCGATGGGTGTTCATGTTTAGAGTAAGCGTCGGGACTCTTAACAAAACATCCAAGATCAGAAGATATTATCGTCAAAAAGAGACACAGATGTTCCAGATATTTTACCGGATGTATAAATGTAAAGCATCCGGTTGGCGTTCCCACTCACTACCAATATGGTGATGAGAGGAAACGCAGTGGGATCAAATGGAGTGAGTTGGATTTTGGCCAACATTCTGATCTCCACACACTTTTCTGCTTCCAAAACTATCTTCTGTAACAAACAGTGGTTTGCATTGTGTAAACTTTAACCTTTGCCAAAGTTTCACAAAATTGCGTTGTTTAGGAGTGCAAGGGCGAAATGGGTTATTACACACGGGCACTTCATTCACTAAATGAAATATACAAATAAAATATTTCAACGCGCCAATAGGATTTCACTAGTTCGTGCTTGGCTCGGCACATCCCCTTGATTGTTCTGCCCACTATGATTAATTTGCTCCCATTGGAAACGACAGGCTCTGGTCGATCTTGGGTTAGTTATACAAATCTTTGCTAAAGCAATTGGTGTCTATTGGCTAGCTGACAAGCGCACGTCGTTCGAAACGATCAACAAACCGCATTAATTTATTAGGCAATTGTTCAAATGGACACAGTCTTAACACAGCCTTACCACCATTCCACTGCAAGAACGGAATGCCACGGTGCTACAACGACCCAAAGACGATAGACAAACGACCGACATCTTGCGCAATCTGTGTTTCTCTGACCTCTCTCTGGTATCTGCTATCCCCGAATGCACCGCGGTATTTCCTTTAATAAAAACTGATCTGTGATCAGTGTTAAACGTCTTTGGTTTTACCAAACTATGCAGATTTGCTAAAATTATATTTTATTGAATATTGTCACTGTATGATTGATTCGCAGATTAGATCATTTGCGCAACGCTGGGTACAAAGAGGCTTTCTGCATTGTAAACCCTCTTTACAATATACAGATGTCACAAATGATTGTGTCTGTTTAAATAAATGTACATGCACATACTATACACATGATATTCCACATGTTCAGTTTATGCCAAACAGTTGTTAGTAAACTAACAGAGTTTAACTTGATGTTTTGCTCAAACAAATGTGGGACCACTACACGCGTGCGTAGTCAGTGAAGTTGTCAGATAATATTTGAGAGCAACATTACAGCATTCGTCTCCTGTCCTATATTATTAAAATCATATAATCCAGTGAGGTTGGCAAAGGGAAAAACGACAGGATTGTAGCAAAAATCGTTAAAGGTGGTGTTTTTGACTTTATCTTGTTGTATCCGCAATCGTGGGCCTGATAGACATTAGGTTCAAGAAATTATCAGTAATGGACGGGTAAATTAGCTCTGTAGCCATTTAGCTTATTCTATTTAATTGACATTACAGAATTTACTTTGTATGCAACATTTACTCACCGTAGTGACTGTTTCACACTACAGGTAACTCATCAATTAACGTTATAGTTAGTTATGAAGCTTGCTAAAATGGTTACCTGACTAGTTACAGACGAAGCATTTGGCTAATTTAACAAAAAACTGCCTGCCACTCAGTTCAGGGCTAGCAACTCTCATTCCAAAGAGAGGACTGTTCCAATTTTAGGGCTGTTATAGATACACATAGGCCTACTCACCTCTTGCTGAGTTAGCTGGCAAGGTGGTTAAAAAAAACGAGTCTACTGATGACCCACCGGTGCGTCAATATAAGTAAAATAATACAAACATCCCTGTCAAAATCTGTAAATTTAAGGTAGAGATATGTTTTACATGGGCTTCGTCTCAATATGCCTATGGCGGCCTTCCGCATCTGCGGAGGTCATCATCAGCCAATTAACGTTAATAAACTAAAAACTAATGTACCTTTCCATTTGGGTTTAATTCTATTTTAATCCTGTAAAATCAGGGGATTAATTAAAATTGTGCAATATGGTTTAATGAATTTCAATTAACTTCCTGTATGGTCAGTTCAAATGAACTTGACCCCAAACAGCCCTGATACCCTTGTAGTGTGTTGTCACCCTTTTTGCCCTTTCCTATCATCTGTATTTCTCTTCTCCTATCTGTGTGTCCATCAACATTTCAGAGGTAGAAAGAACAGATGCTAGAGGCTGGCAGTACGAAGGGCCTTTGTATATGCCACCAAGGCTCTCAAGATCAAACGACGTAACATGCGTATGGTAAGAGCATGCTCAGAATTATAGCCATGTCATTGATACACCTAATTTGAAGGTGTAGCTATGCTATACCCTGAATCTATATGTGCACCCTTACATGTCATCAAGATCACTCCTCTGTCATTATCATGTGCTTATGATAAATCAGCTACATGTAGATGTGTGCTATTGTGAGTGAGAACCTAAAACAATGCTTTTCACCAGCTATGGATCACACGCATTGCGGCTGCATCACGGGAGCACAGCATGAAGTACCCCACCCTTATGCACAACCTGGTGAGGGTCAGTACAGTAGGCCAACAGCAGGGATCATCAACTAGATTCAGCCACGGGACAATTATTTTTCTGGAGCGGAGGGTCAGGGGGCCGGGATATAATTACAAATAATTTGCAGACTGCAAATTAACCACAGGAAGCCCAAACAGATATAACATTTGACTAAAACATCATTTCAAACCTAGTTTACATTTGTATATGATCACATATACACTAGTATGTGGACACCTGGTCATTAAAGATCTCATTTCAAAATCATGGGCATTCATATGGAGTTGGTCCCCCCCTTTGCTGCCATAACAGCCTCCACTCTTCTGGGAAGGCTTTCCACTAGATGTTGGAAGATTGCTGCTGGGACTTGCTTCCATTCAGCCACGAGTATTAGTGAGGTTGGGCACAGACGTTGGGCGATTAGGCCTGGCTCGCAGTCTGTGAGCTTGTGTGGCCTACTACATGCTACTACTTGCTCCTAGACGTTTCCACTTCACAATAACAGCACTTACAGTTGACCGGGGCAGCTCTAACAGGGCAGAAATTTGTTGGAAAGGTGACATCCTATGACAGTGCGACATTGAAAGTTACTGAGCTCTTTAGTGCGGGCCATTCAACTGTCAATGTTTGTCTATGGAGATTGCATAGCTGTATGCTCGATTTAATACACCTATCAGCAATGGGTGTGGCTGAAATAGCAGAATCCACTAATTTGAAGGGATGTCCACATACTTTTGGCCAGTTAGTGCATCTCATGTATAGTTGTGCATGCATGGGAATACTTTGGAACAGATTTCAAAAATGTAAATCACTTGGAGCTGATTTGCTGGTGTTTTTACAGTCATGTCCAACTAAAAAATTAAATAAAAGTTGGGGGGCCAAATAAAATCTCCCACGGGCCACCAGTTGGAGAACACTGGCCTACAGTATGTCTTAACCTTGTTACCACACTATCTCTCGGTTCCAGCTTGTGATAATTCAGTACAGCTCTGTAAGGCATGTTTGTTCCCAAGGTTTGATTTACAATGTTGCTCCAGCTCACAACCACATGCAATCAGAGCACAGCAGACACTTATCGTAGAACAGA
Organism: Salmo trutta; assembly: GCF_901001165.1. Classification (NCBI taxonomy): domain Eukaryota; kingdom Metazoa; phylum Chordata; class Actinopteri; order Salmoniformes; family Salmonidae; genus Salmo; species Salmo trutta. The sequence continues at coordinate 34,168,581 of NC_042972.1, read as the reverse complement.
AAAACCTTAGCTGGAGGGGATTCACTGAAAATTGAAAATATTATTAACAAATATGGATGAATGGTACAACGTGAATGTTGTCACATGATTGTATATACTGAACTGTAAAAACCCTCTCATCCCATTCCTTAGTCCTTACTGTTGTTTCTCAGATCCTCTCTCACCCTTTCCTAGGATCACCTAAGATTTGTGTCCATCCCTCCTCTTCTCTCCCCTTACAGAGTAGTGTTCTGAGCGACCTTGCCATCACAGAGCCTAAGTCATTCCTGTCTCTTGCAAAGCTGGTCAGGGCGAGGCAACAGGAGGGATTCGGTGCAGCGTTAGGCGATGGCAAAGAGCCTCCTGGTGTCGTTTCACGCATCATCACACTACAGTGATCTATCCACCTCCTCCATAGACAATTGCAATTGACTCCATACCACCTCTTTGCTGATCTCAGCAAGGGCCCACACATCCAATAACCCAGTTTCCTTACTAGCAATACGACCAACACAGTGCTGCCCTGCCACCATTCTACTCCCTTTCTGAATCATGGCTGCTGGAGAGATGCTGACGTAATCCCTCCACACCTCACTCAATATGATAGTATTCATAGGAGAGGTTTGACTGACTGGGAGGAATACTTGGCCTTCATTTGTAATGCCTTGTGTCTATGTACATATGTGTGATTGTGTGTTTGCCTGTTTTCCTGTAAAAAATGTGGAAAATCATTGTCTAGTAAATAAAACATTTAGCTACTTATTCAGTGTTCTGATGTTGTTGCTAATATTACAAATATTACAAAAAAAATGATGCACTTTCTCCTCGAGAGATGACTCAATTTAGGGTTTTCATGACGGACTACTAAAGGACTTCACCTAAGCAAGATAATTTTAAATTACTGTCCCAAGTAATTGTGGTACTGTTTCATAGACTGTTATTAAGTATTTAGTTCCTGTCAATTAATTTGTTCAAGGAGAACGTTTTGAAAAGATTCAGGTTTCCCTGAAATGCTACTGCAATGTATTACTTAAATCTAAACAGCTCTCAGTGTAAGCTTATGAAAAATGCAATGAATTTAAAATGCGTTCTGTTGACAGAAGTACAAAAAAACTCCGCAAATGATGCAACTATCACATTCATTGTCTCAAATGGCCTTCCAGTGTTGTTATTCAGGGTCATTATAAGACTTACGTTTTGGACCACTGCGGCTACCATAGCCTCTTACCGCTGGGCTATACGTTTGATCTTAACAAAGGACAACCAATGAGAGGAATAGTATTTTCCTAAACCAATCAGCACGAGTGTCCTTCAGGAGAAAAAATATATATTTCTTGTGATTGTTCAAAGACGGCAGCAAGTGTAGTGACAGACTGCCAAGCCGGATCACCTCCACCTGCCTTGGCCAGCAGTTTATTTTCTGTTTTCCGTAACATGTCCTGGTTGTTCGGCCTGAATAAGGGGCAGCCTGAGGCGCCCTCGGAATTCCCAGTTCCACCGCCTCCACGGGTTGGCAGCTCCGGTGGTGGTGGCGATAAACCCAAGGACAAATGGAGAGAGCGGCCCAGGCGGTAAAAGAGCTCGACAAGTCTCGTAAGTGTCTTGCATGATAACTAGATTATATAGGACTGTATAACTAGTAGCTAGCTAGAAACATATTTGTAATCATTAAAGAAAGAGCGATGCACCCGCAGCATGCTTTACAGCCTCAGCAGTGATGCTGATGCAACACCGGCGGGTGTCTTGACAGCGTAATGTCCTAGCTAGTTTCCACGGGTATCTATCTAGTTAATTAGTCTTCATGACAGCTATCAGTAGGATAACACTATAGTAAACGAGAATGACATGTATCACATAGCACGTTGTGCTGCACATTTTCATTCATGTTGGAAGTTGATCGAGAGTGCATTACATTTACGTCATTTAGCAGACGCACTTATCCAGAGCGACTTACAAATTGGTGCATTCACCTTATGATATCCAGTGGAACAACCACTTTACAATAGTACATCGATATCTTTTTTTTTTGGGGGGGGGGGGTTAGAAGGATTACTTTATCCTATCCCAGGTATTCCTAAAAGAGGTGGGGTTTCAGGTGTCTCCGGAAGGTGGTGATTGACTCCGCTGTCCTGGCGTCGTGAGGGAGCTTGTTCCACCATTGGGGTGCCAGAGCAGCGAACAGTTTGGACTGGGCTGAGCGGGAACCGTGCTTCCTCAGAGGTAGGGGGGCCAGCAGGCCAGAGGTGGATGAACGCAGTGCCCTTGTTTGGGTGTAGGGCCTGATCAGAGCCTGAAAGTACGGAGGTGCCGTTCCCCTCACAGCTCCGTAGGCAAGCACCATGGTCTTGTAGCAGATGCGAGCTTGAGGTTCAAGGTGAAAGGTGCAAAGGGTATTCCTTCATACAGTTCAGTTTGCCAGATAGCTCTAGTTACATTACATTTAGTATAACTTAATTAAGCCAGGTTTAAAACCTTGTATTACATTATTTTCCAGAACATTGAGTTAATTTTTCTGGAACTTCTAATTAGTTTGAATATAGTCTACTGTCATTAAATTAAATGTATGTCCCTTTCCCTTGATGTTATTTCAGGTCATGCCAAAGAGGCCCTGGATCTGGCTCGCATGCAGGAGCAGTCTGTTCAGATGGAACATCAGACCAAAATCAAGGTACTGTTGCACTTAAACAAGGCACATGCAGAGTAATGTGTAGGACACCAAATACATTATACTATTAATCCAATATCTGATCATGCTATTTGTGTTCCCTCTGTGTGTGATGGTGGCAGGAGTATGAGGCAGCAGTGGAGCAGCTGAAGGGGGACCAGCTGCGTATTCAAGGGGAGGAGAGAAGGAAAACTGTCGGCGAGGAGACCAAGCAGCATCAATCGGTGAGAGAGCTGGTACTGAGAGGGTTTAGTGATACTGCAGAAGCGGTGATTGTGCAGTAGTATTCATTGTACTGCAGAGTATGGGGTCAATGATGGGCTCATAGCATGGATCATAATGCAGAGGTATGGGTAAACTGTAGAAGCAAGCATTTGCCCTGTAGTTGTTAGATGTCTTTGAGTTTGTAGAGAGTACAATTGTCGGTACGTTTAGAGCTTGAAATTGTTTGCACAATTCGCTTTAATTCTGAAACAGGCTACAATGAGAGATGGAGAGGAGCTTACATATAGGGGTTACATATCTGTCCACCAGAGGGTGACTAATGCGTTACTATGGTTACCGTCTCCTCTTATCCCTTTACAGAGAGCACAGTTCCAAGACAGACTTGCCAGACGTGGGTATGAGGAGCAACTCAAACAACAGGTAAGCCCAACTGCCATTAGCTGCAATGTCTACTCAGTCCTGTTTAGGCTAGAAAGAAGTAGAGTGAAAATGCTGTGTCCACCTGACTGAGTGTCGCCTCTCCTCTGTGTCCTCAGCAAGCCCTGGATGAGGACAACCTTCGCAAACAGGAGGACTCTGTGCTTAAACAGGAGGCTATGAGGAAAGGTACTGACCTCAGTCACACAGCCTCCAGGAATATGGTTCTGCTTCTATTTTCACTGGCCATTATAGCCATATGGGGTCTGGCAATCACAATGTGTATGGGATGATCAACGAGGGGGTATGTGTTCTGTAGAGAAATAATGCATGCTCTAGAATGCCCTTCAAGCCAATAAGAAGTGAGTATTCAACAATGCTATGGTAAAATGATGTTATATCCACTGATTTACCCGCTCCACATAGCAACAATCGAGCACGAGATGCAGCTGAGGCACAAGAATGAGCTGCTACGTGTAGAGGCAGAGTCCAAAGCACGTGCACGTGTTGAACGGGAAAACGCAGACATCATCCGCGAGCAGATCCGCTTGAAGGCAGCAGAGCACAGACACACTGTACTAGAGACTATACGGTGAGACAGACTTAGTGTATTACATTACAGACCATGCAGAAAGATACCATATTGGATACCTGACTTTCTCTGTATATTTCTGTAATTTCAGGACTGCAGGTGCTGTGTTTGGGGAAGGATTCCAGGCCTTTGTGTCAGACTGGGATAAAGTCACAGCTACGGTGAGACCTGCCTTCCACTCTACTTCCTCGTTTATGTTCATTAATACGCAAACTGCCAATGACTCCTAAATAAGTACCCGATATCTTAAAGGTTTATTTATATCTAAGCTGTTGTTGGAGCATCTCTAAATGTAGTGTATGTGTTCCCTCACACCACTAGGTGGCAGGACTGACCCTGCTGCCTGTGGGTGTATATTCTGCCCGGAACGCCACAGCTGTGGTAGGGTGCTACATTGAGGCCCGGCTCGGGAAGCCCTCATTGGTCAGAGAGACGTCTCGCATCACTGTGGCGGAGGCGATCAAGCACCCCATCAAGGTACAGCGGCCCTGCTGTGCATTGTATAAGTCCTGTGTCTGATGCTTTTTGTTGCAAGTAAATTAAGTTTGTTAAACACTTATGTCGAAGTACTATGAAGTGATGGTGAGGTGCATTTTCTTATTTTTCCTCTTATAGATTTCAAAGCGCCTGACAAGCAAACCTCAGGATGCCCTGGAGAGAGTAGTGCTCAGTGTGAGTACCAACACTCAGCACACACCTGAGCACCAGAGAGTCATACCTTATACAGTCTCAACACAACTATACCTGGGAGATATTATACCCAGTACATGTATTAAAGAGACATTCATAGAGAATGCTGTGTACACATGTTGTGTAGAGTGAATATATGTTTTTGCAGCCCTGCTTTGAGACAAAATGTTGATCTCCCTGATATGAATTATTCCCTCCACTCCCCACAGCCTAACTAGAAGAGCGTGTACATAACATCGCCATAGCAACTAGGAACACACGGCAGAACAAGGGGCTCTACAGGAACATCCTCATGTACGGCCCCCCAGGTACTGGCAAGACCCTCTTCGCTAAAGTAGGCCACTTTGACAAAAGGTGTTATGTTGGTAACTGTCTCTCTGTGGTTTGAGTAGAAGCTAGCCGTGCACCCTGGGATGGACTATGCCATCATGACGGGTGGAGATGTGGTGCCCATGGGCCGTGAGGGCGTCACCGCCATGCACGAAGTCATTGACTGGGCCAACACCAGTCGCCGTGGGTATGCTACCCTCACTAGCAGTACTATCATACTACTGATAGAACTTAATGTAAATGTAACCATGATATAACCATGTAACGTAAGTATCTACATAATATACATTTTAACTTGCCAGCTGCACTGGTCTTAATTCGTTCTCTGTATATCATTCCAAGTGCCTGTCTGTTTATGGCTAATGCCATCCTGTGTCCTGTCTGACAGCCTATTGCTGTTTGTTGATGAAGCCGATGCATTTCTTCACAAAAGAGCTACTGTAAGTGTGTTGTGTACAACCTGGGATCAAATACGTATGCATTTGAGTATCTGGTATTTAAAATACCTTTTTCTGTGTGTTTGAGTATTTTAAAATACACAGGCCAAAACAATAACTTTTATTAGAGTATTTGAATGGTTATTTGTAAAAAATAAAATGAGTACTCTACCAAATTGTATTTTCAAATACTTATCTTAAATACTATTTTCAAATATCTGGATTAAATGCATGGGAGTGTATTTGAGTATTTTCCAAGTGTATTTCCAAATAAAGTAAAATATTCAACTACTTGCATTTTCAAATATAAGATATCTGAGTACTTACTTCGAATGTATTTGAGATTTGAAATACTGTTTGAACCCAGGTATTTGTACCTCCCTGTATTGAAATGATAGCGAAACCAAAACGATGATCTTGTCGAAATATTGGAAAATAAAATTCAAGGTTTGTGTCTTTTTGTTTGCAGGAGAAGATCAGTGATGAGCTCAGAGCAACTTTGAATGTATTCCTGTAGCTCACTGGAGAGCAGAGCAACAAGTCAGTCCTCATTCACTCTAAATTCACCATATCTACACCCTGAATTCTGATGTACAAACTTCCTCAAATACCACAGCATTCTAACCCTAATAGCCCACTGGTTTGTTGTCTTCCTCCAGGTTCATGATGGTGCTGGCTAGTAACCAGCCGGAGCAGTTTGACTGGGCCATCAACGACCGCATTGATGAGATAGTCAACTTTGCTCTGCCGGGTCCTGATGAGAGGCTGGTGCGCCTGTACTTTGACAGATACGTGCTTGAGCCTGCCACAGAGGGGAGACAGTGAGTCATACAGCGTTACGCCCACACAGCACAGCAGCACAGGTTTAAATAGGGCATTCTCACAAGCACACACACAGGGATGTATAATGGAACAAGTTCTAATGCCAAGTAATTAGCTACTCCCAGACATGCTTGGAGTCATCCGCATTCCGTGGCACACACACACCTACCCACACACACATGGTGGAGGGAGGCCCCTCTCTGTATTGTTCTATCAACATAAGCTCTGGCTGTGGAGTGTGTCAGGAGCAGGTCTTTAAGAGCAGGTGTCCCAGCAGTAAGCAGCAGCAGGATCCCAGTCAGCCGTAGCAATGCTGAGTCACTAATTACAGTGGGGCTTTGAGGGCCTGGAGCCTGAGGGGCAGGGGGCGATTTACACACAGGGCACAGGAAGCTGGACCAGGCTCAACAACACTCAGATAACCGAGCCAGCTGGTGGAGGGAGCTTGGCCACTTAAGGAGTGGCTCCTCAGACAAGACCTCATAACGCAGACCTGTTTCCATTCTGCCAGACAGGATGTCATTCAGACCCGTATCTGTCTGTAATCCCCCTCTCTCTCTCTACCTTCCCTGTCTCTAATCCCCCTCTCTGTCTCTACCTTCCCTGTCTCTAATCCCCTTCTCTGTCTCTACCTTCCCTGTCTGTAATCTACATGTCTGTAATCCTCCTCTCTGTCTCTAATTCCCCTCTCTGTCTCTACCTTCTCTGTCTCTACCTTGTCTCTAATCCCCCTCTCTGTCTGAAATCTACCTCTCTGTCTCTACCTTCCTCTCTCGGTTTCAAATCCCTCTTTCTGTCTCTAATCCCTCTCTGTCTCCATGTTCCTCTGTCTCTGTTTGTCCCTGCAGGAGAATGAAGCTGGCTCAGTTTGACTGTGGTCAGAAGTGCTCGGACATCGCTAAGAGGGCAGGTCGGGCAGAGGGATCTCTAAACTGGGCGTGGCCTGGCAGGTATGTGATGCGTTTCCCCTGTTGTTCATAGGTCAATGCTTTCTGCTGAGCTTTTTGAAATGATAACAACCAGAATTATCCAATTATGCCAATTTGACATAAATTATTTGTTGGAAGGAGAGCCTGTGTAGCAGGTCATAGATAGATAGATGGAAGGTTAGGGATGGCCACAGCAGGCAATTCTGACCCAAGGTGATATGGTTACCAAGAAAGTCCAGACCCATTTATTCTTCAACTATTAATAGAAGCAGAGCTGAGAAGTGGATCACTATGTATGTCACTGCCTTCCCTTCTGCTGTGTCATGTTCATCTCTCCTGTGAGACTCATTCTGTGGACAAGAACTGTAATGATCAAATCTTTATTTAGATTAAATGTAATGTAATAATCCATGTATTCTATGTCCTCCTGTAGGCGGCAGCATACTCCTGAGAGGACGGCGTCCTAAGGGAGGCCATGATTGATGCTCGGGTGGACGACGCCGTGCGGCAGCACCTCCAGAGGATGGACTGGCTGCACGGGGAGGCTGGGGCCAAGAGCACAGCCTCTCCCAGCACTGGACCAGTAGACAGCAGAAATATAGGCTCTACTTCTAGGGGAGCCATCACAGCCTCATGAGTACTCAACCTGGTCCTGGAGATGGACAGCAGACCGGAGACCCCTATCAATCGGGAGGAGCTGAAACTGCAGAATGAGCCCCACCTTCCTCAGACAGTACCACCCTGCCTGCAGAGGAGGGGACTTTCCCGGCCAAAGGGGAGGGTGGGGCTCCCCTTTACCACTGCAGAAGCAGTGGTAACACCCTGGGGGGAGGGGTAGAGGGTATAGCCCAAACTGATGCAGCCCCTAGCAGTGAGGGTGGGACAGAAACTCCTCCCAAGGATGGGACTCCAGTTTAACATTAGGGGGGAAGGAAGGAAGGGGGCTGCTTTTTGGGATTAATGGGTTTACAGGAGGACGCCTCCTGTTCCTCCTGACTGTCTGTATACGTCTGTCTGACTGAAAGAGATGGGGGAGGAGGGATGGAGGCACTAACAGATCCTGGAGAGGTTGGAGAGCTGTGATAATATATGATTTGTATAAAAAGTGTACTTTATATGGAAACACTATGTCTAATAATATTTATGTTGATGTGGACTGTAAGAGATGATACTCTATTATTCAAATGGTGTGGATGAAAATGATCCAGGTTTCTTACCATGGCTGCACCTATGTTATGATTGTAATGGGATGGTTTCATAGACAAACCATGTGACCAACAGATGGTGATGAACTGTATCTTGAACCTGTGTAATGACACACCAGGACGCTGTCACTGTTAACCTCCAGTAGTCCATTTTAATCAAACAAACATTTTCATTTTTACAACACCGATGTCTGCACAGAGAGACGGGGGGTGGTCTAGGGAGGCTGGGAAGTGAAGTGAAAGGGGGCTTCATCCCGCTCCCTAAAGACTAATTCATAAGGGAGGAACACTCAGGATCCCAATGGGTCACAGTCCTCATACAGTATCACTCTTCAATGCCATGACAAGAGCATGTTGCACCTTTGATATAAGTTAATACACCACAGGCAGTCTCTTTCAAAGCTACTATTATGGAGGCATTCTACAGCTGGCTGTTCAGTGTAAAGTATTTCGTCAACTATAAAGAGTTCCTGAGTGTAACTCTCCTTGGAATTTCATCTTCAGGTTTCCATGCTGATGACCCTCTGGACCAAATATCAAATAAAACCTTTAACCCCTTAACAACACACACATACACAACAGTGTCATTCCTAATGGTTCTTTAATGTTGGCACACTGCATATACTGTACACACCACGGAAGATGTTCTCTTCCCCACCCCAAATAATGTGTAATTATTGACATCAATAACCAAGAAAGAAATGACACCCACCCACGAAGAATACATTCCCTAGGCCCCTTTCAGTACAGCTTTCACATGCCAAGTTTTTCAATTAGACAGAGTACTACCAATACACAAATCCCTCTCAAAATTTGACCACACTCAAGCAAAATAAATATTTTTATTTCAAAACGGGCATATTCAGGCAAAATAAACAAACTGTTCTACAAACTGACAAACCCCAAGCAAAATATACACCCAATCCCCACTTCCAGCAAAATTGACATTCTAAAACCAAATATATATATATACACTATTTTGAAAAACTGACACGCTTTTATCAAATTGCTTACCCCACTACTAACTGGACCCTCAATTACCTACATCCTTTTACATTAAATCATTTCCAGTCAAGACAAATATGGACGGTGAGGAGTTTTGCACTGTGTGTGAAGGCCATTGGGCCAGTTAAAGTGCTTTATCCAGTGGCAATAAGAAACAGTATGGTTTGAAGGGTTTATCTTGGATAGTCTTTGTTTAGCTGCCCTTGTGTCTAGAGTCTGGTTGGTCAGTTGTCAGCAGGTCCAATGCTCTCAGAGGTGGCGTGGGCTGGGGTGTCCGTTGTCCATGGCTCTCAGAGGTGGCGTGGGCTGGGGTGTCCCTTGTCCATGGCTCTCAGAGGTGGCGTGGGCTGGGGTGTCCGTTGTCCATGGCTCTCAAAGGTGGCGTGGGCTGGGGTGTCCGTTGTCCATGGCTCTCAAAGGTGGTGTGGGCTGGGGTGTCCGTTGTGGTACAGCTTCTGCTTAATGTGCACCATGTTCCCACTTGAGTCCTCTAGCTTTCTCATGTGCACCCGTCTCCCCAGGTTACAGAAGCGGGGAACCCATGACCAGGAGAACGCATCTGGACACAGTAAAGGAAAAAAAGATGGGGGTTGGGGAAGATGTACGACATTGATTGAAAGATTAAGGATGTGTCCTCCATTTAGTTTGTGTGCGAGTGTGCATGCATTTTTTCACTTGCTGGCTCTGGGATTCAAGTTAGCCACCTTTCGGTTACTGGTGGGAGGGGGAGATTGAGAGAGGACGAGACCACTCCACCAAACTACTAAAGCCCACAAACTTTTCACAGGATAGACAGAAATAAACAACATGAATTTGATTGGTGAGATGGGAGTGAGAGATAAATACTGAATTTTAAGCGAAGGAGAGGGAGAAGAAAGAGAAATCACAAGACACTGAAACATTGCAGTAAGTCTACTCTGAACTCACAGTTTTAAAACCACAGACACTCAAATGAACGCTGTGTGTGTGTGCATTAGAGGAAAGATGAATTTGAAAAGACATGAAGCTATACATGACTAATTTCTACACCAACCAACCCCATCACTTCATACACGGCAAGCAGCTCTGGCTGGGAATTATACTAATCCCACAACTGGATGTAGAAATATGAAGAGAAAACTCTACACACAGGAAAAACTGTGACTAGACTAAAGGGGAAGGATGTTTGATGACTTTATCAGTGCCAACAGTTTAATGTAGAAATATGAGGAGGGGGGGGACTCCCACTGTCATATATAAGCCTGAAAAACACTGATCCAAAATGAATTTTAGGAAATCAATAGAGAAACAGCAGCAAGCTGGGGAATATTGTGATAAAGTGGGTCGGTGGCTGAGTCACACTTATAAAAGTCATTGAACCGTAGACAGGTTTACACACTGTACTGTAGTCTCCGGAACGGAGGCTGCTCACGATACTGCAGTTTTCATCAAACAAGGCTAATTCAAAGTTGAGACATCACACCTCTGCACCTTTAGACATTTGTTCTCCTGTACATTCCCTCACTAACCCAAAGAACATCCTATTTTTACCCCCACCCCATGAACAAAACATCTGTATTCCTTACTAACTTTCTACTGCTGCTATATTTAAAACTCAGAGCTGTGTCAGGCTTTTGAGACCAGCTCCCCATACATTGTCTCTCTGCCTCTCAGAGCCTGCCTGTGGGGTTGTGGCCCCGTGCTGACTCACCGTGGGGCTGTTTGGCCCTCCAACGTCTGAGGGCTGCGTGCAGTGCCCCGTCCAGGCACAGCAGCAACCAGCTGAGGAGGAAGCCCAGCAGCAGCCCCAGCATCAGGTCCAGCTCCTGCTTGGTCACACTGTCACTCACAAAGTAGTTCTCTGCAGAGTCCACCAGAGACTGGTCCCCATCATACGGGATCACATAGTGTACATGGTGCCTGAAGCCCAGAGGGAGGTGACAGAGGGAGAGGGGAGGTGGTGAGGTGAGGAGACAAGGAGAAGAGATAAGGGAGCAGGACACGTGGAGTGGGGAGGGAGGAAAATGGGAGGGAGTGGAGCGAGAGGAGGGACAGGAGGACGGGGGGGAGTAAAAATTGCATTGAGGAAGATGCATTGACATAAGGGAGTAATTAAATCTACCATACAAAGACTGTATATGGTTAGGCTATGTGTGGTTCTATATACTTCGCTGTAGCGCTGTGTGTGGGTGAGTGGGATGGTTGGATGGATGGATGAGGTTGGGTGGGCGTGCTGCTGTCAGCCCCATCATTGAGCGGTGAACAGCTGCAGCTGGAGGGCAGCACAGGAAACGCATCACTAACAGCTGGCCTCGCTGCCCCATGGGAGGTGGGGCGTGGGGGGGTGCATGTGGACCAGCTGCAGGAATCACTCCCAGTAGAGAGAAACCATAGCAGCAAGAACAGTGTTGACGTGGGCACCCACTGGACAAAACCTTGTTGGATCAATGTGGTTTCCACATAATTTCAACCACAACTACAATGTGATGACGTTGAATCAACGTGGAAAACTGATTGGATTTTCAAAAAGTTATCAACGTAAGGGAATTTTGTCTTTTTTTCACCCAACTTTTAACCTAAATCCAATGACGTGAATTTTTGGGGGGGATTTCATGTTGAATTCTCGTTAGTTGACAACAACCAAAAACTAGACATTAAAACAGCGTCTGTCCCCAGGGGACAGAGAGTTGCAAGGGAGAAAGGTACTGTATGTGCCAACAAAAAAAGGAGGATGTGGAGAGCACAAACAAGTCAATCAATATAGTATAATATCACTTAATCAATCAATGTGCATGAGAAAGCAGAGATATTAAAACAAACTATTCTTAAAATCAACATGCAACAAAGCATGCTGGGAAATATAATAATGAGGCCACTCCCACATCTTTTTCTATCTGAATGAGTAAACGGAAACCTTAGGAGTTGATGGAAAACTTGACAAGTGATGTGTTTTAATAAACAAATTAGGCACATTTGGGCAGTCTTGTTACAAAATTTTGAACAGAAATGCAATGGTTCATTGGATCAGTCTAAAACTTTGCACATACACTGATGCCATCTAGTGGCCAAAATCTAAATTGCACCTGGGCTGGAATTATGGCCTTTCTCTTGCATTTCAAACATGATGGTACAAAACAAATACAAAAGAACGATTGTTTTTTACTTTGTATTATCTTTTACCAGCTCTATTGTGTTATATTCTACTACATTCCTTTCACGTTTCCATAAACTTCAAAAGTGTTTCCTTTCAAATTGTACCAAGAATATGCATATTCTTGCTTCAGGGCCTGAGTTACAGGCAGTTAGATTTGGGTATGTCATTTTACGCAAAAATGTTTAAAAAAAAGGGGCTAATCCTTAAGATTATTAATTAATCCCACAAGACCTTTAGTTATGACCTAGTTATTGACATTGTGGTTTGAAAATCCTGGCTCATGGGCCACATCAGACCTGCAAGTCACAATATGCTGGTTTGTGAAGTGATTAGTAATTCCTATCGGAATCCAGCCAGATGGAGGATACCCAAGAATTGTACTCTTTTATTACCCACAACCTGCACTCAGAATGACTGCTATGGTTTTACTGCTAACAAGGTTTTACTGCTAACCTACAAAGCATTACATGGGCTTGCTCCTACCTATCTTTCCGATTTGGTCCTGCCGTACATACCTACACGTACGCTACGGTCACAAGACGCAGGCCTCCTAATTGTCCCTAGAATTTCTAAGCAAACGGCTCGAGGTAGGGCTTTCTCCTATAGAGCTCCATTTTTATGGAATGGTCTGCCTACCCATGTGAGAGACGCAGACTCAGTCTCAACCTTTAAGTCTTTACTGAAGACTTATCTCTTCAGAAGGTCCTATGATTAAGTATAGTCTGGCCCAGGAGTGTGAAGGTGAACGGAAAGGCTGGAGCAACGAACCGCCCTTGCTGTCTCTGCCTTGCCGGTTCCCCTCTTTCCACTGGGATTCTTTGCCTCTAACCCTATTACAGGGGCTGAGTCACTGACTTACTGGTGTTCTTCCATGCCGTCCATGGGAGGGGTGCGTCACTTGAGTGGGTTGAGTCACTGACGTGGTCTTCCTGTCTGGGTTGGCGCCCCCCCCCTTGGGTTGTGCCATGGCGGAGATCTTTGTGGGCTATACTCGGCCTTGTCTTCGGACGGTAAGTTGGTGGTTGTAGACATCCCTCTAGTGGTGTGGGGGCTGTGCTTTGGCAAAGTGGGTGGGGTTATATCCTGCCTGTTTGGCCCTGTCCGGGGGTATCATCGGATGGGGCCACAGTGTCTTCTGATCCCTCCTGTCTCAGCCTCCAGTATTTATGCTGCAGTAGTTTATGTGTCGGGGGGCTAGGGTCAGTCTGTTACATCTGGAGTATTCTCTTGTCTTATCCGGTGTCCTGTGTGAATTTAAATATGCTCTCTCTAATTCTCTCTTTCTCTCTTTCTTTCTTTCTCTCGGAGGACCTGAGCCCTAGGACCATGCCTCGGGACTACCTGGCATGATGACTCCTCGCTGTCCCCAGTCCACCTGGCCATGCTGCTGCTCCAGTTTCAACTGTTCTGCCTGCGGCTACGGAACCCTGACCTGTTCACCGGACGTGCTTGTTGCACCCTCGACAACTACTCTGATTATTATTATTTGACCATGCTGGTCATTTATGAACATTTTAACATCTTGACCATGTTCTGTTATAATATCCACCCAGCACAGCCAGAAGAGGACTGGCCACCCCTCATAGCCTGGTTCCTCTCTAGGTTTCTTCCTAGGTTTTTGGCCTTTCTAGGGAGTTTTTCCTAGGGAGTTTTTCCTAGCCACCGTGCTTCTTTCACATGCATTGCTTGCTGTTTGGGGTTTTAGGCTGGGTTTCTGTACAGCACTTTGAGATTTCAGCTGATATACGAAGGGCTATATAAATAAATCTGATTTGATTTTGATTTGATGGTGAAGGACTAAACAAACACGACTACCTAAAATATCTAAACTGGAACAACCATCTCAGTAACGGGTACAATAAGTCCAAGTAACAGATTGGATTAGTTTAGAAAATATAGGCTATTTATCTCAAAACAAATCGTTTTTTGTCATAGGCGCCGAATACAACTGATCTGGACTTTACTGTGAAATGCTTGCTTAGGATCCCTTCCCAACAGTGCAGAGTTTAAAGATAACAAATTAAATAGTAACACAAGAGGAATAAAATACACAGGAATGGAGCTATGTACAGGAAGTACCAGTACCAGATCAATGTGCAGAGGTAAGAGGTATTTGAGGTAGATATGTACATGAAGACAAGGTAAAGTGATAGATAATAATAAGAGTAACCTAAAGACCAGAGCAGCAGCAGCAGATGATGGGTGTAAAAGTGTGTGTATGTATGTGTGTTTGTGTTGTGTCGGTCTGCATGTGTGTGTTATGTGTGTGTGCATATGCATATGCAGTGTATGTGAATGTGTGTGGGTTTTGTGTGGGAGTGTCAATATAATGTGTGTGAGTGAGTGTGTATATGGTTTGTATACAGTATATAGTCTAGTGAGTGTGCGTTGGATCAGTACAAGATTTTAGCAGTCTGGATATTTAGCAGACTGGCTATTTAGTAGTCTTGTGGCTTGGGGGTAGAAGCTGTCTCAGAGCCTGTTGGTCCGAGAGCCGATGTTCTGGTACCGTCTGTCAGACGGTAGCAGAGTGAACAGTCTATGGCTTGGATGGCTGAAGACTTTGGCAATTTCTCAGCCCTTCCTCTGACACCGCCTCATATAAAGGTCCCAGATGGCAGGGAGCTCGGCCCCAGTGATGTACTGGGCTGTCCACACCACCCTCTGTAGCGCTTTGGGGTCAATGGCGGTGCATTTGCCATACCAAGTGGTGATGCAGCCAGCCAATATGCTGCTGTATAACTTTTTGAGGATCTGAGGGCCCATGCCAAATATTTTCAGCCTCTTGAGGGGGAAGAGGCACTGCTGTGCCCTCTTCATGACTGTGCGGGGGTGTGTGGACAATGTTATGTCCTTAGTAAAGTGCAATTGAGATTGTGTCATCTTTGTATCTGTTGGGGCAGTATACAAATTGGAGTGGGTCTAGGGTGTCTGGGATGATGGTATTGATGTGTGACATGACCAGCCTTTCAAAGCACTTCATAAGTACCGATGTGAGTGATACAGGGCGATAGTCATTTAGGCAGGTTACATTGGAGCTCATGGGAACAGTGGTGGTCAGCTTGAAACATGTTGGGATTACAGACATGGTCTATCAATGGATGGTCCATCAACATTTTGTTGTTATTTATAAGATAAAGAATGTTGACAGTTCTGTTTATGTCGACTCACCTCAGAGATCACTGGTGAACTAGTGATGCAAAGCATCTGGAATAATGCATTATCTGCATGTAGCCTACAGCATCTCCTATCACTTTTATCATCTCATTACAGTCTGTACATCAACGATGTATGAAACAGCTGTTGAACTTTGTTGAACTTTGCTCCTGTACATGATGGAAATGACTGGGTCTACATTCCCACAGTGTGACACGTCACATAAATGTATAATTTGTCTTCATAAAGGGTTTACTTTTCATTTTAACACATTCACATAGGCAGTCACTAGGTGAAGGCTTCAGGAATATAAATGATTGAATGCAACAACCATGCCTCTGTCACTATCTGTCACTATCAAATACAGTCATTGGTGGGTATCTCTCACATTCACTTGAAAGGCATGCTGGGAAGAATGCAAATATGACTTTATCCTACAGTGTTAAAATAACACCCTCAGTGTTTAGTGTTTAAAACCTAAACGCCCTGTGCTGAATACACGTGTTCATGTGTTTAAAAGTGTTACAACGAATAAACATGTTCTGGTGTTTACAATCTAAACACTGTGACGCGCTATCATTGATATTCTAAATGCCTTGATGCGTTTAAAAAGTGTTGCAGAAAAGGGTTTAGTTATGTGCTCAGATCCTAAACACTTGGTTTTACAGTGTGGTTTTAAACAAACGGTTTACGTGTGCTCTTGTTTTGCATAACATTAAATCACATAATTTTGGAAAGTTTGTTTTACCTTCCACAGTTGCAATGGCAGACGTGGTCTTCCCCTCGTAAATGTGGTAAAATATAGTTGTGAAAGCGGTCCAGTAGCGCGTTCATGTCCGTTAGACACGCTACAGCCTGAAAAGAACCACTGAAGTCAACTGGGACAAAACAAGCCGCATTCCCATAACAGCATATGTTGCCCGACTTCTCAGGTAGATGACACACAAAAATGTAAATTCTAAAAATAATTAAGTGTCGTTACTCCAGAAAAAAATGTTTTCCTTGACAGTTTATTGATTGTTTCGCCTCATGTAGGCCACGTTGATGTATAGGTCGTTTGAAATATCCATTTGACAGCTTTGAACAGATTCAATTGTTACACATGAGGGAGTGTGGGGAATGAGGATAACGGTGTTCTTCTTACCATCACAAATAAATCCCTCAAAACCATAAAGATCGTGGCGGTTGTGCACGTTTGAATCAAAACTTCCCAACAGCAGTTTTTTGCTCTCCCTCCAGAACTATCCTGTGATACCTGTGCCAAAAACAACACCCTGAAGTGAAGGCGCTCATGGATGCAGCATCAGTGTCCAACTACCCATCATTGCATCGTCTATCCGATGTTCCTTTCTCCGCGACATGAGGAGATGAGGACCAGTCTCATTTCGCTCCCTTTTGAAAAGCACTCTGTGCACCAGCGAAGATGGTTAATCGAGGTGCGTGCAACGGGGAGGCGTGGTGTGAAAGCTGTAGCGTATGTCAGAAAATGATTGTTAGGCTATTCCAGAGCACGACAACACAGTTGATATCAGGACGAAGTCACGATCCATGCGTTGTTGTGATGCCAGCCACTGCACAGTTCCTGGTGTAGCCTATTTACCTGGACGCATCCACTAGCATTAGGCAAGGAATCATCGATTCGTGTTTTCTTCTCCAATCAGGTCGTTTTCCGTGTTAGCTCCCTCTAGCAGGTGTTTGTTCATTGTCAGGCTATCTATCATTTCTCATAGTCCGACAGGATAGGCTACTTTGGTGCAGCTGAAAGAGAATACGGAGCCTCCCACTGTGCATTCCAGTTGATAATAGCGGAGGCATTTTTAGGCTCCTTCAGAGAAACAAATTATAGGCTGAATCAATTTCCACCCCAAATTTCCACCCCAAAAAGCTTAGTAGGCCCGTCTATACATATGTCAAGGGTTTAGTTTATGATAATGATGATAGCATGCTTCAACATAAATTAACAACGAATTAACATAACTGGTCATAACTCTCTCTTTCTGACAATCAGCAGTTCAAATATGTATTCTACACCATTCTGTTGGGCTGGGCTTCGTTTGTGACAACACATTCACTTTATTGCCGACGTCTATCAGGGAAAAGCAAACAAGAGGAAGATGAACTGGGCCTGAGTGGATTGGGGCCCCGGGAATGCCAGCCCTGTGCCGGCCATGGTTGATAATAGAATGTCACATATTGAAATGCTTTTTCTTAATGTTGTCCTGACTCTAACCTGCGTGGAACCAGTGTCTCCTTATAAGGTCGTACACATAAACAATTCAGCACCATGGACAGCGCCGCGAAGCGTGCCAGCTAACGATATAGCACCATGAACAGCCTCATGACGAGCGTAGTTCTACACTAGTCACCTCAAATCTAAAATGTCACAGAATCAGGTTTTGCCTTATTATATTGCCATGACAAACCAAACCACCCTGGTCTTATAAGCCTATTGTAAGGCCAGGACAAGGTCATTTATCCATTTATGTCACTTTCCAGGTCGCAATTGTAAATGAGAACTTGTTCTCAACTTGCCTACCTGGTTAAATAAAGGTGAAATAAATAAATAAACTAGAGATGACAGAGGGAGGTTAGGATATGGGAATGTCACTTTAACCCTAGTTCTGTCTCTGGTGATTTTCTTTTCGCATTACCCATAAATCAGTGACCTTACAGCCCTCCCATCCTTTCCTCTTCTCTCCCAGTATGAACAAACTGCTGAATCAGTCAAATAATATTCCCGGACATTATAATAGTCCATGTGCAACTCAAGGTGAGCCAGGCTACTGTGTTCCTGCCACTCAATTGTTTCTGTGCACCGAATATAACAACTGTATTGCTCATCATTAGTCAGTGAAATTGGATTAAGCTCAGGACTGAACATTTTTATTGGGCATGCTGTTAACGCCATGGGTAACTGCATGGGATAAAACACATATTTGAAATGGTATACACAGTATCATGTCGCCATGGACATGAGCATCAGCAGATGGAAGAGGACATTTTTTTCCCATCTTTATGAATGCGGTCAATGGGCTATAGAACCTTTACAAGATACATTTGTTGATTAAAATCTTCCATCTGCATGCAGTGGTGTATACAGGATCTGTGCAATGCACTAAAAATAAGTCAATTAATCAAGTTTTTCTAGAGATGTTTATTCATTTAATGGATTCATATGTACATACAGAAATATTCAGGCACTCTGGACTGAACTCTCAGCTTGCAAATAATTACAATATTTTCATTCTTTTCAGTTTTCAAAAGAAAAAAAATATTACACCCTGAAAAGGTAGCAGATCTTCTGAGTTTTTAAACATGAATCAAAACATAATGGAACGAGGGCAAAAGAGAACCTCGTGGTCTCTATTTGGTTCATTATTATCCCCCTATTTTGATGAATTCCTAATTAACTACTGGTATACATTCACACACTGAAACACATTCATGCCTAACCAGTCTCCACTCTATCCCATCTGTGTCAACAATACTACTCTCCACCATCAAGAGTAAATGTGACAAATCATACTTCATAAAAACAATATCTATTCACCATTCTTAAAAAATGAATTAAATTAATTGTTGCTCAGCAATCAGCATCACTGGGCAAGACTTAGAAAAACATCCTCCTTTAGAGGTAGAGGAGGACGTGTTTGACAAAAGGGGCATTTCTCTTTGTGGGAAGGCGGGTCAGTGGTTTCACTGTAGGATGGGGAGGACCTTGGGCCCACCTTGGCCCTGAGGAGGAAAGGCAGAGCAGGAGGGATGAGCCTGCCTACTTGAGCGCACAGAGCATTCATCCCTGTCCCCTCAGCCCTGACCAACAGCAGAGGGTGTGTGTGTGAAAGTTAATCAGTAAGTGTATATGGAAGTGTGCATGAGTTTGTGTATAAACGTGCATGTTTGGTCAGGGGGCGTATGATACTGCAGATTTGGTATCATGGGCATCAGTAGAAGCAGACAGTGTGGAGGAAAGGCCTGTTGCTCTTGTCCTCAAACTCCTGCAGCAGCTCGTCCATCTCGTTTTCCATATCATCCGTGTGCTGGATCTGAGAGAGGGAAGGGACGGTCAGACATACAACACCTGCTACATGGGTCAAGGCAAGACATCCATACACTTTAGGGTTCAGTGTAATAGAATTACAGTGACATACCACTTACTCATACAACATTACGCATGTATTTATCACCAAAATAATTTGCACACCTACGTTCCAAATCATTATGGTCAGATACACTATGTATCTTGCAGAAACACAAATCCCACTGTAGCAACAATGTGACACTATGTACCCATACTACCATATATCCCTGATATTCATGCTATGACAATGTAACAGTGTAATCCTGTGGTAATGGTTGCTGGTGGCCAGGCAGGCAGAGACACTCACACACTGACACAGCTCACAGATGAGGAAAGCCCCCAGTGTGGCCTCCTCGTGGTTGTCCTGGATGTCCACATTGATGACATGAACCGGCGTGAAAGTCTCCTGCTCCCGAGAGCTCAGGTCTGAGTGGGAGAATAGTGATCGTTGATCAACATGAATCCAGAGTGACCTAGCCCGAGACTGTAACTTTATTTGATGTGTATTCACTATTCCTAATTGATATTTCACAACTTCACATGAGAAGCCCCCAACCCCCCCTTCTGTCCCAGGTCCCCTCTCACCCTCTAGCACTTGGTCGTAGACCCTCTCCTCACAGGTGATGACCAGGTCAAACTGGTCCTTACAGCTCTGGAAGCGTTCTGGTCGGGACTTGATCCGCTTGTTGCGGTCCAGCATGTGCAGGATTCCATTCTGTGTGTATCTGAGGTGCTCAGGGTCAAGGAACACAGCAAGATGAAGGACCAACACACAAGACCTCAAACATGTGAAACTTAAGGTGTTAGTCAGTCACTGTGAATACTCAAGACAATGCCCCCTAGAGGCCCAAACTCACTCAAAACATATTTGATCTTTGGAAGCTTCTAATAAATGTAACTAATAACTCTTATTATAACTGGTTTCAAATAACTTGAACTACCAGTGCAATATTCTAGGAAGTCACCTACCTTATCTACTCAATTTAAATTGAAAAAATGTGCTATTTTTTTTAGAGCAAAGACCAAGATGAACAGTCAAGAAAATATTACAGAAATGATCTCCAATCCTTGCCTGCATTGTAAGGATAAGGTCCCACTCTTGTATACTCCCAAATAGGGACTTGGCCAGTGAAAGGAGTGCTATGGTGTTCCCACTAACAATTTTTACTAGCATGCAGATCTCCTTGCACAAAAATACACTTTTTGTACATTTAAACATACCTCTTTAACCATACCCACCCCAAAACACAACTGAGCATGTCTTCCAACACTAAAATGTTTTAAATACGCTGAATCCCAAATGGATCGCTAGCTCCTACCCCACCATGTGCTTCAGTAGATCTGAGAGGATTTAATAGGCATCTACAATATGGTAATAGCTCCACCTTTTCACCTTTGTGCTTAAACATATCTAATTTTCTCAGATCTCAGGTGTAAAGGGAGTAGGAGTCCATTTAAGGTTGGTCTATCTGGGTTCCAGAGTTGTCATATGAATGTATACCTATTCAAAGAAGTTGGCTCCAATGGCTAATTTATTTTCTGAAGAGTGTGGTTGAGAGCCCTGTAGTGGAGGGAGGGGCTCCAATTCTTTACATGTGAAAGCATATACTAACACAGCACAGAAGGAAATAATGTTCACATTCAAAAGTAATGCCCTTGCCTAAACAATATGCAAGATTAAAAAACTACACTGACTACTAGTTGGGTCGAATACATATAGTGTTATACAAACCAGCCCTCCTCTTTTGTTTAAAGTCTACATCCAGGTCCTGATATGGAAACACTGCGATATGTTCCCTAGAAGTGTTAGTTTCTGGGCCCAGAAGCAACCTACCTGGTTATAGAGGGCAAATGGCTAATGTTTACATGTTGAAACCTGCTGAAAGTTAAATATTCCAAGCACACCACCATTGTTAAAAAAAAAAGCATTGTGACAGCATGTGAGAAATCTCAAAATAGATGTAATGAACTAGCCTGAGTGGCAGTCTGTATGTGCTATCATGCCAGCTTCTTGTCATTCTGTCATGCCAATGTTTGGATTAACATGGGCAGCAATGGTGTTCGCAAGAGCACAAACAGATCTGAGATCAGGTTAGTGAAGGACATCCTTTACTACAAAATCACCTAACAATAAGCACTATGAAATACTTCCCTGTTCAATCAGCCTTAACAATTTCATACTTCTAATTCTGTATATTTTCCTGTGAAGATAAAGAGAATAACTCACTGGAGAAAAGAAACATGAAGATGTAGGGCTGTGTTTATGTTGTGTCTGTGTGTGAATGCAAGAGTGCAGGGGATACAGCTCCTTGTCCTTGCGGACCAGGTCGTTGTACATCTGTTCATAAGTGGTTTTGAAGTCGTACACATTGGGCTTGTCCGGTGCGGGACCAGGTAGCTTCACATGGGACCCTGTCCCAAAAGAGCGAACTTCAAAGCCTCGCTTGCTGTATAAACAAAGAAAATGATGGGGGGGGGGAATGGTTACTTACAGACCAGCACATGCAAGACAAAAAGCATACAGACCACAGAAGGGGAAATGTGTGGATCAGTCATCATCAATAAAGTAATCTCATCTCAAGAGCCATATAACAGGCGTCATTCCCCAATAGGCAGGCTCTCCTTACCTTTCTCTCCACGCATGGAGATTTTCCTACTTTTATTTTTTATTCACTCAGTAAAATGACAAATTAGTCTAAGATACATTTGTTTAGTGTTAAGGCCAAATCAAAAGAAACGCGAACAAGCATTGCTTCGCGTAGAAGCGAGAAAAGACTGGTCGCGAACGACAACGCCGTCAAAAGCTTCATGCGCTACAAATTAGAAAGCAAGTCTATTTCTCTCGCATCTACGCAAAGCAACGCTCGATCGCGTTTGATTTGACCTTTACCCTACCTAAAAAGTTTCTACATTTTGAATGTAGAGGCTGCGTTTGATTTGACCTTAACCCTACCAAAAAAGTTTCTAAATTTTGAATGTAGAGGCTGTTGAGTGACAACTACTTTATGACGCTTTCATGGAATAATCCCGAACCTGAAAGTACGTTGTAGGCGATGCATGGCAGGTCTCCCTATTTTTTTAATTTTTATATTTCACCATATTTTTACAATTTCAGGTAGTTCACTGGTTGGTTGCCTAGTTCTAGCCAGAGTTCGATCTAGCTACCTCCAGCTAGTGACTGACGGAGCTATGCGGATGGCCACTGCACTGAACAAAAAATGCCCTACTTCCGGTAGTCGTAACACTGGCGAATAAAAGTAAATTAGCTTTATCTCCATGTGTGCCACAGGGAACTAGTTGAGTTTGATACAAAAACAAATACGTATACGTCTCTGTCGTGTAAATATGGAAGTTAGACATTGTGTATTGTAATAAAATGCGTCGTTTGCCGGAAACAGACTGCGGTCTGCGTAGTGAGCCCATTGTTGTGTCGAGGAGGGTGAGCTCTCAGCCAGGTAAAAGACCCAGGCCGATGAAAATCAAAGGTCCTTGCTTCTCGGCATGTCGTCGTTGTTTAGTTTTCTTCCAGTAATGTTACCTGAGGATGTTGTGCGCTTCCATGCTGCGGTTCTGGTTGCTCGAGCACACAACCGCCACGCGCAGCGGGTGGCTCGGCATTGCGAATGCTATTTTTCTGAAATAACTATCAATCGAATGTTAAGTACAACTAGTTAAAATGTGGTAGAAATGTAACTATCACAAAAAGACTGCTGGGAAGGCCTTCGATCTAGCTAACTAAGCAAATACAACGGGGTATAAACGTTTCAAGGCGATGTGACAATCTTCTTTCTGTGAGCCTGTTAAAATGGCGGCGGGGACTTTTAACCAAGGTTTTACAGTTGATGTCATAGGGGGGCAGGGCTTCACACCAAATCGATTTTTTCCTCCTGTGCATGCATGACGTCATCCAAACATAAACTTCTCAAGTGTCCTCAAGCCCTGATGATGCTGGAAAAGACTGCCACTTTTTATTTTATTTAACCTTTATTTAACTAGGCAAGTCAGTTAAGAACAGAGCAAATTAAGTTAAGAACAAATTCTTATTTACAATGACTGCCTACACCAGCCAAACCCAGACGACGCTGGGCCAATTGTGTGCTGCACTAATGAACTCCCAATCATGGCTGGTTGTGATACAGCCTGGATTCGAACCAGGGTGTCTGTAGTGATGACTCTGCGCCACTTGGGAGCCCCCACTGTGCCACATGTATCCTACATTAATTGTACAAAAAGCCTAGGCATAGCCATCTATATTTTATTTGTACAATGGATGGATGGATATTTAGACGGATAGACACAAATAATAATATTTTTCTGTACCCATTAACACATACAAAAATCATATGCTCGCAGTGTTTTATTGATTCCACAGGGCCTCCTAAACTAGAGGTTGGGCACAGTATATTTGACAGACTGCAGAGCAGACCAGCCTGTCGAAGGTCTACAACATATATTGAACAAAAATATAAACACAACATGCAAAAATTTCAAAGATTTTACTGAGTTACAGTTCATATAAGGAAATCAGTAAATTGAAATAAATTCATTAGGCCCTAATCTATGGATTTCACATGACTGGGCAGGGGCGCAGCCATGGGTGGACATGGAAGGGCATAGGCCCACCCACTGGGGGGCCAGGCCCGCCCACTGGGGAGCCAGGTCCACCCAATCAGAATTAGTTTTTCCTAACAAAGGGGTTTTATTACAGACAGAAATACTCCTCAGTTTCATCAGCTGTTCGGGTGGCTGGTCTCAGACGATCCCGCAGGTGAAGAAGTTGGATGAGGAGGTCCTGGGCTGGCGTGGTTACACGTGGTCTGTGGTTGTGAGGCCGGTTGGATGTTCTGCCAAATTCTCTAAAACAACGTTGGAGTTGGCTTATGGTAGAGAAATTAACATTCAATTCTCTGGCAACAGCTCTGGTGGACATTTCTGCAGTCAGCATGTAGATTGCATGCTCCTTCAAAACTTGAGACATATGTGGCATTGTGTTGTGTGACAAAACTGCACATTTTAGAGTGGCTTTTTATTGTCCCCAGCACAAGGTGCACCTGTGTAATGATCGTGCTTTTTAATCAGCTTCTTGATATGCCTCACCTGTCAAGTAGATGGATTATCTTGGCAAAGGAGAAATGCTCACTAACAGGGATGTTCAGTATACATAGATCTCTACATCCAGGAGAAGGTAGGGCAAATAGGAATCATTCTTGGGTGCCTGAGGGTGCAATGTTGACATTAATTAAATTAACCCTCTCTGAGGTGAAAAGTAAGAAATCATTAATTCAGTTACCTACTGTGCTTGCACTTATTACTTACCACTGAACATATGTAATTACTGCAAATATATAACTGGACTCCAAAAAAGAGGAATTGTTCTAAATACTGGTTCATAACATTGCTCAACTATAGAACATGTTTCACTCTTAGGTAGGCCTACTGACTAGCAGCTTACTATCTCTAATACAGAGCACTTTGATTACTAGCATAAAGGCTAATGAGATAAATACACGAGGAAAATAAACACACAAATTAATGCTCACACAAACAGGGAATTCTCTGAGCCCTATCATTTGAAAAGTATTTCATTGTATTTGAAAGTGTGGTGGTCTGTTGTGAGGCTTAATTCATCATTCTTCCACAAGCTTACAGATCTAGTAGTGTGTAAGGTGCAATGCCCTGAATCCGAGTGAGATTTATATTATGTGTGTGTGGGTGTTCAACCACAGTATGTTACATAAATGGGTTTTTAGTGTATTGATTTAGATGTGGGATTAAAATAAATGACTGGGATATTGCTGAATAAGGTTACGTGTGTGCACACACATGCGTGCGCGTTTGTGTGAGTGACATTAGCGGTGAGAATGGTATGTGGAGTGTGAGTGCTGTGTCGTGGGGCTCATGATGTTCTCAGTGATGTACGCCACCAGCAGGCAGATGATGACCAGCATCACACAGATGGCTCCTCCCACTGTTGTCATGGCAATCACAATGTCCTGCATGCCCAAGGGTGAGACAGTGAACTCCACACAGTCCCCCAGGTCCTCCCTCTGGCCTGCTCCTTCTGAGTGGAGCGGTGGGGTCAGGGTCGAGGCAAGCAGATGGAGGCAGATGCGGTAAGGGACATTCTCATGCAGCTCAGTCAGCAAGAAGTCCCTGCAACCAGAGCCAAGATGGGTGTTAGCGCACTCAAACTGTGTGTCGCCCCCGTTCCACCAGCAGCTTAGCCCAAACCCACCCCTTCTGACACGTCGTCCACCGAATACCCTCTTTGGTGGGGCAGTTACAAACCTGCTCTCTTCCCTAAGGCTTGTCCCAGGGGCCCCTTTCTGTCCCTCTACACTTGTTCCTCTAGTCTCTGTCTCTTGTTTATCTAGGTCATGTCCAGCTGTGTTTCCTTTGGTTGTCCTTTGAGCCTCTCCCCTCAGATCTTCATATGTCCACTGTAGTAGCACGCTGCCGTTGGTCAGAACGTTGGCCACAAGGGACCCTCCTGCAGATGGAACAGTCCGGCAGTCTCCACGATGACACCTGAACCCCAGCTGTGTGTGTCGAAAACACAGCCGCCCCCCGATTCCCTCCTCCATCACCCGGTAGGCACATATTGGTGCCACTCCTCCGTCCATGGCCCACCCTGTTCCACCTTGAACATGGTCTGGCCTGCCAAATATCATAGTGGTGCCTGTATTGCCTCTGCTGGTTTTGAGGGAGGAAGTGCCATTCCTATGGCTGAAGTCCCCCTGCCGCCTTGGTGAGCCCATTGTTTCATTCTTACTGAAATAATCAACATTGTAGATATGCTGTTGGCCAGAGATTGGGGAGACACCCACGTCCTTCTCGCTTCCCTTCTCTGATGATGTGGATGATGTTTGCGCGTTGGAGACGATTGTCGCGCGGCACAGACAGAACAGTACTGCCGAGAAGGCAACCAGCGATTTTCTTCTCATTTCTTCTCTTCTTACCAGTTCACTTTCACTGTATTTAGTGCAAATGCATAGTGGACAGCACCGTTACTGTCGGCGGAGATCCGAGGCGAGAAAGAGAGTTATGGGGGCAGGTGGCTTCCATAACACAGTCCTACACCACCATCAAAGCGCTGTATTCCCCCGATGGCCAGCACGAGAACAATCTGCGATATAATCGGACAATAAAAATGATATACCATACAATAATAGATCGATGATTGATACAGACCACACTTTTAGAGAATAAGACAGACTGCTATCACTTACGCATGCTTTGTTTTAAGCCATACACCACATGTTGGTTACGCACGCAACTCAACAGACCAATAAATAGGTCACACCGCTTATTAGAATGGTTAACGTAAAGGGCAATACATGTAAGATGGAATTTGGCTATTGAGAAGAGAACTTACATTTCTAGGTTTTCGAGAACGAAGACGGCGGCAATTATCTTTTCAGGTACATTTGTCTCAGTCTTGTCCTGTCTGGCTGTCTGTGATGTTGTCGTGGGGAAGAGTGTGTGTTTTTGTGTCTGTCAGTATGTTTGTAGCGTAGTCATCAGCAGTCAATTACATGAGTCATCCTTTCAAGTCCCTACTCCAATCTTAATTTCCCTGCCACCCTTTCTGTTTTGTGTGCCTTTCCATCCTTCCACCCAACCGACCTTCCTCCAGTTAACTCCCACTCCTTACTCCCACATTGGGTGCTAGGCTGTAGTCTTCAATGCTGCTGTGTGTAGTCTTTTGTCCATGCTATCAAGTCAGGCAGATTATTGGAAATGCAATATAATGAGATTGTTTTGTGCAAAAAATAGTTTCTTATTTTCAGGCATAATTGGCTTGTAATAGCCTAAGCATGATATATTCATACTTATTCAAAATTGTAGCAAAAAAACTCTGATAAGAGTTTCTATCACATTCATCATGATATAGGCAGATGTTACCAATACTAACGAACATCTGGATATTGTCAGTAGTGGGCTATAATGTAAAGCTGAAATGTAGGGCTATAGTTTGTTTTGATGTGATGCGATTTCCAAACCTAGACTCTAAAAATCAGGAGTTCAACAAGGGTTCTTCTAAGATCCTCAAAGTTCTTCGAAGACCCTTAGGGTTCTTGGCACTGAAAATGAATCAAGGAACCTCCTTAGTTGGTGGGGGTTATTGCAGGAACCTAAATGCCCAACTTGGATTTGAATTTGAAAGGACAGCAGGTACAAGGGTTGTCCCTTGTATGATCTACATTCATATTGTTTTACGATTATACTCTCTATCTTTTCATATTTGTGCAAATCTTTCTAAAACAGAAATGGACACAATTCGATGGATATCAATCAACAAAGAGTTAAGAATATTTAGGCTATAATAATATGTTGAAGGCTAGCTGTATTGGGTGCAGATGACTGAACTGATCACCTATTACCTCATATTTAGATTTTTTTATTCTGCATTGCCACTAAAATCATAATAAACACTGACAACTGAAATATTGTGTTATTGTTCTTGTTGTTATGCATATTATTATTAATAATAATAATAGGGGAGTGTGGGGTAGTTAAAAAATGAACCCCAAAAGGTTATTGAAAGGGTTCTTCGAGGATCCATTAAAAGGGGTTATTTGAAGAATTTATAGAGGCTCCCCCACAGTTTCAATTTGAAGAACCTCTTACTCCAGGAACCTTTTCTTTTTAGAGTGTACAGGGACCTCAAGTGGTAATAATTGATAGTCGGTCTACAACATTCTACAACAAGCCTGGGTTTCTTTTGCACACATTCAAACACTTCTGAAGTTTTTGCTGAAACATTAATGTCTGGTTAGATAAACAACCTCTTTATAACTTCTTTAAAATAGTATATAATTATGGAGAATTAGAACAAGGATAATCAGAGCTGGATTACATCAATTTAAATACACATTCATTGCTAATCATCTTATAGGTAATAAAACTCACAGTTTAACAACACCTACTGGCAGTTATAATGGTCACAAAAAGCTTCATATCTTTTTGTGAAGATATTTAATTTGAGAACATTTAATCTTTGATCAATTTTGACTCAGCAGTTCTATGTGGAGGTGATTGGATGTCCATTCCCAAAAGGAAAAAATTGGCAAACCAGCAAGGTAGTAGTGCCAAGGGAGAGGACAGGAACAGTGTGCAGCATCAGTGGAGGGGATGATTTTAATAAGACCGCTGGGAAGCCCCCGGGGGATGCTGGGTAAATGAGTCTAATGATGACTCTCTACGATCCGCCCCTCTGAGCAATGGGAGATAACAATGTGCAGGATGATGACATAACACACAAACATCTAAACATACACGTATGGGCCAACAGATATCTGCCACAGTCACATACCCCTTTTAAAATGGGTCGATTTTGCCATGTTTTATTTGTTTGAATTGACAACTTACAGCCAGGTTTGTTAAAGGGCAACAAAGAAATACATGGCTGAACGCTCTCTCAAATGAGCTAAGATTGGCATGAAACCCCCGTGCATCTTTATAGTATAGATGGTCTCAGGTGTTAGTCAGCCTCACATGTCTTGTTGATGTGACCTGTCTGTGTGGTATGAGTGGATACACTATATATACAAACATACGTGGACACCCCTGCAAATTAGTGGATTTAGCTATTAGCTGAATAGTTGTACTCGGTTCCAACACTCACTACCGAGTTTCAGATGGCCTCTGGAAGCAACTTCAGCACAATAACTATTCGTAGGAAGCTTCATGAAATGGGTTTCTATGGCCAAGCAGCCACATATAAGCCTAAGATCACCATGCGCAATGCCAAGCGTCGGCTGGAGTGGTGTAAAGCTCGCCACCATTGGACTCCGGAATTTGGGTTTGGTAGATGCCAGGAGAACGCTACCTGCCCCAATGCATAGTGCCAACTGTAACGTTTTGTGGAGGAGGAATAACGGTCTGGGGCTGTTTTTCATGGTTTGGGCTAGGCCTCTTAGTTCCAGTGAAGGGAAATCTTAATCAATAACGTTATAGATGATTCTGTGCTTCCAACTTTGTGCCAACAGTTTAGGGAATGGCCCTTTTCTGTTTCAGCATGAAAATGCCCCCGTGCACAATGCGAGGTCCATACAGAAATGATTTGTCGAGATCGTTGTGGAAAAACTTGACTGGCCTGCACAGAGCCCTGACCTCAACCCCAACGAACACCTTTGGGATGAATTGGAACGCCGACTGCGAGCCTGGTCTAATCGCCCAACATCAGTGCTCAACCGCCCTAAAGCTCTTGTGGCTGAATGGAAGCAAGTCCCCACAGCGATGTTCCAACATCTAGTGGAAAGCCTTCCCAGAAGAGTGGAGGCTGTTATACCAGCAAAAGGGGAACCAGTGGTGTGTAAGTGGTGTGTGTTCGCTGCTGGCCAATGCAGTGACAAATCTGCATACCTAAGCAGCAGGCAAGGGCATGGAAGGCCTATCTAGGCGACAAATGATTGGAGTAAATTTACCCTGAGCCAGGTCAGCAACACTGAAGATGCTGAGTTTGTTTTTGGGATGGCTTTGTTTGTGTATGAGTGCGTGTAGGTGTCTATATAAATAGTTCACAATTAACAGGATAGAGGCAGAGGTAGAATTGAGATCCTAGAATAGTAATAATACATGTAGGCAATGAATAACAAAGAAATTGTGGCGCCATGCTGAGGAGGATACGATGTCAAAGGTCCTCACTGTAGATGCTATTCTGTTCGGGTTGCTGGTCTTCTCTGGCATCCTGTGAAACATACTGATCATCCATGAGGTGAGGAGAAATAGAACCCTAACTGTCAATAGTCATGAAATATCTCCGCCTGAGATAACATCACATAATTAGTATAATAGTTCATTATACTCTTTCTCTCTCCCTCTCTCTCAGGTGTTCGTCGGCCATTAAAAGTCTGTCTTGTTGGCTCCCTCCCTCTGACACAATCCTGGTGAACCTGTCGCTGGCCAACCTGCTGACGTCTCTGTTCCGCACGGTGCCCATCTTTGTGTCTGGACATGTCCCTGGCCCTGGACTGGTGCCACCTCTTCTTGCTGCTGTGGGTGTAGTGGCGGGCCGTGGGCTGCTGAGTGACTCTGCAGCCCACGCCAGGAGCTGTGGGGCCCCTAGCACAGCAATGTGAAAGGAAGAGGGTGTGGGTGGGCCTGGAGCTGGTCTACGGGGTCAACCTGGCCTTCTCCCTGCTGGTGCTGGTCAACACCACCCAGGTCCACGGCAACGCCATGGTGGAGCTGATGGTCATGAGCTGCACCACCAGGCCCCTGCTGGGCTGTGTGTGGGATTTCCCCTCTGAGGAGCAGGGCTCAGCCTTCGCCTCCTCCTCCCTGGCCCTCAACAAGGTGGCTCCCCTGGTGCTGATGGTG
This sequence comes from Salmo trutta, assembly GCF_901001165.1. Taxonomy (NCBI): domain Eukaryota; kingdom Metazoa; phylum Chordata; class Actinopteri; order Salmoniformes; family Salmonidae; genus Salmo; species Salmo trutta. Next base: position 34,137,590 of record NC_042972.1, on the reverse strand, counting down.
GGCACCAACCTGGCTACACTGGCCAAGCACGACGGGCAAGGCAGGGGGAGGGATGCAGGGAGAGCTGGATAGTCATGTGGTCAGTGAACGCAAGGGTAGTCATGTGTCATGATGACGCAGTTTGTGGTGTGCTGGGCCCTGCAGGTTGCGATGGTGTCGTACTACAACCATAACGGGGGGCACCATGCGGAGGGGCTGCTGACTGTGTCCCACTTCTCTACCTCTCTGTTTGTGGGCTTCAGCCCCATGGTGGTGGCTCTGGGAAATGACAAGCTGAGGAGGAGGATCACCGTGGATTATTGTTGACTGTGCTGACAGGGTCAAATGTCAACAGGAGGAAATAGTGGAGGAATGCAAAGCTCCAGACACAATGGGAAAGAAGGTAAAATAAACTGTTTTCACTATTCAGTAGGAGAAAAGTAATCAAAGTACAGGAGAGACTTGAAGCAAATATCAAACTATTAAAATAAATATGTGACTGAATAAATGAGTACGACTTTGTATGGAATAATTAAATAACCAGTGCTTGCCTTCCCCTCATTCTGTGTTTAAATGTCCACATATATATAAAAATCCTGTATAAATAAGTAATAGCCCATCCAATCAATACCTTAAAGTAATGGAATGTTTAAGATCTGGAGTGTTGAGATATTGTGATAAGCTCTCACATTCTGCAAAGACAGATCCTGTTGGACTGTTCACTCCCTCTCAATGAGCTTCGAGCCTCTGGCATAAACTGTCTCAGAGATTGAGAGATCGTACAAATAAAGGCCTTTATTTTGACTGTTTTTTAAAGAGCAAACAAGACAGAACATGTAACAACAACTATCTATAGCTAGGAGTGCCCTTTCACGTACAGTCTATACATCAAAAACATTCTGTCGCTCACAAAAGGGCAGGTTGCCAGAAATAAATTGTGTTAACGTAGTCTCACTGACATGTACAGATTAACACATTTTGTTCCAATGATGAACTCTACAACCTTTTCTATCAAACTCCTCCGAACAACTGACAGTGCTATTCCTCAGTACTGATGAATCAATAGAAATTGTGATAAAAAATAAATGAATGGGTTTGTCTCTCATAGGTGCCATGTTAAAACAGTCTGCCTCTGGAAGAGAATCAAATGGTTGCCAACGTATAGAGAGGAATGCCAACAACCATGTAATTCTAATGTATTGTTAGGCTATGTTAAGGCAAGTGTACTATTATTATTCCACTGACTTCCCCATAATGTCTGTTGCAGTGTGTGTCAGGGTGTGGGATCTGTCAGTGAGTAAGAAAAGACTTAATGACAGCACGCAGCCGCCGGTGACCCAGTGCCAGCACGATGGGCGAAATGGCGATAAAGATGGTGTTGGCAAAGCGAGCTATAACCAGGAGGAACCCGGCTGACAAACCTCGGTTGTAGTTGAAGTAGTTTATAGAAATTATGCTGGTTCCCCAAGACCCAATGAAGAGCACGATGAGGGCTAGAATCACCTGGAGAGAAAATTCCTAATTTTAACAACAATAACAATGTTACAGGTCCAAATTACATGTTGTACTTCTTTCCATCCACAATAACCAGGCGGCAGGCCACACACAACAAGCCATCATTCTGAATCATTCCAGTCTCTCTCACCTTGGCAGCCCGTCTCTCAGCCGGTATCCTCTTGATGACGGGCGCGTCCTGGGTCATGTGTGCTGGGTTACGGGTCCTGCCGTGGGTGTAGAGTGTGTAGAGGGAGCCCAGGTTGGTGATGGCCATCAGGATGATAGGCAGGATCTCGTGGATCACCATGGAGGTGGTGGCGTATGCCAGGCCGTTGTAGCTGGATGGGAAGTTCCACACACAGCCCAGCAGGGGGCGCGTGGTGCTGCTGACCAACATCAGGGTCTGGAGGAGAGAGGAGGCGTGGAGGGAAGAGGAGACGAGGAGACGAGATGGGATGGGGAGGGAAGAGAATGTAGAGAAAGGGTGTAAGACATTTTCCCACAATTCAAAGAGGAATACACATCACAATTGTCTATCTCTCCACTTGTATTGAATCAGGGTCCTACCTCTGTGCTGTTATTGTTCCCCTTGGTAGAGTAGATGTGTGCAGGTATAGCATAGATCAGGTTGAGGAACCAGATGAGGCCCAGGCTAATCAGAAGGGTCTTGGGGGGTCTGCGGGGTCCGTGAACAGTCCCAGGGGAAGGGGCCACGCGCCTCAGTGTCTGGAAGTGGAAAGCACTGAGGAAGAGTGTTGACCACACGTTGACTGAGCGAAGCCACACCCACACCCCCATCAGGATGTGACACCCATCTCTGGAAGTGTTCAGCTAAAGAGAGAGAGCTGGGTGTGAGGTTTTATGTGTGTGTACACTATAGTGCCGACCTGAACAATGCTCTTGTCAGTAAGTATGGCATGGTATATTGTCAGATTGCTTTCTTTTCACTAGTTACAGCCACACCACCCTCCATAACCTTTGCATTTTAAACTACCATTACTCAAAGACTAGCCCAAATCTCTCCCATATCTCAAGTATCACAACCATTTTACTTAGAGCCCAAACCACACACAATCAGCATACCTGCCTCCTTGTCTCAAGCACCCACATACAGCCCTCATTCTTCATGGCACCCCCTACCACAGTGCCCGACCCCTGTAACAGTCCCATCCAGCTCCTTACCTCCAGCGCCAGGTCAGAGATGACCAGCAGGACGTTCCTCAGAACAGACACCAGCAGGTTGGACAAGGCCATGTTCATCAGGATGATGTCTGAGTTACGTACTCCACTCGGGTCTTTGAACACGCTGTCCAAGATCACGCCAATCACCGTGGTGTTACCCACAATGCCCAGTAGGACCAAGATTATGTAGAATGCGGTCTGGGTGGGAGACGTGGTGACACGGAGCCCCACACCTACTGGCTCCAACTCTCTCAACTCTGGAATTGGGCTCTCCATCTCAGCTACTGAATTAGAGTTAGAGTCCTGGGTAGAATACTCTTCAGTCTCTCTGCATCCTAATCCAGGGCCCTGTTTTCCCAGTTTCTTCTAAGAGTAGTTATATTCCAGTAATTGTCTGCAGCCTCTAATCCACTGCTAGATGTTTTATTCCAAATATGAACACCCTGTTGGTCATAGATCATAAACACAAATGTGCAAAACACATATATTGATTGCTTCCCATCTATTATAGCTACACCTGTATAGACACTCCCTATTTTTGTAGCATTGAACACAAGCCCAACCTCCCACAGAACTACCAATGTAAAATCACCATGGACACCAGACAAATACAAAGTAGTTCCTGTCATACCCATCCACCTAAAATCACAGCAAAGGGGTCTTTCCCTAGTTACCCAACCAACCTGTGCTAGGTCAGGTGTACTGTACCCACTGGGCACAGACGTCAGTTCAATGTCTAGTTTTGATTTACATTTGGTTGAGTTGTCAACTAACATGAACTCAACATTAAATCAACAGAAAATGTCACCATGTCATTGGATTTAGGTTAAAAGTTTGGTGAAAAATGCCCTTATGTTGGTGACTTTTTGCAAATCCAATCAGTTTTCCAAGTTGATTCGACGTCACCACATAGATTTTTGGGGTTGAAATTACATGGAAATAACATTGAATCAATCAGTTTTGCCCAGTGGGTATACCCATGGGAATGTCAGTGTTTCAACCTCAGAGTTCAGCTTCCAAGCTGAGAGTGCATATAAATGGAACACAAGAGATTAATCAACTAGCCTAATTGAATCATGCTGCCTTAACAGCTATCTAGGTTCATTATAACGCCACACTAGGTCCCCCAGGGACAAATAGAGAGGTGTATTTGTTTGTGGTCCTCACTTGATGATTCCATTCATAAAACAAGACAAGAGATCATCTAAAAAGCATTTCATATATTGTTTGAACAAAAGCGTTGGACTATGATCTTTGGGAGGAATTCAGACTTTTTTCTCTCCACACGGATTTTAAGCATGGGGAAACGCATGTGCCAACCAGTTACGCTTTTGGGGTGGAAATCCCAATAACGGAGGTGTGGCAGAGGTGTGTAATATCATAGTGTTTTTAAATCTATGCATGGGTTCTGAAACCGACATGAATATGTATATGTTTTGATGGCTATCTTTCATTGATCTCTATATTCTGAAAGCATTCTCTATAGGCTATACTAGTGTTGTGCCAATCAAATTCTAATTAAAAGTACACAATATTTAAAGGGATTGCTTTAGATAAATTAACTGAAAAACGAACTGAATGAAAACTCCCTGATAGCCGGAAAAAGTGTCCCAACCAAATATGGTGGATAAATTAAACGTCCTACTCGGTCCATTTACAACTGAAAAAAAATGTCCCAGTTCCGGTTCTTCCATAGGCACCAATGCATTAGCAACTGGGTCTGGTCTGATTTCTCGCTTCCTCTTCTGTCCCAACTGTCCCAAAAAAGGAGGGAGTCAGAGACAGAAGAGGAAGCAAGACACTTTTTTTCTGGTTCAAAGAAAGTCAATGAACTAAGAAGACCAGGAGCAACATCTAGGAGCAACAACGGCTCAGCCGCGAAGTGGTAGGCCACACGAGCTCACAGAACTAGACTGAAGCACGTAGCGTGTAAACATTGTCTGTCCTGAGTTGCAACACTCACTACCGAGTCCCTGCCTCTGGAAGCAACATGAGCACAATAACTGTTTGTCTGGAGCTTCATTAGCAGCCACACACAAGTCTAAGATCACCATGCGCAATGCCAAGCGTCGGCTGGAGTGGTGTAAAGTGATAAATCACACTTCACCATCTGGCAGTCCGATGGATGAATCTGGGTTTGGCGGAATTCTGGGTTTGGTGGAAAATCATGTTAGTTTATATCCTGAGTGAACTATCCATTTAAAGATGGCACAGTATGTGTTTGAAACAAGAATACTTACCCTCAGATGGACAAAGAGGTTCAAAGTTGTTTTTGTTAGGCATGGCTATGAATTTGTCTGTAGTATTTTTTGTATTTTAATACAATAAATTGCAGTTTTCGACCTTTTCAGTGCATGTTGAAAGAGTCATACAGTAATTGAGCCTTACAACTTATTAATACTTATCTGTACAAAATATATTTGGTTTAAAATGATTATCTACACCTGGGGCAATGGACATTCGGGAGAATGGGCATTTACAGAATGTTCAGCTAGAAATGTACTGTGTCGATCAAATATGATCTACTGTCAGATAGATTGGAATAGTATAGAAATTGTGTGTGCATTCTTTTTGCAATTCCAGATACAGCCCTGCCATTAGTTGAAAGTAGCCAATCCAACAGTTTCGGAAAATAAGTAATCTCCTGAGATCTGTGTTCAAATGTATTTTTTTAAGTAGTTGCTTTTTCAAATCTGTTTTCAAATAGTTAAAACAATTAGAGGTTTTTGGGGATCTGTATTGAAATAGTTGTAGTCAGCTCCAAAGTCCCTATTTGTTGCCCCCAAAAATTGTTACTTTCGACAAAGCATATTTAAAGGTGCACTGTGCAGAAATAGCGCCGCCATTTCCTGGTTGCTAAAATTCTAATAGTTCTCCTAATTTCAGTTTATATGACAAAACATGCAAGTATAGTGTAGACAATCATTGTACAACCTAAACTGCTGTGAAATATATTTAATTAAACGACTATATTGTATTTCCAGCTGTTTGAAGCTGGTGTAGAAAACAGAAAGTAAAAAATGCAAAAATGAAACGTAAGAACGGGAAGCATAGAAACAGAGCACGTAGAACAGATCTATCGCTTCTTAGACTTGCTTTCAATGATAATGACAGATCTGTAACTCACATTTCCATGTTTTTTATTTAACCTCTATTTAACTAGGCATTTCAGTTAAGAACAAATTCTTATTTACAATGACAGCCTAGGAACAGTGGGTTAACTGCCTTGTTCAGGGGTAGAATGACAGATGTTTACTTTGTCAGCTTGGGATTTGATCTAACAACCTTTTGGTTACTGGCCCAATGCTCTAACCACTCTAACCACCTGCAGCCCAAGGTGAATTTTGTCGGGTCCAAAAAGTTACATATTGCAGCTAATTCTAGACTATATATTAAGATTAATATCTGATAGCCCACAACCATGTGCTAATGATCATACAGTGCCTAGTGAAAGTCTACACAACCCTTGCACAGTCTTTTCAAGTATTGTGGTGGCAGCATCATGTTTGGGTGCAATTGTCATCAGCAAACCCAGGTAAAAAGTTAGAAGAAAACCTGCAGTAGTCTTCTGAAAATCTAACCCTGGGATAAGAGTTTTATTTTTCAGCGGGACAATTACACAAATGTTTATCCCAAAGACACACCAGAAATGATTTCCAAGAGGTGGTGAGCAATGTTCCCTTTAAATTGCCGTGTGTGCGCTGGCGTGCAGCTCCCCCCGGATTGCCACACAGAAGAAATATCAGCGCTCACAGAGAAACACGAGATTGAACTTCACTCAACTTTCTAGAGTTTTCCCCATTAGTTAACTCTATCAATGTTTCACGCTACTGTGGGAATTGTGATCGAATCAACGGTACATTAGCCCCTGTCGATGCAACATCCCGAAACAAAACTAACTATAGGCTACAATAGATTTTGTTGTAGGCAGAACGCATCCGAGTAGGATTGCATATACAAACACGACTCGGGAACGCACTCTACACAGACCGACGCAGTAGGCCAATATGCAAATAGACAGTGGTGTAAAGTACTTAAGTAAAAATACTTTAAAGTACTTATTAAGTAGTTTTTCGTGGTACCTGTACTTTACTTTACTATTCATATTTTTGACAAGTTTTACTTTTACTTCAATACATTCCTAAAGAAAATAATGTACTTTTACTCCATACATTTTCCCTGACACCCAAAAGTACACATTACATTTTGAATGATTAACAGGACAGGAAAATGGTCCAATTTACGCACTTATCAAGAAAACATCCCTGGTCATCCTACTGCCTCTGATCTGGCAGACTCACTAAACACACATGCTTAGTTTGTAAATTATGTCTGAGTGTTGGAGTGTGCCCCTAGCTATCCATACATTAAAATAACAAGAAAATGGGGCTGATTTGCTTAATATAAGGAATTTTTTATTATTTATACTTTTACTTTTGATACGTAACTATATTTTAGCAATAACATTTACTTTTGATACTTAAGTATATTTAAAACCAAATACTTTTAGACTTTTACTCAAGTAGTATTTTACTGTGTATCTTTCATTTTTACTTGAGTTATTTTTTATTAAGGTATCTTTACTTTTACTCAAGTATGACAATTGGGTACTTTTTCCACTACTGCAAATAGAACACTGCCATATATATATTCACTTTGAACTGGACTGTTTGTACAGAATGAGCTTGTCTTGAGATCAAAGCGAGAGCTACATGTACACAGTGCACATATTCGTTCATAACCTTTGCTAGTGAGTGAGTTATTAGCCCAGTTATATATCATTTGTAGTCAGCAATGGGGGAGTGATTGTTTCCTACAAGAGCACAAAACGTGTGCATTTCTAGACATCTTTGAAAAGCGAGTCAGTTAAAAATCTCTTAAGGATCGGACCCTTTTTTTCAATTTTCGCTTAAAATGACATACCCAAGTCTAACTAGGCGCAATTTAGATTTTGCCCACTAGGAGAGAGAAAAACAGTAGTTGAACAGTTTTGAACATATTCATTTCTTCAAAAATGAAGGAGAAGCAAGAGAGAGCTAGCTACATTTCATTGTTTTCCCACTTTCACTTACTTAGCTAGTGAATGCAGCTAGCTAGTTTAGCCTACTCAAACACCCGACTCAAACAGAGACGGATTCTATGGTACCTAACTGGCTATGGCTATCCAACACTGGAACTCATCTAAGTCAAGGTAGCTTAAGGGTTTTATTAATTTATTGCCACCGGGGGCCCATACTGCATGATTGTAGCGGGTTTACTAACACGTTAGTTATAGTAGTTATGTTGTTGACTTAACGTTAGCTAATATGGTGACGACGATGTAGGCGGTGTGTAGCGATTAGCGTTTATAATATGAAGGTTTGGCTTGGAAGGTTTTTTTGCCTAGTCACAGACAGTTAATGTGTTGTGCACTAATGTGACCTTCCTGGTCCCGTCCCTCAAGTCAGTTTGTCAACACAGGAAGGAGCAATGGATGAATAGTGAATTTTTTCCCAAAGCTAAAATCATGGGGGACACAGTATGGATGAATGGTCAGTAGTCGACGGGATATAAATAGCACTCCCACAGCAATTCTCCATAAATCTGCTGTATATTATACTAACAAAATGTCACGTCCTGACCAGCAGAGGGAGTAGTTGTTTAGTATTTGGTCAGGACGTGGCAGAAGTTGTGTGTTGTATGTAGTGTCTAGTTGTTCTGTTTCTGTGTTAGTCTTGTGACTCCTGATCAGGAACAGCTGGATATCGTTGTTCCTGATTGGGAGTCATATATTAGGTGTGTGTTTTTATCTATTTCGCACTGCTGTATGTAAGTACATAGCCTGTGAAACTGTCTAGTCGTTCATGTTTATTGTTTTCCCGTGTATGCTTTATTCTAAAGTAATTAAAAGATGAGCATTCATATCCCGGCTGCGATTTGGTCTATTCAACACGGCTACACCTGTGACAGAACAACCCACCGTAAAAGGACCAAGCAGCGGAGGAAATCTGGTGAAGACCGGGGAACACGGCTGGTAAGGGAGCCCGAGAGGCAGCCCCAATAATTTTTTGGGGGGGGGCACAAGGGTAGTTTGGCTGGGCGTGGATGGAGCCCCAGGCCAGCTCCCCGTACCCTTTTTGGGTAGAGACATACTGGACAGGTCCCGTGCTTTGGGGTGATGGGTGCTGTGGTGAGGCCGGGTATTTTCAGGCCGGTACGCGCAGTACCAGCACCCCGCATGTGCCAGGGGAAAGTGGGCATCCAGCCAGTAGGGGTGATGCCAGTCCTGCGCTCAAGACCGCCAGTGCGCCTCTACGGTCCAGTGTTTCCCGCTACACGCACTAGCCTTGAGGTGCGTGTCTCCAGGCTGGCACGTCCAGTACCAGCCCCACGCATCAGGCTTCTAGTGCGTCAGCCCAGCCTCGCCAGTCTGGAGCCGCCAGAGCCGCCCACCAGTCTGGAGCCGCCAGAACCGCCCGCCAGTCTGGAGCTGCCAGCCCTGCGCTCGAGACCGCCAGTGCGCCTCTACGGTCCAGTGTTTCCCACTACACGCACTAGCCTTGAGGTGCGTGTCTCCAGGCTGGCACGTCCACTACCAGCCCCACGCATCAGGCTTCTAGTGCGTCAGCCCAGCCTCACCAGTCTGGAGCCGCCAGAGCCACCCGCCAGTCTGGAGCCGCCAGGGCCGCCCGCCAGTCTGGAGCCACCAGGGCCGCCCGCCAGTCTGGAGCCGCCAGGGCCGCCCGCCAGTCTGGAGCCGCCAGGGCCGCCCGCCAGTCTGGAGCCGCCAGGCCGGAGCCGCCAGGGTCGCCAGCCAGGCCGGAGCCGCCAGGGTCGCCAGCCAGGCCGGAGCCGCCAGGGTTGCCAGCCAGGCCGGAGCCGCCAGGGTCATCAGCCAGGCCATCAGCCAGGTCATCAGCCAGGCGGGCACAGCAAGAGTCGCCCGCCAGCCGGGCGCAGCCAGGGTCGCCCGCCAGCCGGGCGCAGCAGGAATCGCCCGCCACCTGGGCGCAGTCAGGGTCGCCCACCAGTCCTCCGACGCGGCCAGGGGCGCCACCTAAGTGGGCAGCGCCGAGGGTGGAGCGGGGTCCACGTCCCGCACCTGAGCCGCCTCCAATATAGGTGGGTTGGGGAGGGGGGGTGTAGCACAGGTGTCGTCGTTGACGGCAGCCACCCTCCCTTCCCTCCCCTTTTTGTTTAGGGGGTATTTTTTTATATATTTTTTTGTAGTATTGGGAGATTTTTTTGGTGTGTTTTCTTTAAGGTGCATTCTGGGGTCTGCACCTTTAGGGGGGGGGGGTACTGTCACGTCCTGACCAGCAGAGGGAGTAGTTGTTTAGTATTTGGTCAGGACATGGCAGAAGTTGTGTGTTGTATGTAGTGTCTAGTTGTTCTGTTTCTGTGTTAGTCTTGTGACTCCCGATCAGGAACAGCTGGATATCGTTGTTCCTGATTGGGAGTCATATATTAGGTGTGTGTTTTTCTCTTGGGGTTGTGGGTTGTTTTATTTGTTAGCACTGCTTTTGTTGAGCCTGCTACTCTGTTCCTGTCGTTAGTTTGTTTATTGTTTTTTCGTGGTGTTCTCATTTTTATAATAAAGATGTTGAGCACGCAACCCGCTGCGCCTTGGTCCCATTCTATCTTCCACGACAGCTGTGACACAAAAAAAACAATTGAAATGTCTATCAAAGTCATTGTGATTGTATAGTAGATTTAACAATTTCTAATAATTCCTAATTTACTATGATAAAAATAAATGCATCGTTTCCATGTGTAATCTCACATTTACAACATCAGAATAAAATATCATCCATTTTAGTACACAAAATATGTGTAAAATTAATCTGAAAAATTATTCAATGTCACACTCTTGTTGCGAAGAAATATAATACACCTAGAATGTGCCACATATTTTCCTAAGTTAACAAAACTAGGCTAATGCGCTGGCTGGTGCTCATGAGTTTATAAAACATATACTTTAAACATTTGTCATAAATTACCTGCAATGATGGGACAAACACAGTATGGATTAATGGTCAGTAGTTGACGGGATACAAATAGCACTCCGAAAGAAGATGCATTTTCAAGTTAGTACCAACTTCAAAGAGGGAACTTTAGCTAGCATAAAACCCACATGGAAAACTGAGATTTGGCAAATAACATATAAAGAGTGACTTATTTGATGCCAAACCAACAACAGTATTTACTAATAACATAAATTGCTAATGTACAATGTAAAAGGTGGATTTTATCATGTAATGTCAACAGGGGCGGAAATCCCAGGGGGGACGGGGGGGACACGACCCCCCCATCCTGGGAAAAATATGATTTGTCCCCCCCAATATATCACTGAAACATAACTATGTAATTTAAATAATATTAATAATATGCAATGAAAGGAATTGTGCTGATTATAGACACTTAATAGCGCGTTTTTAAGTTTCAAAAGATTGTGACCCCCCCACCCTTTGCCTCACAATGGTTTGATCCACTGCCAGTTCCTTAGCTTGCTAGGTAACAGAGAGGTCGTATCTACTGTCTGAAAGGCACTCAATGCACGTAACTGACGTGAGGTTAATCCAGTCAATCACGCACACACACTAGCTGAATATGCAGAGCTAGCGCGCAAATATTAACTATTAAGCTAGCTAGTACCTATTCCATTTATGTGGCGTCGTCAAAGATGGAATCTTTGCTCTCATCAATTTATTCCAAGATCAGCATGCAGATGATGTAAGTTACTGCTTCAAAGTCCCTGTGATAAGGTTAGCGATAAACTGAAGTCCAAACTGAACAGAACTACTGTCACGTCCTGGCCAGTATAAGGGTTAATTGGTATTGTAGTTTGGTCAGGACGTGGCAGAGGGTATTTGTTTTATGTGGTTCAGGGTGGTGTTTTGGGAAAAGGGCATTTGATTTAGTATTTCCGGGTTTTTTGGTTTAAGATCTATGTTTAGGTAATTCTATGTCTAGTCTAGGTAGTCTGTGTTTCTATGGTTGATTTATTGGGGTTGGGACTCTCAATTGAAGGCAGGTGTTTTCTCTTTGCCTTTGATTGAGAGTCCCATATATTTGGGTGTGTTTGTGTTTGGGATTTGTGGGAGATTGTTTTTGCATTGCGTGTTTTGTTAGCCTGCAAAACTGTCATTTGTCGTGCTTATTGTTTTCTTGTTTTTCCGTGTTCAACGTTTGTTAATAAATTAAGAAAATGAACACCAACTCTGCTGCATATTGGTCCACCTTTTCGGATGACGATTTCGCTATATCGTCCTCCGACGAAGAAAGTCGTGACAACTACACTCTCTTCTACCATTGTCTTAAATATATTTAATGGTCTCGTTGCAAAAGCTAAATTGTCGCAAGGGAACTTTTATTTATTTATTTTATTTCACCTTTATTTAACCCGGGTAGCAAAGATTATAGCAAACACCACTGAAACTGAATTGGTGCTTGCTAGCTTTTCAAATTCAGCTATTGTTGGAAGCCAGCTAATATGAAACAAACTATTACAATTACAAAAGGTTGCAGCATATGTTGTGTAAATGGTGAACTCATACAGCTGTCAACTCTTGTCATTTTAATCCGTTTCACATTTGCTAGCTACCTTTTAGATCGAAGCCCAAATAGAATGATTGAAGATGATAGAAGCCCATCTCCTACTGTAAATAACCTACACACTGTGTGTGTAGCCAGCCAGCCATCCAGGTAGAAAAATGGCAGAAAAATAAAAGACGGACATCAGAGTATTTTTCAATACACCAAAACGCATAGTAAGAACCCTAGTAGCCTAATATCTCAAAGACTAGTTGATAAAATGTTCATAAGAAAGAAATGAAATTCTAATGGAAATGTTTCACAATGATGTCATTAGGCAGAGCAGGCAACAGATGGCACACAGACAGCAGAGTTGGGGACAGATATGCAGGGACAGACTGGCAGAGACAGGGAGTCTCGGGTAAGTTTGTTGAGTCTTTGTTTGGCAACATTATGAAAGGTTCTCAATTTTTTTGACTTGTAAAATAGGAACATAATGGAAAATGCCATGGATACCCCCACTCTCAACTTAAAGTGGTGACTGAACTAAGATTTGTTAAAGGCAATGGTATTGCTGTTGTGATTAGTTGTGTAGTTTTGGGTACCGGTAGTTAGGAGTACGGCAAACACCTTATTTCTTTGGTTCCTCAATATACATTTACCATATTACAATGTAGGCTATGTGTTACAGCACTACTGTTGGTGTCCCCCTCAGGAATTGCTCTTGAGAAAATTTCATGTAATTGTCCCCTCCAAAGTTGATATCAGATTTTCGCCCCTGAATGTCAACTTTATACATTTCTAATTCTGCAAAATTGGGAAGCACATCATTTAGTCCTCAGACCATAGAGACAATAGAAAAAAATAAACAATTAAACTCAATGTTCATCTCATGGAGCACTATTGTACATGTCAATTGTAAAAATCTTCTCTTGGAAGTGTGTAATAAAGGGGAGGTACCAAGCCCCAAACCTAATGCATACTAAAGAGATGCCTTGTACACCTCTCACACTATGACGTACTACAATACTTGAAGTACTTGGAAAACACTTTATTTGTGTTAGCTTGGCTTCTGCTTATCCTCTTGACACATTCTCTACTCCTCTACACTGCAAACACGCTTATGACAAAGGAAAGCAAAGTGCTAACTAACGAATCTGAATCATCTATGACTTGGTCATTGATTTCCCAGATAAGCCTTTTTGGAGGTCTAATAGATCTACCAACTCTTGTTTGGCTGAAGCAGGCTGAAGCAGGCTGATGCAGGCTGAAGCAGGCTGAATGCAAACTACAGGCTCTGGTTTCTCAATGCATGCTTCTGAGTGGTCATTATCTTGGGCAGGCTCAGAGATGTGAAAGTTATTCACACTGTCCACAGAAGAGTGGGTGATGTCACTACTGGGGTCATCACTATCTTGGTAAATCACTACATCACTGAGGTGGCTTGCCATTTCTTCATCTGGATGAGGAGTATTCTCAACTGCATCAGTTAAGTCATCAGGTAAGTCTCGTTCATTGCTTTCAGTGGTTTGCATGAGCCAGTTCACTGTCCGTGTATCACAGTTCTCTTCTTCATCAGGTATCTCAGGTACACTTCCACAGATGGCTTCATTGTCCTCAGAGATTTCGTCAATTCCCCTGTCCAGTGGAAGGAACTTTACAGAGTAGAGGAGATTCCTGTGAGCAACTTTTTCTTTGGCTGCCTGTAGATCCTTGATCCTGAACACGTTGATGTCTGGTTTTACTGATGTCACTTCATATAGGGTTGTCCCATCTATCTGCAATCTTCCTTTTTCCACTTCCACCCCTTTTGGCTAGTAGCACTCTGTCTCCTACCATCAATGTTGATCCTTTTACCTTGCGGTTCTAGAGCTTTTCATGGTGTGTATGTTCATAAAGGCTGTGCTTCTGAGCGATTTGAGCTGCTTCATTCAGGGCTTTCTTCAAGTGTGATACAAACTCCAGATGGTTGATTACACTGTTGTCTACGAGGACATTCTGAAACATGACGTCAACAGGAAGTCGTGGAATCCTCCCAAACATGAGATAAACGGTGCGAAGCCAGTTGTCTCGTGCTCTGTGCAGTTGTAGCAGAAGGTCATCATCTGTAGCTCTGATCATACCACCAAGGGTTCTATTGAAGCGTTCTGTAATCCTATTCCCCATAGGATGATAGGGAGTAGTGTGTGATTCCTCCACACCAGCTAACTCCAACACTTCTTTCATCAGCCTGCTTTCTAAATTGTCTCCTTGGTCAGAGTGTATACACCTTGGAAATCCATATATGCAGAAGAAGTCATTCCACAGGCGACGAGCGAATTGCTTTGCAGACTGGTTCTTGCAAGGGAATGCATGAGCGACTTTTGTGAAGTGGTCAGTTACAACTGAAACACCTATGGACTTATTATCATTCTGTTCTGCAGTCCAAAAGTTGATACAAACCAATTCCATTGCTTCTGAGGTGCAAATGTTTTCAAGTGGAGCTCGAGCATGGGGCTCCGGAGTCTTTCCAACAATGCGTCGATGGCCGTTCTTCACATGATTCTCAATGTCACGCTCCATCACAGTCCAAAATAATCATTGTCTTGCAAGAGGTAGTGTTCGAGAGCGCCCTTGGTGACCCGCTGTATCATGAAGCCCATGGAGAACTTGTTGCTTCAGGGAATCAGGTACAACATATTGGAAGAGCTTTTTGTTCATGTGATGGGGTATATTCTCCTTGTACAGTGTACCATTGTGAATGGTGAGCTTGTTCAGGTGCTTCAGTAGTTTGATCATGCTGCAGGGTTCAGATGCATGCTCACGCCTGTTGGGCCTTTGATGTCTCTGAACGTAGTATAGGGCTCTACTCACAGTACTGTCTTGCTCCTGTAGGCTTAAGAGCTTACTCTGAGGAAGAGCAGCGTGTGGTCTTTCTGTTGTAGCTGAGGAATGGCTGCCCCTTTTCCCAGTACTTGACTCAGGCTACCAGTGCAGTGAGCATCCAAGATAGCTGAGATTTCTTGAGAGATAATGGAACCATGTGTTGAAGGTGAAGGGACTTCATCAGTATTCCCTTCAGGTGAGTCTCCGTCTGGTGGGCTCACCACTGCTTGGCAGTTGTTGCTTGCTCTGAATGTGTCTTGTACAGTCCTATTGGCCACTCCATTGACTCGATCTAGGAGAGACAGATATGGCTCTATAACAAGGCAGTGGCTAATACATGACTGGACGAATGGTTCTTTGCTCAAAGTGTTGGCTATTATGTTCTTAATTCCAGGAACATATTTTAGGCCAAAGCTATATGACGTAAGCTTAGACACCCAACCTTGCTCACATGCATTGAGTCTGGGTTTCGTCAGTATGTATGTTAACGGGTTGTTGTCAGTCCAGGCTGTGAAGTTTTGTCCCTTTAGCCAGTGGCAAAACTAGTCACAGACTTCCCACTAGTTCATCTGAGAACGGGAGAGTGTTCTACTGGCAAAAGCCACGGGTTTGGCTATCTTTTCACCCTTGGGTGTTTAAGAAAGCATCAACAGCAAGAATGAACGGCTCATTGAAGTCTGGGTGAGCTAAGGTCACATTAGTCACCAGGTCTAGTTTCAAGGTCTCGAACACTTCTTGGCACTCTGTAGTCCAGTCAGAAGGTGAGAGCATGACATATGCTGTTTTCTGTTTAGGTTTTCATCCTCTTCTCGCTGTGTTATGTTTGGTTGGCTTGGCTGTGAGTTTGAAAAGCATCTTGGCCTTGGCTGAACAGGTTTCTATGAGGTGTCCATAGTAGAGAACCATTCCTAGGAACGAGCGGATCTTCTTTTGACACGGTGTAATTCCATCAGAGTCCATTAGTTCAGCTTTCTGGACGTTGTTGATGGCCTCAACTTTCTCTGGGTCTGTTTGCACACCATTTTCACAGCTGATGTGACCACGAAATCTGACAGATCTTCTTAAGAAGTGGCACTTCTTGGGAGACAGTTTCAGTTTGTGTTTTGACAGACGAGAAATACCATCTGGAGGCGTTCAAGTGCTAGCTGCTCAGTAGGTGCAAAGACCATTACGTCATCGAGATAGCACAGTTGTCACAGTTGTCGTCGGTAATGGAGGACCAAAACGCAGCAGGTATGTGCAGGCTCATCTTGATGTTTATTTACTTACAAAATGAATATCAAAATAACAAAACCACGAGAACGAACGAAATGAACGAATAACAACAACAACAAACAGTCTGGCAAAGCATAAGGCTCAACACAGAACAATCTCCCACAAAATACAAGACAAACACACCCAACTAATATAGGACTTCCAATCAAAGGCAACACCAAACAGCTGCCTTCAATTGGAAGTCCAACCCCAATTAACTCAACATAGAAACACACACACTAGACTAACCATAGAATACATGAAAACCAAACCGTGCCCAAAAACCCCGGAATACTTAAATCAAATGCCGCTTCAACAAACACACCACCCTGAACCACATAAAACGAATACCCTCTGCCACGTCCTGACCAAACTACAATACCAATTAACCTTATACTGGCCAGGACGTGACAGTACCCCCCCCCCCCCCCCCCCCTTAAAGGTGCTAACCCCGGAAGCACCTTACAAAAACAAAAAACAAACCACAAACCCAAACAACAAAACAAATTTCCCCTCTACTAAAAGGGAGGGAAGGGAGGGTGGCTGCCGTCAACGACGGCACTGTGCTACACCCCCCCACCCCAACCCACCTATATCAGGAGGTGGCTCCGGTTCTGGCCGTTCCGGGCAGTCGGGCCACTCTGGCAGTTCGGGGCAGTCTGGCCAGTCTGGCAGCTCGGGGCAGTCTGGCCAGTCTGGCAGCTCGGGGCAGTCTGGCAGCTCGGGGCAGTCTGGCAGCTCGGGACAGTCTGGGCAGTCTGGCAGCTCGGGACAGTCTGGGCAGTCTGGCAGCTCGGGACAGTCTGGGCAGTCTGGCAGCTCGGGACAGTCTGGGCAGTCTGGGAGCTCGAGACAGTCTGGGCAGTCTGGCAGCTCGGGACAGTCTGGGCAGTCTGGCAGTTCGGGACAGTCTGGCCACTCCGGCAGTTCAGGACAGTCTGGCCACTCCGGCAGTTCAGGGCAGTCTGGCCACTCCGGCAGTTCAGCGCAGTCTGGCCACTCCGGCAGTTCAGCGCAGTCTGGCCACTCCGGCGACTGTTGACTGGCGGGCAGCTCTGACGACTGTTGACTGGCGGGCAGCTCTGACGACTGTTGACTGGCGGGCAGCTCCGACGACTGTTGACTGGCGGGCAGCTCCGACACTGTTGACTGGCGGGCAGCTCTGACGACTGTTGACTGGCGGGCAGCTCTGACGACTGTTGACTGGCGGGCAGCTCTGGTGACTGTTGACTGGCGGGCAGCTCCTGCCCCGTCAAACAGCCCTTGTGCCCCCCCCTAAAAAATTCTTGGGGGTGCCTCTCGGTCTCCCTAAACTCCTCCATCGCCCTGGAAACGCTCCTCCTTAGCTCTGCCCACGTCCATCCTTCCTCCTCGTTCCTCTGCTGCTTGGTCCTGGTTTGGTGGGAGATTCTGTCACAGTTGTCGTCGGTAATGGAGGACCAAAACGCAGCAGGTATGTGCAGGCTCATCTTGATGTTTATTTACTTACAAAATGAATATCAAAATAACAAAACCACGAGAACGAACGAAATGAACGAATAACAACAACAACAACAACAACAACAACAGTCTGGCAAAGCATAAGGCTCAACACAGAACAATCTCCCACAAAATACAAGACAAACACACCCAACTAATATAGGACTTCCAATCAAAGGCAACACCAAACAGCTGCCTTCAATTGGAAGTCCAACCCCAATTAACTCAACATAGAAACACACACACTAGACTAACCATAGAATACATGAAAACCAAACAGTGCCCAAAAACCCCGGAATACTTAAATCAAATGCCCCTTCAACAAACACACCACCCTGAACCACATAAAACGAATACCCTCTGCCACGTCCTGACCAAACTACAATACCAATTAACCTTATACTGGCCAGGACGTGACAACAGTAGGCTTGTGAAGTTCTCATCACCAAATATAAACATCATCATGCGCATGAATGTTGCTGGACTGTTTGATTGGCCCTATTGGCCCTAACCTATTGTATTCATGGAGTCCAAACGGTAATGAAAACGCAGTATGCTTCTTGTCCTCTTTTTACTAATTTATTTTCTTTTTTTTGTGGGTGGATCAGCTTAAATATTGAGGATAGATTGTTGCTTCCATCATTGTAATTGTCTGCATCATTTCAAACCCCAAAATGTTTTTTGGGGTAAATATATATATCCATATACATACATACTGTACATACCCATATATATATATATATATATATATATATACAGTTGAAGTCGGAAGTTTACATACACTTAGGTTGGAGTCAATTAAACTCGTTTTTCAACCACTCCACAAATGTCTTGATAACAAACTATAGTTTTGGTAAGTCGGTTAGGACATCTACTTTGTGCATGACACAAGCAATTTTTCCAACAATAGTTTACAGACAGATTATTTCACTTATAATTCACTGTATCACAATTCCAGTGTGTCAGAAGTTTACATACACTAAGTTAACTGTGCCTTTAAACAGCTTGGAAAATTCCAGAAAATGTCATTGCTTTAGAAGCTTCTGATAGGCTAATTGGCATCATTTGAGTCAATTAGAGGTGTACCTGAAGGATGTATTTCAAGGCCTACCTTCAAACTCAGTGCATCTTTGCTTGACGTCATGGTAAAATCAAAAGAAATCAGCCAAGACCTCAGAAAAAGAATTGTAGACCTCCACAAGTCTGGTTCATCCTTGGGAACAATTTCCAAACGCCTAAAAGTACCGCGTTCATCTGTACAAACAATAGCACGCAAGTATAAACACCATGGGACAATGCAGCCGTCATACAGCTCAGAAAGGAGACGCATTCTGTCTCCTAGAGATTAATGTACTTTGGTGCAAAAAGTGCAAATCAATCCCAGAACAGCAAAATACCTTGTGAAGGTGCTGGAGGAAACAGGTACAAAAGTATCTATATCCACAGTAAAACAAGTCCTATATCGACATAACCTGAAAGGCCACTCAGCAAGGAAGAAGCCACTGCTCCAAAACCGCCATTAAAAAGCCAAACTACGGTTTGCAACTGCACATGGGGACAAAAATTGTACTTTTTGGAGAAATGTCCTCTGGTCTGATGAAACAAAAATAGAACTGTTTGGCCTTAATGCCCATCGTTATGTTTGGAGGAAAAAGGGGGAGGCTTGCAAGCTGAAGAACACCATCCCAACCGTGAAGAACGGGGGTGGCAGCATCAGGTTGTGGGGGTGCTTTGCTGCAGGAGGGACTAGTGCACTTCACAAAATAGATGGCATCATGAGGCAGGAAAATTACATGGATGTATTGAAGCAACATCTCAAGACCGCAAATGGGTCGCAAATGGGTCTTCCAAATGGACAATGACCCCAAGCATACTTCCAAAGTTGTGACAAAATAACTTATGGACAACAAAGTCAAGGTATTGGAGTGGCCATCATAAAGCCCTGACCTCAATCCTATAGAAATTTTGTGGGCAGAACTGAAAAGCGTGTGCGAGCAAGGAGGCCTACAAACCTGACTCAGTTACACCAGCTCTGTCAGGAGGAATGGGCCAAATACTAATTGAGTGTATGTAAACTTCTGACCCACTGGGAATGTGATGAAAGAAATAAAAGCTGAAATAAATCATTCTCTCTACTATTATTCTGACATTTCCATTCTTTAAATAAAGTGGTGATCCTAACTGACCTAAAACAAGGATTTTTTACTAGGATTAAATGTCAGGAATTGTGAAAAACTGAGTTTAAATGTATTTGGCTAAGGTGTATGTAAACTTCCGACTTCAACTGTAGATATTCCATTCAAAGTCAGCCGTTTCCAGCTACAATAGTCATTTACAACATTAACAATGTCTACACTGTATTTCTGATCAATTTAATGTTATTTCCGACTTCAACTTTATACATAAACATACATACATATACACATATATATATATATATATACATACAGTCATGGCCAAAAGTTTTGAGAATGACACAAATATTAATTTTCACAGTCTGCTGCCTCAGTTTGTATCATGGCAATTTGCATATACTCCAGAATGTTATGAAAAGTGATCAGATGAATTGCAATTAATTGCAAAGTCCCTCTTTACCATGAAAATGAACTGAATCCCCCAAAAAACATTTCCACTGAATTTCAGCCCTGCAACAAAATGACCAGCTGACATCTCGTTAACACAGGTTTGAGTGTTGACGAGGACAAGGCTGGAGATCACTCTGTCATGCTGATTGAGTTCGAATAACAAACTGGAAGCTTCAAAATGAGGGTGGTGCTTGGAATCATTGTTCTTCCTCTGTCAAGCATGGCTACCTGCAAGGAAACACATACCGTCATCATTGCTTTGCACAAAAAGGGCTTCACAGGCAAGGATATTGCTACCACTAAGATTGCACCTAAATCAACCATTTATCGGATCATCAAGAACTTCAAGGAGAGCGGTTCAATTGTTGTGAAGAAGGCTTCAGGGTGCCCAAGAAAGTCCAGCAAGCGCCAGGACCATCTCCTAAAGTTGATTCAGCTGCGGGATCGGGGCACCACCAGTACAGAGCTTGCTCAGGAATGGCAGCAGGCAGGTGTGAGTGCATCTGCACGCACAGTGAGGCGAAGACTTTTGGAGGATGGCCTGGTGTCAAGAAGGGCAGCAAAGAAGCCACTTCTCTCCAGTAAAAACATCAGGGACGTACTGATATTCTGCAAAAGGTACAGGGATTGGACTGCTGAGGACTGGGGTAAAGTAATTTTCTCTGATAAATCCCCTTTCTGATTGTTTGGGGCATCCGGAAAAAAGCTTGTCCGGAGAAGACAAGGTGAGCGCTACCATCAGTCCTGTGTCATGCCAACAGTAAAGCATCCTGAGACCATTCATGTGTGGGGTTGCATCTCAGCCAAGGGAGTGGGCTCACTAACAATTTTGCCTTAGAACACGGCCATGAATAAAGAATGGTACCAACACATCCTCCAAGAGCAACTTCTCCCAACCATCCAGGAACAGTTTGGTGACGAACAATGCCTTTTCCAGCATGATGGAGCACCTTGCCATAAGGCAAAAGTGATAACTAAGTGGCTCGGGAAATAAAACATTGATATTTTGGGTCCATGGCCAGGAAACTCCCCAGACTTTAATCCCATTGAGAAATTGTGGTCAATCCTCAAGAGGCAGGTGGACAAACAAAACCCCACAAATTCTGACAAACTCCAAGCATTGATTATGCAAGAATGGGCTGCCATCAGTCAGGATGTGGCTCAGAAGTTAATTGACAGCATGCCATGGCGGTTTGCAGAGGTCTTGAAAAAGAAGGGTCAACACTGCAAATATTGACTCTTTGCATCAACTTCATGCAATTGTCAATAAAATCCTTTGACACTTATGAAATGCTTGTAATTATACTTCAACATTCCATAGTAACATCTGACAAAAATATCTAAAGACACTGAAGCAGCAAACTTTGTGGAATTTAATATTTGTGTCATTCTCAAAGCCTTTGGCCACGTCTGTACATACACATACATATATACATAAACACATATTTTTAAAAATATACATTTATTATACTCCGCAAATCCTACCACCCCTCCTCTAATTGGAGAAAACTAATAAACAATAACACTTAGGCTTCTACCTTCAGTTTATGCATACTATTCACATTTTACAGACATAATCTATTTTACAATAGTTATATTTTGCTTGTTTTTTGTCCTGACCTTCCTATTTTTCTTATGTCCATCCAGTTTGACTTCTATTTGTAACTGTGCTATTTCACAAAAGTTCTGAACCTAAACTCAGCAAAAAAGAAGCATCCTCTCACTGTCAACTGCGTTAATTTTCAGCAAACTTAACATGTGTAAATATTTGTATGAACATAACAAGATTCAAGAACTGAGACATAAACTGAACATGTTCCACAGACATGTGACTAACAGAAATGGAATAATGTGTCCCTGAACAAAGGGGGGGGGGGGGTCAAAATCAAAAGTAACAGTCAGTATCTGGTGTAGCCACCAGCTGCATTAAGTACTGCCTTGCATCTCCTCCTCATGGACTGCACCAGATTTGCCAGTTCTTGCTGTGAGATGTTACCCCACTCTTCCACCAAGGCACCTGCAAGTTCCCTGACATTTCTGGGGGGAATGGCCCTAGCCCTCACCCTCCGATCCAACAGGTCCCAGACATGCTCAATGGGATTGAGATCCGGGCTCTTTGCTGGCCATGGCAGAACACTGACATTCCTGTCTTGCAGGAAATCATGCACAGAACGAGCAGTATGGCTGGTGGCATTGTCATGCTGGAGGGTCTTGTCAGGATGAGCCTGCAGCAAGGGTACCACATGAGGGAGGAGGATGTCTTCCCTGTAACGCACAGCGCTGAGATTGCCGGCAATGACAGTCCGATGATGCTGTGACACACCGCCCCAGACCATGACGGACCCTCCACCTCCAAATCGATCCCGCTCCAGAGTACAGGCCACAGTGTAACGCTCATTCCTTGGATGATAAATGCGAATCCGACCATCACCCCTGGTGAGACAAAACTGCGACTTGTCAGTGAAGAGCACTTTTTGCCAGTCCTGTCTGGTCCAGCAAATATGGTTTTGTGCCCATTGGCGACATTGTTGCCGATAATGTCTGTTTAGGACCTGCCTTACAACAGGCCTACAAGCCCTCAGTCCAGCCTCCCTCAGCCTATTGAGGACATTCTTAGCACTGATGGAGGGATTGTGTGTTCCTGGTGTAACTCGGGCAGTTGTTGTTGCCATCCTGTACCTGTCCCGCAGGTGTGATGTTCGGATGTACCGATCCTGTGCAGGTGCTGTTTCACGTGGTCTGCCACTGCGAGGACGATCAGTGGCCATCCTGTTTCCCTGTAGCACTGTCTTAGGCGTCTCACTGTATGGACATTGCAATTTATTGCCCTGGCCACATCTGCAATCCTCATGCTCAGTCCTCAGTCCTCAAGTTATTTGGATTTTTACGAATTATCTTTGAAAGACAGGGTCCTGAAAAAGGGATGTTTCTTTTTTTGCTGAGTTTATATACATTTTACAGACCCCGTATGTTTTACATTTGTTATCTTATTACTCCCACCCTTCAGCTCCATTCAACCCCTCCCATCTATCTCTTACTGACCCCTTCAGGATAGGGGGCAGTATTTTCACGTTCGGATGAAATACGTGCCAATATTAAACTGCCTCTTACTCAAACTCAGAAGCTAGTATATGCATAGTATTAATAGATTTGGATAGAAAACACTCTGAAGTTTCTAAAACCGTTTGAATGATGTCTGTGAGTATAACAGAACTCATATGGCATGCAAAAACCTGACGAAAAATCCTACCAGAAAGTGGAAATCTGATGCGTGGACTCTTCAAGTCATTGCCTATCGAACACACAGTGACGTGGCAGTCATTGTGCACTTCCTAAGGCTTCCACTAGATGTCAACAGTCTTTAGAAAGTTGTTTGAGGCGTCTACGATGAACAGAGACCGAATGAGAAGGCTGGGAAGTTGTAGACCCAGGGAAGGACATCAGTTCATTGGCGCGCATTCACGTGAGGAGGTAGCTCTGTTCCAAAACATTTTTCAAGACACTGGAACTGTTCGGTTGGAATATTACTGAATTTTCACATTCTAAAGGCCCTAAAGATTGATGCTTTACAACGTTTGACATGTTTGAACGAACGTAAATAGATTTTGTTTTTACTTTTTGTCGTGAAATTTTCTGCGCGCTTCCTACATTTGGAGTAGCTGAACTGAACGCGCGAACAACAAGGAGCTATTTGGACATAAATTATGGAGTTTATCGAACAAAACAACATTTATTGTCGACCTGGGATCCCTGGAAGTGCCTTCTGATGAAGATCATCAAAGGTAAGTGAATATTTCTAATGCTATTTAATATTTTAGATGACTCCAAAATGGCGGCTATCTGTATTGCCTAGTGTATTTTTCTGAGCGCAGTACTCAGATTATTGCAAAGTGTGCTTTCCCAGTAAAGTTATTTTGAAATCTGTCAATGCGGTTGCATAAAGGAGATGTTCATCTATAATTCTTTGAATGACAGTTTAATATTTTATCAACGTTTATGACGAGTATTTTATTGTAAATTGTAGTGCTGATTCACCGGAAGCATTGGAGGCAAATGCATGTATTTTGTAATATGATGTCCTAGGAGTGTCATCTGATGAAGATCGTCAAAGGTTAGTGCTTCATTTAGCTGTGTTTTGGGTTTTTGTGGTGCATGTAGTTGCTTTGAAAATGGCTGTGTGGTTATTTGTGTCGATGTACTCTCCTAACATAATGTAATGTTTTGCTTTCACTGTAAAGCCTTTTTGAAATCTGACAACGTGGTTCGATTCAGGAGAAGTGTATCTATAAAATGGTGTAACATAGTCCTATGTTTGAGAAATTGAAATGATTAGATTTGTGGTTTTGAATGTGGCGCTCTGATTTTTCACAAACTCGATCCCACTTACGGGATCGGTGTCAGTAAGAAGTTTTAACACCATCCATTTTGGATTTCTATTTGCCATATATGTTTCAACTGTGCTGTGATGCTTCACAAAATTACTGAACCTTTCTATTGTCATAGTTTCAACAGACTGTAAATTAAAGAAACATTTTTGCTAAAATAATTATATTATTGATCGATTGAAATCACCCAATATTGCTCTCTGCAGCGTTAGTTCTAGGTAAATGTTGCAATTCTTCAGCCATTCCTGTACCTGTGACCAAAAACGAGCTACATATGGACAGTACCAAAATAAATGATCTAATGACTCTGCCTCCTCTTAGGAAAATCTGCATAGCTGGGAAGATTGTATCCCCCATACAGTGAGTTGCGAAAGTATTCACCCCCTTGGCATTTTTCCTATTGTTGTTGCCTTGCAACCTGGAATTAAAATAGATTTTTTGGGGGGTTTGTATCATTTGATTTACACAACATGCCTACCACTTTGACAAGAAATAAGACAAAAGAACAGAAAACTTGAGCATGCATAGCTATTCACCCCTCCCCCCAAAAGTCAATACCACCATTTGCAGCAATTACAGCTGCAAGTGTCTTGGGGTATGTCTCTATAAGCTTGGAACATCAAGCCACTGGGATTTTTGCCCATTCTTCAAGGCAAAACTGCTCCAGCTCCTTCAAGTTGGATGGATTCCACTGGTGTACAGAAATCTTTAAGTCATATCACAGATTCTCAATTGGATTGAGGTCTGCGCTTTGACTAGGCAATTCCAAGACATTTAAATGTTTCTCCTTAAACCACTCGAGTGTATGCTTAGGGTCATTGTCCTGCTGGATGGTAAACCTCCGTCCCAGTCTCAAATCTCTGGAAGACTGAAACAGGTTTCCCTCAAGAATTTCCCTGTATTTAGCACCATCCATCATTCCTTCAATTCTTACCAGTTTCCCAGTCCACAGCATGATACTTCCACCACCATGCTTCACTGTGGGTGGGGATGGTGCTTTCAGGGGGATGAAAGGTGTTGAGTTTGCACCAGACATAGCGTTTTCCTTGATGGCCAAAAAGCTAAATTTTAGTCTCATCTAACAAGAGTATCTTCTTCCATATGTTTGGGGAGTCTCACACATGCCTTTTGGCAAACATCAAATGTGTTTGCTTATTTATTTATTTCTGGCCACCCTTCCGTAAAGCCCAGCTCTGTGGAGTGTACGACTTAAAGTGGTCCTATGGACAACGCTGTGCAGCTCCTTCAGGGTTATCTTTGGTCTCTTTGTTGCCTCTCTGATTAATGCCCTCCTTGCCTGGTCTGTGAGTTTTGGTGGGCGGGCCTCTCTTGGCAGGTTTGTTGTGGTGCCATATTCTTTCCATATTTTAATAATGGATTTAATGGTGCTCCGTGGGATGTTCAAAGTTTCGGATATTTTTTTAGAACCCAACCCTGATCTGTACTGCTCCACAACTTTGTCCCTGACCTGTTTGGAGCGCTCCTTGGTCTTCATGGTGCCACTTGCTTGGTTGTGCTCCTTGCTTAGGGGTGTTGCAGACGCTGGTGGCCTTTCAGAACAGGTGTATATATACTGAGATCATGTGACACTTAGATTTAGGGGGTTGATAGCAAAGGGGGTGAATACATATGCATTTTAAAACAGCTTATTTTTTTAATTTCACTTTACCAATTTGGACTATTTTATGTATGTCCATTACATGAAATCCAAATAAAAATCAATTTAAATTACAGGTCGTAATGTAACAAAATAGGAAAAACACCAAGGGGATAAATATTTTTGCAAGGCACTGTATATATAACATTCTATTGGTTGCAATAATTTTGTATAATAATTTAAATAAAAAAATTCTAAGTTTGGAATCCAGCGTCGTTATGCATGTCAATTCATGAACCATGGAATCGGTTCATCGATGTAATGAATACTCAGGGAGAAAAAAGTGTAGATTCACACGCAGAGCGCGGCAGGTGTTTATTTCGCCTTCGCAGAAGGCAGGAATCATTGTCACAGGCAGGCAATGGTCATACACAGGTAGGCAAACAGGCAGGTGAATCAAACCTAGGAATGAAGGCTATAACTGGTTCTTACAAACAAGCTAGGAAAAGACTTAGAAGAGTCAAAACAAATAATACCTCAAAAAAGGCACAAACAGAATAAACTGAACTAAATAAGGAGCTGATGAGACCAGGTGAGTAACCAACACAGGTGAAATCAATGAACAAAAATTAAAGACAGGGCTACGTTCAAGAACACAAAGAAACAGGGCTATGTTCAAGAACACAACGAAACAGAACACAAGGTTGCCTAAGGAAATAAATACAGAACCTTACAATCGACAATCTCTTCCCAACTATTTAGCAATTTCTATGGCACAGCTGTCAATTTTTTGGTCCATAAATGAAACTGGTACATATTTTTATTTTTAACCATTTTTTGTCTTTAATGCAGGGCTGACAGACAAGTTCCTTACTTTTCACCCCCTTCCACTTTCCTCTTTCATTTTGTAGTAATGCTGCAATTAGTTGGTTGTAATTTTGGGTAGAGCAGACATTTCCATATGTCTGTGTTAGCTGCATGTGTGAGATAACTCCACCAGTCCTATTTATGATATCATTTACAAAGATTAAACCTCTTTTTTTACTAGCGAAAAATATGTTTGTTTTTTTATCAATTAGTATATTTGAGTTTAACCACAATATTTGTTGTATTATTTGTTGGTTGATTTCGTATTCAAATAATGGAAAGTGAGCAGTTGTAATCTGAATAAAGGGGAAAAGGCAATTCTTGAACATGAGATGAGACATTCTTACTAATTTACTAGAGAACTATTTCGGATTTAAGTATAACTTTTGTGTGACGACTGATGCCTTTAGTGAGAAGTCTAATGCTTTAATATTTAATCATTTCTGCCCTCCGAATTCATATTCATTATATAAATAGGCCCTTTTAATTTTGTCTGGCTTGCCATTCCAAATAAAATTGAATATTTTTTGTTCATATAATTTAAAAAGCAGGTCACTAGGTGTAGGCAAAACCATAAGCAAATAGGTAAACTGTGATATGACTAAAGAGTTAATCAGGGTGATTTTTCCACAAACACACAGGTATTTTCCTTTCCATGGTAGCAAGATAGATATTTATATTCCTTCTCTTTTAGCCAGGTAAATACTGATTGTCTTTTCTTATTATCTGCTAGTGTCACGTTCTGACCAGTAAAGGGGTCATTTGTTATTGTAGTTTGGTCAGGACGTGGCAGGGGGGTATTTGTTTTATGTGGTTCAGGGTGTGTGTTTATGTAGAGGGGTGTTTGTTTAGAGTTTCCGGGGTTTTGGTCTATGTTCTATGTTAGTGTATTTCTATGTCTGATCTAGGGTGTTTAGTTCTATGTTTAGTTAATTGGGATTGGGCCTTCAATTGGAGGCAGCTGTTTCTCGTTGCCTCTGATTGAAGGTCCTATATATAGGGGTGTGTTTGTTATGGGGGATTGTGGGAGGTTCTTTGTGCACGGCTATGTTTAGCCTGCATTACTGTTGTTTTTGTATAGTGTGCGTCATAAAATAAAGATGAGCATTTACATACCCGCTGCATTTTGGTCCACTTCCTACGATGGCCGTTACAGCTAGGCCATTACAATTATAACTGGCTATACTTATTTCACCAATTACCATAATGAGACACAAATTTCAATTCTATTAATCATAATATATGTTTGTAAACGTACAATTAAATATTAACATGATGATTGAGTGTCTATATAGCTGTACCATGGTATTTGCATTGCTACTAAGTAAACCTGTAATTTGTCCCCACTTTTCCACTTGCTAAAACCCAGGTGTGTAAAACAGGTGTGTAAAATATACTGTCAATTCTTTGAATTCTCTGTGCCATTTTGAAAAATGAAATTTTTGTTGTCAGGGATACTATTGCTGTAAAGCTTGCATCAGAACTCACAATCTTCCATATCATCAGTGATAGTGTTGGGAGGTTTACTCTCATGATCTGCACTGTCATCACCTATACACAGACCGGTTCGTTTCCCTGCTGCATCTGAGTTGTGGTTATTTTTGTCTCTGGACAGTTGCGTATGGAATGGTGAGCTGAATGACACTGTAAACACAGCCTATTCTCACGACAATGAGTGAGTGCAATCTTTGCACACAGAACATGGTGTGGCATTCAGACCTTTAGTCTTGGGTAGATTACTAGCAGTCCGTTTCCCTGAGTTCTGAGCTGGTATAGAGCCACGCAGAAAGACCTCTAGCATATCAATTACTCTCTCTGGGCAGAGTGATCTGAGCTCTTAGGTTGCTGTGGCTCCTGTATATCTGCGGAAGGGACTGAAGTGGAACTAACCTCAACTGTATTCACTGTGATTCTCTCACCTGTTACTCTGTGTACTTTTGTAGTGGCTTTGAAGCTCATCTCTGCATGGTAGTCGTTTAACACGTCTTGTACTTCATGTGCAGACCACTTGTCAATTGCTTTTGGCTCTGAACGTGAAGGCTAGTTCTTTGCTTGGGCAGTTCCTGATGAACATGTGTGTGATGTCCGTGCTAAGATCCTCATTTGCCTTACCCTGTTTCTTCAGGCCTTCTGTAGCAGTGTCTGCTGCACTGTTCAGTCTTAGCCAGTATTAATTTGGGTCCTCCTGTTCTTTGGGTAGAGTTGTGTAGAAATCTTGGAGTGAGATATATAAGTATTGAATGCAGCTGGAATGCTTCCTGAGGAGATTATAGATGGCATCTGGGTTAGCTAGAATGTCAATGTCTCTATTGCTGATTCCGATTTTGACTACATCTTTTACTCTTCCCTTGAGATGGATGAGAATCTCTTCGGCCTGTTCCTCTATTTTCATGTGTCCCTTTTTAATGAAGTTTCTCCTGGCCTCTTCCCATTTATCAAAGGTAATTGTGTCTGATCTCTCCCCGCTAAAGGAAGCTGGTTCTTTGACTTTTCTTTGGGTGACTACTTGGACTTGGGAGAAGTATAGAACTTGGCTAACTGGAAAGTCAGGTCTGTGTCTTGGTTAACTTTGGCTAGTGGCTGTAGCTCCTGTTGGACTACTAAAGCTGAAGTGCATGATAATGCTATCAGCTAGCTGCTGTCCTATCTGTTGGACCTATGGTACCCATCTGGCCTAAAAGGGGTTATTTGTTATTGTAGTTTGGTCAGGGCGTGGCAGGGGGTGTTTGTTTTATGTGTTTTGGGGTTTTTTGGTTTATGTTCTGTGTTGGTATATTTCTATGTTCGTTCTAGTTTTTCTATTTCTATGTTTAGTTTATTGGGTTGACCTTCAATTGGAGGCAGCTGTTCCTCGTTGCCTCTAATTGAAGGTCCAATTTAGTAGGGGTGTTTTTCTATGGGTTTTTGTGGGTAGTTGTTCCGTGTTTAGCTGTGTGCCTAACAAGACTGTTTCTCGTCGTCGTTTTGGTTGAGCATACACATTCCCGCTGCGCCTTGGTCCCATCTTTATGACGTATGTGACAACCACACACGCTAGGACTACCAGTTGGGAAAGGAATAGGTAACCCCAACACACCCCTTCTTTACCAACATTGACAGGTGTAAGCAGATCTGAACAACCAATACGGTTAAAACTCATTGTAGTAGCTCAAAATGAAAGTAAAAAAAAAACGTGTAGAATGACAGAAATAACTGAGACAGAGGACAGTGTTGCATCAACATTACAGCTTGTTGTGTTTCTTCTCGTTGCCTGTACTCTAAGAAGATAGGACAGCTCCCAGTTCGATGAGGAACACCAATCTTGATTGATGATCCGGGTCATGACACCAATGTGACCTTCCTGGTACCGTCCCTCAAGTTAGTGAGTCAACACAGAAAGGAGCAATGGATGGAGAGTTCATTTATTTCCAAAGCTGCAATGATGGGACACACACAGTATGGATGAATGGTCAGTAGTCGACGGGATATAAATAGCACTCCCACAGCAATTCTCCATAAATCTGCTGTATATTATACTAACAAAAAAATATCAAAATGTCTATCAAAGTCATTGTGATTGTATAGTGGATTTAACTATTTTACTATAATAAAAATAAAAACATAGTTTCCATGTGTAATATCATATTTGGAAGGAGGTGGAGCACCACAAGTTTAAGACCATGCTTAGCCATTGTTCTCCCTCTTTATGTCTGGTTTTAACAAGAGAATGGTCACCGTTGTTAGATACTGTTTCCTTGGTTTATTTGGCGAGGGCTATGGCCAAACAGTAGCCTGTGTTGAGTTTGGTTTATAAACCAGGAATTCGTAAACGCAATCCTCTGTCTGGACATTTGTTCATTTTCAATTTACTCACAGCAATTCTCCATAAATCTGCTGTGGATTACTCAGAATCCCATAATTTTATCACTGTGTGTATTAGCCAATGTAGACCAACTAATCTACCAGGAGGTGGCATAATAACAATTTTATGCAGGAATTTAACAATTTAATTACACCGTTACACTGAGAAGAGCGAGTAGATTGAAGAAGCAATTATACAACGATCTAGCTGCTATGAAAATAAACTGTGTTCGCGTGTGGTCAGGGGTGTATTCATTCTGCCCATTCTGTTGAAAAACCTTTCTTAAACGGAAGCAAACTCAACGAAACTGGGATAAACGTACCTGCATTTGTGTAATAGAAACTCTCGTTTGCAACTGTTGGACTAATGATTACACCCTAGATCAGCTAGATGCAGGCAAGATTGTGAAAGGTGGTATTGAATGTGTCATTGTCTGTCACCTTGATAACTCAAATTACTCTTGGCCTGTGCACCTACGTTGTAAACTTTCATTCATAGGTTAGGTTGTAGCAACCTCATGATGGATATAGGGGACATTTGTGTATCATGAAGTAGCCTAAACCTATCCATGTTACATTGAGCTGGGTGAATGGAATATGAATGACACTCATCCAATATGCTGTAATATAAATATGGCCATGCTAATAATGTTTTTAACGTCCTCTCTCATAAACGGCACCGACCGCCAAATAGGTCACCACTTATTGGAATCGTTAATCGTTAACAGCAATCGATGTAAGATCCATTTTGGCTATTGAGAAGACAATTTATGTGTCTGGGTGGTTATCTTTCCAATCACATTTGTCCCAGTCTTGTCTGGCTGTATGGTTGTAGTGAGAAAGTGTTTGCGCTTGTGTGTTTGCTCTTGTGTGTTTATGTGTCTGTCAGAATATCTGGATATTGTCAGTGGTGGGCTATAATTAAAAGCTGTTACCTAGGGCTTTGTGATGCTATTTCCATACCTACAGCGACCTCAAGTGGTAATAATTGATAATAGTTCTACAACATCATACAACATTCGGGTAGTTCAACAATAGAGAACTTGAACAGATCTTACGTTTCTTTTGCACACACTCAAACATTTCTGAAACATTCATTTCTGGTTAGTTATACAATCTATTTAGAAACTCTTTATTCCTTTAACCTTATTCTCAACCGGCTGGTAGAGCATGGGTTGACAATGGATTTAGAAGTGGATATAAACATAATTTTCACTTGAACTTCATTGGTTAACTACCCCAGCCCTCCTGCATCAGTTCGGAAACCCTGGCCTATAAAATTATGTCTATAATAGTACTAAAAAAAACCTACACTTTGTCATATACACTGCTCAAAAAAATAAAGGGAACACTTAAACAACACAATGTAACTCCAAGTCAAACACACTTCTGTGAAATAAAACTGTCCACTTAGGAAGCAACACTGATTGACAATAAATTTCACATGCTGTTGTGCAAATGGAATAGACAACAGGTGGAAATTATAGGCAATTAGCAAGACACCCCCAATAAAGGAGTGGTTCTGCAGGTGGTGACCACAGACCACTTCTCAGTTCCTATGCTTCCTGGCTGATGTTTTGGTCACTTTTGATTGCTGGCGGTGCTTTCACTCTAGTGGTAGCATGAGACGGAGTCTACAACCCACACAAGTGGCTCAGGTAGTGCAGCTCATCCAGGATGGCACATCAATGCGAGCTGTGGCAAGAAGGTTTGCTGTGTCTGTCAGCGTAGTGTCCGGAGCATGGAGGCACTACCAGGAGACAGGCCAGTACATCAGGAGACGTGGAGGAGGCCGTAAGAGGGCAACAACCTAGCAGCAGGACTGCTACCTCCGCCTTTGTGCAAGGAGGAGCACTGCCAGAGCCCTGCAAAATGACCTCCAGCAGGCCACAAATGCGCATGTGTCTGCTCAAACGGTCAGAAACAGACTCCATGAGGGTGGTATGAGGGCCCGACGTCCACAGGTGGGGGTTGTGCTTACAGCCCAACACCATGCAGGACGTTTGGCATTTGCCAGAGAACACCAAGATTAGCAAATTCGCCACTGGTGCCCTGTGCTCTTCACAGATGAAAGCAGGTTCACACTGAGCACGTGACAGACGTGACAGAGTCTGGAGATGCCGTGGAGAACGTTCTGCTGCCTGCAACATCCTCCAGCATGACCGGTTTGGCGGTGGGTCAGTCATGGTGTGGGGTGGCATTTCTTTGGGGGGCCGCACAGCCCTCCATGTGCTCGCCAGAGGTAGCCTGACTGCCAATAGGTACCGAGATGAGATCCTCAGACCCCTTGTGAGACCATATGCTGGTGCGGTTGGCCCTGGATTCCTCCTAATGCAAGACAATGCTAGACCTCATGTTGCTGGAGTGTGTCAGCAGTTTCTGCAAGAGGAAGGCATTGATGCTATGGACTGGCCCGCCTGTTCCCCAGACCTGAATCCAATTGAGCACATCTGGGACATCATGTCTCGCTCCATCCACCAACACCACATCGCACCACAGACTGTCCAGGAGTTGGCGGATGCTTTAGTCCAGGTCTGGGAGGAGATCCCTCAGGAGACCATCCGCCACCTCATCAGGAGCATGCCCAGGCGTTGTAGGGAGGTCATACAGGCACGTGGAGGCCACACACACCACTGAGCCTCATTTTGACTTGTTTTAAGGACATTACATCAAAGTTGGATCAGCCTGTAGTGTGGTTTTCCACTTTCATTTTGAGTGTGACTCCAAATCCAGACCTCCATGGGTTGATAAATTGGATTTCCATTGATTATTTTTGTGTGATTTTGTTGTCAGCACATTCAACTATGTAAAGAAAAAAGTATTTAATAAGATTATTTCATTCATTCAGATCTAGGATGTGTTATTTTAGTGTTCCCTTTATTTTTTTGAGCAGTGTATTATCTCAGAATGTAGTCTGAACATGTGGGAAAGATTGTGGAAGAACCTCATGAGAGCCAGTCATAGCCAGTCATAGCGTTTGATGGTTTTTGCGACTGCACTTGATGAAACTGATGAAACTGATTATCCAACACAACACTGTAACTCTTCCAAGTAAAGGTAAGCTTTTGGTTTTACAAATTCATTACCACATGAGGCTGCCGGGGTAAGTGCTAAATTGCTTACAGACTGTACACTGTAACGCTGCTGCATGAGCACAGCCGAGAGCTGCCCAGTGGCACGAACCTACCAGACGAACTAAACTACTTCTATGCTCGCTTCGAGGCAAATAACACTGAAACATGCATGAGAGCACCAGCTGTTCCGGACGACTGTGTGATCACGCTCTCCGCGGCCAATGTGAGTAAGACCTTTAAACAGGTCAACATTCACAAGGCCACAGGGCCAGACAGATTACCAGGATGTGTACTGCGAGCATTAGCTGACCAACTGGCAAGTGTCTTCGCTTACATTTTTAACCTCTCCCTGTCCGAGTCTGTAATACCAACATTTTTAAGCAGACCACCATAGTGCCTGTGCCCAAGAACACTAAGGTAACCTGCCTAAATGACTACCGACCTGTAGCACTCACGTCTGTAGCCATGAAGTGCTTTGAAAGGCTGGTCATGGCTCACATCATCACCATAATCCCAGAAACTCTAGACCCACCCTAATTTGCATACCGCCCCAACAGATCCACAGATGATGCAATCTCTATTGCACTCCACACTGCCCTTTCCCACCTGGACAAAAGGAACACTTATGTGAGAATGCTATTCATTGACTACAGCTGAATGAATAGCATTCAACACCATAGTGCCCTCAAAGCTCATCAATAAACTAAGGACCCTGGGACTAAACACCTCCCTCTGCAACTGGATCCTGGACTTCCTGATGGGCCACTCCCAGGTGGTAAGGGTAGGTAACAACACATGCGCCACGCTGATCCTCAACACAGGGGCCCCTCAGGGATGCATGCTCAGTCCCCTCCTGTACTCCCTGTTCACTCATGACTGCACAGCCAGGCATGACTCCAACACCATAATAACATTTGCCGATGACACAACAATGGTAGACCTGGGTCCTGACGGCAACGATGAGACAGCTTATAGGGAAGAGGTCAGAGACCTGGCCGTGTGGTGTCAGGACAACAACCTCTCCCTCAACATGATGAAGACAAAGGAGATGATTGTGGACTACAGGAAAAAGAGAACTGAGCACGCCCCCATTCTCATCGACGGGGTTGTAGTGGAGCAGGTTGAGAGTGTCCACATCACCAACAAACTAACATGGTCCAAGCACACCAAGACAGTCGTGAAGAGGGCACGACAAAACCTATTCCCCCTCAGGAGACTGAAAAGATTTGGCATGGGTCCTCAGATCCTCAAAAGGTTCTACAGCTGCACCATCGAGAGCATCCTCGGGCGGCAGGTAGCCTAGTGGTTAGAGCATTGGGCCAGTAACCGAAAGGTTGTTAGATCGAATCCCCGAGCTGACAAGGTAAAAATCAGTCGTTCTGCTCCTGAACAAGGCAGTTAACCCACTGTTCCTAGGCCATCATTGTAAAGAAAAATGTGTTCTTAACCGACTTGCCTAGTTAAATAAAATAAAAAATATGACAACTGCTCGGCCTCCGACCGAAAGGCACTACAGAAGGTAGTGCGAACGGCCCACTACGTCACTGGGGCCAAGCTTCCTGCCATCCAGGACCTCTATACCAGGCGGTGTCAGAGGAAGGCCCTAAAAATGGTCAAATACTCCAGCCACCCTAGTCATAGACTATTCTCTCTGCTACCGCATGGTAAGTGGTACCGGAGCGCCAAGTCTAGGTCCAAGAGGCTTCTAAACAGCTTCTACCCCCCCAAGCCATAAGACTCCTGAACATCTAGTCAAATGGCTACCCAGACTATTTGCATTGCCCCCCTCCCCCTCTTTACACCACTGCTACTCTCTGTTGTCATCTATGCATAGTCACTTTAATAACTCTACATACATGTACATACTACCTCAATTAACCGGTGCCCCTGCACATTGACTCTGAATCGGTACCCCGCTGTATATAGTCTCGCTATTGTTATTTTACTGCTGCTCTTTAGTTACTTGTTACTTTTATCTCTTATTCTTATCCATAACTTTTTGAAACTGCATTGTTGGTTAGGAGCTTGTAAGTAAGCATTTCACTGTAAGGTCTACACCTGTTGTATTCGGCGCATGTGACTAATACGATTTGATTTGATTGTAGCAGGTTTACTGAATGACAGTCATCCAATATGCCGTAATTGAAATAAGGCCATGCTCATAAAAAAAAAAACTTTCTTAGGCAAACTATTCGAATTTTAGCAACCAGGAAATGGCGGTAGTACATGCATAGTGCATCTTTAAACTACATTTCCAAAGTGATAAAAAATGTAAGTAATACTGCAGCATCAGTCAATAGTGTGTAACTGCAGCTTGAAATTCTGTGCGTTCCAGCATGTGGGCATTCCTGCATCTATTTGACCAATAGAAGTATAAAGAGGGGTTCCTGCAGATACAGGAATGTCCACATGAAGGAACACCCCAAATTGCGCAGCGAAATTGCACCCTTCTCACATCAATGGATGGGATAGTTTTAATAAGATCCCTGGGAAGCCCCTGGGGGGATGCTGGGTAAATTAGTCTAATGATGGTCCTCTATGATTTGCCCCTCTGAGCAACGGGAGCTAACAATGAGCGGGGAGAGAGACGTGAGACAGGGGAAAAACAGGTGGATCATAACATAACCAGGGGTTGAAACTGGTTAAGGGGTTCAACCGGAGAATAACGAGAAAAAAAACCTGAAAATAAATACACTACCGATCAAAAGTTTGGGGTCACTTAGAAATGTCCTTGTTTTTGAAAGAAAAACACATTGTTTGTCCATTAAAATAACATCAAATTGATCAGAAATACAGTGTAGACATTATTAATGTTGTAAATGACTATTATAGCTGGAAACGGCAGATTTTTTTATGGAATATCTACATAGGCGTACAGAGGCCCATTATCAGCAACCATCACTCGTGTGTTCCAATGGCACTTTGTGTTAGCTAATCCAAGTTTATCATTTTAAATGGCCAATTGATCATTAGAAAACCCTTTTGCAATTATGTGAGCACAGCTGAAAACTGTTGTTCTGATTAAAGAAGCAATAAAACTGGCCTTCTTTAGACTAGTTGAGTATCTGGAGCATCAGCATTTGTGGGTTAGATTACAGGCTCAAAATGGCCAGAAACAAAGAACTTTCTTCTGAAACTCGTCAGTCTATTTTTGTTCTGAGAAGTTAAGGCTATTCTATGTGAGAAATTGCCAAGAAACTGAAGATCTCGTATAACGCTGTGTACTACTCCCTTCACAGAACAGCGCAAACTGGCTCTAACCAGAATAGAAAGAGGAGTGGGAGGCCCTGGTGCACAACTGAGCAAGAGGACAAGTACATTAGAGTGTCTAGTTTGAGAAACAGACTCCTCACAAGTCCTCAACTGGCAGCTTCATTAAATAGTCCCTCAAAACACCAGTCTCAACGTCAACAGTAAAGAGGCAACTCCGGGATTCTGGCCTTCTAGGAAAGAAGGCAAAATAAACTGTTTTCACTATTCAGTAGGAGAGAGGTAATCAAAGTAGAGGACAGAGTTCAAGCAAATATTAAAAAAATATGTAACTGAATGAATGAAAGAGTACCACTTTGTATGGAATAATTAAATAACCAGTGCTTGCTTTCCCCTCATTCTGTTTTTAAATGTCCACATATATGTAAAAATCCTGTATAAATAAGTAATAACCCATCCATTCAAAACCTTAGAACATTTAAAGTAATGGAATGTTTAAGATCTGGAGTGTTGAGATATTGTGATAAGCTCTCACATTCTGCAAAGACAGATCCTGTTGGACTGTTCACTCCCTCTGTGAGCTTTATGTAGAGGAGCCTCTGGCATAAACTGTCTCAGAGGTTGAGAGATTGTACAAATAAATGCCTTTATTTTGACTGTTTTTTAAAGAGCAAACAAGACAGAACATGTAACAACAACTATCTATAGCTAGGAGTGTCCTCTCACGTACAGTCTATACATCAAAAACATTCTGTCGCTCACAAAAGGGCAGGTTGCCAGAAATAAATTGTGTTCATGTAATCTCACTGACAAACAAACAGTGGTCTTCCTCAGAGATCAATACATTCTTAGAAATGGTCATAAAATAATAAATGAATCGGGTTGACTCTCATAGAGCCATGTTTAAACAGTCTGTCCAAGAGGATCAAAATGGTTGCCAATGGTTAAACTGATGATGGCCTGAGGCCGAAACGTTTGGGATTTGTTTTCACTTTCATTTATGCACTTTCTTGCATTCTGATTTTTTGGGCACCATGATGTTTTAATAAACATTCAAGCCTCGGTTTTGGATGTTTAGTTTTTCTCGACAGTGTGCGAGCCTCCATCTCTTCCAGTATTGTTATTTTGACTCCGACACACCTGGAAAATATACTGCTCAGTAGTAAGTACCTTAAAAGAGCACAGATGGCCTTATCATTTTTGCCAATGGTTAGAGGAATGCCAACAAACATGTAAGTCTACTTTATTATTAGGGTATGTGAAGGGAAGTATAATATTTTTCTACTGGCTTCCCCATAATGTCCGTTGCAGTGTGTGTCAGGGTGTGGGATCTGTCAGTGAGTAAGAAAAGACTTAATGACAGCACGCAGCCGGCGGTGACCCAGTGCCAGCACGATGGGCGAAATGGCGATGAAGATGCTGTTGGCAAAGCGAGCTATAACCGGGAGAAACCTGGCTGAAGATCCTTTATAGTAGTTTAAGTAGTTGATAGAGATGATGCTAGTTCCCCAAGACACAATGAAGAGGATGGTGAGGGCTAGAATCACCTGGCGAGAGAGGGAAGGTAAGGAAAGAAAATACTGTGAAACTATTTACCTGTTTTCGTCCTCTCTTAGCATGACGGTCATAAAAGATACACACGCATTCTCTATAAAAACTATGTGTATTGAAAACACA
This sequence comes from Salmo trutta, assembly GCF_901001165.1. Lineage (NCBI taxonomy): Eukaryota > Metazoa > Chordata > Actinopteri > Salmoniformes > Salmonidae > Salmo > Salmo trutta. The sequence continues at coordinate 34,098,586 of NC_042972.1, read as the reverse complement.
CCAGGATCATAAACACCTTAGTAATCCAAAAGCTATTTATTTTTTTCCACATTCCTCATTTTTTATGACAATAACAATGTTACAGGTCCAAATCACGTGTTGTACTTCTTTCCATCCACAATAACCAGGCGGCAGGCCACACACAACAAGCCATCACTCTGAATCCCTTCCAGTCTCTCTCACCTTGGCAGCCCGTCTCTCAGCCGGTATCCTCTTGATGACGGGCGCGTCCTGGGTCATGTGTGCTGGGTTACGGGTCCTGCCGTGGGTGTAGAGTGTGTAGAGGGAGCCCAGGTTGGTGATGGCCATCAGGATGATAGGCAGGATCTCGTGGATCACCATGGAGGTGGTGGTGTAGGCCAGGGTATCGTAGCTGGATGGGAAGTTCCACACACAGCCCAGCAGGGGGCGCGTGGTGCTGCTGACCAAAGTCAGGGTCTGGAGGGGAAGAGAGAAGAGGGTAGAGGAGACAGAGGACAGCAGAGAGGAAAGGAAATTAGAGGAGATGGGGAGGGGGGAGATAAGGCAGAGAAGTTTTTTTTAGACAGTTTCTCACAACTTAAATAATACACATCACCTATTGTCTACCTCTGTGCTTCTATTATATCAGGGTCCTACCTCTGTGCTGTTCTTGTTCCCCTTGGTAGAGTAGATGTGTGCAGGTATAGCATAGATCAGGTTGAGATACCAGATGAGGCCCAGGCTAATCAGAAGGGTCTTGGGGGGTCTGCGGGGCCCGTGAACAGTCCGTGAGGGAGGGGCCACGCGCCTCAGTGTCTGGAAGTGGAAAGCACTGAGGAAGAGTGTTGACCACACGTTGACTAAGCGAAGCCACACCCACACCCCCATCAGGATGTGACACCCGTCTCTGGAAGTGTTCAGCTAAAGAGAGAGAGCTGGGTGTGAGGTTTTATGTGTGTGTACACTATAGTGCCGACCTGAACAATGCTCTTATCAGTAAGTATGGCATGGTATATTGTCAGATTGCTTTCTTTTCACATGGCATATCTCTAGTTACAGACCACACCACCCTCCATAACCCTTGCATTTTAAACTACGATTCCTCAAAGACCAGCTCCAATATCTCAAATTCCAAATTACAACCCGTTACTTAGAGCCCAAACCACACACAATCCCCCTACTTGCCTCCCCATTGTCTCAAGCACCCACATACAGCCCTCATTCTTCATGGCACCCCCTACCACAGTGCCCGACCCCTGTAACAGTCCCATCCAGCTCCTTACCTCCAGCCCCAGGTCAGAGATGACCAGCAGGATGTTCCTCAGCAGAGAAAGGAGCAAGTTGGAGAGGGCCATGTTTATCAGGATTATGTCTGAGTTACGTCCTCCGCTGGGGTCTTTGAATACGCTCTCACTAATTACACCAACCACCGTGGCGTTACCCACAATACCCAGCAGGACAAAGATTATGTAGAGGGCGTTCTGGAAGGGATACCTGTTGACACCGAGACCCATCCCCACTGGCTCCAACTCTTTCAACTCCGGCATTGGGGTCTCCATCTCAGCTACTGAATTAGAGTTAGAGTTCTGGCTAGAATACTCTTCAGTCTCTCTGCATCCTAATCCAGGGCCCTGTTTTCCCAGTTTCTTCTAAGAATAGTTATATTCCAGTAACTGTCTGCAGCCTCTAATCCCCTGCTAGATGTTTTATTCCAAATATGAACAACTCTTGGTCATAGATACAAATCCACAGCAAAATAGATATTGATTGCTTCCCATCTATTATAGGTACACTTTCATAAACACTCACTCTTTCTGTGGCATTGAACACAAGCCCAACCTCCCACAGAACTACCAATGTAAAATCACCATGGACACCAGACAAATACAAAGTAGTTCCTACCATACCCATCCACCTAAAATCACAGCAAAGGGCATTTCCCTAGTTACCCAACCAATCAATGCTAGACCAGGGGTACACTACACCCATGGGAATGTGGGTGTTTCAGAGTTTAGCTACCGGGAGCTGAGAGTGCATATACACGGAACAGGAGAGATTAATCAGCTAGTCTAATTGAAACATGCCTCCTTAGCAGCTAGGTTAATTAGGATGCCACACTAGCTTCCCCATGGAGGAGGTGTGTTTGGTTGTGGTGCTGAATAGGAAGCAATCACTTGATGTCATTCATAAAACAAGGCAAGGTCATCCAAAAGCATTTTTATTTTAAAAATATTGTTCAGACAAAAGCTTTGGACTATGATCTTAGAGCATAGTTTCCCAAATTATAATGTAATACAAGCAATGTACAAAAGTGAACACATTGGAAAGTAAGAATCTGGCTTGTATTTGGTTCATGATGTGCTGTTTCATAGGCCATTTACAGTAACTCTCGTAGCTCTTTCTTGACAACAGCTATGTTCAACGTGAGTATTCATCTCTTCTTCCTCTTACCCGTTCGTTCACCCTCTAAAGTTCACTCCGACAATCACTCTCTTTTTCCCTTTCTTTCTCTCCCTCTATCCCTGCGACTAATTCTCTGGTGGTGGGCGAGAGAGATGGAGTATGAAGGAGAAGAGACACTGCGACTGCGTCTGAAACCAAGAGAGAAGTTTGTCTCAGAGCTGAGACTCAAAATGTAGCCCGTATGGAACAGAGTAAGACAGTGCTTCTTCCCTACCTTCTTCTGGAGAAATGGACTGAGTTACTCTCCTCATCACTACGACTCCCTCTTTTCTTCCTGAGAGAGGAAAAAAAGAGCAAAGGAAAAGAGTACATGTTATGAGGGAAAGCAGATCCATACAATCAACAAACACACTCAGTACAGATATACCCATACTCCAGTAGAGGAAGAATCTCCATTAGTTTCCGGCAGGCATTTTTTAGGGCAACTTGATTCAGGGGAGACTCCCTGTTGGGCTGTGGTACAGCAGGCGACGCTAGGACAAAGAGAGATGAGCACAAGAGACTTTGTTGGAGGAAATGGTTCCAAAGTCAGAGGACGCTTAAGAAAATGATGAGCACATGAGAAACATAATTTGAAAAGACAGAACAATAGAAAACAAATGAGATGCCAGGATGGAAAAATAATGGACAGAAACAAAAAAGCATGGGATAAGAGATTAGAATATCACATTACATGGTTTCCCTATGCATGAGTGGTCCCTCTTTAAATGAAGTGCAGCTTATAAAGGCTTCATAAGCACTAAATAAATGTGTCACAAATCACCTATAACCGTATGTCATGCTCTATAAAGGGTTCATAAATGTGGCATAAGGCAGGTAGCCTAGTGGTTAGAGCATTGGACTAGTAACCGAAAGGTTGCATGATCAAATCCCCGAGTTGACAAGGTAAAAATCTGTTGTTCTGCCCCTGAACTGTTCCTAGGCTGTCATTGAAAATAAGAATTTGTTCTTAACTGACTTGCCTAGTTAAATAAAGGTAAAGTAAAAAATAATAGTAAATGAATAACTGTGACATAACCACCAATGTCAAATGTGACATAAACCACTGTGTAAAATATGACACTTGTACTTTATAAAGTGTGACATAAGCGCCACTTAATAAAATAAAAACCTTAATAAAAAGGTTTTATGAATTATATTGAATTGAGACTTCACAAAGCATCTATACCCTTGTGGATAGTGGGTTCAATTCCTAGGACCACCCATATGTAAAAATGCATGTGGAAACGTATTGCTCCTTCTCCTTGCTCGAACCTGGGCTAGAACCAGGGAACCTCTGAACACATCAATAACAGTCACCCATGAAGCATCGTTACCTCTCTTTCCACAAAAGCCACAGCCCTTACAACACAAGGGAAACCACTACTTCTGTCTCAGAGCGAGTGACGTCACCGGTTGATGGCCAGCCTCGTGTACATAGCCAATATTGAACCTGACCTCTGCAGAATGACACGCACTCAAAAGTACAGTCATGCACCGCAAAAAAACTTGATATGGCCCTATACAGTCAGTTTAATTTTGGCAATTTTTTTATTCAATTTTCCCAGTTTTGGTTTCCAGGTTTCAGATTTCCCCCAGTTTATGTTTTTCTCTCTCAAAATCATGACAATACTTAAACCACATCAGGGAAATACTAAGATTTGTTGTTGTTGTTGTTACCCTTTAATTCAAATGTGCTTGCACCTAGCACTGTTTATCTCATTTAAATTCCCATAAATAAAGTTTCAGTGTTCAGCCAGATTACATGGTTACCTCAATCCTTATTTCAAATCATTTTGGTGACTTAACAGTGACTGCTAGCTAGCTAACTTTTGGGGCTGCAAGTAGCCTAGCGGTTAGAGCGTTTGGAGCCGGATAGGTGGAAAAAAATCTGCTATTCTGCCCTTGAGCAAGGCAAGTTAACCCCCACAACAACTGCTCCCCAGGTGCCGATGACATCGATTAAGGCAGCCCCCCCCCCCGAATGCAATTGTGTTCATTGTCTGTAGCTTATGCCTGCCCATACCATAACCCTACCATGGGGTGCTCACGTTGACATCAGCAAACCGCTCGCCCACACGACGCCATACACCTGGTCTCTGGTTGTTAGGCCGGTTGGATGTACTGCTAAATTCTTATGGTAGAGAAATTAGCATTAAATTCTCTGGCAACAGCCCTGGTGGACATTCCTGCAGTCAGCATGCCAATTGCATGCTCCCTCAAAACTTGAGACATTTGTGGCATTGTGTTGTGTGACAAAATTGCACATGTTAGAGTGGCCTTTTATTGTCCCCAGCACCTGTGTAATGATCATGCTGTTTAATCAGCATCTTGATATGCCACAACTGTCAGGTGGATGGATTATCTTGGCAAAGGGGAAATGCTCAATAACAGGGATGAAACAAATTTGTCACAATTTTTTTGTGTGAATGAAACATTTCTGGGATCTTATATTTCAGCTCATGAAACATGGGACCAAGACTTTGCATGTTGCATTTATATTTTTCATCAGTGTAGATAGGCTGGCAAGATACATGTCTCTTCGCCATAACAATGGGAGTCATTGTCCACAAAGCGGCAGGGCGCGCTGTCTAGCTCCCGCCTATCTTTGCTTTGGATTGGTGGATACATCTCATTATTGTAAAACCTTTTTTGAATATTTAATGAGGGTTGTTGACTTCAAACACCTGTATTCAATGGAGAGAGATGCTACGCTACTATCCATGAATGTGCATACCATTCGAGACAACTCTGATATAAAAGTGTTTTCTTTTTCCTCTCAAAGTTGCCGGGATGTCGCCTGTCCTACTTATATCAGTACACTCGTAACAACTTAAGCATTACACAACTTCTATTACATCAAATAAACCTCACCTAGCAAATAAGGCATTTATTTTTTTGTTCACCAAGTTCGACACTCTCATTGACCTCCATACAAAATCTCCTTGCTTTGGTGAGCAAAACTAAAAAACACCACCTGCTGGAGGGTGCCATTTTCCACCGAGTTGGGTCTTTCTTCCTCTTCCTCTCTGGTTGAATGTTTTCAGTTGTGCAACTGACGAGGTATCCCCATTCTCTAACGTTAGCAGTAGTAGTTAGCTATACCAATATGAATATGAACTACCTAGCAGGCTCAGCTAAATAACAATAAAACTAGATACTTTACTACAGTATATCTCATAACCACGTCATGAGATTTGTAAATGGAAGCGGACTAGGTTGTCTCTATAGCTAATAATCTTAGATGTGTTTATTACAGACACTGTTTGTGCAGGACAACAGAATGGAAAATCTGGTTCTCTTTATATTGAAAAGTGAACGTAGCTCAGAAACCAGTTAGCTAGCTAAATTAGGTCTAGGCCTAATTGTTTTGTAATCTCATAAATGTATTGCATACCATTTGTTGTTATTGCATTGAGATGTAACATAGGAATTTCTTTTCATTGGTTGCCATTGCATTAGCTCTTATGTTATGCTGCCTTGACTCTTATCTCAGTCTAGTAAGCTCTCCAGGTATATAGCGAAGGAAGGCACTGAGCCCCAAGCTGTCCCCACAAACCCAAGAGCTTGAGATGTCCTCCGCCTCTACCTTATCCCATTCCTCAACAACTTCATTCCCAGACTGCTGCATTGACTGCTGACAGGTTAGGTCAGAAAGACACCTGTCATTCAAGACTTTTAATGTAATGTATTTTTGAACATAAATTCTTCACTCTTGGACAGTTTTGAAAAACATGTATCTTTTGTGTTTCTTCAAATGCAGGGGTGACCTGTGACGGAGTGACATTTGAAGTAAGCTATTGTCTTCCATAAGAGATAAGGGCAAATGACCTGGCAGAGGATGCGGAAACCCTTCTGATGGTAAGACAACCTGAAAAATATACCAGGCCTATCATAATTCTGCTTTTGACGTCATACTTTATTTGTTCATTATGGTATTTGACATACAGTGGATTCGGAAAGTATTCAGACCCCTTGAGTTATGTTACAGCCTGATAAGGGAATAATATGTTCAAAGGTAAATGATTAAATAATCCAACCCCCCCCCCCCCCCCCCCCCCCACACACACACTTTGTTGAAGCACCTGTGGCAGCGGTTACAGCCTTGAGTATTCTTGGGGATGAGGTTACAAGCTTGGCAAACCTGTATTTGGGGAGTTTCCCCCATTCTTCTCTACAGATCCTCTCAAACTCTGTCAGGTTGGATGTGGAGCATTGCTGCACAGCTATTTTCAGGTCTCTCAAGATATGTTAGATCGGGCTCTGGCTGGCCTCAGGCTGTGCCACTCAAGGACATTGAGACTTGTCCCGAAGCCAGTCCTCCTCTTGGCTGTGCTTAGGGTTGTTGTCCTGTTGGAAGGTGAACCTTTGCCCCAGTCTGATGTCCTGAGTACACTGGAGCAGGTTTTCATCAAGGATCTCTCTGTACTTTGCTCCGTTCATCTTTCCCTCAAGCCTGACTAGTCTCCCTATCCCTGCCGCTGAAAACATCCCCACAGCATGATGCTGTCACCACCATGCTTCACCGTATGTCACGTCCTGACCAGCAGAGGGAGTAGTTGTTTAGTATTTTGGTCAGGACGTGGCAGAGGGATGTTTGTTTTGTATGGTGGGGGTTTTGTGTGTGTTAGAGAGGGGTGTTTGATTTATGTGTTTCCTGGGTTTTGGGTGTATGTTCTAGGTTAGTTGTTCTAGGTTGTCTTTCTGCATGTTGTCTAGTTTAGGTTTTCTATGTTTAGGTTTGGGTGCTGGACTCTCAATTGGAGGCAGGTGTTTCTCGTTGCCTCTGATTGAGAGTCCTATATATGGGTAATTGTTTGGTTTAGTGTTTGTGGGAGATTGTTTCTTGTTTTGCGTGTGTGAGCCTTACAAGACTGTTTTGTTGATCGTTCGTTCTTCGTTTGTTATTTTGGGGTTTTCTTGGTTCAAATAAATATCAAGATGAGCATCCACATTCCTGCTGCGTTTTGGTCCTCCATTCCAGATGACAACCGTGACACCGTAGGGATGGTGCCAGGTTTCCTCCAGACGTGACGCTTGGCATTCAGGCCAAAGAGTTCAATCTTGGTTTCATCAGACCAGAGAATCTTGTTTCTCATGGTCTAAGAGTCCTTTAGGTGCTTTTTGGCAAACCCCAAGCGGGCTGTTATGTGCCTTTTAATGAGTGGCCTCTCTACCATAAAGGCCTGATTTGTGGAGTGCTGCAGAGATGGTTGTCTTTCTGAAGCTCTGACAGAGTGACCACCGGGTTCTTGGTCACCTCCCTGACCAAGGCCCTTCTCCCCAGATTGCTTAGTTTGGCCGGGCAGCCAGCTATAGGTGTCAATGGTGTGCGTACTGGGAGCGGAGTCAGGTGCAGGAGAGCAGAAGTTGTGAACAGGCGCACACTTTATTAAGGCAGGAGAAACCAACAGACGGACGCCACTGCGTCGAAACCTCCATCCAATATGCCAAAGTGCAAAAACGAGCAAACAGTCACAATAATAAAGTACAAACAAATAAACATACCTCGTGAATAATAAAACACGGGACAAACGCACACCAGAAAATAGCTCGTCAACAATGACACGTAACACAAAACAATCACACACAAAGACATGAGGGGGAACAGAGGAATAAATACATGTAGTGTGATTGGGGAATGAAAACCAGGTGTGCAGGGAACAAGACAAAACTAATGGATAAATGTAAAATGGAGCGGCGATGGCTAGAAAGCCGGTGACGGCGACCGCCGAACGCCGCCCGAGCAAGGAGAGGAGCCGACTTCGGCGGAAGTCGTGACACTAGGAGTCTTGGTGGTTCCAAACTTCTTCCATTTAAGAATGATGGAGGCCACTGTGTTCTTGGGGACCTTTAATACGGCAGACATTTTCTGGTACCCTTCCCCAGATCTGTGCCTCGACACAATGCCGTCTCGGAGCTCTACGGACATTTCCTTCGATCTCATGGCTTGGTTTTTGCTCACTGTCAACTGTGGGACCTTATATAGACAGGTGTGTGCCTTTCCACATCATGGCCAATCAATTGAATTTACCACAGTGTCAGGGATTTCGTCGTCATCAGACGATATGGCGAAATCATCGTCGGAAAAGGAGGACCAATATGCAGCAGAATTATGAATGTTCATCTTGAAGTTTTATTAACTCAAAAGTGAACACAAAATAATAAACAACGTAGTCACGATCTACTAGACAGTCCTGTTAGGCTCACACACGCTAAACAAGAAACAATCTCCCACAAATGACAAACACAAACACACCCTAATATATGGGACTCTCAATCAAAGGCAAAGAGAAAACACCTGCCTTCAATTGAGAGTCCCAACCCCAATTAACCAACCATAGAAACACACTCACTAGACTACACATAGAAATACATAAACATAGACTATAAACCAAAACCCCGGAAATACTAAATCAAACGCCCTTTTACCAAAACACCACCCTGAACCACATAAAACAAATACCCTCTGCCACGTCCTGACCAAACTACAAAGACAATTAACCCTTATACTGGCCAGGACGTGACAGTACCCCCCCCCCCCCCCTAAAGGTGCTAACCCCGGAAGCACCTTAAGAAAAACAAAAACCCCAAACAACAACAAAAATCCCCCTAAACTAAAGGGAGGGAAGGGAGGATGGCTGCCGTCACCGACGGCACTTGTGCTACACCCCCCCTCCCCAACCCACCTATGCAGGTGGTGGTTCAGGCTCCGGCCTATTGTCCTCCAGAGTGCCGACCCCGATCAGCCTCGGACCGTAGGCAGACTCCCCTTGCTCTGGATCCTGGGCAGACCTCCTCTCCACCCTGTATACAGACTCATTAATTGAACAGTTAATAATTTTAAGTTCTGGATTGTCAGGCTTTCTCAGTTCAGGGTTGCTGCTCGACTCCCTTGGTTCTTCGTAATCGGCAGACTCTGGGCCAATGGGCCACTCTGGCAGCTCCGGGCAGTCTGGCCACTCTGGCAGCTCCGGGCAGTCTGGCCACTCTGGCAGCTCCGGGCAGTCTGGCCACTCTGGCAGCTCCGGGCAGTCTGGCCACTCTGGCAGCTCAGGGCAGTCTGGCCACTCTGGCATCTCCGGGCAGTCTGGCCACTCTGGCATCTCCGGGCAGTCTGGCCACTCTGGCATCTCTGGGCAGTCTGGCCACTCTGGCATCTCCGGGCAGTCTGGCCACTCTGGCAGCTCCTGACTAGTGGGTGGCTCTGGCGGCTCCTGACTGGCGGGCGGCTCTGGCGACTCCTGACTGACGGGCGGCTCTGGCGACTCCTGACTGACGGGCAGCTCTGGCGACTCTTGACTGACGGGCAGCTCTGGCGACTCTTGACTGACGGGCAGCTCTGGCGACTCTTGACTGACGGGCAGCTCTGGCGACTCTTGACTGACGGGCAGCTCTGGCGACTCTTGACTGACGGGCAGCTCTGGCGACTCTTGACTGACGGGCAGCTCTGGCGACTCTTGACTGACGGGCAGCTCTGGCGACTCTTGACTGACGGGCAGCTCTAGCGACGTCGGACTGGGATGACGCACTTGAAGCCTGGTGCGTGGTGCTGGTACTGGACGTACCAGACTGGGAACACGCACCTCCAGGCTAGTGCGGGAGCGGGAACAGGACGAGTCGGACTGGGCTGATGCACTTCCGGGTCCGCACGAGAGACAGGAACTGGAAACACCGGGCTATGGAGGCGCACAGGCGATCTTGATCTTACCTCCTGCACAACCCGTCTTGGCTGGATGGAACTAGTAGCCCTGTACGAGCGGGGTGCTCTTACAGGGCGGACTGGGCTGTGCAGGGGCCTGATGGTTGCCGTGCGTAGAGCGGGAGTTGGGTAGCCTGGTCCTAGGAGGCGTACCGGCGACCAGATGCGCTGCGCAGGCATCCTCCTACCAGGCTGGATGCCAACTCTAGCACGGCACCTGCGAGGGGCTGGAATAACGCGCACCGGACTGTGCGTATGGGTGAGATAGTGCGCTCTTCAGCGAAACATGGCGCCCTCCACCTCATACGCTCCTCCATATAACCACGGGTAGCTGGCTTCTGGCTCTTCCTTGGCCTAGCCAAACTACCCATGTGCCCCCCCCAAAACAAATTCTTGGGGGTGCCTCTCGTGCTTCAACGCCAGTCGTGTTCCTCGGAAACGTTCCCGGTCCTTACCAGCCTTTCTCCATTGGCCCTCTCCGGCCATAACTTGCTCCCATGTCCATCTCTCTCGTTTGTCCAATTCAAAATCCCTCTGCTCCTTCCTCTGCTGCTTGGTCCTGGTTTGGTGGGAGATTCTGTCAGGGATTTCGTCGTCATCAGACGATATGGCAAAATCATCGTTGGAAAAGGAGGACCAATATGCAGCAGAATTATGAATGTTCATCTTGAAGTTTTATTAACTCAAAAGTGAACACAAAATAATAAACAACGTAGTCACGATCTACTAGACAGTCCTGTTAGGCTCACACACGCTAAACAAGAAACAATCTCCCACAAATGACAAACACAAACACACCCTAATATATGGGACTCTCAATCAAAGGCAAAGAGAAAACACCTGCCTTCAATTGAGAGTCCCAACCCCAATTAACCAACCATAGAAACACACTCACTAGACTACACATAGAAATACATAAACATGGACCATAAACCAAAACCCCGGAAATACTAAATCAAACGCCCTTTTACCAAAACACCACCCCGAACCACATAAAACAAATACCCTCTGCCACGTCCTGACCAAACTACAAAGACAATTAACCCTTATACTGGCCAGGACGTGACACACAGGTGGACTCCAATCAAGTTGTAGAAACATCTCAAAGATGATCAATGGAAACAGGATGCACCTGAGCTCAATTTTGACTCTAATATATACTTAGTAAATAAGGTATTTGCTTTTTATTTTGATATGTTTGCTAAAATTTCTAAAAACCTGTTGTAGCTTTGTCATTATGGTGTATTGTGTGTAGATTGATGAGGGCAAACATTTATTTAATCCATTTTAGAATAAGGCTGTAACGTAACAAAATGTGTAAAACGTCAAGGGGTCTGAATACTTTCCGAAAGCCATGTATGTCCTGAGCCAATATGTTTTCTTGATCACATCAATAATTTGAGATTTGTTTGAAATGTTTTCCTCCATATACTCATTTGGCAATGTGGCCCTGAAGGTGGCCTGCTATTCTGCCTCCATCATCATACAGAAAATATTTGGAAATTATTCACCTAATATACAACCTGTAAGTATACAGTCTAAATAATAACACATTATATGACAATTTCTAAACTCAGCAAAAAAAGAAACGTCCCTTTTTCAGGACCCTGTCTTTCAAAGATAATTCGTAAAAATCCAAATAACTTCACAGATCTTCATTGTAAAGGGTTTAAACAATGTTTTCCATGCATGTTCAATGAACCATAAACAATTAATGAACATGCACCTGTGGAACGGTCGTTAAGACACTAACAGCTTATAGACGGTAGGCAATTAAAGTCACTGTTTTGAAAACTTAGGACACTAAAGAGGCTTTTCTTCTGACTCTGAAAAACACCAAAAGAAAGATGCCCAGGGTCCCTGCTCATCTGCCTGAATGTGCCTTAGGCATGCTGCAAGTAGTCATGAGGACCGCAGATGTGGCCAGGGCAATAAATTGCAATGTCCATACTGTGAGACGCCTAAGACAGCACTACAGGGAGACAGGACGGCCACTGATCGTCCTCGCAGTGGCAGACCACGTGAGACAACACCTGCACAGGATCGGTACATCCAAACATCACACCTGCGGGACAGGTACAGGATGGCAACAACTGCCTGAGTTACACCAGGAACACACAATCCCTCCATCAGTGCTGACTGTCCGTAATAGCAGAGAGGCTGGACTGAGGCCTGTTGTAGGCCTGTTGTAAGACAGGTCCTCACCAGACATCACCGGCAAATACGTCGCCAATGGGCACAAACCCACCATCGCTGGACCAGACAGGACTGCCAAAAATTGCTCTTCACTGAAGAGTTGCAGTTTTGTCTCACCAGGGGTGATGGTCGGATTCGCATTTATCGTCCAAGGAATGATCGTTACACCGAGGCCTGCACTCTGGAGCGGGATTGATTTGGAGGTGGAGGGTCCGTTATGGTCTGGGGCGGTGTGTCACAGCATCATCGGACTGAGCTTGTTGTCAATGCAGGCAATCTCAGCGCTGTGCGTTACAGGGAATACATCCTCCTCCCTCATGTGGTACCCTTGCTGCAGGCTCATCCTGACATGACCCTCCAGCATGACAATGCCAACAGCCATACTGTTCGTTCTGTGCATGATTTCCTGCAAGACAGGAATGTCAGTGTTCTGCCATGGCCAGCGAAGAGCCCGGATCTCAATCCCTTGAGCACATCTGGGACCTGTTGGATCGGAGGGTGAGGGCTAGGGCCATTCCCCCCAGAAATGTCAGGGAACTTGCAGGTGCCTTGGTGGAAGAGTGGGGTAACATCTCACAGCAAGAACTGGCAAATCTGGTGCAGTCCATGAGGGAGATGTACGGCAGTACTTAATGCAGCTGGTGGCTACACCAGATACTGACTGTTACTTTTGATTTTGACCCCCCCCTTTGTTCAGGGACAGATTATTCAATTTCTGTTAGTCACATGTCTGTGGAACTTGTTCAGTTTATGTCTCAGTTGTTGAATCTTATGTTCATATAAATATTTACACATGTTAAGTTTGCTGAAAAGAAACGCAGTTGATAGTGAGAGGATGTTTCTTTTTTTGCTGAGTTTATGAATGCAATCAACCTGTTCTATCAGTGCTGCACAGAAATGCCCTGATCCAGATAACTTTGTTGTTACTTTTAAAAGGTTGGAACCAAAATGCAGTACCTCCAGCAGGTAGAGTGGCAAGAACAATTCATCCCCCAGCTTAGGGACAAGCTACACTGTTCACAGGCCAGTTTCATTTTAAATGTAATTGCATTTCTGAACTTTTTCAGACTTTAAGATGCACTATGCAGAAGTCCCTCTTGCATTTCCTAAAATTCTAATAGTTTGCCTAATTTCAGTTTGTGACAAAATAAGCAAGTATAGTGTAGAGAATCATCTTAAACTGCTGTGAAATATATTTTCCATAACCCAAAATATTATATTTTCAGCTGTTTGAAGCTGGTGTACAAAACTAAAAGTAAAAACATAACTTAAGAATGACACATAGAACCGTTCTACCACTTCTTAGACTTTCTTTCAATACCAATGGCAGATCTATAACTCATCTATGTGAATAATGGTTGGGTCACCCAAAAAGTTACATATCGCAGCTTTAACGTATTTCTATTGCGGTATTAATGGGAAGGGGTTTAAAATATACAAATAAAAGGAAATTAATGGTTTAAACTTGTCTTGAATGTTTTTATTTGAGCTGTTAGTGATAATTCCTTAAGCTTTAATACATTTGTGTTTACGTCATTGAGCCTTTATGTGTGTATGTGTTATGAATGACCAAAGGTGTCTGACTTGATAGTAAGTACAGCGTCATATGATATAAGGCATTTATGAAGGTTCTCTCATGATCCACAGGTCACTGTAGGGTGTGAGGGGTATTAAAATAGGTTGATGGACCAACAAGGCTTGCGTTTGTGTTTGTCAGAGCCAAAATTATTTGGGAGTAGTCCAACATGAGACTACCTCGCAACTAGGTATTCATTCCTCTTTTGTTCCCTTGCTGGGGACTAAGGCTTGATTACAACCTGCTACAAGGGTGCCAAGATTTTGTGGCTGATCTTTCAGCAGGGGAGAAGGTGAATGGGTCAAGCACCGCACGGATTGGCTCCTTATATTGTGTACTGCAGGGATCATCTGTCACGTCTGTCGAATGAATCGGACCAAAGTGCAGCGTGGTTGTAGTTCCACATTTGATTAAATCCGTGAAACTTTGCAAAATATAAATAACTGAATTTACAAAACAACAAACCGTGACGCAGAGAGAAACAAACACTACTCAAAAGATAATCACCCACAAAACCCAGGAAGAAAAACCCCTACTAAAATATGATCTCCAATCAGAGGTAACGAGGACCAGCTGCCTCCAACTGGAGATCAACCCCCCAAAAAACAACAAAGAAATAGAAAAACTAGAACTTAAACATAGAAATAGAAAACATTGAAAAACACAAAACACCCCCTGTCACGCCCTGACCTACTCTACCATAGAAAATCACATCTTACTATGGTCAGGACGTGACATCATCAACTAGATTCAGCCGCAGGTCGACTTTGTCTTGAGAGGATGGTCTGGGGGGCCGGAACATAATTACAAATCAATTGACCGCAAGAATTCCAAACGGATATAATATTTGACTAAAACAATAATTTCAAACATTGCTTACATTTTGTGTAAGATCACGTGTCTCTCTATTATGCGTGGGAATACTTTGGAACAGATTTCCAAAATTAAAATCACTTGGAGCTGATTTTCTGGTGTTTTACAGTCTTATGTCCAACAACTAAAATAAATGTTTTTTTTTTCTTCAGAAAACTTGGGGAACTAACTGAAACCACCTGTGGGCTAAATGTGGCTTGAGGGCTGCCAGTTTGGGAACCCTGGAGTACTGGTTCCAGAAAAAAAGCCACTTTAAAATGTCCTTATGTTGGTGGCTTTCTTCAAGGTAAGTGTTGCCTGGTGTAATATGACTAGCATGACTTCACTTGTGTCATCCTGCAACCCAATGTCACCCTTTATAAAGCACACGTTTGTCATATTCGACATAGTCGGTTGTGCCACATTTTACATTGTTGTTTGTCACACAGTTATGCCACATATATGAACCCTTTATAAAACATGACATATGGTTATAGATGATTTGTGACACATGTATGTAGCGCTTATTAAGGCTTTATGAAGCTTTTATAAACTGCACTTCATTTAAGCGTGACTGGGTGGGGGTGGGTCCCATGTGAGGGTCTGTCTCACCTGCTTTGGAGACAGGGGAGAAGCTGGAGGGGGCGTCCAGAGTGGGGGTGCCCACGGCCAGCAGTCCCCCTCCTACCAGCTTGGCCTTGGCGTTACGAGCGTCCAGGGCCAGGCGAAACTGATCCACCGCTTTTAGCAGACTGGGGAGGGAGACGTTGGGCATCGAGTAAAGTCTCAGGATCCGCCAACAGATCTCCCTCAGGTCCCCCTCAGATGCACCAAACAGCAGGAACCAGGAGGGTTGGTCTGGCAGGGGGATCAGCAGGGGAGACAGGAGGAAGGTCAGGTCTCTGAGTGGTGGTCATATGTTACAGATTTCTGGGTGCTGAAGAGCAATACTTGAACATGTTGAGTAGGGGTGTGCCAATCTCATCATACTCATCGTATTCGTAAATGTATCCATTTTATCACACTTGATACTTGTAAATCAGACTTACTCGTAAATCAGATTAACTCGTGATCGGAAAACCTGGAAGTGCGCTTCAAATGCCGGTAAAGCCTATTCCTCAAGTGCTGCACTATTACTCAGATCACATCTCAGAGCACATTGCGATGTTCCTTCACTCATTCACACACATTGTTCAAAGGTAAACGATCACGACAGATACAAATGCACATTAGGGCTATTTACTTTCTTAGTCCAATTCAATTATCAATTAAATGGATTAAAGGCATTTTTTCTCATCAATCTTGGGGCAGCAGGTAGCTTAGTGGTTTGAGTGTTGGGCCAGTAACCAAAAGGTTGCTGGATCGCATCCCCAAGCTGACAAGGTAAAAATCTGTTGTTCTGCCCCTGAACAAGGCACTGCTCCCCGGTAGGCCCTCACTGTAAATAAGAATTTGTTCTTAACTGACTTACCTAGTTAAATAAAGGTAAAAAAAGACCCTTTGCCATGAGACTTGAAATTGAGCTCAGGTACATCCTGTTTCCATTGATCATCCTTGAGACATTTCTAATACAAAATCAGCGGCAGGGACTGGGAGACTAGTCAGGATCACGGCAAAACCAGAGAACTCCTTGATGAAAACCTGCTCCAGAGCACTCAGGACCTCAGACTGGTTCACCTTCCAACAGGACAACGACCCTAAGCACACAGCCAAGACAAAGCAGGAGTGGCTTTAGGACAAGTCTCTGAATGTCCAGCCAGAGCCCGGACTTGAACCCTATCAAACATCTCTGGAGAGACCTGAAAATAGCTGTGCAGCGACGCTCCCAAACCAACCTGACAGAGCTTGAGAGGATCTGCAGAGAAGAATGGGAGAAACTCCCCAAATACAGGTGTGCCAAGCTTGTAGCGTCATACCCAAGAAGCCTCGAGGCTGTAATTGCTGCCAAAGGTGCTTCAACAAAGTACTGAGTAAAGGGTCTGAAATGCTTATGTAAATGTTGTATTTATGTTTTTTATTTTTAATACATTTGCAAAAATGTAAAAAAAACAAAACTGTTTTTGCTTTGTCATTATGGGGCATTGTGTGTAGATTGATGAGAGAAAAAAACGATTTAATCAATTTTAGAATAAGGCTGTAACATAACCAAATTTGGAAAAAGTCAATTGGTCGGAATACTTTCCGAATACCGGGGTATTTGGAAAAAGCCACAAGATGGTTTTCATAACGTCAATACCGTCAAAAGTATTTCTTTGAAGTTTATCAATACGTTTAAATATTTGTAGTTACTTTTTAAGTTAATACCTGTAGTCAACTTGTGCATTACCTTAGGAGATAAAGCCGATTGCGTTCTTCATTTCACTTGTCGCATTACATTATGAAGTTTACCCTAGTTCCCCAGAACAGTTGAGCCAGTCAAGTGTCAGTTTGTACACTGAACAAAAATATAAATGCAACATGCAACAGTTTATATAAGGAGATCAGTCATTTAAAATAAATAAATTAGGCCTTATCTATGGATTTCACATGACTGGGAATACAGATATGCATCTGTTGGTCACAGGTACCATAAAAAAAAGGGGGGACATTTTCAGCTTCTAGGAATTGTGTACAGATCCTTAGGGCCATGCATTTTCTTGCTGAAACATGAGGTGATGGTGGCAGATGAATGGCATGACAATGGGCCTCAGGATCTCATCACGGTATCTCTGTGCATTCAAATTGCCATTGATAAAACGCAATTGTGTTCGTTGTGTGTAGCTTATGCCCATACCATAACCCACAACCACCATGGGACTCGGTTCACAATGTTAACATCAGAAAACCGCTCGCCCATTCAACACCATCTGCCCGGTACAATTGAAACCGGGATTCATCCGTGAGGAGCACACTTCTCCAGCATGCCAGTGGCCATCGAAAGTGAGCATTTGCCCACTGAATTCGGTTATGACGCCGAACTGCAGTCAGGTCAAGACCCTGGGGAGTACGACAAGCACACAGATGACCTTCCCTGAGACGGTTTCTGACAATTTGGGCAGAATATCTTTGATTGTGCAAACCCACAGTTTCATCAGCTGTCCGGGTGGCTGGTCTCAGACAATCCCGCAGGTGAAGAAGCCAGATATGGAGGTTCTGGGTTGGGGTGGTTACACATGGTCTGCGGTTTTGAGGCCATTTGGATGTACTGAAATAACATTGGAGGCTGCTTATGGTAGAGAAATTAATATTACATTCTCTGGCAACAGCTCTGGTGGTGTCACGGTCGTCGTAGTAAGTGGACCAAGGCGCAGCGGGCCGAGTGCTCATCTTGACTTTATTAGTGAACACTTAAATGAACAAAACAAGAAACAAACGAACTAACAGTCTTGCAGGCTAAATACAGCAGTGCTAAGAACAACCTCCCATAATTCCCAAAACAAACATACTCCTAATTATAGGACCTTCAATCAGAGGCAACGATACACAGCTGCCTCCAATTGAAGGCCCCAATCCCAATACCTAAACATAGAAATAAACACCCTAGAATCGACATAGAAATATGCAATATAGAACTAAACCAAAACCCCGGAATACATAAATCAAACGCCCCTCTACATAAACACACACTCAAAACCATATAAAACAAATACCCCCTGCCACGTCCTGACCAAACTATAATAACAAATAACCCCTTTACTGGTCAGGACGTGACAGGTGGACATTTCTGCCATCTGCATGCCAATTACATGCTCCCTCAAAACTTGAGACATCTGTGGCATTGATCAGTGACAAAACTGCTCATTTTAGAGTGGGTTTTAATGTCCCCTGCACAAGGTGCACCTGTGTAATGATCATGCTGTTTAACCCATAAGAGTCTAAGCCCTGTAAAAGCTGGGGCAAAGGGTGGGGGGAGGGTTCTACTAAGCTATATGGAATTGTTTCCAGAAGGTCATAACAAGGATAATTTTGCTATTTGATTTTGAATTTTAAGACCCCTTGAAGTATCATTTTTTTAATGTATTTTCTATACATTTTTTTTACAAAAACACCTTGAATGACAGATTCACCACATGGACCAACAGATAGTTCCCCCAAAAAAATCTAATGGAAGTTTGTTCTGAAGTGTCTTTCCTGTATCTGAGAGATATAAGAAAGATCAGGAATTATTATTATTATTTTACATGTATTTAACCCCTTTTTTTACACTTAACAGTCTCCATATATACTTCCATTCATGTTTTGAACTGGTACTGGGGGATATTTACACAAGTCTTGTGAGATCTCAAAACCGACGTGTAGATCAAAACAACTGACATGTACAGTACGTGTTCGTAGGAGTCTCACCTTTCCACAGATGCGTCAGTGTGTAGCCCAAACTGTTCAGACGCTACAGACAGAAATTGTACCGACTTCAGACGAGTCCCTGTTCGGACGCTACAGACATGATAAACACCGTTCTAGCTCCGTCACCTTTCACCGCAGATGCGGAAGTGCGACATAGGCGGATGTGGTGGATTGAGATGCATCCAATGCAAAACAGATATCTCTAGCTTAAACAGATTTTTATGAGGATCTTTTATTATGTCAGGTGGATGGATTATCTTGGCAAAGGAGAAATTCTCACTAACAGGGATGTAAACAAATTTGGGCACAAAATTTGAGAGTAATAAGCTTTTTGTGAGTATGGAACATTTCTGGGCTCTTTTATTTCAGCTCATTAACATGGGACCAACACTTTACATGTTGTGTTTATATTTTTGTTCAGTATAAATAGCACAATGGAAGAAAGTGGGAGCTGGGGAGTTCATAGCGATCTATATCTATCTAGTCTCTGTTGTGTTGCGCACATGAGGTGATGAAGTTACACTTGTATTCAATTCACTACTAAATGTTTGCCATCAGATATCTTATAACGGCCTTCTGCCAGAAGTCAAATAGCTCTAGATGAGTTATCTGTACAGTTGCCATTTCTTCCCTGTGCTTCCTACTAGAGTTTTTTCTCGTTCTTCTCCCCTCTGCTCCATGTACACTATTGGAGGCTCCTCAGAGGGGGAAGGGGAGGATCATCCTCCTCAGTGAAACTCCTCCTCAGTTATAATTTTTAGATAAAACTAGACTAAATATATTCAAGTCACCAAATAATTGAATAAAACACTTTTTTGCTAGCTTCCGTCCTCCTCTGGGTACATTGACTTCAATACAAAACCTAGGAGGCGTATGGTTCTCACCCCCTTCCATAGCATAGACAGTAATTATGAAAACATCTGGAGGACGTCCTCCAACCTATCAGAGCTCTTGCAGCATGAACTGACATGTTGTTCACCCAATCAAAAGATCAGATAATGAATCTGAAAGCATAAGCTACAGCTAGCTAGCACTGCAGTGCATACAATGTGGTGAGTAGTTAACTCAAAGAGAAAGAAAGACAATAGTTGAACAGTTTTGAACAAATTCATTTTTTCCAAAATGAAGGAGAAGCAAGAGAGAGGTAGGAGATTTCGTAATTTTCCCCCTTTCAGTTTCACTTACTTAGCTAGCAAATACAGCTACCCAGTTTAGCCTACTCAGACACTATGGAATGCTATGTTAGCTAGCTGGCTATGAATATCCAACACAACACTGGAACTCTTCCAAGTCAAGGTAAACTTTTGGTTTACAAATTCATTACCACTGGGGCCCGCTGGTGTAAGTGCTAAATTGCTTACTGACTGTACACTGTAACGTTGTTGCATGATTGTAGTAGGTTTACTAACGCATTAGTTAGAACTATTAGCTATGTTGACTATGACGTTACCTTTGCTAATATGGTGACAACGATGTAGACTGTGTGTTGCGGTTATGATATGGTTTGGCTTGGAAAGGTTTTTTCGCCTGGTCACATACAGCTGATATGTTGTGCATTGAAGTCCACATTCAAAGGGAAAAGGTGAGAGGAGCAGAGGAAATAGATGTGAGAAGGAATACAATGTGTCTGTTATGAAAGTAAACTGTGTTTACGGGTGATCAGGGGTGTATTCATTCCACCAATTTTGTTGAAAAACGTTTCTTAAATGGAGCGAAATTGGGATAAACATACATGAATTTGTCCAATGGAAACTCTTGTTTGCAACTGTTGGACTAATGATTACACCATAGATCAGCTGGACGCAGGCAAGAGTTTGCAAGGTGGTATTGAACATTTTTGTATTATGTAGTAGCCTAAACCTATCACTGTTATTGTCAGACCCTGATCCGATTCACTTGTCTTGTCTAACCAGATATTTGCGCCTGATGCGGTCCACTCCTCCAGACTGGCCTGTCACCTGGGCTGGGGTATACCTGGGCTGGACCCTGGCTTTTGTGCGACAATGCTCTTGGTGGCCCCCCATGGTCTCCCTGACATCTCCGCATTCTTCGCCGCTTGCATGGTGTGTGCACAAAACAAGCCTCCTCGACAAGCCCCGGCTGGCCTACTCCAACCTCTGCCTGTCCCTACTCCGTCCCTGGTCCCACATCTCCCTGGACTTTGTCACGGGTCTTCCCCCATCTGATGACAACACCGCCATCCTGACTGCGGTGTATCGGTTTTCCAAAGCCGCCCACTTCATTCCTCTCCCCAAACTACCCTCTGCCAAGGAGACGGCCCAGCTCATGGTGCAGCACGTCTTCTGGATCCATGGGCTACTGGTCTCTGGTCTCTGACCGGGGCCCTCAGTTCTTGTCTCAGTTCTGGAAGGTGTTCAACACCCTCATTGGGTCATCGGCCAGCCTGTCATCCGGATTCCACCCGAGTCCAACGGCCAGTCGGAGGGAGCCAACCAGGATCTGGAGACAACTCTACGCTGCCTGGTCTCTGCCAAACCCACCTCCTGGAGCCTGCAGATGCTCTGGGTCAAATACGCCCGCAACACCCTTCCCCTATCCGCCAGGGACATCCAACACCGACACCCCGGTCAACCAGGTAGGTATGTGCCCAGGAAGGATGCCAGGTGGCGCCCCTGGGGGAGGGGGGGGGGGGGGGGGGGGGGGGGGGTGTACTGTCACACCCTGATCTGTTTCACCTGTCTTTGTGATTGTCTCCACCCCCCTCCAGGTGTCACCCATCTTCCCCATTATCCCCTGTGTATTTATACCTGTGTTCTCTGTCGTTTGCCTGCCTTGTTGCTGTAATAAACATTGTTTCTCCGACACAGTCTGCATCTGGGTCTTACCTTCAAACCTGATAGTTATATTGAACTGGGTGAATGGAATATGAATAACAGTCATCCAATATGCTGTAATAGAAATAAGGACATACTCATGAAAAAATGAAATCGTCCTCCCTCATCTTAAATGTCACCAACCACTACTGATGTACACATGCTGCGTTTCCTTCAGAAAAGCATGCATCACAACTTTGTTCATTTGCAAAATTTCTCTTGTTAATTTTCGCTTGTAAATGTCCACACTTGTATATGCTTGTATTACTTTTTGAGCTGGATTTGCCTGTCTTTGACATTCGTTTGTTTATTTTTTTAATTTAGCATTTAGCTAACAGCGTCTATGTGATTTCGCGATTAGTTTATGCAAATTTAGTTAGCATTCTGTTAATAAAATCTAAATCAAATGTATTTATAAAGCACTTCTTACATCAGCTGATATCTCAAAGTGCTGTACAGAAACCCAGCCTAAACTCCCAAACAGCAAGCAATGCAGGTGTAGAAGCACGGTGGCTAGGAAAAACTAGAAAGGCCAGAACCTAGGAAGAAACCTAGAGAGGAACCAGGCTATGAGGGGTGGCCAGTCCTCTCCTGGCTGTGCCGGGTGGAGATTATAACAGAACATGGCCAAGATGTTCAAATGTTCATAGATGACCAGCAGGGTCAAATAATAATAATCACAGTGGTTGTCGAGGGTGCAACAGGTCAGCAGCTCAGGAGTAAATGTCAGTTGGCTTTTCATAGCCGATCATTGAGAGTATCTCTACCACTCCTGCTGTCTCTAGAGAGTTGAAAACAGCAGGTCTGGGACAGGTAGCATGTCCGGTGAACAGGTCAGGGTTCCATAGCCGCAGGCAGAACAGTTGAACAGCTTTTCTTGTGTTTGTAATGCCCCATTGTGTGCTCTGCCGGTAATACCGTAAATCCCAGGATGAGAGAAGGATGGTATGACAGTATGAACATCTGGATACCACCCAAGCCTACTCACTATGTCACCACCCATCAATTCCTTTCAGGCTACGGGTTGTGTCTGGACAGGACCTGGGTATCACGGCTACTCACTCACTCACTTAGGCATTGTCTAAAAATGTACTAGCTGCCAAATCCATGTATTCTCTGTCCTTGTTTCCTTTATTCCTCACCTCCCTCCCGAAGCACATTGGAGGAGAGTATTGAAAGTTCCTTGCCCTGGGGCCTCCTCCTCCGATGTGCTTTGAAAGAGAGGCGAGGATTGGAGGAAACACAGATGGAGGAAGCAAGGATTTGACATCTAGTTGGTGGGTGATTAAAATGCAATATAACCATAAAGAAAGCATAGTGATACTAAAGTATTCATTAAATGGGCCTTTTTCTATAATGATAACTCAATCAGGTGACCCCTCCTCAGTGCTGAACAGTGCTGAATCTGCTAATTACATAGACCAGGGGGACCTGATCAGTCATTCTAGATCAGCAATGCTACTATGATACAGGCCTAGATAAGTCAAAAACAATTTGTCTGGGAGTGAGTACGTGGCAGGCAGGGGAAGGGGTTAAGGAGAGGAGTGTACTGTAGGTGTGTTTGTGTAATTACTTATTTGCATTTTACATAACAGAACCTAATATAATACCATAGCGCAGTGGGCCTATAACGTTACTGTTATACCAAAACATCTAATTTCTAATGGGATTTTGGGATGGTTAGCTGAAGCTGAATTGTCCCCTTAAAAAATGATCTTGCTCCAAAACTCAACAGAGCGAGCCACTAAGCAGGATATATGCTTTGATTAAAACAAAATATAAGAAAGGCTAAAAGTTTGTTAACACTATCTGCTGTAATTTGCTCACGAAACAGTAATTCTAGAAGATGCATAAAATGCATATTCCCATGAAACTGATTGAGATCAATCAATGACGGGCAGTTTGAGGTTTCACCGGTAAAATGTAAAGAATTATCATGGCCTATTTTGATAGCCTGTTTTGAAATTAGGTAGCCTATGCCTAACTTGGTGTTTGAGGGTATTAAAAATAGAACATTTTCTAGAGACATAATGGCTGCGTTTACACAGGAAGCCCAATTCTGATATTTTTTCCACTTTTGGTCTTTTGACAAATCACATCAGATATTATTCAAAGCTGATCTGATTGGTCAAAAGACCAATTAGTGAAAAAACAGATCAAGGTTGGGCTGCGTGTGTAAACGCAGCCTATGTGTGGGCATAGGCAGACGTTGCAATTGGAGGATGCATGATATGCATATTCTATAATGATAGGCTATTTAATTGGGTGCATCTGTCAGTAAAAACTTTGATTGAGGAAATGATGACGTCATTTAAAATAAAATATCTTTTCCTCACCTAAAAAAATTGCATTAGGCTACACCATTGGTAAAGTGTCATACAGTTTCATCAGCAAAGGTCTGAGTGATGAAAAACATACATTTTTTTGCATTACATTCACACTTAGGGGTGTACTGTGCATACAGTGCAGAGAGGAAAAATTCTAAAAAGTTTAACGTAGGCCTGATTGTCACAACCTGTGGTAGAATATGTGTCCCACTAGATGGTGCTCTTCAGAAGCAAGTTCACAAGAGCTCGGCTCACATGTTGATTGCATTTTGGGAGAAATCTAAAACAAAAAAATGTGAGAAAGTACATTTTCACCTTTTATTCATGAAGTGTATATGCTGTATCTTTTTTCTTTCAAAAATGCCTATGTGACATGGATGATGGGAGATAAAAAAATATGCAGTTGTCTTCTTTTTCCCCTCCATCCATCCACCCCTCCTCCTTTTCACCCTTATTCATCTCTCCCTGTCAGTGGCTATCCTTCTAATTGGAATCAGAGAAATGGAATCCATCCATTTGGATCACATCACCTATATGGTGAAGCTACAACTCTTTATCTTGACCCTGCTGACCCAGAATGTGTCTTCCTTATGACATGACGGCATAATCTTCTGTCGTGGTAATTCTTACACAGGGACACTCAAAGTCAATCTTAAATTAATCATTGTTTATTATCAGCGAGCTGGAGATGTTCCAACAAACGTAATGCACCATAGTGAACATCTGTCAGAAGCTCTGCTGGGGCAGTCCCAACAATTGTCTTATATACGGCAATACACAGACAAGTTATATTTGCCTCATTTAGCATAATTAATTATAGTGCATTCTGAAATTATTCAGACCCCTTGACTTTTTCCACATTTTGTTACATTACAACCTTATTTTAAAATGTATTAAATAATTTTTCCACCTCATCAATCAACACACAATATCCATAATGACAAAGCAATAACAGGTTTTTAGAAATGTTTGCTAATCCATAAAAAACTGAAATATCAAATTAAACTTTATTTGTCACATGCGCCGAATACAACAAGTGTAGACCTTACCGTGAAATGCTTATTTACAAGCCCTTAAGCAACTGTGCAGTTCAAGAAGAGTTAAGAAAATATTTACCAAATAAACTAAAGTTTAAAAAAAAAATCTTCTGGAGCTCTGTCAGAGTGACCATCGGGTTCTTGGTCACCTCCCTGACCAAGGCCCTTCTCCCCTGATTGCTCAGTTTGGCCAAGCGGCCAGCTCTAGGAAGAGTCTTGGCGGTTCCAAACTTCTTCCATTTAAAAATAATGGAGGCCACTGTGTTCTTTGGGACCTTCAAAGCTGCAGAAATGTTTTAGTACCCTTCCCCAGATCTGTGCCTCGACACAATCCTGTCTTGGAGCTCTACGGACAGTTCCTTAGACCACATGGCTTTGTTTTTGCTTTGACAAGCACTGTCAACTGTGGGTCCTTATACAGACAGGTGTGTGTCTTTCCAAATCATGTCCAATCCA
The DNA here is from genome assembly GCF_901001165.1 of Salmo trutta. Lineage (NCBI taxonomy): Eukaryota > Metazoa > Chordata > Actinopteri > Salmoniformes > Salmonidae > Salmo > Salmo trutta. The sequence goes on along the minus strand of NC_042972.1, from coordinate 34,072,880 downwards.
TGGAATTTACCACAGGTGCACTCCAATCAAGTTGTAGAAACATCTCAAGGATGATCAATGGCAACAGGACACACCTGTGGTCAATTTTGAGTCTCATAGCAAAGGGTCTGAATACTTACAGTACCAGTCAAAGGTTTGGACACAGCTACTCATTCCAAGGTTTTCCTTTGTTTTTTAAAACTATTTTCTACATTGTAAAATGATAGTTAAGACATCACAACTACGAAATAACACATATGGAATCATGTAGTAACCAGAAAAGTGTGAAACAAATCAAAATGTTACATTTGAGATTCTTCAAAGTAGCCACCCTTTGCCTTGATGACAGCTTTGCACACTCTTTAGATTTAATGACACTCTCATGTTCTATGACAGTGGAATGTCTTTGAATAGCACTGAATTAAATTCTACTTCCTGTCACTCAAATTCCATTTCTACATCCTGTGGAGTGTTGCCAATTTAATTTAAATGTAACTCATGAGTTGAATGGGAATCAATTCCAAAATTCTGAATTGAGCCCAAACCTGGTATGTGTGCGCGCAGTATCAGACCTGTTTGTGTGCGTGCGGTGCAGCAGAGCCCCTCTCCCCGGGCCATGCGGTAGACAGGGGACACACACACTCGGCTGCTGGGGGCCAGGTGTGTGAGCAGCGTGGACAGAGAGCCAGGGGGCAGGTATAGGGAGGAGAATGCAGGGCGGGAGGGGCTCTGGGTATCACCCCTCTCCCAGATGAGCCAGTACCCCCTCAGCCCCTCATCGTGGCCCCACCACCGGACCTGCACCGCATCATACCCCACTGGGGTCAGCTGGAGGTCAGCCAGGGCAGGCAGCACTGAGACACACAGATAGAGGACAGGTTAGTGTGTGTGTTCTATTCTAAAAGCCAGAAATCACAGAATGAAAAAAGAGAGTGGCAAAGCCTAAGGGTAAATGTGGGAGGCATAGACTCCTCATAAATGGCTGTAGGATAAATGTACAGTATGTCAGGATAAGTAAAGGGTTTCATGACATTTAAATGTCAATACCATTTAACAAGCATTCATTAACACAGTGTTTCCCAACCAGGGGTACTGTCAACAGACAAAAATACAACGAGACTGGCCTGCTCCTGTGCCTATCTGGAATCTGTCCAGAGTAGACCCACAGCTGATCTAGATGGAATGAATGGAATGAAACATTCCAAAAACTTTTGCACCATTATTCAAATGACATTTTCACTGCAGTTTACAGCCTGGAGTAGAATTGCACTCAATTGTTCATTGGATTACTGCAACTCCCTGTTGGCGGGGCTCCCTGCCTGTGCCATTAAACCCCTACAACTCACCCAGAACGCCGCAGCCCGTCTGGTGTTCAACCTTCCCAAGTTCTCTCACGTCACCCCGCTCCTCTGCACACTCCACTGGCTTCCAGTTGAAGCACGCATCTGCTACAAGACCATGGTGCTTGCCTACGGAGTTGTGAGGGGAACGGCACCTCTGTACCTTCAGGCTCTGATCAGGCCCTACACCCAAACAAGGGCACTGCGTTCATCCACCTCTGGCCTGCTGGCCCCCCTACCTCTGCGGAAGCACAGTTCCCGCTCAGCCCAGTCAAAACTGTTCGCTGCTCTGGCACCCCAATGGTGGAACAAACTCCTTCACGACGCCAGGACAGCGGAGTCAATCACCACCTTCCGTAGACACCTGAAACCCCACCTCTTTAAGGAATACCTGGGATAGGATAAAGTAATCCTTCTAACCCCCCCTCCCCCCCAAAAAAAGATATAGATGTACTATTGTAAAGTGGTTGTTCCACTGGATATCATAAGGTGAATGCACCAATTTGTAAGTCGCTCTGGATAAGAGCGTTTGCTAAATGACGTAAATGTAAAATGTAAATGGATTATGGTGTTGTAGGCTAGTCTAGGTAGGATAATTGTATTGTCCCGTAACAAGATCAATGGGGGAGCTTTTTGAGCTGCGTGTTTTCACTGTTCTTTCATGCGCAATGATGCACCTGGCCTCTATGCTGCCAATCAGTTATTCCTCTATATCTTGTGGATTTATATAGAAAATGTGTGCATATTTCAATGATTTTATGTGTATGATTGCTAGTTAACCTATTGCAGATCTGGATAAATGATCCAACTACCACTATTGTCAGTATGGATAGAGGGCAGGATAGATAGTTGACTGGTAGACTATATTGATCTGTGGGATAGTAATCGCACGGAGAAGCGTAGTGCATAAGGGAAGTACCAAAGCACCTTGATAGGGAAAAAGCAAGTAAGCAGATGAGGGCATTTGGCAATATGGAAGACATATCTTAAAACCTGCATAATGGAAATTGTAAATCAGGGAAAAAACGCACTACCCTCCCCTGTTCCCAATAAAGAAAATACACTCCCCAGAGCAACCCCCCAAAATCTAGACAACCCTCCCCTATTTTGGAACAGCCCCCCTAACCCAGTAAATGTCAAATTGTCCCTAAATCAATAGAAACACACCAACTCACATCTTACCCTCTTGAGTGCAGGCCTTGACAGACATGGCCTTCTCTTTGCCTGTGGAGTACAGGGCGCTGACAGTAACTAGGTACTGTGTGTCTTGCTCTAGACCAGTGAGCAGAGTGGAGTTCTGATCTCCACGTAGCCTAACCATGTGGACCTGCCCACTGGGTAGAGCTCCATACTCTATCTGGTACCGCTGGACATGCTCAGTTTGCAAAGGACCCCAGCTCACTCGCACCCTGTCAGGACCTGAGTCTGCCACTGTGACCACCGCTGGGCTCAACACCTCTAGGTTGGAGGATAGGAGAGGGAGAGGATGGCATGACACAAAGAGAATATTATTATCCACATAAAATGTGTTCAATAATGTAAAAATATATTCTGGTTGTGTTGATTTTCTATTATACTATCTGCTCATTTCATATATCTACCACATCACTGAACTCTACATCCCCCTCTCCCTCTCCCTCCCTCCCTCCTTCCCTCCCCCCCTCTGACCGGGTAGTGTGGTGAAGGTGACACTGAGAGTGTTGAGGTAACCATGGTTGGACTGGGAGTTGGGGGTGAGTGAGGCAGTGTAGATGGTGTCTGGCTGCAGGCCCCTCAGCTCCACCCAGCTGGCGTCCCCGGGGAGGGTCCGTCTGTGGTACTGCCCCCCACTGCTGGCCCCGCCGTTAGGCTGACCCTCCCCACCACCTGGCAGAACAGAGCTGTAGCGGAAAAAGCTGTAGAAATCTGTGTTGGATCCGAGTACAGGACGCCACTGCAGCACGGCACTGTGGGAGGATACCTGTACCACCCTCAGGCGATCAACATGGATCAGCTCTGAGAGAGAGAGAGAGAGGGAGGGGGATACAACTCAGTGGGGTAGAGTTTGCATTTGCACTACAGAGGATTTCATCTGCAATCACAGTCCTGTCTATAAATACTTGAGTCTGGAAACTCAATTATAGTCAAGCAGCACAGTCCCACCTCTGCTGTCGTGTTCAAAGTGAAAACTGTATGCTCTGAACTGTTTTATACAAGTCTGTGCAGTTTGAAGGGCAAAAAATGATATTTCATATCTTGTCATCTATGTCCTTGGTCTTTGTGAGTCACTACCCCCCTCCTTCACCCCCGCCCCACACACCAATGATGGCCTCCCTCAGGTCCTCTGTGATGATACTGATGTCATCGATGTCCACAAAGTACAGGTGGGACTCGATGGGCGGGGTCACCACCCTCTGCAGCACCTGGTAGTTCCCGTGTCCCGTAGAGACAGCCAACAGAGACACACCCGCCCTTCTCAGCTCTGCCATTGGTCCATCCACCATGCCAGGCTGTACCCCATCCGTTAGCCACACCAGCACCTTGGGGAGCTCCAACTCATCCCCAGCCAGCAGCCCCTGGGCCAGTCTGAGGGCAGCCTCTGTGTTGGTGTCCCCCTGGAGCTGCCTGGTCCTCTGCAGTGCCCCCTGCAGGCCAGGCTGGGTGCTGTGGGCGTCCAGACCAAACTCCAGATGTGGCTCAGTGCCCACCTGCAGCAGCCCCGCCCTCACCTGGCCCCGCCCCAGAGAGAAGGGGAGGAGCAGCTCGGACAGGAAGTGCAGCAGGCGAGAGAACTCGTAGGATGACACACTTCCTGAAGAATCCAACAGGAGCAGGATGTCCCCCTCACAACAGTTCAGAGCTGAGAGACAGAGAGACAGAGAGACAGAGAGACAGAGAGAGAGAGAGAGAGAGAGAGAGAGAGAGAGAGAGAGAGAGAGAGAGAGAGAGAGAGAGAGATAGATAGATAGATAGATAGATAGATAGATAGATAGATAGATAGATAGATAGATAGATAGATAGATAGATAGATAGATAGATAGATAGATAGATAGATAGATAGATAGATAGAGCGAGAGGGAGGGAGAGAGAGGGAGAGAAAGAGTAGGGAAAGAGAGAGAGGGAAAGAGAGAGATGGAGAAGGACACCGAGGGAGAGAGAGATTACACTGAAGTTATTCACCTTCTATATAGAGTAGATATACAGCAAATATATATATATATATATAATCAAATAATATATTTGCCATTTAGCAGACGCTTTTATCAAAAGCAACTTACAGTCATGTATGCATACCTTTTACACATGGGTGGCTCCAGGAATTGAACCCACAATCGTGGCATTGCAAGTGCCATGCTCTACCAATTGAGCCATAGAGGACCTCTGTAGATGCTATGTGTGTGTCTACAGAGATAATTGTATCTACAGAGAGAATTGTAAGCAGGTATGTGGCCACAAGCATCTTTCAACCCATGCCTTTATTTATCTTTTAGCACTCTTGTCTCTTCATTCTTCTTTCCTCTCCTCTCTCTTGTCCTGTGTTCTATGGCTTGGATCCCATTATGTTTGAATAAAATGGCTTCCACAAGGAAACATAAAAACGCATGCAATGAAAAGCTCTTCAGCACACGTTGTTAGCCTTTGTTTTACTTCCTGTCATGGTTGTTCTTTACTTTGCTAATCTTCCTATGTCCAAATCGAAATATTTGCTGTTCTTTGTGTGATCATTAAATTAACCTTGATCGTTTAAGCCATTTTATTCAAACATAATGGGATCCAAGCCATAGAACACAGGACAAGAGAGAGGAGAGGAAAGAAGAATGAAGAGACAAGAGTACTAAAAGATGAATAAAGGTATGGGTTGAAAGATGGCTGTCAATGGAGTGAGAGATATTAAACATATAAAAACAAAGGATGGGGAAGAAAAATGATGTAAAATATAGAGAGAATCCAAATAACAGAGAGAGACCAAACAACAGAGAGAGTGAGAGGGAGAGAGACCAAACAACAGAGAGAGAGAGTGAGAGAGAGACCAAACAACAGAGAGAGAGAGTGAGAGAGAGACCAAACAACAGAGAGAGTGAGAGGGAGAGAGACCAAACAACAGAGAGAGTGAGAGGGAGAGAGACCAAACAACAGAGAGAGAGAGTGAGAGAGAGACCAAACAACAGAGAGAGAGAGTGAGAGAGAGACCAAACAACAGAGAGAGTGAGAGGGAGAGAGACCAAACAACAGAGAGAGAGAGTGAGAGAGAGACCAAACAACAGAGAGAGAGAGTGAGAGAGAGACCAAACAACAGAGAGAGTGAGAGGGAGAGAGACCAAACAACAGAGAGAGTGAGAGGGAGAGAGACCAAACAACAGAGAGAGAGAGTGAGAGAGAGACCAAACAACAGAGAGAGAGAGTGAGAGAGAGACCAAACAACAGAGAGAGTGAGAGGGAGAGAGACCAAACAACAGAGAGAGAGAGTGAGAGAGAGACCAAACAACAGAGAGAGTGAGAGGGAGAGAGACCAAACAACAGAGAGAGAGAGACCAAACAACAGAGAGAGAGAGTGAGAGAGAGACCAAACAACAGAGAGAGTGAGAGGGAGAGAGACCAAACAACAGAGAGAGAGAGTGAGAGAGAGACCAAACAACAGAGAGAGTGAGAGGGAGAGAGACCAAACAACAGAGAGAGTGAGAGGGAGAGAGACCAAACAACAGAGAGAGTGAGAGGGAGAGAGACCAAACAACAGAGAGAGTGAGAGGGAGAGAGACCAAACAACAGAGAGAGTGAGAGGGAGAGAGACCAAACAACAGAGAGAGTGAGTGAGAGAGAGACCAAACAACAGAGAGAGAGTGAGAGAGAGAGACCAAACAACAGAGAGAGAGTGAAAGATACAGAGAGAGAGAGACAACATTATATGCAGAGAATAGCCACAGTCTGGCCAGATTCTCTTTGATGAGCACATTATAATGGTCACTGGACCTTAGCATCTCTTCATTCTCTGGAACAATTTACAGCACTTTTCTTACTCAACCATCTACGTAGGGGAGAGTGGGGTAAGTCAAGACAGTTTTTACATTCAGCATCCCCGCCAAGAGAAATAAAGTATTATCTCAACAACAAAAATAAGATATCTTAAAGTGTGTAATTACTGTAGAGGGAGAAATTGAAAGGCAGAGTGTGTAAGTACTGGGGGGAAAAAGAGAAGAAGGAGAGAGAAGAGAGAAAGGGGATTTGCGCTGGCACTTAAGAGGAGGAGAGGAAGAGGAATGCAGCTCTCTTCCCTCTCTGAGATCCACAGTGAGAAGGTGTTTGTGGGTGAGAGAGAGTGTATGTGAGAGAGATGCATTCCTCTTCCTCTTTATTTATGTCATTAAAAAGTAGCCACAAAACTAAATTAAGCTTTGTTCCCACCTTTATGACCTGTAGAGAAATATATCCAAAGCCTTTGCTTTATCTTTTTCAAAGACACCTGAGTCATAGATCCAAGTGTTTACTTTTAATTAGTTGGGCACTACCATTAGCGTGCACATATTATTACAGCTTTGTTACTGTCATTTGGCAAACAAAATGTTCCGGATTTCCAGAGACATTCTGGCCAAGGACAGCAGGGCAAAGGTTTTTCTTGAAGATAGCAACTAATATCAATAGAAGACAGAACTTCTGTTGTCTCCCTTTCAACTGTAATCCCAAGAGCTGGAACTCTCTTCCTCTCTCAAACAAACATACTGAAAAAATCTGAATCATATAGACAACTCTGTCAATAATACAATGATGAGGACAAGAAAATAGACAGTGTAAATAAGTTACTACTTGTGGATGTAGGCTATACTTCACTAATAGATCAGATACATATTTCTGCACATAGTTTAACATCCCAAGAAGTTCATTGTTAGAGAACTAAAACAAATGATTATCTAATGATGTGACTGAGTATCCCGGCTTTACCAGCTTCAACTCTGCAGAATGGAACGTTGTTAAAAGCTTAAAAGCATTCGTGAAATACGCACACAGCCATCTCTTTAACCGTGACACACCTGTATAAGGTAGAATAAACTTACCTGTGTCAGGTACAACGTTTTGTGTGCTGCTCGGCCACAGTAACACACCGAGCAGCAAACAGGAAAATCCAAGCCACTCCATCATAAATTGGATCAATACGTTATCATGAAATAGAGCAAACAAGTGCACCCTTAATGGGATCTTCCCAAGTCACTGTCCATAGCTTTGTTGTACTGTATTACAGTTCCTTCCCTCTCACACTTCCTCGAGATTCTCATGTGCCAAGTGATAAGTCCGTTTTTTGTTGTACAGCCTGCTTCCTTAGAAAGGCTGAAAAGTCATCACAAACTGGTCCCACACAAGGGCGCTCTGGTATACACACACACAAACAGCGAAGACGACTTTATCCACACTACCTCATTCAAAACGTATACAAAAATGTTTGAATAATTTAATTTCTTTCCACTTTTAGTCCAATTTCATACCTTTTATCACTGGCACAACTCTCCCACTTTCACAGAATGCATTTAACCCTCTCTCCACAAGATCAACTGATAAAGTGCTTCTTCTATTTAATTTCATCCTCACCCTCCAATATCTTTAAGTCCTCTCCTCTCCTCCCCCTTCTCTTTCTCTTTTCCTTTCTCAAGCCTTCTCCCCTCAACAGTGAAGAGTGTTTTGGCGTCACTTCTGTTGGATTTCGGCCCAGTTTCGGACATTATCCAGGTTGCGTCTGTAAACTACGTCAAATTGTCAAAAACTCATTATCACAAATGTGATTAACACTTTCTTCACTCCACTGGTATTCATCACTCTACCCTCATACTTGGACCTCCCTTCAGTGAGCCAACCTGGTCTCAGAGCATTTCGTATTATTGAGTGAATAGGTTTGTGTTCTACTCAGGGATGGGCGGAACAGTGTGCTGGCACATCTTGAGAGAATGCAGGCTAACAGGGTGGAGTGGCAGCAAACTACTCATTGCAATAATTATAGTAGGGGCTGTAACAATGAATATGCAACTTTTCAGGGAAGTTAGGAACCAAATACACAGGCAGTTAGTGTAGTGGTCTGGGTGTAGCGGGTGCAGAGGAGTCAGGTGCAGGACAGCATAGATGAGTAACACAAGTAACTTTACTCAAATATTCCAATAACGTGACGTAAAACCGAGCCCACAATAACGGACCGAACATACATAAAACAATCATGAACAAAAACCATGGGGAAAACAGAGGGTTAAATAATGAACATGTTAATTGGGGAATTGAAACCAGGTGTGTAAAACAATGACAAAACAAATGGAAAATGAAAAGTGGATCGGCGATGGCTAGAAGGCCGGTGACGTCGACCGCCGAACGCCGCCCGAACAAGGAGAGGGACCAACTTCGGCGGAAGTCGTGACAGTTAGGAAAGCAAAGGATAGCTTTTTCAAACAGAAATTTGCATCCTGTAGCACAAACTCCAAAAAGTTCTGGGACACTGTAAAGTCCATGGAGAATAAGAGCACCTCCTCCCAGCTGCCCACTGCACTGAGGCTAGGAAACACTGTCACCACCGATAAATCTACGATAATTGAGAATTTCAATAAGCATTTTTCTACGGCTGGCCATGCTTTCCACTTGGCTACCTCTACCGCGGCCAACAGCTCTGTAGCCCCCACAGTAACTTGCCCAAACCTCCCCCATTTCTCCTTCACCCAAATCCAGATTGCTGATGTTCTGAAAGAGCTGCAAAATCTGGACCCCTACAAATCAGCTGGTCTAGACAATCTGGACCCTCTCTTTCTAAAATTATCCACCGCAATTGTTGCAACCCCTATTACTAGACTGTTCAAACTCTCTTTCGTATCGTCTAAGATCCCTAAAGATTGGAAAGCTGCCGCGGTCATCCCCCTCTTCAAAGGGGAAGACACTCTAGACCCGAACGGTTACAGACCTATATCTATCCTACCCTGCCTTTCTAAAGTATTCGAAAGCCAAGTTAACAAACAGATCACCGACCACTTTTGAATCCTACCGTACCTTCTCCGCTATGCAATCTGGTTTCCGAGCTGGTCATGAGTGCACCTCAGTTACGCTCAAGGTCCTAAACAATATCATAACCGCTATCGATAAGAGACAATACTGTGCAACCGTCTTCATCGACCTGGTCAAGGCTTTCGACTCTGTCAATCACCACATTCTTATCGGCAGACTCAACAGCCTTGGTTACTCAAATGACTGCCTCGCCTGGTTCACCAACTACTTCTCAGATAGAGTTCAGTGTGTTAAATTGAAGGGCCTGTTGTCCGGACCTCTGGCAGTCTCTATGGGGGTGCCACAGAGTTCAATTCTCGGGCCGACTCTTTTTTCTGTATACATCAATGATGTCGCTCTTGCTGCTGGTGATTCTCTGATCCACCTCTACGCAGGCGACGCCATTCTGTATACTTCTGGCCCTTCTTTGGACACTGAGTTTCAATGCCATACAACACTCCTTCCGTGGCCTCCAACTGCTCTTAAATTCAAGTAAAACTAAATGCATACTCTTCAACCAATCGCTGCCCGCACCCGCCCGGTTCTGACTTAGAATATGTGGACAACTACAAATACCTAGGTGTCTGGTTAGATAGTAAACTCTCCTTCCAGACTCACATTAAGCAACTCCAATCCAAAATTAAATCTAGAATCGGCTTCCTATTTCGCAACAAAGCATCCTTCACTCATGCTGCCAAACATACCCTCCTAAAACTGACTATCCTACCGATCCTTGATTTTGGCGATGTCATTTACAAAATAGCCTCCAACACTACTCAGCAAACTGGATGTAGTCTATCACAGTGCCATCCGTTTTGTCACCAAATCCCCATATACTACCCACCACTGCGACCTGTATGCTCTCGTTGGCTGGCCCTCGCTTCATATTCATTGCCAATCCCACTGGCTCCAGGTCATCTATAAGTCTTTTCTAAGTAAAGCCCCGTCTTTTTTCAGCTCACTGATTACCATAGCAGCACCCACCCGTAGCACGCGCTCCATCAGGTATATTTCACTGGTCATCCTTACAGTTCTCTGCTGCCAATGACTGGAACGAATTGCAAAAATCACTGAAGCTGGAGTCTTATATCTCCCTCACTAACTTTAAGCATCAGCTGTCAGAGCAGCTTACCGATCATTGCACCTGTACATAGCCCATCTGTAAATAGCCAACCCAACTACCTCATCCCCATATTGTTTTTTGTTTTTTTGCTCCTTTGCACCCCAGTATCTCTACTTGCACATTCATCTTCTGCACATCCATCACTCCAGTGTTTAATTGCTAATTATTTCACCACTATGGCCTATTTATTGCCTTACCTCCCTAATCTTACTACATTTGCACACACTGTATATAGATTTTTCTATTGTGTTATTGACTGTACATTTGTTTATCCCATGTGTAACTCTGTGTTGTTTGTGTCGTACTGCTTTGCTTTATCTTGGCCAGGTCGCAGTTGGCCTACCTGGTTAAATAAACTGGCCTACCTGGTTAAATAAAGGTGAACAAAAAACTTTTTAAATTTAGATTAGATTGAACTACCCCACACAAGTAGAAGAAAGCCTGTAAAATCTCTTGTCAACGTTGTCAGCACTTAATGTACATTTTTTTTAAATAAACTGGATTTTGGATGTTACATCAAGTACAGCATCTAGCTCAGAGTTACATCTAGCATCCAGCTCAGAGTTACATTCAGCATCTGGCTCAGAGTTACATACAGCATCCAGCATCCGGCAGAGTTACATCCATTATTCTGCATCCAGCTCAAAGTAACGTCCAGCATCCAGCATCTTGCACAGTTTCATCCAGCATCTGGCTCAGTTATATCCAGCATCTAGCTCAGTTACATCCAGCAACACTGAACTGGACAACACACTTCAAAATAAGAGTCCCCCAATATGCCATGCCAAAATGAAAGTCTTGTATTACTGTTTTCAAAATAAGAGCCCTTCGATTTGGGCTGCCAAAATAAAAGTCCTGCGATTTCCCGATTTCAAAATAAGAGTCCCTTGCTTTGTCATGCCAAAGTAATAGTCCTGCAATTTCTGATATCAAAATAAGAGTCCTTTGATTTGTCATTCAAATAAAAGTAATGTGAGTTCCAATTTCAAAATAATTGTACCTTGATTTATTATGGCAAAATAAAATTATGTCATTTTACGATATCAAAATAAGAGTGTTGATTTATCATGCCAAAATAAGTCCCACATTTCCAATTTAAAAATAATGTCCACAATTTGTCATGTATGTTTTTCATGTATATTTTATTTAATTTCAATAGTAATGAAGTAATGTCATAAAAAAATATTTTCAAGAAACAGATATACATTACATTTTATGTCATACTGTTAACCCACCACTTTGTTTGTGTTAGCCCAACTTATGTTATGTGGCCTCTGATTACCAGAACAGACACTTCTACGAATGCATTTAAGTCATATCACTGACTCTACCTTTAAAAGTGACATTCCGGTGGCATCCATTGAAACACTTGGCCTTATCGTGGCTTTCTTTTGCAAAAATACTATGAATTTTGCAGATCCACAGATGATGCAATCTCTATTGCACTCCACACTGCCCTTTCCCACCTGGACTAAAGGAACACTTATGTGAGAATGCTATTCATTGACTACAGCTCTGCGTCCAACACCATAGTACCCTCAAAGCTCATCACTAAGCTAAGGATCCTGGGACTAAACACCTCCCTCTGCAACTGGATCCTGGACTTCCTGATGGGCCGCACCCAGGTGGTGAGGGTAGGTAGCAACACATCTGCCACGCTGATCCTCAACACTGGAGCTCCCCAGGGGTGCGTGCTCAGTCCCCTCCTGTACTCCCTGTTCACCCACGACTGCATGGCCAGACTCCAACAACATCATTAAGTTTGCAGACGACACAACAGTGGTAGGCCTGATCACCGACAATGACGAGACAGCCTATAGGGAGGAGGTCAGAGACCTGGCCGGGTGGTGCCAGAATAACAACCTTTCCCTCAACGTAACCAAGACTAAGGAGATGATTGTGGACTACAGGAAAAGGAGGACTGAGCCCCATTCTCATCGACAAGGCTGTAGTGGAGCAGGTTGACAGCTTCAAGTTCCTTGGTGTCCACATCAACAACAAACTAGAATGGTCCAAACACACCAAGAAAAAAACACACAAAAAAACACACCAAGTCATGAAGAGGGCACGGCAAAACCTATTCCCCCTCAGGAAACTAAAAATATTTGGCATGGGTCCTGAGATCCTCAAAAGGTTCTACAGCTGCAACATCGAGAGCATCCTGACTGGTTGCATCACTGCCTGGTACGGCAATTGCTCGGCCTCTGACTGCAAGGCACAACAGAGGGTAGTGCGTACGGCCCAGTACATCACTGGGGCTAAGCTGCCTGCCATCCAGGACCTCTACACCAGGCGGTGTCAGAGGAAGGCCCAGAAAATGTCAAAGACCCCAGCCACCCCAGTCATAGACTGTTCTCTCTACTACCGCATGGCAAGCGATACCGGAGTGCCAAGTCTAGGACAAAAAGGCTTCTCAACAGTTTTTACCCCCAAGCCATAAGACTCCTGAACAGGTTATCAAATGGCTATTTGCATTGTGTGCCCCCAACCCCTCTTTTTACGCTGCTGCTACTCTCTGTTTATCATATATGCATAGTCACTTTAACTATACATTCATGTACATACTACCTCAATTGGGCCGACCAACCAGTGCTCCCGCACATTGGCTAACCGGGCTAACTGCATTGTGGCCCACCCACCACCTGCCATACCCTCTTTTACTCTACTGCTACTCTCTGTTCATCATATATGCATAGTCACTTTAACCATATCTACATGCACATACTACCTCAATCAACCTGACTTGCCGGTGTCTGTATGTAGCCTCGCTACTTTATAGCCTCACCACTGTATATAACCTGTCTTTTTACTGTTGCTTTATTTCTTTACCTACCTATTGTTCACCAATACCTTTTTTGCACTATTGGTTAGAGCCTGTAAGTAAGCATTTCACTGTAAGATCTACACCTGTTGTATTCGGCGCACGTGACAAATAAAATTTCATTTGATTTGTATGTTTGGCAGCATGTTGCGAAATAGGAAACCAATTCTAGATTTAATTTTGGATTGGAGATGCTTAATGTGAGTCTGGAAGGAGAGTTTACAGTCTAACCAGACACCTAGGTATTTGTAGTCGTCCACATATTCTAAGTCAGAACCGGGCGGGTGCGGGCAGTGATTGGTTGAAGAGCATGCATTTAGTTTTACTTGCATTTAAGAGTTGTCCACATATTCTAAGTCAGAACCGTCCAGAGTAGTGTTGCTAATAGTGTTGCTAGTTGGGCGGGCGGGTGCTGGCAACAATCGGTCTACACCTGTTGTATTCGGAGCACGTGACAAATAAACAGTGATTTGATTTGATTTGGAATTAATGGACTTGTTTTCTAAAATTATCCATAGTAAACACCTTATTTAGGTGTGGGACGTTCATTGTAGGACAAGAAAAAATGTGCGGGTCTATTTCGCTCCAGCAGATAGCATAATCTGTCTATTCACAATTCGCCTGTGGCAACATGGTAGCACCAGACAACAGAAAGAGCTGAGAGCAACTAATTGAGAGATTGTTCATAAGGGGATTACCTCTGCCCTTGAAGTGCAATTCAAACCGGTAAATTAATCACTCGCATTGCTCACTTATGAAGTGGATTTCTATTCAACTAAAGTGGAAAGTCTGGAGAAGGCGGCCACATCCGACAGAAGTGCGACTCCATGACCTGGAAACAGCACCAGCTAAATTAGAAGGGGCAATCAATATCCTAAAATAGAAAATTGAATTACTTGAAAATCATTCCCATGAATTAAATATGCAGCTCATAGGACTTGAAACTGACATGGAAGCTGGAAACCCAACTTCTATCATGAGAAATCTTTTGTTTTAACTGTTTGGGTAGGACAAGTCGGGTCTCATGCCGCTAATTAACATTATGCACTGTCCAGGTCCTATCCGGAATGGCTCTCGCTTTATGATTGTACAAATCCACAGTTTTTAAGTCAACTTGCTTCTGCTAAAGAGAGATGGCCAGTCCCATATGAGCTACTACACAGTTGTTGTTTTTTATCTTCCTGTTGATTACTGTCCTCCTTCATATAGGGCATGCTATTGCATTTATCTCCCATGGCGGACTTGGCCTACAGGCCATGATGAATGATTGTGAAGATCTAGATTATCAACTGCATTTCTTGCACATACCGTCTTATTTCTTTTGTACATACTGTAGTATGGATCACTTAAATGCTTTAGCTACAGAATCCTATTTGACTCTTAAAGCTTGCATATCTGTTGTTATATACACTTTTTTCTTTATTTTTACTTTATCCAACCTAACACATGAAGTCTGCTAACTAAATTGTAAAGGTCTGTAAACAGTTTCCCATGTGTATCATGAATGGGCCACCACCCAAACAACATTCAGCCAACTTGACACATCTGAGGGAAGTATTGGAGTCAGTATGGACCAGCATCCCTGGGGAATGCTTTCGATACCTTGCGATCATACACTGTTTACCAGGGGGCAGGGCTACCGACGTTAAGGCTAATCTGAAGATGGTGCTGGCTAAAGCTAAAACTGGCGAGTGTAGAGAGTATAGGGATATTGTTATCCACGTCGGCACCAACAATGTTAGGTTGAAACAGTCAGAGGTCACCAAGAGCAACATAGCTTCAGCGTGTCAATCAGCTAGAAAGGTGTGTCGGCATCGAGTAATTGTCTCTGGCCCCCTCCCAGTTAGGGGGAGTGATGAGCTCTACAGCAGAGTCTCACAACTCAATCGCTGGTTGAAAACTGTTTTCTGCACCTCCCAAAAGATAGAATTTGTAGATAATTGGCCCTCTTTCTGGGACTCACCCACAAACAGGACCAAGCCTGGCCTGTTGAGGAGTGACGGACTCCATCCTAGCTGGAGGGGTGCTCTCATCTTATCTACGAACATAGACAGGGCTCGAACTCCCCTAGCTCCACAATGAAATAGGGTGCAGGCCAGGCAGCAGGATGTTAGCCAGCCTGCCAGCTTAGTGGAGTCTGCCACTAGCACAGTCAGTGTAGTCAGCCCAGCTATCCCCATTGAGACCGTGTCTGTGCCTCGACCTAGGTTGGGCAAAACTAAACGGTGTTCGCCTTAGCAATCTCACTAGAATAAAGACCTCCTCCATTCCTAACATTATTGAAAGAGATTGTGATACCTCACATCTCCAAATAGGGCTTCTTAATGTTTAGATCCCTCACTTCCAAGGCAGTTATACAGTGAGGGAAAAAAGTATTTGATCCCCTGCTGATTTTGTAAGTTTGCCCACTGACAAAGATATGGTTAGTCTATAATTGTAATGGTAGGTTTATTTGAACAGTGAGAGACAGAATAACAACAAAAAAATCCATAAAAACGCATGTCAAACATTTTAGAAATTGATTTGCATTTTAATGAGGCTCCCAGGTGTCTTTTATACAGGTAACGAGCTGAGATTAGGAGCACACTCTTAAAGGGAGTGCTCCTAATCTCAGCTTGTTACCTGTATAAAAGAAACCTGACAACAGAAGCAATCAATCAGATTCTAAACGCTCCACCATGGCCAAAACGAAAGAGCTCTCCAAGGATGTCAGGGACAAAATTGTAGACCTACACAAGGCTGGAATGGGCTACAAGACCATCGCCAAGCAGCTTGGTGAGAAGGTGACAACAGTTGGTGTGATTATTCGCAAATGGAAGAAACACAAAAGAACTGTCAATCTCCCTCGGCCTGACGCTCCATGCAAGATCTCACCTCGTGGAGTTGCATTGATCATGAGAACGGTGAGGAATCAGCCCAGAACTACATGGGAGGATCTTGTCAATGGTCTCAAGGCAGTTGGGATCATAGTCACCAAGAAAACAATTGGTAACACACTACGCCGTGAAGGACTGAAATCCTGCAGCGCCCGCAAGGTCCCCCTGCTCAAGAAAGCACATATACATGCCCGTCTGAAGTTTGCCAATGAACATCTGAATGATTCAGAGAACAACTGGGTGAAAGTGTTGTGGTCAGAAGAGACCAAAATGGAGCTCTTTGGCATCAACTCAACTCGCCGTGTTTGGAGGAGGAGGAATGCTACCTATGACCCCAAGAACCTCATCCCCACCGTCAAACACGGAGGTGAAAACATTATGCTTTGGGGGTGTTTTTCTGCTAAGGGGACAGGACAACTTCACCGCATCAAAGGGACGATGGACAGGGCCATGTACCGTCAAATCTTGGGTGAGAACCTCCTTCCCTCAGCCAGGGCATTGAAAATGGGTCGTGGATGGGTATTCCAGCATGACAATGACCCAAAACACACGGCCAAGGCAACAAAGGAGTGGCACAAGAAGAAGCACATTAAGGTCCTGGAGTGGCCTAGCCAGTCTCCAGACCTTAATCTCATAGAAAATCTGTGGAGGGAGCTGAAGGTTCGAGTTGCCAAACGTCAGCCTCGAAACCTTAATGGAGAAGATCTGCAAAGAAGAGTGGGACAAAATCCCTCCTGAGATGTGTGCAAACCTGATGGCCAACTACAAGAAACGTCTGACCTCTGTGATTGCCAACAAGGGTTTTGCCACCAAGTACTAAGTCATGTTTTGCAAAGGGGTCAAATAGTTATTTCCCTCATTAAAATGCAAATCATTTTATAACATTTTCGACATGCGTTTTTATGGATTTTTTTGTTGTTATTCTGTCTCTCACTGTTCAAATAAACCTACCATTATAATTATAGATTGATCATTTCTTTGTCAGTGGGCAAATGTACAAAATCAGCAGGGGATCAAATACTTTTTTCCCTCACTGTAATTGTGCCATTTGAAGCATTTGGTTTGGGTAGGATTCTTCACGGCAGTGTGTATCTTTTCCCGTCAGTATTTGACCCCTCTGCAAAACATGACTTAGTACTTGGTGGCAAAACCCTTGTTGGCAAATCATTTTATAACATTTTTGACATGCGTTTTTCTGGATTTTTGTTGTTGTTATTCTGTCTCTCACTGTTCAAATAAACCTACCATTAAAATTATAGATTGATCCTTTCTTTGTCAGTGGGCAAATGTACAAAATCAGCAGGGGATCAAATACTTTTTTCCCTCACTGTAATTGTCCCATTTGAAGCATTTGGTCCGGGTAGGATTCTTCACGGCAGTGTGTATCTTTTCCTGTCAGTGTGGAAATGGTTGTAGACAAAACATGCACCATAGCTGCAACCACCTCTTCCAGTTCAGCTTGGGTTAGTGATGTGTGGCATCCATCCTGCTCACTCATGCAAAGGAATAAAAAAATAACTATGAATTAAGGCATGTAAGACCTTCAGTGATACTGAGAGCGTCAAATTTTTTGCAGTATTGTCCAGACTAAACAAAAGTTGTGGGTCTACATTGAAGTTTGTAACACTAGTTAGACAAATGCAAAATTATCAACATGGTAACTACAGTTGTAATCACTGTAAAGTTATCTAATATATATTATTGTTCAAATACATGTTGAATTGAGTGTGTAAGTGCCCCTTCAGTGGTATATAAGATTATGTTTTGACATTCAACATTCATGAATTGGAGACATTCATTAGAACAAATAATACATTTAACATAGCAAAGAGCCAACTGACTACATAGACAGACTGGGTCGTTCTATGTCATTTCAGCAAGCCATGAACCCCACCATCTCAGATTGTTCTGAAATCGTTTGGATGTTAGGTAGTATATTTATTGAATATTATATGAATTCTATGAATTAAAAAGGACCATTTGGGTGCAATCGGCTTAATTTCTCAGACATCTAAGTATATTTCAACAAAATAATGTTGCAGGAATGCTAATCTTATCTGTTTCTAACAACATAAATTATTTCAGAAAAATCTGAGATGGTGGGTGTCGAAATCCTCTTTCCTGTGCTATTTGAGCTAAAACGACCCAACTGGAATACAGATAATTAGGCTAGCTAGCCATAAAGATAAACAACTTCTGTTACTATGGTGGCTAGCTGGCAAAATGATTAGCTAAATGTAGCTTCAAACTCCAAAACAGCACTTACATATAAAGCTACATTTGGACATGACATTTATAATTAATTCATAACATGACTAACAGGTTAGCAATAAGCCGTAGACATGTAATACAGACTACAAATGAAAGGTCTACTATTACAGCAGCCAGTGAGCTAGAAGACCGAATGTCCGCTAACCACTAGCTAGCATGCTAAGAACATTAGCCGTCGAGTTCTTGTGTAAATAACTCATTTTGCAACGATCACAAGTTCACTACTGTTTCGATTATATATCTTCACATGTTTATGTCGTCGTTAACATGTCATTTGTGGGGGATACTTGCTAATGAATTGAGAGGAAGGCACGATCAGATTAGTTACTTTTACTACATCAGCTTCAAGAGTTGTGAAGCCAGGAGGCTTCGCCTCAGTGGATTCCTGGAGTAGCTGCAGCCTCTACTTGGTGAACCTTGCCAGACCAGTCAATTTACACTTTGATACATCTACATCAACAAAACACACCAACATACCTAGTTTCCTTCAATAGGCTAATTATAATAATGAATACTCTAAACATCACATTGAAAAAATGTATAATTAGCCTACAAATTAGCAATAAAAAATCCCACTCATAGTCTTGTAAATGAAACTAAACTAGTTTTGATAGTGTGTGCAACACGAGCTTGCCAAATACAATACCACCTCAGAGTTTATATCATACAAGCGCAGCTAATTGTGTTCTGAGCTTGTTAAAAATGTTACAAAGAAAATTCCACCACTTTATAATATAACCAGTTATACTACGACTCACAGACTGCATTGCAACTCCCAGGATGCAATGCTCCAAGCCCAGCCAAGGTCTAAATATACGTGATATTCCACATTTATTTGGGGTTATAGTCATATTATAATGCTCGCACGAATTTAATGCTGAATATATGTTCATACCATTGTCACTAATCAACTGCATTACACTCCACGTAAGTTAGCTAACCAAACCCATTATGATGGATAACTATATTTAGGATGTAGCAGTATTAGTTAACAGAATATTAATATTAACTTTAAAAGTGAGACTTTTACTTGACAGTTATTTTCAAACTCCAAAATGTTCTCTTAGCATCATGGCAAAATGTGTATATTTGCAGGAAATGTGCATTAAAACTGGGTTGGGGGGCCTTCCACTTAAGACGTCAGCATGTTTCAGTTAGGCTGGCACTGAACGAGTTTGCTGGCATACTCCCTTAAAAGACATTAGCTTGAAAACCGAAAAAAAAGTGGGGTAAAGCAGCAATATTACCCTGGGACAGTAGAGGCTGATGAGCTGATAATAGCCATCTATGGCCAAACAAGGAAGTGACAACACCCAAACAAGGAAGAGAATAACACTAGAGAATAAAATAGTGTACACAGAGAGACACTTGACTGACAAGAATTGCCTGGGATCCAATAGATTTGCTTTACCTAGCAATACAAGAGAGATTGGGAGACGAATGTAGGCGAATACGGTTGAAAAAGAGATGGTGAAATGTTTCAAGAGAGTTCTTTCGGGTCCAAATTGCTGCAGAAGATCCTAGATTTACCACTGCCAGCTGTCCTGCTAGGTAGAAAAACACCAAGTCCATGTTTTCCTGAGAGATGCAGCTTTCCCCCTACTTGAGAACCTCATGCGTTCTTATCCAGGTATGTTGATAATAGAATGTTTGAATCTATTTAACTTCTGTTCTGTTTCAAATTTCCCTTGTTGCTGCATACATGTATGCACCTCTTTTGGAATATGGTTCCTGGAAAATGGTATGGTGTTTTTTTGTTTGTTGACCAAATAAGCTATAGTTTATATCTGACATATATTCTCTTGCTACCTCTCTTTCACAGGTGTCCATCTCAATGAACCTGGGCATACCTACAACTACTGCCACTCTCGTTGTCAGAGAGTCATAGAGAATGTCATATAGAATGCATTCAACATCATGGCTGCAAGGACATTGTGAAGGCATGTGTGGCCCTCCACAACTACTTGTCCTCCAATGATGAAGCTCTTGAGCCGAATGCAAGATGCGTGCCTCCTACTTTTGCTGACACGCCCCTCCCATCTGGCAACTACCAACTTGGAGAGTGGAGGGTTCTGGCAGGGGACAACAATCTCCAAGAGTCAATTAGACCTCATTCCAGGGCGACACGGCTTGCAAGTGAAACAAGAAACAAGCTAAGGTACTTATTCCTCACCCCCCTGGACATGTGCCAGGTAGGAAGACATGGTTAGGAAAGGACAACTCAACCCAAGGCCAGCCAATCATACAGAATTGGCCTTTGTTTGGACTGCTCACAGACTCACTCAGTTCTTCTTCCAAAGTACTTTGTACTAAAATGTGGAGTTGTAATCTTGTTAATATATGATGTATTGAAATATGATGTATTAGTGTGCATCCGAGCTGGTCATGGGTGCACCTCAGCCACGCTCAAGATCCCAAACGATTTCATAACCGCAATTGATAAAAGACAATACTGTGCAACCGTATTCATCGACCTGGCCAAGGCTTTCGACTCTGTCAATCACCGCATTCTTTAAGGCAGACTCAACAGCCTTGGTTTCTAAAATGACTGCCTCACCTGGTTCACCAACTACATCTCAGACAGAGTTCAGTGTGTCAAATCGGAGGGCCTGTTGTCCGGACCTCTGGCAGTCTCTATTGGGGTGCCACAGGGTTCAATTCTCAGGCCGACTCTTTTCTCTGTATACATCAATGATGTCGCTCTTGCTGCTGGTGATTATCTGATCCACCTCTATGCAGACGACACCATTCTGTATACTTCTGGCCCTTCTTTGGATACTGTGTTAACAAACCTCCAGACGAGCTTCAATGCCATACAACTCTCCTTCCATGGTCTCCAACTGCTCTTAAATGCAATCAAAACTAAATGCATGCTCTTCAACCGATCGCTGCCCATACCTGCCCGCCCGTCTAGCATCACTACTCTGGACGGTTATGACTTCGAATATGTGGACAACTACAAATACCTAGGTGTCTGGTTAGACTGTAAACTCTCCTTCCAGACTCACATTAAGCATCTCCAATCCAAAATTAAATATAGAATCGGCTTCCTATTTCGCAACAAAGCATCCTTCACTCATGCTGCCAAACAGACCCTCGTAAAACTGACTATCCTACCGATCCTTGACTTTGGCGATGTAATTTACAAAATAGCCTCCAACACTCTACTCAGCAAATTGGATGCAGTCTATCACAGTGCCATCCGTTTTGTCATCAAAGCCCCATATACTACCCACCACTGCGACCTGTATGCTCTTGTTGGCTGGCCCTCGCTTCATATTCATCGCCAATCCCACTGGCTCCAGGTCGTCTGTAAGTCTTTGCGAGGTAAAGCCCCGCCTTATCTCAGCTCACTGGTCACCATAGCAGCACCCACCCGTAGCACGCGCTCCAGCAGGTATATTTCACTGGTCACCCCCAAAGCCAATTCCTCCTTTGGCCGCCTTTCCTTCCAATTCTCTGTTGCCAATGACTGGAATGAATTGCAAAAATCACTGAAGCTGGAGACTCATATCTCCCTCACTAACTTTAAGCATCAGCTGTCAGAGCAGCTTACAGATCATTGCACCTGTACATAGCCCATCTGTAAACAGCCCATCCAACTACCCATATTGTTATTTTTTTTATTTGCTCCTTTGCACCCCAGTATCTCTACTTGCACATTCATCTTCTGCACATCTATCACTCCAGTGTTTAATTGCTAAATTGTAATTATTTCGCCACTATGGCCTATTTATTGCCTTACCTCCCTAATCTTACCTCATTTGCACACACTGTATCTAGACTTTTCTATTGTGTTATTGACTGTCACGGTTGTCGTCGGTGAAGGAGGACCAAAACGCAGCAGGTACGTGTATGCTCATCTTGAACTTTTATTACTATCAAAATGAACACCAAAATAACAAAACACGAGAACGAACGAACAACAACAAACAGTCTGGCAAAGCCTAAGGCTAAACACAGAACAATCCCCCACGAATCACAAACACACCCCAATATATGGGACTCTCAATCAAAGGCAGATAGACAACACCTGCCTTCAACTGAGAGTCCCAACCCCAATCAACACAACATAGAAACACACTCACCAGACTACACATAGAAATACATAAACATAGACTATAAACCACAACCCCAGAAATACTACATCAAACACCCTTTAACCAAACACACCACCCTGAACCACATAAAACAAATACCCTCTGTCACGTCCTGACCAAACTACAATACTAATTAACCCTTATACTGGCCAGGACGTGACAGTACCCCCCCCCCCCCCCCCTTAAAGGTGCTAACCCCGGAAGCATCTTTAAAACAAAAAACAAAACAAAAACAACCCCAACCAACAAAACAAAATTTCCCCTCTACTAAAGGGAGGGAAGGGAGGGTGGCTGCCGTCAACGACGGCACTGTGCTACACCCCCCCCTCCCCAACCCACCTATATCAGGAGGTGGCTCCGGTTCAGGCCTTTTCCCGGCAGTCGGGCCACTCTGGCAGTTCGGGGCAGTCTGGCCACTCCGGCAGTTCAGCGCAGTCTGGCCACTCCGGCAGTTCAGGGCAGTCTGGCCACTCCGGCAGTTCAGCGCAGTCTGGCCACTCCGGCAGTTCAGCGCAGTCTGGCCACTCCGGCAGTTCAGCGCAGTCTGGCCACTCCGGCCGTTCAGCGCAGTCTGGCCACTCCGGCCGTTCAGCGCAGTCTGGCCACTCCGGCCGTTCAGCGCAGTCTGACCACTCCGGCGACTGTTGACTGGCGGGCTGCTCCGACGACTGTTGACTGGCGGGCAGCTCCGACGACTGTTGACTGGCGGGCAGCTCCGACGACTGTTGACTGGCGGGCAGCTCCGACGACTGTTGACTGGCGGGAAGCTCCGACGACTGTTGACTGGCGAGAAGCTCCGACGACCGTTGACTGGCGAGGCTGGGTTTACGCACTTGCAGGCTAGTGTGGGGAGCGGGAACAGGACGAGTCGGACTGGGTTGACGCACTTCCGGGTCCGCACGAGAGACAGGAGCTGGAAACCCAGGGCTAAGGAGGCGCACAGCAGGTCTAGATCTTACCTCCTGCACAACCCGCCTTGGCTGGATGGAACTAGTAGCCTTGTACGAGCGGAGTGCTCGTGCGTAGAGCGGGAGTTGGGTAGCCTGGTCCTCGGAGGCGTACCGGCGACCAGATGCGCTGCGCAGGCATCCTCCTACCAGGCTGGATGCCCGCTCTAGCACGGCACCTGCGAGGGGCTGGAATAACTCGCACCGGACTGTGCGTGCGTATGGGTGAGATAGTGCGCTTCTCAGCGAAACATAGCGCTCTCCACCCCATACGCTCCTCCATATAACCACGGGTAGCTGGCTTCCGGGTCTTCCTTCGCCTAGCCAAACTACCCGTGTGCCCCCCCCAAAAAAAATCTTGGGGGTGCCTCTCGTGCTTCTCCCTCAGCGCGTCTCTGGCCTCATACCACCGCCTCTCTGCCTTGGCTGCCTCAATTTCCCACTGCGGGCGGCGATACTCCCCAGCCTGGTGCCAAGGTCCGGCCCCGTCCAGAACTTCCTCCCAAGTCCACTTCTCCCGCCAGTCCAACTCGAACGCCGTCTGCTCCTTCCTCTGCTGCTTGGTCCTTGAGTGGTGGGTGATTCTGTCACGGTTGTCGTCGGTGAAGGAGGACCAAAACGCAGCAGGTACGTGTATGCTCATCTTGAACTTTTATTACTATCAAAATGAACACCAAAATAACAAAACACGAGAACGAACAACAACAAACAGTCTGGCAAAGCCTAAGGCTAAACACAGAACAATCACCCACGAATCACAAACACAAACACACCCCAATATATGGGACTCTCAATCAAAGGCAGATAGACAACACCTGCCTTCAACTGAGAGTCCCAACCCCAATCAACACAACATAGAAACACACTCACCAGACTACACATAGAAATACATAAACATAGACTATAAACCACAACCCCGGAAATACTACATCAAACACCCTTTAACCAAACACACCACCCTGAACCACATAAAACAAATACCCTCTGTCACGTCCTGACCAAACTACAATACTAATTAACCCTTATACTGGCCAGGACGTGACATTGACTGTATTTTTGTTTATTCTATGTGTACCTCTGTGTTGTTGTTAGTGTCACACTTTTTTGCTTTATCTTGGTCAGGTCTCAGTTGTAAATGAGAACTTGTTCTCAACTGGCCTACCTGATTAAATAAAGGTGAAGAAAAAAATAATGTTTTTAATTTAGATTAGATTGACCTACCCCACACAAGTAGAAGAAAGCCTGTAAAATCTGTGGCACAAAGCTCTTGTCAACGTTGTCAGCACTTAATGTTCAAATAGAATGCATTGAAACACACTGTATTGAGATGAGGAAACTTTTTCAGGCAGATTCTTCCACCTGGGCTCTGAAAGTAAACCACATTATAAAACTGGTTGTTTTGATCCTGGATGCTGATTGGTTGATATGCAGGAGTTGTGTAAATCATTATTTACTTAAGTTATTTTCTCTCAACATAATTGAATCTCTGCTAGCTAGCTATATGCGAATGATTTGTTTAGCATAGTAACGTCAAATTAATAGAATGATTAACGACTGGATCAAAACATGAGAAAATAACTAACAACCAGCCCAACGTTACTACGCTAAACAAATCATTGGTATGTAGCTAGCTAGCTGTAACGGCTGTCGTAGTAATGAGACCAAGGTGCAGCGGAGGATGTGTGTTCATCTTGAAATTTAATTGAAAAAGAGAACACTACAAAAATAAACAAAAGACGACAGCAAAACAGTCCTGTCAGGAAATACTCTAAACAGAAAACACTAGACAGAAGCAATCACCCACCAAAACCCAAAGGAAAAACAGGCTACTTATGTGTGACTCCCAATCAGCAACAACGAACTACAGCTGTGCCTGATTGGGAGCGACACACGGCCCAAAACAAAGAAATACAAAAACATAGAAAAATGAACATAGAACGCCCACCCAATGTAACACCCTGGCCTAACCAAAATAAAGAACAAAAACCCCTCTCTATGGCCAGGGCGTTACACTAGCAGAGATTCAATGATGATGCGAGAACGAGAGATGATTGAATAAATATCCAATAGGCCTACATAGGGCACACTGCACTGGTTAATAAATTAATGTAATTCTGAGTGTTTCCAGTTTCCATGGTGAATTATTCATTTCACGTTCATTCTAGGGCTAGCCAGCCTACTGACTCTGGAGAGATTGCATTTGTAAAATGATACATTGTTGCACATGTCATTGAGGCAGACAGGTAGGTTTATACAACCCCGACTGTTGCAAACCAAATAGTAGCATGGAAAAATAATGTGTAGATGCTTTTTTTCCCAAGAGAGATAGAGTTTATGAATTTCCTGCCTGGGCTGTGGGACAGTGGAATTATGACATTAAGATGTCATGTTATTTTGTCCCACAAGTCGTTGTCCCACAACATCCGCATATTAACCAATCAGCATCCAGGATCCGAACAACCCGTTTGAGAAGGAAATATAATTTAAGTGTCAGAGTGTAACTACAAATATTTATGAATAATAATACTAATATTTCTGAAGAATAATATAACAGTCTCTGCTAAGAACAGAAATGTAAACAACACATGTCAATTAAATATTATTAAAGTGTCACACGCTACCCAAACCCGGACGCGTCACATGTGCTAGCGTTGCAAAATAAATGCAACACATACATGTTATTTAATCATTGCACCCACACTGCTCACGCGTGCCAACGAGTGTCTGCGTTGCCAAGCATTAAAATAGAAGTTGCTTCTATTTGTGACGCCGAACGCGATGCAAGTCCTGCCTCTCCCTTCTCCTCATTGGCTTTTAGAAGCATATACCCACGTGTCATCTCCTCATTGGTTATACCCACATGGGAGATTGAAAGATGATCTGAGGTCAGTCGGTCGGTTGTGGTAATACAGCTTTTTATGAAAGTTAGATGCCAATCGCCATATAAAGTCCAAAGAAGAAAAAGCCTGGAAGGTGGAGAGATGACTAGAAACGATTCGGTTGACCGTTTTATGTGTGGATTAATTGTCGGAGTAGAGAACCTTGTGCATTTCAGGTAAAATAACAACTCAATGTTTATATCCCTGGACAAATTAGTTAGCAACAGCAAGCTAGCTAAATAGAACGAATTGGCTAGCAACTGCAAGCTAGCTTGCTAAATTGCCATAAATGTTTAATGCTTTTCAACCAGTCCCCAAATTAATAAAATTGGTTCAGAGTTTGTTTTGATACTTCAACCTGCGTGTCGTGATCGCGTTTGGTGTGGGGGGACAAAATCAATTTGCACACGATGGCGCATGCAGACGCACGCACGTTTTGGGCATGGTGTCAGAAAATATTATTTGTACAATAGTACAAATGTGTCTGTGAAAAACAGACATGTAAACAACAAAAGTGTCTATGGAATAAAATGAAAGTGTCTAGTGTCTGACTCCTGAGATGTCTGAACAACAACAAACAAGTTGTTAATTTCACTGTGGTCCCAGTCTGTCCATGTCCTCTTCTTGAAGTCATGCAAATGGTGATCAAATTCCTCCCGCAATTTTGGAGATGAAATCACCTTTCTGTGCCGGGGCCCTGTGGAGAGGATGGGGGGAGGAGATTAGAGGAGTGTCTGTGGAGAGCAGTGTGCATGGTGGGGAAAGGATTAAAAATAACAACAGAAGAGAGGAAAGGAGATCAGAATAAAGGAGGAGAGTCTGAAATTATTTACCTCTGGGACAAGCTGGTGGCTCGGTGCAGATCTTGTGATCAGTCTTCAATAATTTGCAATGCATTTGTGAGTGATGTGTCAACGGCTGAGTCTGCATCTCTTTTCTCCCTTCTCATACCCCTGCTACTACTGCTGCTGCTCTGTGGCATTGGTGAGGAGCAAGCCAGTGGAGTAGGTCTTGGAGGTGGGCCCAGGATAGAGCATCCCAGGTCCTGCATGGAGAAAGTTTCCCATTCTGCACTATAGCTCAGTGTGGGATAAGGCTGGGGGCTGAAGTATAGGGCTCTTTAGTATACATATCCAAACGATCAATGAACAACATATCAAATAACATTAACCAAGACAACAATAGTCTATAATGTTGCATACATTTGAGCAGAGTTGTGTAGGTCTGGCCTAGTTACTCAACTCTGCTCTAACTTTTGCAACATTTTAGCTAGCTGGACCTTGCTACCAAACTTTGACTTCAGTGTTACCAACGTGGGAAGCTTATGATTTTCCTTCTCTGACTAAATTATGTTTGACCAAAAATTGTAAAGATCTTAAAGATTAGTTGGTTGGCTTGCTTTCTCTGCACAAGTATGCTGCTTGGCAAGCTAGCCAGTCAAGTAGCTAGTGCTAGCTGGCTAGCTATTGTTATCAAACATGGCTACTCTTTTCCTCGACTACAATAGAAAATACAACAACATACCTCATCCTCTGGTGAAGACAGCATGTTGCTTTCCAACTTCCCATGCATCATGTGCCGAACAAGCCAGGAAAGCTGCAGCAACATTTCTCGAGTAGCCGTTCTAGCGGCATCTCCCTTGGTTATTTTCTTTTCCTTGATGAACTTGGCATGAATATTACCCCACTTTTTCCAACAAGTGATTGGGTCGGAACCCAGCATCTCCGCAATATCCCTCCATGAATTGGCCTTTACATGCTGGTCTTCATATAATGCATGGCTAGAATTGTAAAGGTGCAGGTACTTTGTACCTCCTCAGCCAAGCGATGCTTGAAGTTGGTGTTGTTGTCATTTGCTATGTTGAATAAACACTACATTTCGGGCTGAATCAAGAAGATCACCCCTACAGTTGACCAATCACCAACGAAGGGGCGTAGACTTCAGCTACCGAACTTCTGTTTGCCTCAAGGAAAAACCCTTGCCAAAGACAAAAAAACAAACAAAAACGTCACAAAATATCGTCATACTATACACAAACCGGTCAGACCTGATGGGAAGCATGCAGACACCTTTATTCCCTTCCACTTATACTGTGTTTTCAAAATACCCCTCCATATAACCCTCAAGAGAGGCATAATAAGTAATGTCAAACTATGCAGAATTGCAGGAAAGGCTTTTTAAAATGTCCACAAAAAAAATCTGGAGGAGGAACCCCGGACTCCCCAGACCCCCTTCTACTGTTCGTTGCTATGTTGCCATATAATGCTTATAAGACGAATAACAGTTTCTAAAACTGCATATCAAAGGCTCTGGTCTGTCCTAGGAGTGAGGGTAAAACGGTAGGCATGTTATCTGCTATCTACTTTATGTTTTAATTATTATTTTGGCTATGGGGAGGGTTCAGGGTAAAAATATATTTTACTGAAAGGAGGGCCATCCATTTTCATTTCAGAGAGGTCTGATTTTCTCCCGGTATCCCTCATTATAAATAATGTACAGTCCCTAACTGTTAATACCACAGCTGCCAGATATCAGAAAAGAGATACAATCCTCTAGGATCACATGTAGGCCTACTTCCATCTGAAGGTTGGGAAAAAGGTACATAGAAAAGGTGTGTGTGTCTTCCCTTGGAGGACAGGGAAAGTGTAACTTTCATTTAGAATGGAAATAAGGGAATGCTCTCCACTCACTCCCCATCATCATGTGAGACTGAGTTGTGTACTGGGGTGTAAATCACTGTGTACCATTTTCTGAGTCAATTGAGTGCCTGTGTGCGTGCATCAAATCCAATCAAATTTTAATGGTCACATACACATGGTTAGCAGATGTTAATGCAAGAATAGCGAAATGGTTGTGCTTCTAGTTTCGACTATGCAATCAAATCTAACAAGTAATCTAACAAATTCACAACAACTACCTTATACACACAAATACACACAAATGTAAAGGGATGAATAAGAATATGTACATATAAATACATGGATGAGCGGTGGCGTGTGGCATAGGCAAGATGCAGTAGATGGTGTAGAATACAGTATATACATATGAGATGAGTAATGTAGGATATGTAAACATTATTAAAGTGCCGTTATTTAAAGTGGCTAGTGATACCTCTATATAAAAATTATTAAAGTGGCGTTATTTAAAGTGACAAGTGATACCTTTATTAAGTTATTTAAGTGGCCAGAGATTTGAGTCTGTATGTTGGCAGCAGCCTCTCTATGTTAGTGATGGCTGTTTAACAGTCTGATGGCCTTGAGATAGAAGCTGTTTTTCAGTCTCTCGGTCCCAGCTTTGATGCACCTGTACTGACCTCGCCTTCTGGATGATAGCGGGGTGATCAGGCAGTGGCTCGGGGGGTTGTTGTCCTTGGTGATCTTTTTGGCCTTCCTGTGACATCGGGTGCTGTAGGTGTCCTGGAGTGATGCATTGTGCAGACCCCACTACCCTCTGGTGTGTAAGTGTGTATGTGTATGCATCTGTATTTATACTTAAAAACTCTTAAAGGATAAGTTTGTATGCATTCCAACAGTAGTTCAATTCTCACAACATGTGTTCACCCTGGACTGGTACTCTATTATCACGGCACATTTGTGAAATACAAAGCTGTAGCATTGCACTATGTGAAAAAATTAACTGGTCTGGGTTGCAGAGCACATCTGCAGTGGAGGGCGACATGCTGTTAAAAAGCCATTTGTGATTTCCATGCTGATTAGGTGGCCCCTGGCAGAGAAGCCATTATTAACTTTCAGGTTAGCATGCTGTCATCTTCCCAGGCTTCCTGTTGCCTGGACTAACAAGGAGCTAGAGGATTATTCCTTCACAGGAGCTACATGTCACATGAGGATTTGAACCGCTCTGACAAATAATTCAATGGTTTTAGGATACCTAGTTTGATTTCCACTGATGTATGTGAATACAGTAGACTTGGAGACAGTGTAACCATGCCCTTGAGCATATATACCATACTAAAACTATCTGGAGGATGTCCCAGACACCATTTGACATTGAATCTTTCTTATTTTCACATCATGTTATTGACTTTGATGGAGCTCTCAAGAACATTTCTGAACAAAATGTGTTTGTAAAAATAGAAGGAAATAGCATGCAGCGAGCACTTGTACTGAACCACTGGTTAGAGGCTAATGGAGGGATAATGATTGGAAACTTCATGCTCTCTATGCGTGCCCACCCTTCATCTTTCATACTGTAAACCTACCTGACTGTCAGGGCATGCAGAATCTCTTCCCCTAACTAAACTACACACACTGATATCATTTAGATATTTAACATGGAAATTCCCTGGAGTTTGTGTCAGGGCATAAAGTAAGGTTGAAATGTATATGCCTATCAGACTAGAAGATATGCATTTGTTCCCCATGCAAAACAATAGGTTAACTGTCCTTTTTATGGTATGTCATGATGCAACTGGCCTTTTGTGTAGTCACTGTTCTTCAATCAGGGTATCATAAACACTCACAAAAAGGGAATAAGTAATAGTGTTTGGTGCAGTTTATTGGTTAACCACAAATCTACCCTTTCCTACATGTCCATTTCCTTTCACCACACAGCAGGAAGAGAGAGTGAAAGACTTGTCATTATAGAGCTTTGGCATCTGTGCTTAGTTCTGAGAAGATACAGAGAGTTTTTGTATTGGGTTTGGAAAAGTCAAAGGAAACCCACAGAACGGAGAAAATTTGTGAGCTCTCTAGGACACAAAGCCCTCATTGACACAAACAAACCTCTAATTCAACCCAATCCAAATGTCAAACATGTGATGTTATCAGCATGTCTATTAGCCATTTGGCATTATGGTAAAACCCAATCAGAGCTGAAAATGAGGACAAGGCCATGGGAACAACTGATGTTCTGGTGTCAGTCTTCGTGCACATGAACCTTCTGTTCCCGAATACAAACCCAGCAGACAACACTTCACGTGTTCTCTCTTGGCTGATTTGTGCATTGGGGGAGTTTCATAGCTATTGACCTTCCCTGTGGCTCAGTTGGTAGAGCATGGTGTTTGTAACGCCAGCATGGTGTGTGCAACGCCAGGGTTGTGGGTTTGATTCCCACGGGGGGCCAGTACAAAAACAAAACAAAAAAATCCATGAAATGAAAATGAAATGTATTCACTACTGTAAGTTGCTCTGAATAAGAGCATCTGCTAAATGACTAAAATGTATTCACGCTGCTTCATTGGCTTAGTCAGTATGTGCTTGACACTTTTATAAGAAGGCTGATTTAGTTGAATTAAGGTGTTTGAAAGGAAAAGGGGGGGTTGTTTGGATACTTCTAGGGGACAGTTTCCCCAGACATTGATTACATTTTTAATTGTACATCATGTTGTGTCCAGAACTAGGCTTAATATTGGTCCTGTAAATGCCCCATAGACATTTAGGAAATGGTGCAGTTGAAGCTGGTGTAGCAGTTAGCCTGCCTGCTGTTGAGTGTGATGTGGTGAGGTTGAACCCAGGTGCAGAGAATGGACCAGACAAAGAATCAATGATTTAGGATAACGCAAATACTTTACTGAGAAACAAGGTAACAGAAGGATCACAGTAATACTGAACAAAACAACACACACTCGAAAACTTACTCAGGGACCAGCCACACATGGCAACCAAAAATCAAGCTTCTGCAAAAACAGAGACAGAAACACACATCTTTTAATGTGGAAATCAAAATGGCAAATATATAACACCTGAGTGTCATAATTGTCTCTAAGATTGTCTCTGCCGCTATCTGGTGGCTGGTGGAACAATGACAATTGTA
The DNA here is from genome assembly GCF_901001165.1 of Salmo trutta. Lineage (NCBI taxonomy): Eukaryota > Metazoa > Chordata > Actinopteri > Salmoniformes > Salmonidae > Salmo > Salmo trutta. Next base: position 34,040,792 of record NC_042972.1, on the reverse strand, counting down.
CATTTGAGCAAAGCACTTAACCCCCCACAACAACAGCTCCCTGGGCAGTCCCCCGCACCGCTCCAAAAACCTGTATACTGTATGTATGTATGTAAAGTATGTGTGTGTTTCGGAGGGGTTGGGTTAAAAGCAGAAGTCACATTTTGGTTGGACTAATAAAGTGATCTTATCAAATAAAGTGATCTTATCCTAAACGAAGTCATGTTGTCATCGTACCAATTAATAGTATTAGCTTTTTGAACCAACAAATTCATATTTAAGTATTCATACCACTTGACTTACTTATTTGAATTCAAAATTGATTCAATAGATGTTTCTTCTCTCACCAATCTACAAACAATACCCCATAATGACCAAGTGAAAACATGTTTTCAGAAATGTTAGCAAATTTATTTAAATTAAATACAGAAATATCTAATTTACATAAGTATTCACACCCCTGAGTCAATACAGGCAGTGATTACACCTGTGAGTCTTTCTGGGATTATTCTCTAAGAGCTGTGCACACCTGGATTGTACAATATTTGCACATTTTTCTTTAAAAAATTGTTCAAGCTCTTGTCAAGTTGGTTGTTGATCATTGCTAGACAGCCATTTCCAAGGCAATTTAAGTCAAAACTGTAACTAGGCCACTCAGGAACATTCAATGTCGTCTTGGTAAGCCACTCCAGTGTATATTTGGCCTTGTGTTTTTGGTTATTGTCATGCTGAAAGGTAAATTTGTCTCCCAGTGTCTGTTGGAAAGCTGACTGAACCAGGTTTTCCTCTAAGACAGCCTTTCTTAAATTATGGGTCACGTGTCAGAGTACATTTATAATTATTTCATTAATTACTGGAATTGATTTGGCCAAGTACATCTGCACTCTCTGTTCAGTGCGCTCTCTGCTTAGCAGCGGCCTCTGCTCAGTTTGGCAGCTGCGGAAGTGTGAGAGGGAGATTCCCGTGCGCTTCTCCCTTTCCTGCAGTTTTCTTGAAGATCACTCCGTGACACACACAACGCAGCGCTGTCATTCAAGCTACTGACTTGTTATTCCCACTTGCCATCACTCACTGATGTCATGAAATGAACTCGTGCTAGCCACAAGTTCTGACTGAGCTCAATTGTCATGAAACGCATATACAGCGATGAGTTTCTCTCTCTTTCATACAAACTTCTAACGATGAGCGCCCACAATGTGTTTTGTGCTGGGAAGTGCGACAGTGGAAAAGTAAGTCAGCTAGCAAGGCATTGTTGTCATTTTATAACAGGTGATGATAAGCAGAAATAAGTGAGTACTATCTCTCATAGTAGTAGATGTGAGTTTCACTTTCAAACTATCCCCTATACACAGCTAATAGGTAACATTCGCCAAAGCAAGCTAGCTACTGATAGTGCAACTCCAGTAACTGTACAGATGAAGATGAAAAATGATCAGGCTTGCCTCCTGAGTGGCGCAGTGGTCTAAGGCACTGCATCATAGTGCTAGCTGTGCCACTATAGATTCTAGGTTTGAGTCCAGGCTCTGTCGCAGCCAGCCATGACCGGGAGACCCATGGGGCGGTGCACAATTGAACCAGTGTCGTCCGGGTTAGGGGAGGGTTTGACCGGCAGGGATGTCCTTGCCCATCGCGCACTAGCGACTCCTGTGGCAGGCCGTGCACGCTGACACGGTCGCCAGGTGTACGGTGTTTCCTCCAACACATTGGTGCGGCTGGCTTCCGGGTTAAGTGGGCATTGTGTCAAGAAGCAGGCTTGGTTGGGTTGTGTTTCGGAGGATGCACAGCTCTTGACCTTTGCCTCTCCCGAGTCCACACGGGAGTTGCAGCGATGAGACAAGACTGTAACTACCAATTGGATACCATGAAAAGGGGTATGGGGTAGGCCTACTGTACATCTTACTGTAGAAATGATTGTTGAAAACTAGTCTAGGTTGGAACTGTTGCTGTTAAAATACAATAAACTGATTGAAGCAAGATGCTTTTTGCGGCAAACACACTCACGCAGTTCTGGGTTGTTCATCTACAGTAGGAAGCGGTCTCCTGCCTGACTGAGAAAGCAGTAGATGTTCTGGTCCAGTTTGGCACCACATACCTTTGAGAGTCAGGGTTCTCAACTCTGACATACTTATAAAACAAGTACAGAAACAGTTTCAAGGCTGAGCATGACCTCAGTGTTGTACTGTCACAAACAGAGCCCAGAATTGACATGCTCTCATTAGGACTGCGTGTGTGTGTGTGTGTGTGTGTGTGTGTGTGTGTGTGTGTGTGTGTGTGTGTGTGTGTGTGTGTGTGTGTGTGTGTGTGTGTGTGTGTGTGTGTGTGTGTGTGTGTGTGTGTGTGTTTTCTGGTCTACATCTGTGTGGTGTGATCAATCAATTTATTCAAATTCTGAATAAAAATATGAATTGTATTTTAACAGCAACAGTTCCAACCTTTCTTTCAACAATGATTTCTACAGAAAGATGTACATTTTTCATCTGTACTGTTACTTAGGGTTGCACTATCAAAAAGTCTGTGTGTAGTCTGTTATTCATCTGTGTGATGTGATCAATTAGTTCAGAATGAAAATGATGTATTGTATTTAACAGCAACAGTTCCAACATAGACAAATATGTAAGTGTTTTTAATGGGGGAAAATAAACATTAATAGAAATGTATATTAATATTAATTTCATTGTTATTTGTTTTTGTCTATATTGTATTTGTTTTAGGCATAAGGTCAATGAAATGTACCAATATTTATGTATAGTTGCATATTTTCCTAAGTTTGGGTCCCAAGAAAACACTGAATTTCTAATTTGGGTCCCAGGCTGAAAAAGTTGAAGAACCCCTGCTCTAAGATTTTACCTGTGCTGAGCTCTATTCCATGTATTTTTTACCTGAAAAACGACCTAATCGTTGCCGATGACAAGCATACCCATAACATGATGCAGCCACCACCATGCTTGAAAATATGAATAGTGGTACTCAGTGATGTGTTGTGCTGGATTTGCCCCAAACATAACACTTTGTATTCAGAAAATAAAGTACATTTCTTTGCCACATTTTTTGCAGTTTTACTTTAGTGCCTTATTGCAAACAGGATGCATGTTTTAGAATATTTTATTCTGTACAGGCTTCCTTTTAACCTGTTTGGGATAGGGGGCAGTATTTTCACGTCCGGATAAAAAACGTACCCGATTTAATCTGGTTACTACTCCTGCCCAGAAACTAGAATATGCATATAATTAGTAGACATGGATAGAACACACTCTAAAGTTTCTAAAACTGTTTGAATGGTGTCTGTGAGTATAACAGAACTCATATGGCAGGCGAAACCTGAGAAGATTCTATACAGGAAGTGCTCTGTCTGACAATTTGTTCTCCTTCTAGGGCATCTCTATCAAAAATACAGCATCTCTGCTGTAACATGACATTTTCTAAGGCTTCCATTGGCTCTAGGAAGGCGCCAGAAAGGGGAATGAGAGCTCTCCAGTCTCTGGGCGAAAAACAGCAGGGGTTTTTGTGAGTGGTCCTTCTGAGAACAATGACACTGAGGCGCGCGTGAACGAGACGACTCAATTTTTTTCTTTCAATGTTTGAATGAACACAACATCGCCCGGTTGGAATATTATCGCTATTTTACGAGAAAAATCGCATAAAAACTGATTTTAAATAGCGTTTGACATGCTTTGAAGTACGGTAATGGAATATTTTGAATTTTTTGTCACGAAATGCGCCGGCGCATCACCCTTCGGATAGTGACTTGAACGCACAAACAAAACTGAGCTATTTGGATATTATTATGGATTATTTCGAACCAAAACAACATTTGTTGTTGAAGTAGAAGTCCTGGGAGTGCATTCTGACGAAGAACAGCAAAGGTAATCCAATTTTTCTTATAGTAAATCTGAGTTTGGTGAGGGCCAAACTTGGTGGGTGTCAAATTAGCTAGCCGTGATGGCCGGGCTATCTACTCAGAATATTGCAAAATGTGCTTTCACCAAAAAGCTATTTTAAAATCTGACACCGCGATTGCATAAAGGAGTTCTGTATCTATAATTCTTTAAATAATTATGTTTTTTGTGAACGTTTATCGTGAGTAATTTAGTAAATTCACCGGAAGTTTTCGGTGGGTATGCTAGTTCTGAACATCGCATGCTAATGTAAAAAGCTGTTTTTTGATATAAATGTGAACTTGATTGAACAAAACATGCATGTATTGTATAACATAATGTCCTAGGAGTGTCATCTGATGAAGATCATCAAAGGTTAGTGCTGCATTTAGCTGTGGTTTTGGTTTTTGTGACATATATGCTTGCTTTGAAAATGGCTGTGTGATTATTTTTGGGGGGGTACTCTCCTGACATAATCTAATGTTTTGCTTTCGTTGTAAAGCCTTTTTGAAATTGGACAACGTGGTTAGATAAAGGAGAGTCTTGTCTTTAAAATGGTGTAAAATAGTCATATGTTTGAGAAATGGAGGTTTTTGCATTTTTTAGGTATTTGTAATTCGCGCCACTCTATACCATTAGCGGAACGTCTGTCCCTAACAGGTTTAACTCTTTTATTTAGGTTTGTATTTTGGAGTAACTACAATGTTCTTGATCCATCCTGTTTTCTCCTATCACAGCCATTACACTCTGTAACTGTTTTAAAGTCACCATTGGCTTCATGGTGAACTCCCTGAGCAGTATCCTTCCTCTCCGGCACCTGAGTTAGGAAAGACGCCTGTGTCTTTGTATTGACTGGGTGTATAGGTACATTATCCAAAGTGTAATTAATAAATTCACCATGCACAAAGCGGTATTCAATGTCTGCTTTTTTCTATTTTTACCCATCTACCAATAGGTGCCCTTTTTTGTGAGGCATTGGAAATCCTCCCTGGTCTTTGTGGTTTAATCTGTGTTTGAAATTCACTGCTCAACTGAGGGACCTTACAGATAATTGTACGTGTTATCAAGGCACAAGGTGAGACCCAGATGCAGACACGGGAGGCAGATGGTAGGAGTCTTACAATGTTTATTCATCCAAAGGAGTAGGCAAGAGAATGGTCGTGGACAGGCAAAAGGTCAAAACCAGATCAGAGTCCAGAAGGTACAGAGTGGCAGACAGGCTTGTGGTCAAGGCAGGCAGAATGCTCAGGCAGGCGGGAACAGAGTCCAGAAACAGGCAAGGGTCAAAATCGGGAGGACTAGAAAAAGGAGAATAGCAAAAGGAGTACAGGAAAAACACTGGTTGACTTGACTAAACATACAAGACGAACTGGCACAGAGAGACAGGAAACAATACACTGGGGAAAATAAGCGACAGCTGGAGGGGGTGGAGACAATCACAGGAACAGGTGAAACAGATCAGGGTGTGACACGTGTGGGATACAGACATGAGGTAGTGAGTCCATGCAACTTATTATGTGACTTGTTAACATGTTGGTGACCCCTTCCCGTTCTCATCCCGTTAAGGGGATTGATTTTGACAACAGCCAGTGGAAAATCAGAGCGCCAAATTTAAAACAGCTAAAATCTCATAATTCCATTTTCTCAAACAATCAACTATTTTACACCATTTTAAAGATAAACCTTTCGTTAATCTAACCACATTGTCCGATTTCAAAAAGGCTTTACGGCGAAAGCATAAAATTAGATTATGTTAGGACATAAACTTCACAAGAAACACCACACAGCCATTTTCCAAGCAACTAGATGCATCACAAAACCCCAAAACACAGCTAAATGAAGCACTAACCTTTGACGATCTTCATCAGATGACACTCCTAGGAAATTATGTTACACAATACATGTATGTTTTGCTGGATAAAGTTCATATTTATATCCAAAAACAGCATTTTACATTGTCGCGTAATGTTGAGAAATGTTTTCCCTCCAAACCTTCCGGCGAATGAGCACAATGAGCACACATATTACAGAAATACTCATCATAAACTTTGATCAATATAGAAGTGTTTAGAGGTCGACCGATTATGATTTTTCAACGCCGATACCGATTATTGGAGGGGCCCAAAAACCCGGCTACCGATTAATCGGCCGATTATTCTTTTTATTTTTTTGTAATGATGACAATTACAACAATACTGAATGAACACTTATTTTAACTTAATATAATAGATCAATAAAATCAATTTAGCCTCAAATAAATAATGAAACATGTTCAATTTGGTTTAAATAATGCAAAACAAAGTGTTGGAGAAGAAAGTAAAAGTGCAATATGTGCCATGTAAGAAAGCTAATGTTTAAGTGCCTTGCTCAGAACATGGGAACATACGACAGCTAGTGGTTCCTTTTAACATGAGTCTTCAATATTCCCAGGTAAGAAGTTTTAGGTTGTAGTTATTATAGGAATTATAGGACTATTTCTCTCTATATGATTTGTATTTCATATACCTTTGACTATTGGATGTTCTTATGAGCACTTTAGTATTGCCAGTGTAACAGTATAGCTCCCATCCCTCTCCTCGCTCCTACCTGGGCTCAAACCAGGAACACATCGACAACAGCCACCCTCGAAGCAGCGTTACCCATGCAGAGGAAGGGAAACAACTACTAGTCTCAGAGCGAGTGACGTTTGAAATGCTATTAGCGTGCACCCGGCTAACTAGCTAGCCATTTCACATCGGTTACACCAGCCTAATCTTGGGAGTTGATAGGCTTGAAGGGGTGGAACATTCCAACAGGAATCTGTTCCAAAAAACGTAAAGTAAAAGGTTGCCAACCAACAACGCATACAAAGTAGCAACGCATACAAACCTAGCTAACTAGCTGCCGAATAGGCATCAACTCACCACGTAGCTTATTCTTAATGTTTGTCCATAGGCAAACAGACATGTGAGGACAGACATTTTTCGGAATAAACGTGATGAGTGAAAAACGCAATGAAATAGACCACTCCCTACCCGGTATCTTATTCTGCCACTATACAACTTTGTATGCGTTGTTTTTTGGAAACCTTGTTATTTACGAAGTTTTTGGAATAGATTCCTGTTGGAACGTTCCACAAATTATACCCACCCAGGTTGAAGTCATAAACAGCGCAATGCTTGAAGCACAGCGAGGGGCTGTTTGAATGAATGCTTACGAGACTGCTCTATCAAATCATAGACTTAATTATAATATAATAAAAACACACAGAAATACGAGCCTTAGGTCATTAATATGGTAGAATCCGGAAACTATCATCTAGAAAATAAACGTTTTTTTCTTTCAGTGACATACTGAACCGTTCCGTATTTTATCTAACAGGTGGCTAAGTCTAAATATTCCTGTTAGGCATTGATGTTTATGGTTAGGTACATTGGTGCAATGACAGTACGTTTTTCGCAGATGCGCTTGTTAAGTCAACACCCGTTTGTCGAAGTAGGCTGTGATTCAATGAAAATTAACAGGCACCGCATCGATTATATGCAGCGCAGGACACGTTAGATAAACTAGTAATATCATCAACCATGTGTAGTTAACTAGTGATTATGTTAAGATTGATAGTTTTTTATAAGTCTAATGCTAGCTAGCAACTTACTTTTGCTTCTTGCTGCCCTCACGTAACAGGTAGTCAGCCTGTTAATCCTTGTGGAGTGCAATGTAAGGCAGGTGGTTAGAGTGTTGGACTGGTAACCGAAGGTTGCAAAAACGAATCCCCCCTGAACAAGGCAGTTAACCCCCGTTTCTAGGCCGCCATTGTAAATAAGAATGTGTTCTTAATCTGACTTGCCTAGTTAACCTCTATGGGACCGGCGGGACGAATTCGTCCCACCTACGTAACAGCCAGTTGAACGTTTGAAATACTATTACTTCAATTTCTCAAACATATGACTATTTTACAGCTATTTAAAGACAAGACTCTCGTTAATCTAACCACACTGTCCGATTTCAAAAAGGCTTTACAACGAAAGCAAAACACTAGATTATGTCAGGAGAGTGCCCAGCCAGAAATAATCAGACACCCATTTTTCAAGCTAGCATATAATGTCACAAAAACCCAAACCACAGCTAAATGCAGCACTAACCTTTTATGATCTTCATCAGATGACACACCTAGGACATTATGTTATACAATACATGCATGTCTGTTCAATGAAGTTCATATTTATATCAAAAACCAGCTTTTTACATTAGCATGTGACGTTCAGAAAAAGCATACCCCCGCAAACTTCCGGGGAATTTACTAACAATTTGCTAAATTACTCACGATAAACGTTCACAAAAAGCATAACAATTATTTTAAGAATTATAGACACATTAGTCCTCTATGCACTCGATATGTCCGATTTTAAAATAGCTTTTCGGATGAAGCACATTTTGCAATATTCTAAGTACATAGCCCAGCCATCACGGGCTAGCTATTTAGATACCCGGCAAGTTTAGCCTTCACCAAAATCACATTTCCTATAAGAAAAATGGTCTTACCTTTCCTGTTCTTCATCAGAATGCACTCCCAGGACTTCTACTTCAATAACAAATGTAGGTTTGGTCCCAAATAATCCATCGTTATATCCAAACAGCGGCGTTTTGTTTGTGCGTTCTAGACACTATCAGAATGCTAAATCACGGTCGTGCGCTTGGCGCAGAACGTGACAAAAAAAATCTAAATATTCCATTACCGTACTTCGAAGCATGTCAACCGCTGTTTAAAATAAATTTTTATGCAATTTATCTCGTAGAAAAGCGATAATATTCCGACCGGGAATCTGCAATGAGCTAAACAGCCGAAGGAAAATACTCCACGGGGTCGAATCGCGCACGCACCTAATTCTATTGTCCTCTGATGCGACACTTGGAAAAGGCGATAATGTGTTTCAGCCTGAGGCTGCCTCGTCATTGTTCAGGTTTTTCCCGGGTTCTGAGAGCCTATTGGAGCCCTAGGAATTGTCACGTTACAGCTAAGATCCCCACTCTTCAATAAACAGAGACAAGAAGAACGACTCCTTGTCAGACAGGCCACTTCCTGCATGAAACCTTCTCAGGTTTTTGCCTGCCATAGGAGTTCTGTTATACTCACAGACACCATTCAAACAGTTTTAGAAACTTTAGGGTGTTTTCTATCCAAACCTGAACAATAATATGCATATTCTAGCTTCTGAGTTGGTGTAGGAGGCAGTTAAAAATGGGCACATATTTTTTCCAAAATTCTCAATGCTGCCCCCTAGCCCGTAGAGGTTAAATAAAGGTGTAAAAAAAAAATAATATTAGGCAAATCGGTGGACAAAAATACCGATTACTGATTGTTATGAAAACTTGAAATCAGCCCTAATTAATCGGCCATTCCGATTAATCGGTCGACCTCTAGTTGTGTTATGCACAGAATTATAGATACACTTCTCCTAAATGTAATCGCTTTGTCAGATTTCAAAAAAGGTTCACGGCGAAAGCACAATTTGCAATAATCTGAGTACAGCCCAGATGACACTAACAACTAGCAAACAGAAACCCGCCATCTTGGAGTCAATAAAACTAAGAAATTACATTATAAATATTCACTTACCTTTGATTATCTTCATCAGAAGGCACTCCCAGGAATCCCAGCTCCACAATAAATGTTTGATAAAGTTCATATTTATTTCCAAATAATCAATTTTGTTCGCGCGTTAGGTTCACTATCCAAATCCACTACGCGTGTGCTTACTTAGTCCAGACGATAAGTCAAAAAAGTTATACTACAGTTTGTAGAAACATGTCAAACGATGTATAGAATCAATCTTTAGGTTGTTTTTATCATATACCTTGAATAACATTCCAACCGTACCTATCCGTTCTCTTTAGGAGTGAATATGAACTCAGCTCGCTCCCAAGTCATTGCGCGTGACTTGAGCCCATGCCTTATAATGGGACACCAGTTTACCACAGCTGGTATTCCCTTCAAATTCACCATAGAATCTTCAAACACCGTTCTAAAGACTGCTGACATCTAGTGGAAGCTTTAGGAAGTGCAAATTGAAACCCTAAGTCACTGTATACAGTCAAGGCAATCACTTGAAAGGACTACAAGCACCAGACTTCCCACTTCCTGCTTGACTTTTTCTCAGATTTTTGCCTGCCATATGAGTTCTGTTATACTCACAGACACCATTCAAACTGTTTTAGAAACTTCAGAGTGTTTTCTATCAAAATCTACTAATAATATGCATATTCTAGGTTCTGGGACAGAGTAGTAACCTGTTTAAATTGGGTACGTTTTTCATCCGGCCGTGAAAATACTGCCCCCTAGCCCTAAGAGGTTTTAAGCAAATGTGTACTCCTGGACTTATTTAGGCTTACCATAACAAAGGGGTTGAATACTTATTGACTCAAGACATTTCAGCTTTCATTTTTTATTAATTTGTAAAAATGTCATCACTTTGACGTTATGGGGTATTGTGTAGGACAGTGACACAAAATATCAATTTAATAAATGTTTTATTCAGGATGTAACATAATTAAATGTGGAAAAAGTCAAGTGGTGTGAATACGTTCTGAAGGCACTGTACGTGTGTGTGAGAGAAAAAGAGAGAAAAGAGAGAAAAGAGAGAAGAAGAAAATGGAGAGGTCTGAGTAGTTCTCCACTGATGTAATGTAGACCTGTGAAGTCAGCTTGGCTGAGTGATGATGGAAAGAAAAGACCAGTGAATGAGAACAAGGAGGAGAAGGGCATGCTCCCATCTCGAGGACCGTATCATCAGAGGACATTATGGGATTGTCTGCTCCGTCATTATTGAAGGGCAGAATGGCCATGAAGTACAGATTGAATTGTGCTCTATCATGCACTCCTTTCACTGTTGCATCGTGTAGGGATCACTGGCGTACCGCAGTTTCGCGGGCCCCCTGCAACATTTTTTCAATATTTTTTGAGGGGGTGGGGGGTAACAGCAACCTTCCTACCATTCGTATTGTGTTGAAACATTTGCAGTTTTATAGCTAATCTCATGCTTTTCTACACATTTTGCAATGAGTCTGAGCTCATTTTTTATAAATGTTTTGGGTTGGGGGACCCCAGAGTCCGTGGGCACGTGCCTTGCAGGGGCTGCAGGGGGGTGTTGTACACCAGTGGTAGAGATATATACTGTACTATGGGCAGAGTACAGACAATTGCAGGCTCTCTAGCTCAGGTTGACACTGCTCTTCATTCTGAGAGTTCGTTATCAGGGCTTTATGGAACCTGCTTTGCTGTGATACAGTAGCTACCTGAGCAGTGGCTAAACTAGCAAGTAGTATACATTCCTATGCAGAAGGTGTCCTCTGTCATGAGGGTACTCTACTCAAATAAGCTGGGGCTTTATGAAGGAGATGGATAGGAAGAATGAGGAGAAGCCTTAGAACACTCTGACTGCCCTTATTGTTTTTCCAGAGGGGAGCAGGGGGGTTCCAGACACTAGAAGGGAAGGATGATGGAAGGCTGGGGGCCCAGTTTCCAATAAGTTCCAACTTTCCACAGGGCAAGAAATTCCTTCACTCTCTGCTTTTTCCATAGGAAATATTAACGTGTTACGACAGAGACATTTTGTCAGATAAGAGAGGGATAGTTCACTTTTACACACTCTGGTCTGGTTCCTTTGGTTATAGTCCTATTCATATAAATATTTTTTTATCAATATAGCCATCACTGAATAATCTCACATACAGTATCTTTTGCTTGGTATCAGGTATGTGAAAAGCAACAGTAAACTAAGCACTGAATAATATCGGCATCCAGATGCAAAGAAGATCATTTTCAGGTTGTGACGAGAGACTCGGCACTCAAGAATAAGATTAGAAAACAAGGCTTTGATGACTTATGAGATAAATTGATTTAAATTGAGTAGGACAGTGAGAAAAATATAGATATGATATTAGTGTAGTATGTCTCAATGCACCTCAGGTTCACAGTGGACATGTTTCCAGTTGTGAGAATTAGTTATGTATAGAAAACCCTAGGGGGATTCCTGTGTGTAAGGGTTGTAATTAATTTGGCTCAAACCATAATTGTCTCCAAGTACTGCGAGACTGGCAGTTGCCTGCTCCCCCGCTGGTACTACTACTGATGCCAATTCACTTTGTCCTCCAACAGAAATCAACATGTTCTTTATAGGTAAATGAGGCCATTGGCCCATTGTTCTCTGTAAATCAAAGAGCTGAATATCAAGGAGGTACAGATTAAACTGTACATTCTGTGCGCACCATTGTAATCTCTATGCAAATCATCTCCTAAAGCTGATGCTCTCTGTAACATTTCTTCAAATTGCCTCATATGTGCTCTATACACACACAAAGCAAACCAAGGTTGCCTAGTCACAAGCCTTGAGAGAAATGTACTGAAATAACCATCAGGTGTGTAATAACAACCATCAACAACATGCTGTTATGTATTATCCACTGAGCATCAGAAACCTTCATAAAATCGAGTTATCAGCAACTTTTACCAATCGTCTTCAGAAGCACATACTATATGCCTGCACTAGTTTGCCTTGGTTTCAAAGGTTTAGAAGGAGCTGGCAGCCAATCAAATGCAAGGTTCCTAGGCTGCAGCATGCGTCACCACCACCTGTGACCTACATGTATCAGAGTGAAAGATGCACAGAATCTGGGCTGTCTGTGGTGAACAGTATGAGATGTACAGTGTCTGTAGACAACAGGGTTCAACTAGACCCCCATGCAGATGTGTTCACCTTGACATTATGCTAATGTTGTCTCTAGTCAGCGGCTGTTGCCTGTGGTTGCCATGGGCACTGCATTGCTAGTTCCTGGCCTTGGAACTACCACACCATTTACACAAACACTCTGTGTTCCGACTCTTGATAATCACTTTGACCTATTTGTGTCAGCCTGTACAGCCCAACCTACTTGATTTGATCATATTCCTCTCCCAATGCTCTTTGCCTTCTCTTTTTTACTATATATTCTATCTAATATATTTTCTCCAACACATATACTACAGTACCAGTTTATTCATTTGAATTGTCCAACTTTCTCTCAAAGTCAAGCTCCCTTGCCCAAGGTGTCAGCACCTCTACAGTACTAACCATAACATACCCTATATCCTTCATAAACCCTATCCCCAAAACCCCCAGTATTTCAAATACCATAGTTTACTGCTCTTGTTTACTTGTAAGTGCATATTCTCAGGTCAAAAACATCTGTTCATGTTAGCCTTTTAAGTGCACATAACTCTCCTCCATGGTTTTTCATGCATTCCTAACATATTGTTGGCTATTTGTGTGCTTGTTGATGAGTTTCATATGTGCTGCATATTTATTTGTTCCATGCTTGCTCATGAGTTTCATGTCTGTTCCACGTCTTGAATCACTGTTCCTGCAACTGAATTGTCTGTACTTGTAGTAGTGCACTCTTGCCAGGTATCTTCTGGAAAAAGATCATAGGAGAGTGAAAGACATGATACACTTTGAAGACAAGCACAGCTATATTCTTAAGAAAACAGTAAACTAATAATACAATACATGCATTGGTGTAAAGTACTTAAGTAAAAATACTTTAAAGTACTACTAAGTCATTTTTTTAGATATCTGTACTTTACTATTTATATTTTTGACAACTTTTACCTTTACTTCACTACATTCCTAAAGAAAATAATGTACTTTTTACTCCATACATTTTCCCTGACACCCAAAAGTACTTCTTACATTTTGACTGGAAAATGGTCCGATTCACACACTAATCAAGAGGACATCCCTGGTCATCCCTACTGCCTCTGATCTGGCGGACTCACTAAACACAAATGCTTTGTTTGTAAATTATGTCTGAGTGTTGGAGTGTGCCCCTGGCTATCCGTCAGTTAAAAAAAAGAAGAAATTGTGCTGTCTGATTTGCTTAATATAAGGAATTTGAAATGGTGTAACGCCCTGGCCATAGAGAGGGTTTTTTGTTCTCTATTTTTGGTTAGGCCAGGGTGTGACATGGGTGGGCGTTCTAGGTTTCTTTTTCTATGTTGGTGGTTTTCTTTGTTTCGGCGTGTATGGCTCTCAATCAGGAACAGGTGTAGATCGTTGTTGCTGATTGAGAGTCATACATAGGCAGCCTGTTTTGCCTTTGGGGTTTGTGGGTGAATGCTTTCTGTTTAGTTGTAAGTACCTGACGGAGCTGTCGGCTGTCATTTTTGTTTCATTTGTAAAGTGTTCATTTTTGCATTAAATTTCAAGATGAACACATCCTCCGCTGCACCTTGGTCTCATTCTGACGACGGCCGTTACAAATGGTTTATATTTTTACTTTCACTTTTGATACTTAATTACATTTGAGCAATTCCATTTACTTTTGATACTTAAGTATATTTAAAATGAAATACTTTTAGACTTTTACTCAAGTAGTATTTTACTGGGTGACTTTAACTTTTACTTGAGTCATTTTCTATTAAGATATCTGTACTTTTACTCAAGTATGACAATTGAGTTTTTTTCCTACCACTGAATACATGAAGCTTTTCACACTTGTATCCACTGCCCTTCTAGCTGGCTAGGGACTGAGTAGGGATATGAGCCTTCTGGCTAAATCTGACACTTAACATAGATGTTGATTCATGTACATCAGGGATCATCAACTAGATTCAGCTGCAGGCCATTTTTTTCTTGAGCAGAGGGTATGGGGGCCGAAACATCATTTCAAATAATTTGTAGACTGCTAATGGACTGCAAGAAAACCAAACATATATAATATTTGACTAAAACAAACATTTCAAACCTTGCTTACATTTGTCTCTCTATTATGCGTGGGAATACTTGAACAGATTTACAAGATTAAAATCACATGAAGCTGATTTCCTGGTATTTTACAGTCTTATGTCCAACAATGAAAATTCAACAAAACATTGTTATATACAGTACCAGTCAAAAGTTTGGACACACCTAATTCAAGGGTTTTTCTTTATTTGTACTATTTTCCAAATTGTAGAATAACAATGAAGACATCAAAACTATGAAATAATACATATGGAATCATGTACATCTTGGCCATGTTCTGTTGTAATCTCCACCCGGCACAGCCAGAAGAGGACTGGCCACCCCTCATAGCCTGGTTCCTCTCTAGGTTTCTTCCAAGGTTCCAGCCTTTCTAGGGAGTTTTTCCTAGCCACCGTGCTTCTACAACTGCATTGCTTGCTGTTTGGGGTTTTAGGCTGGGTTTCTGTACAGCACTTTGTGTCATCAGCTGATGTAAGAAGAGCTTTATAAATAAATTTGATTGATTGATTGATGTAGTAACCAAAAAAGTGTTATACAAATCAAAATGTATTTTATATTTGAGATTCTTCAAATTAGCCACCCTTTGTCTTGATGACAGCTTTGCACAGTATATCAGTGGAGGCTCCTCAGAGGATGAAGGATCATCCTCAGTGAATTTCTTAAAAATAAAACTAGTGAAATATTTAAAAAGTTATCCCTTTTGGATAGAACTACACCAAATAATGTATTAAAACACGCTGTTTTGCAATGAAGGTCCACAGTAGCCTCAGCAGCACTCTGTAGGGTAGCACCATGGTGTAGCCGGAGGACAGCTAGCGTCTGTTCTCCTCTGGGTACATTGTTTTCAAAACAAAACCTAGGAGGCTCATGGTTATTACCCCCTTCCATAGACTTACATAGTAATTATGACATCTTCCGATGGACGTCCTCAAACCTATCAGAGCTCTTGCAGCAAGAACTGACATGTTGTCCACCCAATCAAAGGATCAGAGAATTAATCTAGAACTGAAAGCATAAGCTACAGCTAGATAGCACTGCAGTGCATAAAATCTAGTGAGTAGTTGTAACACCCTGGCCATAGAGAGGGGTTTTTTGTTTTTTATTTTGGGTAGGCCAGGGTGTTACATTGGGTGGGCGTTCTATGTTCCTTTTTCTATGTTTTTGTATTTCTTTGTTTTGGGCCGAGTAGGGTTCCTAATCAGAGGCAGCTGTCTATCGTTGTCTCTGATCTAAACCTAAACTATGCTTTTCCTCTAGCTGGGCTTGCTGTTGTTCATAGCTTGCTGTTGGATTCTTACTTTAAATTACATTCCAAATAGATGGATGGATTTATGGATGAAAGAATTGATGTATTAATCAATGAATGTCTATCATACTTAGGCAGCCTGTTTTCCTTTGGGGTTTTGTGGGTAGTTGTTTCTGTTGTGTGGTTTGCACCGACAGAACTGTTGGCGTTCGTTTGTGTCTTATGTTCAAGTGTTTTGTATTATTAAAATTCAATATGAACACTCACCACGCTGCATCTTGGTCCCCTCTTTCAGATGATCGTTACAGTAGTTGACTCAAAGAGAGAGAAAGACAATAGTTGAACAATTTTGAACAAATGAATTTCTTCCAAAATGACAGAGAAGAGAGAGAGCTATATTTCGTAGTATATATATATATATTTTACTTTCCATTTCTTAGCTAGCAAATGCAGCTAGCTAGTTTAGCATACTCAAACACCCGGTTCAGACAGAGAGGGATTATATTTTAGCTAGCTGGCTATGGCTATCCAACACTAGAACTCTTCCAAGTCAAGGTAAGCATTTGGTTTTAGTAATTTATTGCCACCGGGGCCTGCCGATGTAACTGCTAAACTACATGCTGTACACTGTACTGCATGATTGTAGCGGGTTTACTGGTGTGTTAGTTCTATTAGCTATGCTGACTATGACATTAATATAGCTACAATGATGTAGGCTGTGTCTTGCAGTTATGGTATGAAAGTTTGGCTTGGAAAGTTTTTTGCCTGGTCACAAACAGCTGTTGTGTTGTGCACAGAGTCCACAAGTGAAGGGAAAAGTTGAGTGGAGGAGAGAGCATAGATGCGAGAAGGAAATATATACAAAGAGTAATCATGCGGTTTATATGTGGCTGTATTTGCATGTGATTCAGGGGTGTATTCATTCCGCCAAATCTGTTGAAAAACGTTTCTTTAACGGAAGCAAACGGAACGAAACTGAATTTGTCCAATAGAAACTCTCATTTGCAACTGTTGGACTAATGATTACACCTAATCAGCTAGATGCAGGCAAGATTATGCAAGGTAGAATTGAATGTGTCAATGTCGGTCACCTTGATTACTCAAATCTCTCTCTACCTGTAATCAAAGTGACAGATATATATAATTATGATATATATTTATGATTTATTTATTTATTTATTTATTTTTTGCTCAGAAAAGTTTGGGGGCAAAATAAAACCACCCACGGGCCAAATTCGGCCAGCTGGGTAACCCTGATGGACACTGTCCCTGTCAAATAAATCTTAGAAAGTAAAGGAAACTGCATATGAATGTGTGTTTATGTTGTGTGCATACATGCGAAAGGTGAAGTCACATGTTATGAGCATAAAGATTCTCCACTCTACTCTACTCTCGAGGATGGAGGTTTGTGCACACAAACAGTGTTGAAGCAGTATATTTTTCATGAGCACATGGAAGTTGTGCGTGTTATGAGGTGGCAGGAGGTGGGACACCTGTTCTGATGTCCAGGTGTATAAGGTGTGCGTCTGATGACAGGACCATGACAGCTTATCTTCTGTTGACAGATGTGACCCGGGTTCCATACTCTATCTCATCCCTCCTCTTCACTTCCCTCACTTGTTTCTGTCATCCATCACCTCCTGTCTTCTCCTCCTTTCTCCTCTATTCTCCTCCTGGCCCTCTAAGCCGCTCCTCATCTGCCTTTCTCTTTCATCTCCTTCTCTGGCCTAGGGAGGGGCCAAGGGGGACTGGGGAGTCTAGCACTCTCCTCCTCTCAGAGTTGCAGCACTCAATGGATATGTCACCCAGGAAGGAGGGTGTTTGTTTATGTCTGATTTCTGTTTGTCTGTTGTGTTAGTAAGGATGATCTCCACAGGGTTGTGTGTGTGTGTGTGTGTGTGTGTGTGTGTGTGTGTGTGTGTGTGTGTGTGTGTGTGTGTGTGTGTGTGTGTGTGTGTGTGTGTGTGTGTGTGCACATTGTTAGGACCTGCCCTTGGGCTGTGTTTTTTCTGGAGCACATGAACAGCTCCATCGTCAGTCAACCTGTCTCTGCTAAACATCACTTCAGTCAGCACCTAAACACACACTGCCAGTCAATGTGGATTAGCGCTACATCACTGACACACCAGCACAATGGACTTTACCCTGGGGATCACACAGGAGTGTCAGGGTGCCTTGGCTGGGTTTTGTTGGAGGAGGATTTCACTCTGTGTGTCTGTGGCTGTTTGTGTTACCTTCACTGCCCTGTTTCATGTCCTTGTTGTAACCTGTACACTCTCATAGGTTTGCACTGTGTGTGTTTCTGTGTGTGTGTGCAGTAAGGTTTGTGAGGGTATCTCTTTGATGTGTGATGAAAGGGGACGCATATGCACTCAGTCTCACAGCAACAACCATGCTGCTCCCACCACAATGTGAAATCTTCTCACTGGAAGTCTGTCTGGATCTGAATCATTAGACAACAAGAGACTGGAGCCTCTGAGCCAATGATTGCAATGTCAGTCATTGACTCATGTAACCAAATTAAATGTGGCTCTCCCATTGATGGCCTGACTGTTGGCCCATACCACATAACTTCACCACTGGAATAAGATTCATTAGGTCATCACTCCTTACTTGGATGAGTTAGTGATAAATGAGTGACACATCTATTGTTCAGTCAGTTGCCTTGAAATTATCTGGACATTATGACACAAAACCCTTATGATACCAAACCTGCAAATGAGAATCTAATGACATAATCACAGTGAGTCAGTCTCTATTAATTCATCCCCTGTGTTCATTTGTGCAGAAGGAGAACAATGCCAGTAGCCTTGGTAAAGTCCTGGCTGTAGTGGCGCCTCAAAAGAATTCTAATAATTTTGACCAATGACCCCCTTTACTTCTCCTCTATCCCTATGTTAAACTGTACTCTCTATCATGGCTTCAAATATATTAATTTTGTATTAAAATGTAAAACACCTCCTCCAAAATGTGATTGTAATACCTACAGTGGCTTGCGAAAGTATTCCCTTCCTTGGCATTTTTCCTATTTTGTTGCCTTACAACCTGGAATTAAAATAGATTTTTTGGGGGGTTGTATCATTTGATTTACATAACAAGCCTACCAATTTGAAGATGCAAAATATGTTTTATTGTGAAACAAACAAGACAAAAAAAACTGAAAACGTGAGCATGCATAACTATTCACCCCCCCAAAGTCAATACTTTGTAGCCACCTTTTGCAGCAATTACAGTTGCAAGTATCTTGGGGTATGTCTCTATAAGCTTGGCACATCTAGCCACTGGGATTTTTGCCCATTCTTTAAGGAAAAATTGCTTCAGCTCCTTCAAGTTGGATGGGTTCCGCTGGTGCACAGAAATCTTTATTTCAATTGGATTGAGGTCTGGGCTTTGACTAGGCCATTCCAAGACATTTAAATGTTTCCCCTTAAACCAATCGAGTGTTGCTTTAGCAGTATGCTTTGGGTCATTGTCCTGCTGGAAGGTGAACCTCCGTCCCAGTCTCAAATCTCTTGAAGACTGAAACAGGTTTCCCTCAAGAATTTACCGGTATTTAGCACCATCCATCATTCCTTAAATTCTGACCAGTTTCCCAGTCCCTGGCGATGAAAAACATACCCACAGCATGATCCTGCCACCACCATGCTTCACTGTGCGGATGGTATTCCCGGGGTGATGAGAGGTGTTGGGTTTGCGCCAGACGTAGAGTTTTCCTTGATCAAATCAAATCAAATCAAATCTATTTATATAGCCCTTCGTATATCAGCTGAAATCTCAAAGTGCTGTACAGAAACCCAGCCTAAAACCCCAAACAGCAAGCAATGCATGTGAAAGAGGCACGGTGGCTAGGAAAAACTCCCTAGGAAAAACTCCCTAGAAAGGCCAAAAACCTAGGAAGAAACCTAGAGAGGAACCAGGCTATGAGGGGTGGCCAGTCCTCTTCTGGCTGTGCCGGGTGGATATTATAACAGAACATGGTCAAGATGTTAAAATGTTCATAAATGACCAGCATGGTCAAATAATAATAATCATTGTAGTTGTCGAGGGTGCAACAAGCACGTCCGGTGAACAGGTCAGGGTTCCGTAGCCGCAGGCAGAACAGTTGAAACTGGAGCAGCAGCATGGCCAGGTGGACTGGGGACAGCAAGGAGTCATCATGCCAGGTAGTCCCGAGGCATGGTCCTAGGGCTCAGGTCCTCCGAGAGAAAGAAAGAAAGAGAGAAAGAGAGAATTAGAGAGAGCATATTTAAATTCACACAGGACACCGGATAAGACAAGAGAATACTCCAGATGAAACAGACTGACCCTAGCCCCCCGGCACATAAACTACTGCAGCATAAATACTGGAGGCTGAGACAGGAGGGATCAGAAGACACTGTGGCCAAAAAGCTCAATTTTAGTCTCATCTAAGCAGAGTATCTTCTTCCATATGTTTGGGGAGTCTCCCAGATGCCTTTTGATGAACACCAAACATGTTTGCTTATTTTTTCCTTAAGCTGGCTACTCTTCCGTAAAGTCCAGCTCTGCGGAGTGTATGGCTTAAACTGGTCCTATGGACAGATACTCCAATCTCCACTGTGGAGCTTTGCAGCTCCTTCAGGGTTATCTTTGGTCACTTTGTTGCCTCTTTGATTAATGCCCTCCTTGCCTGGTCCATGAGGTTTGGTGGGCGACCCTCTCTTGGCATGTTTGTTGTGGTGCCATATTCTTTCAATTTTTTTATAATGGATTTAATGGTTTTCTGTGGGATGTTCAAAGTTTCTGATATTTTTTTAGAACCCAACCCTGATCTGTACTTCTCCACAACTTTGTCCCTGACCTGTTTGGAGAGCTCCTTGGTCTTCATGGTGCCGCTTGCTTGGTGGTGCCCCTTGCTTAGTGGTGTTGCAGACTCTGGGGCCTTTCAGAACAGGTGTATATATACTGAGATCATGTGACACTTAGATTGTACACAGGTGGACTTTATTTAACTAATTATGTGACTTCTGAAGGTAATCGGTTGCACCAGATCTCATTTAGGGGCTTCATAGCAAAGAGGGTAAATACATATGCACGCACCACTTTTCCGTATTTAAATTTTTTACAATATTTTTTTCATTTCACTTCACCAATTTGGACTATTTTATGTATGTCCATTACATGAAATTCAAATAAAAATAAATTTTTAAATTACAGGTTGTAATGGAACAAAATAGGAAAAATGCCAAGGGGGTGAATAATTTTGCAAGGCACTGTATTCATCTACCACTGCAAAATCCAATAGCACTAATGTTATAGCCCATGACTATAATGGACCTTGGTAGGGCCATAATGACGAGAGATTAGTGACACGGATCCATCATCTCATCGCAGAGTAATGGGAGGTCAGCAGTGGCCTATAATGAGAAGGTGTGGGGGGGTGCAAGTAATAGGGAATTACATTTTCTAAAGGGGGATAAACTATAGAGGCATGAGACGGGCTAGATAGAGGACATGAGATTGTTTGGTAAAAGTGAATTAGCATTAAGCTGTAAATTGAAAGTAAAGCAACAAAAGGAGACATAATGAGAAATGGAGAGGAGAGAGAGGATTATACAATGTATCAGTGTGACTCCCTTTGCCCTCTCTGGTGGGAGTAATGAGAGTGAGAGTGTGGCAGACGCAGGGGGCGGACTCAATTTTTCTGGTTAATTTTGGGTCTGAAAATCAGTGGCTGTCAGGCACAGGGACAGAAAGAGACTGACTATGGGCAGACACAGAGAAAAGTTACAGCAGGACTCAATACAAGGAGAGAGGGAATGAGAGAGAGAGTTAAAAAGTGCGAGTGGGAAAGTCAAGAGAGCAAAAGTAACTGAGGGGAGAGTGAGTACAAGACATGGAGAAAGGAAAGTGTAGCAGAAAAGATGCATGGAGAGAGAAACTGACAGGGCCGACTCTACGGGGTGGCAAAGCCGGGCATGGACCCCCCAGATAGAATTTGTGCCCTCCCAATGTTTTGTTTCCCCATAAACATAACAAATGGTATATGAATTACCATGCCCGGTTTTGCAAAGGTACCGCCGCTGGGCCTACCAGTAGCACAGACCCGGACAGAGGCTATATGCCGGTGTGTGCTCATGATCTGAGGAGGGGGAAGGAGTGGGGGAAGGGGGATGTAATAATGTAACATTTAGTAATTCAAATCCAAAAATGCATTCTGATTGGGCACCTAGCCATGCAATGTCATAAGGTACCGCCTTCATTACCTTGTTTAGGAAGCTCATTGGATCCCAGGACAGGGTAAAATTGGGGAAAAAGGTTGTTCACTTTTGCAGACAGCAACAGCTAGCGTCGTTAAGCTTTGGTAGTGGTGCACTGACTGAATGATTATAGCTAGTTAGCTAAGCTTTGATCAGCATGGATATCCGAAAATGGCTGGGCACTGCCAAGAGCAAAAAACCTGTGGGCCACCATGTCGAGACCAATGCTGAGCTCACCGAGCAGCTTGCTAGCTTGACCACTGAGGTTGAGGGGCCTAGCAGCAAATGCAATACCCGCCCATCCCCCACACCACCTGCTGACCAACAAGACAGAGAAAAGCCATGGCCTAGCACCAGCAGTATGAGGGTAACATCACAAGAAGCACCTGCACCGCCGTTACCCCAGTCACTAGCACCTGGCAGGTTTGTCTTTCAGTGGGAGAAAGTGGGCCTTTTGTAGCACCTGGTTGTGGTGCACGCTATGTCGTTTCAGGAGGCGATTGGATACTTTTTATATGTGTGTAGCTCCCTGTACAATTTCTTTAGGAAACCCACGGTGGCTGCATAGTACACTGGGGGAAAACTAAACAGACTTCTTGATCAGAGATGGACTGTGTCATGGAAATTTCAGTACTGAGAGAGACTTTGTCATTTCTTCAAACGATCATCTTTATTTAATATTGAATAATATAATAATTATTGCAATAAGTAAACCAGTCTGAGTAGCCTTTACAGACAATGTATAGTTTTTATATAGCTGATACCAAGAATGCTCAGTCATGGCTGGTTCCAGCCCTCCCATATAGATTATGGTGCACCATAAGCCACTTTGGTTCATCCTGTGGTCATCTGCCTCTGGTGTTGTCTCCCAGATGCCAGGATAATTAGGAATACTGAGGCCTTTGTTCTGTTCCACCAGGCTATCTCTATCCCGGTGACACCCACCATATCTTATCTATGGAATGCAAGGTGTAGGTTTTTAGGCTCCTCCGTTCACACAGACATTTAATAGAACAGAAATGTCTTACTGTTTACATTTACATTTACATTTAAGTCATTTAGCAGACGCTCTTATCCAGAGCGACTTACAAATTGGTGCATTCACCTATAATATCCAGTAGAACAAACACTTTACAATAGTGCATCTAAATCCTTTAAAGGGGGGGGGGTTAGAAGGATTACTTTATCCTATCCCAGGTATTCCTTAAAGAGGTGGGGTTTCAGGTGTCTCCGGAAGGTGGTTTAGTTAAGTAAATCATTGTTAAATATCCAAGAAATCAGGTAAATATGTAATTTTTCTATCACAACTGGCAACCTCACCATGGTGTCAGTCATTTTGAAATCAAGTGACAACATCACAGAGATGCTCGCTGAAATCAAATCTATTTGCGCATATGGCACAGAAGTGAGACTTGAGGCCACATGCTTCTTGAAAGCAGTGGCAGAGGAGGGCCGAGCTTTAAATGTATTGCTAACCTGACTCACAAAATCCTGGGGCTTCTCGACCCTCCTAACAAGTTATTGCAGTCTGAAGCAACTGATCTGCACGCCGGTGTAAAACTTGTTTGCAGTACATATGGGCGTGGTGACAAACTGTGATGTGATGCTGAATTCAAAAAGCTTTGGGAGGCATGCCAGGAGAGAACGAGCACCCCAGCTCCAAGCAAACAATGGAGACTCATGAGTAAAACTTTGGAAGAGTATGTATACTGCTCAAAAAAATAAAGGGAACACTTAAACAACACATCCTAGATCTGAATGAAATAAATAATCTTATTAAATACTTTTTTATTTACATAGTTGAATGGTGCTGACAACAAAAGCACACAAAAATAATCAATGGAAATCCAATTTATCAACCCATGGAGTTCTGGATTTGGAGTCACACTCAAAATTAAAGTGGAAAACCACACTACAGGCTGATCCAACTTTGATGTAATGTCCTTAAAACAAGTCAAAATGAGGCTCAGTAGTGTGTGTGGCCTCCACGTGCCTGTATGACCTCCCTACAACGCCTGGGCATGCTCCTGATGAGGTGGCGGATGGTCTCCTGAGGGATCTCCTCCCAGACCTGGACTAAAGCATCCGCCAACTCCTGGACAGTCTGTGGTGCAACGTGGCGTTGGTGGATGGAGCAAGACATGATGTCCCAGATGTGCTCAATTGGATTCAGGTCTGGAGAACGGGCGGGCCAGTCCATAGCATCAATGCCTTCCTCTTGCAAGAACTGCTGACACACTCCAGCCACATGAGGTCTAGCATTGTCTTGCATTAGGAGGAACCCAGGGCCAACCGCACCAGCATATGGTCTCACAAGGGGTCTGAGGATCTCATCTTGGTACCTAATGGCAGTCAGGCTACATCTGGTGAGCACATGGAGGGCTGTGTGGCCCCCCAAAGAAATGCCACCCCACACCATGACTGACCCACCGCCAAACCGGTCATGCTGGAGGATGTTGCAGGCAGCAGAACGTTCTCCACGGCGTCTCCAGACTCTGTCACGTCTGTCACTTGCTCAGTGTGAACCTGCTTTCATCTGTGAAGAGCACAGGGCGCCAGTGGCGAATTTGCCAATCTTGGAGTTCTCTGGCAAATGCCAAACGTCCTGCACGGTGTTGGGCTGTAAGCACAACCCCCACCTGTGGACGTCGGGCCCTCATACCACCCTCATGGAGTCTGTTTCTGACCGTTTGAGCAGACACATGCACATTTGTTGCCTGCTGGAGGTCATTTTGCAGGGCTCTGGCAATGCTTCTCCTGCTTCTCCTTGCACAAAGGCGGAGGTAGCGGTCCTGCTGCTGGGTAGTTGCCCTCCTACGGCCTCCTCCACGTCTCCTGATGTACTGGCCTGTCTCCTGGTAGCGCCCCCATGCTCTGGACTCTACGCTGACAGACACAGCAAACCTTCTTGCCACAGCTCGCATTGATGTGCCATCCTGGATGAGCTGCACTACCTGAGCCACTTGTGTCGGTTGTAGACTCCGTCTCATGCTACCACTAGAGTGAAAGCACCACCAGCATTCAAAAGTGACCAAAACATCAGCCAGGAAGCATAGGAACTGAGAAGTGGTCTGTGGTCCCCACCTGCAGAACCACTCCTTTATTGGGGGTGTCTTGCTAATTGCTTATAATTTCCACCTGTTGTCTATTCCATTTGCACAACAGCATGTGAAATTTATTGTCAATCAGTGTTGCTTCCTAAGTGGACAGTTTGATTTCACAGAAGTGTGATTGACTTGGAGTTACATTGTGTTGTTTAAGTGTTCCCTTTATTTTTTTGAGCAGTGTAGTTCAAAGCACAGTAGGTCAGCATGATGATGAGACGAGGGAATGTAAACAACTGTTTTTCAGCACTTTGGATGCTGTGCTGGGGAAATGTCATCACGATTTAGGGTTAGGAAATACAGTGAGGGGAAAAAAGTGTTTGATCCCCTGCTGATTTTGTACGTTTGCCCACTGACAAAGAAATGATCAGTCTATAATTTTAATGGTAGGTTTATTTGAACCGTGAGAGACAGAACAACAACAAAAAAATCCAGAAAAACGCATGTCAAAAATGTTATAAATTGATTTGCATTTTAATGAGGGAAATAAGTATTTGACCCCTCTGCAAAACATGACTTAGTACTTGGTGGCAAAAACCCTTGTTGGCAATCACAGAGGTCAGACGTTTCTTGTAGTTGGCCATCAGGTTTGCACACATCTCAGGAGGGATTTTGTCCCACTCTTCTTTGCAGATCTTCTCCATTAAGGTTTTGAGGCTGACGTTTGGCAACTCGAACCTTCAGCTCCCTCCACAGATCAAATACTTTTTTCCCTCACTGTAGCAGTACACAGACAGAGACTGTTATAGCCCCAGAGCAACAGAGATAGTAGTATCTGTAGTCAACTGGTGGAAGCTCTGTGCGCCATGGATCCCGAGAGCCCAGACTTTTTGGATGTGAACAAGATCAAGCCATTGTTGTATCTAACCAAAACTGAACCAGTGGAAGCAGAATTTATTGAGACTCGTACATTCTTGCAAAGTGAAATCGCAACCACAGCCAGCAACAACAAATGGACCCCACTAAGTGTCCTTCAAAGATCGGGCGGCCTTTGTCAGCAATGCCGACTGTGCTGTTGGCACTGAAACATGTATTAACAATTGGGGCATCTACAGCAATCTGCAAAAATTCCTTCTCCACCCTGAATAATGTATGCAGTGAGCACAGACGCAGCATGTTACAACAACGAAAGCCCAGCTTGTCCATCTGGCATTTTAGAGGGACCTGACAAGTACACTTCGCCAGGAAGGAGAATGAAATCAGAAACTTTTCATGAGTTTCAACACATAATCAAAGAGGCAGCAGCTCTTCTAAATGGTAAGCTACTATCTTTATGGCTCTGTCCGTCGTGCTTTAATCATACATTTTTTGGTTTTCCCTCATGTAAGCCTGGTTGTTTGTCAGATTTTTTTACGTAATGTATAGCTACTTTAGGCCTTTGTTTTTTTACTTCAATGCAGGTTAGATTTATCTTTGATTCTTAATATCATTGCTTGGTTTTTGTGGGTCTAATTGCTATTGATATATATACAGATTTGTGTTATTTTATGTGTATAGGGACAATGACCAATGTAACCTATTGGTTGTCCTCTGAGGTGAGCTCTGGTGCGGTGCTCCTATTGTCCTGGCTGTCCACTTCAGTGGTGCTGAAATTGGCAGCTCATCCTTTCATCCCCCTGACTGGCGGTAGCCTTCTGTACATGGTCCTGAATTGATTGTTATGATGTGTGCTGTTTCAATGAGCTCATCTTGGGCTACCAGTCTTCATAGAGATTCTCTTCAACATTGCATGCTTTTATTGTGTGCAAAATGAAAGTTGTTGTGTATATGGCTGCATTTCCGATAGGCTTACATTTTTTTTTTACATTTTGTATGCTGCAGTAGTATAGGACCAATACCGTGTGTAGCCTACTAAAAGAGGTAGACAAACTTTCACTCTGTTATCATTAATTTGCATTACACACAGTTGTTGTGTGATAGGCTATTGTAAAAGTGATGTCAACACTATGAAGGCACGCAGCTTACTTTATCGCCCCTCCCTGCTCTCTTGCTATAACGTGTGTGTGTTGCTCTCTGTCATGTAGGACATTTCACACCAGCTATGAATATAGAATATGCACTTAGTTGTATTTAGTTTGCTTTTCTGAAACTCTCCCATAGAAAATGTTGCACACCTGGAGACGTGGAGGCTTGGCTTACTATAGATTATGCTCATTGCGTAGTGTCACAGATTCAACTAATGTAGCCTATAGTTGTAGTAATTAATGTTTACATTATGAAGCCTGTGAGAATCTTTGATGGCCTACTGGTGCTCATCCTGTCGAGCTGATCTGTGCCTTTTGGTAGGCGCAAATTATGTGTAGGCATATGGCAGCTACAAGGTTGTTGATGTGTATGGCTACATTTCAGAAATGTTTTTGTACATTTGCAAAGCAGTAGGACCAATCTACCTTGTTTTATTAGGGCTCTAAAGCAAAACTAGCTGTGCCCCCCCCCCCATGGATTTAAAATACCCCTTCAGGCGTGTCATCCTGGAGTCGGGCCTGGAAACTGAGTTGTTTTTCCTGCATATAAAGAAAGAGATGATGGTGCAGGGAGGGAATGAAAATAGTTGGACAGGAGAGGGGTAGGTAAAGAGAGATAGTGGGGATGGGAGATTGATAGAGATGGTAAATACTACAATGACAGTGATTTACTGCACTGGGAAATTGGAAGCTGAAGGCAGAGAGAGAAGGAAGGAGTGGAAATCGGAGTGAGAACATTATATACACCACACACAGGTCAGCCCTCATTTTCACGGGAAAACCTGAGAGAAAGCAGTGTCCTCTCCTATTTGTTCATTTATGTGTGTGACTGTGAATGTCTTTACAGGTTTTATACATACTATTCCTATATATAACCAATTATATAGGTCTAATTGCCATATGAGATTGGAACATCACACAGTGGCGTCAAATTGTCTTTCTGATACATATGTATATACATTACCTGTAATTGTAACTGAAATTTGTGACACTGAATGTGGTGATTATCACTGTAACCAAGATGCTGAATATACAGTACCAGTCAAAAGTTTGGACACACCTACTCATTCAAGGGTTTTTCTTTATTTTTACTATTTTCTACATTGTAGAATGATAGTAAAGACAGCAAAACTATGAAACAACACGTATGGAATCATGTAGTAACCAAAAAAATATATTTTATTTTTGAGATTCTTCAAAGTAGCCACCCTTTGCCTTGATGACAGCGTTGCACACTCTTGGCATTCTCTCAACCAGATTCACCTAGAATGTTTTTCCAACAGTTCCCACATATGCTGAGCACTTGTTGGCTGCTTTTCCTTCACTCTGCGGTCCAACTCATCCCAAACCATCTCAATTGTGTTGAGGTCGGGTGGTTGTGGAGGCCAGGTCATCTAATGCAGCACTCCATCACTCTCCTTCTTGGCCAAATAGCCCTCGTCAGAGCCAGTTTCATCATAGTGCTTGATGGTTTTTGCGACTGCACTTGAAAAATCTTTCGAAGTTCTCGAAATGTTCCGTATTGACTGACCTTCATGTCTTAAAGTAATGATGGACTGTTTCTCTTTGCTTATTTGAGCTGTTCTTGACATAATATGGACTTGGTCTTTTACCAAATAGGGCTGTCTTCTGTATACCAACCCTACCTTGTCACAACACAACTGATTGGCTCAAACGCATTAACCTCTCTGGCGCATGTGGGACGAACTCGTCCCACCTACGTAACAGCCACTGAAATCCAGTGGCGCGATTTTTGAATCGTTAGAAATACTATTACTTCAATTTCTCAAACATATGACTATTTTACAGCTATTTAAAGACAAGAATCTCGTTAATCTAACCCCACTGTCCGATTTCAAAAAGGCTTTACAACGAAAGCAAAACATTAGATTATGTCAGCAGAGTGCCCAGCCAGAAAAAATCAGACACCCATTTTTCAAGCTAGCATATCATGTCACATAAACCCAAACCACAGCTAAATGCAGCACTAACCTTTTATGATCTTCATCAGATGACACACCTAGGACATTGTGTTATACAATACATGCATGTCCGTTCAATCAAGTTCATATTTATATCAAAAAACAGCTTTTTACATTAGCATGTGACGTTCAGAAAAAGCATAACCCCCGCAAACTTCCGGGGAATTTACTAACAGTTTGCTAAATTACTCACGATAAACGTTCACAAAAAGCATAACAATTATTTTAAGAATTATAGATACATTACTCCTCTATGCACTCGATATGTCCGATTTTAAAATAGCTTTTCGGATGAAGCACATTTTGCAATAATCTAAGTATATAGCCCGGCATCACAGGGCTAGCTATTTAGATACCCACCCAGGTCAGCCTCCACCAAAATCACATTTCCTATAAGAAAAATGTTCTTACCTTGCTTGTTCTTCGTCAGAATACACTGCCAGGACTTCTACTTCAATAACAAATGTTGGTTTGGTCCCAAATAATCCATCGTTATATCCAAACAGCGACGTTTTGTTCGTGAGTTCTAGACACTATCAGAATGCTTCATCACGGTGTCGCGCATGGCGCATTGGCGTCTCAAAAATGTCTAAATATTCCATTACCGTACTTCGAAGCATGTCAACCGCTGTTTAAAACCAATTTTTATGCCATTTATCTCGTAGATAAGTGATAATATTCCGACCGGGAATATGCATTGAGCCTAAACAGCCGAATAAAATTTCTCCTCAGGAGCGAATCGTGCACGCGCCTCATTCAAAGGTCCTCTGAGCAGCCACTTACAAAAGGTGATAATGTGTTTCAGCCTGAGGCTCCCTCGTAAACCTTCAGTTATTTCCCGGGCTCTGAGAGCCTATTGGAGCCCTGGGAATTGTCACGTTACAGCTAAGATCCTTACTTTTCAATAAAAAGATGCAAGACGCACGACTCCTTGTCAGACAGGGTACTTCCTGCTTGAAACCTTGTCAGGTTTTTGCCTGCCATAGGAGTTCTGTTATACTCACAGACACCATTCAAACAGTTTTAGAAAATTCAGAGTGTTTTCTATCCAAACCTGAACAATAATATGCATATTCTAGCTTCTGAGTTGGTGTAGGAGGCAGTTAAAAATGGGAACATATTTTTTCCAAAATTCTCAATACTGCCCCCTATCCCCAAAAGGTTTTAAGGAAAGAAATTCCACAAATTAACACCTGTTAATTTAATTCATTCCAGGTGACTACCTCACAAAGCTGGCTGAGAGAATGCCAAGAGTGTGCAAAGTTGTCATCAAGGCAAAGAGTGGCTACATTGCAGAATCTCAAATATAAAGTGTTATTTCGTGGTTTTGATGTCTTCACTATTATTCTGCAATGTAAAAAATAGTAAAAATAAAGAAAAACCCTTGAATAAGTAAGTGTGTCCAAACTTTTTACTGGTACTGTATATACTTGTCACGACTTCCGCCGAAGTCGGCCCCTCTCCTTGTTCGGGGCGGCGTTCGGCGATCGACGTCACCGGCTTACTAGTTACCACCGATCTATGTTTCCCTGTTCGCTTGGTTTTGTCTTTATTATACACACCTGTTTCATATTCCCTGATTATGTTCATTATTTAACCCTCTGGCTTTCATGTTTGTCTTGTCCATGATTGTTTCCTGTTTTGTAGTTGTTGGAGGTGTTTCTCCCAGCCATGTTTTATTGCTGTGGGAGAGGTTGGATTATTGTTCTTAAGTAAAACATTTTGTTTGCACTCATCCCTGTGTCCTGCGCCTGACTCCGATACTTCTCCTACGAAAAGCATTACAATACTGAACAAAAATATTAATGCAACATGTAAAGTGTTGTTCCCATGTTTCATGAGCTGAGATAAAAGATCCCAGAAAATGTCCATACGCACAAGAAGCTTATTTCTTTCAATGTTTGAACAAATTTGTTTACATCCCTGTTAGTGAGCATTTCTCCTTTGCCAAGATGTCAGGTGGATTGAAGAAACTGATTAAATGGCATGATCATTACACAGGTTTACCTTGTGCTGGGGACAATAAAAGTCCACTCTGAAATGAGCAGTTTTGTCACACAACACAATGCCACAGATGTCTCAAGTTCTGAGGGAGCGTGCAATTGGCACGCTGACTGCAGGAACGTCCACCAGAGCTGTTACCAGAAAATTAAATGTTCATTTTTCTACCGTAAGCCGCCTCCAACGTTGTTTTAGAAATTTGGCGGTACTGTACATCCAGCCGACCTCACAACCAGAGACCACATGTAACTACGCCAGCCAAGGACCTTTACATCCAGATTCTTCACCTGCGGGATAGTCTGAGACCAGCCACCAGGACAGCTGATAAAACTGTGGCTATGCACAAACAAATAATTTCTGTACAAACTGTCAGAAACCATCTCAGGGAAGCTAATCAACATGCTCGTCGTCCACACCAGGGTCTTGACCTGACTGCAGTTCAGTATTGTAACTGAATTCAGTGGGAAAATGCTTACCTTCGATGGCCACTGGTACGCTGGAGAAGTGTGTTCTTCATGGATGAATTCTGGTTTAAACTGTACCAGGCAGATGGCAGACAGCGTGGGTGAGCGGTTTGCTGAGTCCCCCATGGTGGCGGTGGGGTTATGATATGGGCAGACATAAGCTACGGACGACGAACACTATTGCATTATAGCGATGGTAATTTGAACACACAGGGATACCATGACAAGATTTTGAGGTCCATTGTCGTGCCATTCATCTGCTGCAATCACCTCATGTTTCAGCATGATAATCAAATCAAATTTATTTCTATAGCCCTTCTTACATCAGCTGATTTCTCAAAGTGCTATACAGAAACCCAGCCTAAAACCCCAAACAGCAAGTAATGCAGGTGTAGAAGCACGGTGGCTAGGAAAAACTCCCCAGAAAGGCCAAAACCTAGGAAGAAACCTAGAGAGGAACCAGGCCTTGAGGGGTGGCCAGTCCTCTTCTGGCTGTGCCGGGTGGAGATTATAACAGAACATGGCCAAGATGTTCAAATGTTCATAAATGACCAGCATGGTCAAATAATAATAATCACAGTAGTTGTCGAGGGTGCAACAAGTCAGCACCTCAAGAGTAAATGCCAGTTGGCTTTTCATAGCTGATCATTGAGAGTATCTCTACCGCTCCTGCTGTCTCTAGAGAGTTGAAAACAGCAGGTCTGGGACGGGTAACACGTCCGGTGAACAGGTCAGGGTTCCATAGCCGAAGGCAGAACAGTTGAAACTGGAGCAGCAGCACGGCCAGGTGGACTGGGGACAGCAAGGAGTCATCATGCCAGGTAGTCCTGAGGCATGGTCCTAGGGCTCAGGTCCTCCGAGAGACAGAAAGAAAGAAAGAAAGAAAGAAAGAAAGAGAGAAAGAGAGAGTGAATTAGAGAGAACATACTTAAATTCACACAGGACACCGGATAAGACAGGAGAAATACTCCAGATATAACAGACTGACCCTAGCCCCCCGACACAAACTACTGCAGCATAAATACTGGAGGCCGCATGCCGCAAGGACCTGTACACAATTCCTAGAAACTGAAAATGTCCCAGTTCTTCCATGGCCTGCTCCCCAGACATGTCACCCAATGAGCAAGTTTGGGATGCTCTGTCTAGAACAACATGTACGACAGCATGTTCCAGTTCCCGCCAATACCCAGCAACAACGCACAGCCATTGAAGAGTGGGACAACATTCCACAGGCTACAGGCAACAGCCTGATCAACTCTATGCAAAGGAGATGTGTCGCACTGCATGAGGCAAATGGTGGTCACACCAGATACTGACTGGTTTTCTGATCCACGCCCCTACCTTTTTTTAAGGTATCTGTGACCAACAGATGCATATCTGTATTTCTAGTCATGTGAAATCCATAGATTAGGGCCTAATGAATTTATTTCAATTCACTGATTTCCCTATATGAACTGTAACTCAGTAAAATCTTTGAAATTGTTGCATGTTGCGTTTATAATTTTGTTCAGTGTCGTTAGATATGATCGTCTGTAAATGAGATGATCAGGATCCGATGAAACCGTGACTGCAATTCAGAATAACCAGGAGGAGTCCGAGTGTCATCTGCATAAGGAAGCACTATCGTTGTTAATTTGGAACACTGTGTGTTCTTGGTGGTGATTGCAGCACAATCTTGAGTGTGTATTGTATTCTATCAGCCATTAATTCAGTTGCTGAGCACAGATGAGAACATCTGGTAGATGTGATTGTGACTGCTATTTGGAAGACTGAGCACAGTGTCAGTGAACGATGTCTTTGACCTCCTTTGAATGAGGCAGTGTATATCTAATCAATAAGGCCTGAGGAGATGTGGTACAGTGCTTTTGGAAAGTATTCAGACCCCGTGACTTTTTACACATTTTCTAACATTACAGCCTTGTTCTAAAATGTATTTATTTTTTATCCTCATTAATCTACTCACAATAACAGGTTTTTAGAAATTGTTGCTAATTTATTAAAAACAAAAACCAGAAAAACCTTATTTACATAAGTATTCAGACCCTTTGCTTTGAGACTAGAATTTGAGCTCAGGTTCATCCTGTTTGCATCGGTCATCCTTCAGATGTTTCTACAACTTGATTGGAGTCCACCTGTGGTATATTCAATTGATTGGACATGATTTGGAAAGGCACACATCTGTCTATATGAGGTCCCACAGTTGACAGTACATGTCAGAGCAAAAACCAAGCCATGAGGTCAAAGGAATTGTCCGTAGAGCTCCGAGACATGATTGTGTCGTGGCACAGATCTGGGGAAGGGTACCAAAACATTTCTGTAGTATTGAAGGTCTCCTTGAACACAGTGGCCTCCATCATTCTTAAATGGAAGAAGTTTGAAACCACCAAGACTCTTCCGAGAGCTGGCCACCCAGCCAAACTGAGCCATCGGGGGAGAAGGGCCTTGTCAGGGAGGTGACCAAGAACCCGATGGTGTCACGCTCTGACCTAGGAGAGCTGTGTTTTCTGTTTATTTAGGTCAGGGTGTGATATGGGTGGGCAGTCTATGTTTTTTGTTTCTATGTTTTGTTCTTATTTTCCTAGTTCTAGGTTGAGTTTTGATGATCTCCAATTAGAGGCAGCTGGTTCGTGTTGTCTCTAATTGGAGATCATATTTAAGTTGGGGTTTGTTTATGGGGTTTTGTGGGTAGTTGTTTTCCGTTTTGTATGTGTTTCCTGACGGAACTGTTGGTGTTCGTTTTGTTGTTTTTGTTAAGTGTTTCATTAATAAAGTATACCAAAAAAAAGTATAAATATGAGCACTCTACTCGCTGCGCCTTGGTCCCCTTTATATGACCCACGTTACAGAACTACCCACCATGATTGGATCAAGCGGCGTGCCCGGGCTGAAATGGACACCTGGTCACATAGTGAGTGGATGGAGAAGAGAAATTGGACCTGGGGCCACGTAATTGAGAGATACCGGAGCTTACCTGGGAAGAAAGAGAGGCAGCCCCAAAAAATTGTTGGGGCGGGGCAAACGGGTAGTTTGGCTGGGCCAGGGGTGAGGCCTGAGTCAACTCCCCGTGCTTTTTGTGGTGAGCATGTGCCTGCCTCTCGCACGCTTTCTCCAGTGCGCTTCCATAGCACAGTACGTCCTGTGCCTGCTCCTCGCGCTCTCCCTCCAGTGCGCCTCTATCATCCAGTACATCCTGTGCCTGTTCTTCGCACTCTCCCTCCAGTTCGCATCCATAACCCAGTACGGCCGGTGCCTGCTTTGAGCACTCGGTCCTCAGTACGTCTCCCCAGTCCGGTAAGACCAGTTCCAGCTCCACGTACAAAGCCTCCAGTGATAATCGATGGTCCGACGCCTGAAGAGATGATCCATGGCGCGGAACCTGTAGAGATGATCCATGGCATGGAGCCAGGAACAACGGTCTCTAGTCCGGAACCTATTATGACGCCTCCCAGTCCGGAGCCTCCGGCGACGCTTCTCCGTCCGAAGCCTCCAGCGACACTCCTCAGTCTGGAGCCTCCAGCGACGCTCTTCAGTCCGGAGCCTCCAACGACGCTCCTCAGTCTAGAGCCTCCAGCGACGCTCCTCAATCCGGAGCCTCCAGCGACGCTCCTTAGTCCAGAGCCTCCAGCGACGCTCCTCAGTCCGGAGCCTCCAGCGACGCTCCTCAGTCCGGAGCCTCCAGCGACGCTCCTCAGTCCGGAGCCTCCAGCGACGCTCCTCAGCCTGGAGCCTCCAGCGGCGGTATTGCAATGGCGGTCTGCAGCCCAGAGTCTTCAACGGCGGTCTGCAGCCCAGAGTCTTCAGCGGCGGCCTTTAGCCCAGAGTCTTCAGCGGCGGTTGGCAGTCCAAAGCCTCCGGCGATGATCCACGGTCTGGTTCCTCCGGACACACAGAAGCCGGGGGATCAGCGGGCGTTGGGGGCTCTACGCCCGGAACCAGAGCCGCCGCCAAGTATGGATGCCCACCCGGACCCTCCCCAATAGGTTCAGGTTTGCGGCCGGGAGTCCGCACCTTTGGGGGGGGGTACTGTCACACTCTGACCTAGGAGAGCTGTGTTTTTCTGTTTATTTAGGTCAGGGTGTGATATGGGTGGGCAGTCTATGTTTTTTGTTTCTATGTTTTGTTCTTATTTTCCTAGTTCTAGGTTGAGTTTTGATGATCTCCAATTAGAGGCAGCTGGTTCGTGTTGTCTCTAATTGGAGATCATATTTTAGTTGGGGTTTGTCTATGGGGTTTTGTGGGTAGTTGTTTTCCGTTTTGTATGTGTTACCTGACGGAACTGTTGGTGTTCGTTTTGTTGTTTTTGTTAAGTGTTTCATTAATAAAGTAAATATGAGCACTCTACACGCTGCACCTTGGTCCCCTTTAGACAACCCTCGTTACAGATGGTCACTATGACAGAGCTCCAGAGTTTGTTGTGGTGTAAAGTACTTAAGTAAACATACTTTAAAGTACTACTTAAGTAGTTTTTTTGTGTATAAGTACTTTACTTTAATATTTATATATTTAACTACTTTTAGTTTTACTTCACTACATTCTTTAAGAAAATATTGTACTTTTTACTCCATACATTTTCCTTGACACCCAAAAGTACTCGATATATTTTGAATGCTTAGCAGGAAAATAGTCAAAAAATAGTCAAATTCACACACTTATCAACCGAACATCCCTGGTCATCCCTACTGCCTCTGATCTGGCGGATTCACTAAACACACATGCTTTGTTTGTAAATGATGTCTGAATGTTGGAGAGTCCCTGTCTTTCCGTAAATTTAAAAAACAAGAAAATGGTGCCATCTGGTTTGCTTAATATAAGGAATTTTTTATTATTTATACTTTTACTTTTGATACTTAAGTATATTTTAAACCAAATACTTTTAGACTTTTACTCAAGTATAATTTTACTGGGTGACTTTTACTTTTACTTGAGTCATTTTCTATTAAAGTATCTTACTCTTACTCAAGTATGACAGTTAGATACTTTTTCCACCACTGCACTCCACCAATCAGGCTTTTATGGTACAGTAGTGTGGCCAGATGAAAGCCACTCCTCAGTAAAAGGCACATGACAGCCCGCTTGGAGTTTGCCAAAAGACACCTAAAGAGTCTCAGACCATGAGAAACAAGATGGTCTCTGGTCATATGAAACCAAGATTGAACTCTTTGGCCTGAATGCCAAGCGTCATGTCTGGGGGACACCTGTTGCCATCCATATGGTGAAGCATTGTGGTGGCAGCATCATACTGTGGGGATGTTTTTCAGCGGCAGGGACTTGGAGACTAGTCAGGATAGAGGGAAAGATGAAAGGAGCAAAGTACACAGAAATCCTTTTTTGAAAAAAATTGTTTTACTTTGCTTATTGGATTTTCAACACCAGCATTTACAAAAAAATTGCACTTGTAAGTTATTTGGTAGTAATATAAAACAACACATCAAATACAACAATACAGCAAAACAAAGAGTGAGACAGAAAGATATATAAAAATGTACAAAAATAAGACAAGAAATATATATATTTTGATACAGTTGTTACAGGTCAACTAGCACAGATAATAAAGTCCTCCTTAACATCCGAGATGCCGTGTATACACATACCAGGCTTACAT
This sequence comes from Salmo trutta, assembly GCF_901001165.1. NCBI lineage: Eukaryota > Metazoa > Chordata > Actinopteri > Salmoniformes > Salmonidae > Salmo > Salmo trutta. Next base: position 34,003,600 of record NC_042972.1, on the reverse strand, counting down.
CACTGATATATAAATATAAATATACATCACTCTGGAACTGCAGGGAAATGTAGTCCTTTAACATAAGATATTAAGGGAGCCCACATTGCATAGAATTTGTCTATAGACCCATTGAGTGTGTGTTAAGTTTTTTCCAACTTTATGCAATTCAAAATGGATTTAATCCAAAGAGCATGAGAAGGGGGTGCAGAGGATTTCCATCTAAGTCAAATTCATTGTCTCGCTAACAAAGTGACAAAGCCAATTACATTCTTAATAATTTTGGTCAGTTGTAATGTGGTTAAGGAAACACCAAATAATGCAATAAAATGATCTAGTTTGATCTGTGTGCCGCTTAATTCTGAGAGTGTGTTAAAGATGTTTTTCTAGAAACCAACAAGAGATGGGCAACACCAAAACATGTGTACATGATTAGCAGGAGACAGGTTACATCGTACACCGTTAGGGTTCACATCCTTGTAAATTAAGGATAATCTTGCTTTGGTCCAGTGAGCCCTATGAATGAGTTTGCATTGAATGAGATCGTGCCGAGCGCAAATAGAAGTGGTATGTACACTTTTGAGTGCCCCTTCCCATAATTCATCAGATATTTCCTCACTCAGTTCCTCCACCCATGAGGATTTAATATTGTCTAATGAGGTGGTTTGTAGTGAGCAATTTGACTATAGATTATTGACAAGGTGCCTTTCAGAGTAGGAAGTGGGATAAGAAATGTGTCGAACTATGTTTCACCAGGAAGGGTGGAAAATCGGGGATCTATGCTGTGGACGTAACTCCGGAATTGTAAGAACCTAAAGAAATTATGTCTGGGGAGACCAAATTTAGCTGATAATTGTTCAAAGGTACTAAATGCATTGTTAATATAGAGATCTCTGAATCTTTTAATACCGAGACTAGACCATATTGAGAAAGCACCATCAACCATAGATGGGGGAAAAGCTGGGTTTGAGGCTACCGGAGTGAAAGAAGAGTTTGTCTGAAACCCAAAGTGGCGTCTAAATTGATTCCAGATCTTAAATATTGTTTTGACACATATATTTTGGTGAAGGAGGAGTAAGGGCCTGTAACGAAGGAGTGAGCGAGGGAAGATAATGATGCCGGTATAGATGAGGCGGCCTCCATCTCCAGCCAAATTGGGAGTGGGAATATCTCTCTGCTCTGCAACCAGTACTGAATGATCCTAAGGTTAGCGACCCAATAATAGAATCTGAAATCCGGTAGCGCAAGACCGCCGTCTGGTTTGGGCCTCCGCAAAAGCTGTTTCGTATCCTAGGGGGCTTTTTTGTCCCATATAAAAGATTGAATTAGGCCGTCAATCTTTTTGAAAAACGTATTGGGAAGAAAAGTCGGTAGGCACTGATAGAAATATAAGAATTTAGGGAGAGTATTCATTTTAATATAATTAATTATTGTGACTAAGGAGAGGTGTAGCAAAGACCAGCGTTCCAAATCGTCATTAATACGGGTTAAAAGAGGAGCAAAGTTGGCCTGAAAAAGGTTTTCAAATCTGATTGTGACGTGCACCCCGAGATAAATAAAACTACTGTGAGCAATTTTAAATGGCAAGTTATGTAAAGGTTTTTTTTTCGGCCACATTAAGCGACATCAATTCTCTTTTACTGAGATTCAGTTTATACCCTGATAAGTGACCGAAGGATGTGAAAGTGGCAAGGGCAGCAGGAATAGAGACAGAAAGGTTGGATGTGTAAAATAATAAATCATCTACATATACAGACAGTTTGTGTTCGTGTCCATATCTGACTATACCTTTGATGAAGGCGTTGGAGGGAAGTGTTATTGCAAGGGGTTCTGTGGCAAGGGCAAACAGTAAGGGACTTAAAGGGCAACCCTGGCATGTCGATCGTTGCAAAGGGAAGGCATCTGATTAAGTGTTATTAGTCCTGACAGAGGCTTGAGGGGATGAGTACTGAAGTCTTATCCAAGTAATGAATTTGGAGCCAAAGCCAAATATATTTAGAGTGTATAAAAGGTATTTCCATTCCACCCGGTCAAACGCTTTCTCCGCATCCAGGGATATAATGGCTTCAGAGGCATTTGGTGACAGAGGGATTATATATAATATTCAATAATCGTTGAAGATTGAAGAATGAGTGTCTATTTTTAATAAATCCTGTTTGATCCGAGGACTGTTTCCAGACGCGTTGCCAGAAGTTTGGCTAGAATATTATAGTTGATAGCTCAGTAGCTCAGTAGCTCAGTTGGTTGAGCATGGTGTTTGCAACGCATGGTGTTTGCAATGCCAGGGTTGTGGGTTTGATTCCCACGGGGGGCCAGCACAGAAAAAAAAATGTATGAAATGTATGCATTCACTACTGTAAGTTGCTCTGGATAAGAGTGTCTGCTAAATGACTAAAATGTAAATGTAAATATTTAGCAGGTTAATTGGATGGTATGATACACAGTTAAGAGGGCCTTCCCTGTGGCTCAGTTTGTAGAGCATTTTGTTTGCAACGCCAGCATGGTGTGTGCAACGCCAGGGTTGTGGGTTCGATTCCCACGGGAGGCCAGTACAAAAAAATGCATGAAATGTATGTATTCACTACTGTAAGTTGCTCTGGATAAGTGTGTCTGCTAAATGACTAAAATGTAAAGAGGGTCTTAGTTTTTTTAAAGAATAAAACAAATGGTTGCCTGAGTGAGAGTCTGTGGGAGAGCACCATTTACAAATGCTTCATTGTACATTTCAATTAGAATAGGGGCTATTCTGGAGAGAAGTTTTTTAAAACTCTGCCGAGTAGCCGTCAGGCCCTGAGCTTCTCCCGGATTGAAGGGATATGACAGCATTTTACAATTCTTCAACAGTGATCGGCTGCTCTAATTTTTTTACCAAATCCCGGCTGACCGAAGGCACAGCAAGTGAGTGGAAGAAATCATCCAATTCCAATATATCCGCTTTACTTTCAGAAGTATATAAAGACTGGTAAAATCTCTTGAACTCATCATTGATCCCTCTAGAGTCTAATGATATCCCAGACGATGTACGAATTTTAGGAATTTGGTGTGCTGATGATAGTTGACGTAACTAGTGAGCTAATAATTTACTGGATTTATCTCCTTGTTCGTAGTAAGTGCCCTAGACTTGACAAGCAGTTCAGTAACCTGGTCTGTTAATAATGTGTCAAATTCTGCTTGCAAAGTTAAATGTTCCTTAGAAATATCTGGAGATGGTGAAACGGCATAAATATCATCTAATTGGCCAATACAGCGTGTTAACATAGATAGCCTATCCTTTTTCAGTTTGTTCTCATGTGCGGTGTAGGAAATAATTTCACCTCTGATATAAGCTTTCAAAGTTTCCCAGAGAGTAGACGCAGAGATGTTTGGGGTTCTATTTGTACTCATGAAAAGTCGATTTGACCCAAAACAAAATTGACAAAGTGTTCATTACTGAGCAGTTGAGTATTTAGCCACCAAGGTGGTTGCAGGTTGTCAACAGTTTGAAAGACCACTTCCATAGTAACACTTCCACTTCCATAGTAACAGGTGCGTGGTCAGATACAACATTTGGATTATATGAACATGTATATATCGAATGGAGAAGTCTGTCATCTACAAGGAAGTAGTCTATGCACTTACACGTGTGGTAAACCAAAAAAAAGAGTATGCTTTTCCAGATCAATTAAACATTCTCTAAGGGTCTGAAACTGCGACTTCAGACATAAAGGTTCGGACAACTCTAGCTGAGGTTGACAAAGTAGGAGGTTTAGTGGAGAATCGATCCAAATGTTGGTCTAACCAAAAGTTAAAGTCACCACCTAAGATCAACATATGGGAGGACATATTGAGGAGTATAGAGAAAACCGACTTTAAAAAATCAACAGTGTCCCAATTAGGAGCATAAATATTAACAAGAAGTACATTTGTATTGAGCAGCCTGCCACTGACAATTATGTACAGTTATGTACAAGTCAGAAGTTTACATACACTTAGGTTGGAATCATTAAAACTTGTTTTTCAACCACTCCACAAATTTCTTGTTCACGAACTACAGTTTTTGCAAGTCGGTTAGGACATCTACTTTGTGCATGACACAAGTAATTTTTTTACAGACATATTATTTCACTTATAAATCACTGTATCACAATTACAGTGGGTCAGAAGTTTACATACATTAACTTGACTGTGCCTTTAAACAGTCTGGAAAATTCCAGAAAATTATGTCATGGCTTTAGAAGCTAATTGACATCATTTGAGGTGTACCTGTGGTGTACCTGTGGATGTATTTCAAGGCCGACCTTCAAACTCTCTGCATCTTTGCTTGACATCATGGGAAAATCTAAAGAAATCAGCCAATACCTCAGAAAAAAATTGTAGACCTCCACAAGTCTGGTTCATCCTTGGGAGCAATTTCCAAATGCCTGAAGATACCACATTCATCTGTACAAACAATAGCACGCAAGTATAAACACCATGGGACCCCGCAGCCGTCATACCGCTCAGGAAGGAGACGCGTTCTGTCTCCTAGAGATGAACGTAGTTTGGTGCGAAAAGTGAAAATCAATCCCAGAACATCAGCAAAGGACCTTATGAAGATGCTGGAGGAGACAGGTACAAAAGTATCTCTATCCACAGTAAAACAAGTCCTATATCGACATAACCTGAAAGGCCGCTCAGCAAGGAAGAAGCCACTGCTCCAAAACTGCCATAAAAAGCCAGACTACGGTTTGCAAATGCACATGAGGACAAAGATCGTACTTTTTGGAGAAATGTCCTCTGGTCTGATGAAACAAAAATAGAACTGTTTGGCCATAATGACCATCGTTATGTTTGGAGGAAAAAGGGGGAGGCTTGCAAGCCAAAGAACACCATCCCAACCGTGAAGCACGTTGGTTGGCAGCATCATGTTGTGGGGGTGCTTTGCTGCAGGAGGGACCGGTGCACTTCACAAAATAGATGGCATCCATGAGGAAGGAAAAGTATGTGGATATATTGAAGCAACATCTCAAGACATCAGTCAGGAAGTTAAAGCTTGGTCGCAAATGGGTCTTCCAAATGGACAATGACCCCAAGCATACTTTCAAAGTTGTGGCAAAATGGCTTAAGGACAACAAGTGGCCATCACAAAGCCCTGACCTCAATCCTATAGAACATTTGTGGGCAGAACTGAAAAAGCATGTGCGAGCAAGGAGGCCAACAAACCTGACTCAGTTACACCAGCACTGTCACGAGGAATGGGCCAAAATTCACCCAACATATTGTGGGAAGCTTGTGGAAGGCTACCAGAAACATTTGACCCAAGTTAAACAATTTAAAGGCAATGCTACCAAATACTAATTGTGTGTGTGTTAACTTCTGACCCACTGGAAATGTGATGAAAGAAATAAAAACTGAAATAAATCATTCTCTCTACTATTATTCTGACATTTCACATTCTTAAAATAAAGTGGTGATCCTAACTGACCTAAGACAGGGAATATTTACTAGAATTAAATGTCAGGAATTGTGAAAAACTGAGTTTAAACGTATTAGGCTAAGGTGTATGTAAACTTCCGACTTCAACTGTATAAACTGGGACTTCAGCACTGGTATTCATGTGAAAAGGTGGATGGGAACCCTGGTCTCCAGCTTGTCAAAATACAGCCATAATCCACTCAGACAGACTAAACTGAACCACCCTTGTTACACTGAGCACATGAGGCCCGATTAAACGTTAAATCAGCTTATTTCATGTCTGAATAGGGCCTAGGGCGAATATTATTTTGTGGAAGTCCATCTTTTTGTCTGTGATTTCTTTATACGATTAGAAACAGGAGGAGACAGAGAAGGGGTGAAAGTGGGAGTAGCAGAATGGGAATTTAGCCCCTGACTTCTGGGTCAGTAAGATGGCAAATTTCTTTGGATTTTGACCAACTCAGCTACACAGCCACGTACCGTGTGAGGAACTTGGGCCCCCATATCAGCAGACAAATGTTTTGATTAAAAGCAAAATGTGAACTTCAAACATTGTACTACCATACTGTTCATAATTCCCCTAGTCTGGGGCATGGAGGTGGAAAGAGGGTATTCGTGGCTGGTGTGCCCTCTAGGAAACTATATGGTCAAGTATAAAAACAGGCACATTTGTGGACACCCTCCCCTGGCAGATGTATTTACTGCTAAATCTCTCTCAAGTTGGAACAGTGGCCATTGTGGAATAGAGTAAGATGAGGACTGTCTCGTGAGGTCGATTTCTCAGAGAATGGCAGAAGCGGATACCAAGTTTGAATCTGATGGTGCAAAGCAAAGATGAGAGTGAGAATGAAGGTAATGAGAACACTGGATGGACTACAGTTGCTAAAGGACAGATACCATGAGCTAAAATGACAGTTAAAATGCTGTCAAGTAAGCCTACTTCTCATGGCACAAATATTTCACAGTTTGTAAGAGTGCGGTTTGAGGACAAGAAGATGTACCTGGGAGATCTGTTTGATGTTCCCAGGATGGTGAAGAAAGTGTTGGGATCTGTGTAATCTGTGAGGGTGACCAGAAGTGTAATTTTGTAGATTTTTTGTGTGTCAGCAGGACAAAAGGACTGTGCATTGCACCTCACCCGAATCAAGGAGAAAAATGTGACTGTTTTCGGAGCAGGACACCAATCATTCTCTGTGGAAGTTGGGTCTGAGAAAATCAAGGTGAAAGTTCCTAGAGTCGTTGGGGCTCGACGATTGACACATATGTTCAATGGAAAGAAGATAGAGAGTACATCTGTGTTTATTGTTGTTTTGGTGAGTCACTCCCTACACATGTCAAGATGGGATATGTGAGTTACCCTGTGAGGGCATTTGTTCCCAGATTACTGCAGTGTTCCTACTGCAAAGGGCATATGGGCATATGTCAAGTGTTTCCAAAAGAGTATGACTTGAGTGTTTATTTTGCAGCGGAAGATGATAATGTGGAATGTTGCAATTGTGGTGGGAATCATGCACATGAGTTCCCTGAATGTCCTATAAGGGTGAAGGAGGCAGAGATTGCTAGGATAGAGCTGTTCAGCATATCTCCTAAAGCTGAGGCAGAAAGAAAAGTTAAAGAATGTTCTAGTGGTTCTGTTGCTGTGGAGACACTGCAGTCCAGTGCTGATGGGGAGAGGTCTGTCAGTGATAAAGAGATGCTCTGTTTTTTTGGCACCACACTCCACAAAGCAAGTCCTGCAGACTAGTTTAATCTTATCTTGATTATTGCCCAGTCATATGGTCAAGTGCTGCAAAGGACCTAGTTAAGCCGCAGCTGGCCCAGAACAGAGCAGCACGTTTTGCTCTTCATTGTAATCAGAGGGCTTACGTCAATACTATGCATGTCAGTCTCTCTTGGCTAAGAGTTGAGGAAAGATTTACTTCATCTCTTCTTGTTTTTATAGGAAATATAAATACGTTGGAAATTCTAAATTGTTTGCATGGTCAACATACACAAAGCACAGACACACACACTTACCCCACCAGACATGACACCAGGGGTCTTTTCACAGTTCCCAGGTCCAGAACAAATTCAAGGAAACATGCAGTACTATAAATTGCAGTGGCGAACAAGAAGAGAAATAAGAGAAGTAAAGTGGTCGTGAGAATTTAGGCATTTTGCCGTGAGGTGTTGCTTTCTTTGTTTTTTTAAACCAGGTTTGCTGTTCACTTGTGCTATATGAGATGGAAGGAACTCCCTTCCATCTCATATAACACAAGTGAACAGCAAACCTTGTTTAAAAAAACAAATAAAGCAACACCTCACTGCACAATGCCTCTCCCCCATGGGACCTACTTTTTGTGTGTATGTATTGACATGTATGTGTCACACAAACAAACACACACACTACATGTTAATGTTTTTAAATGTATGTAAATTGTAGTCTTTTGTCTGTAATGTATTTTACGTTATGTGTCAGACCCCAGTAAGACTAGCTGTCACCATTGGCGTCGGCTAATGGGGATCCTAATAAAATAAAATACAAATCTGTGGGTGGTGTTTGCAAGGTGCATGATCTAGATACCCTTGTTGTGAAGAAAGTGAATTATTTGGGGCATTTATTGCTATAGTGATAAACTGCACTGCAAGAGTGGATAAGAACTCAGGAAAGATCGATATCATCGTATCTGCAGCTGAACGCTTCTTGGGAATGAAGGATGTAATGGGTGAGGAGCTGCATGGTGTACTGACTGGAGCAGCAGTTGTGTCATCTCAGGTCACCTGGATCGGAGTAGGGCTCTAAGTGTATATTTAAGGACTGAGGGTTTTTGTTTGGTATTTAATTTTTGGATGTTTAAGTGGATTGAAAGTTTTAGTTTATTTCCCTTTTCCATTTGGGATTTCCCCCTTTTCTATTCCCCACATCCAGTATTGGGCATCAGTTTTATGTTTGAAATTGATGGCGAGTCGAATAAAAATAAGAGTGAGAAGGAATGGATTGCAGTGGCGAACAAGAAGAGAAATAAGAGAAGTAAAGTGGTCGTGAGAATCTAGTAAAGCCAAGCCTTACTCTGACTCTTTTTTTAGTTGGAGTGAGGGTTCTGGGCTGATGGCTTTTTCTGGGAGATCCGTTTGAAGTCTCTATGAATATCATAGATATGTTGGACAAGGTTATGTCAGTGAGGATAACAAGGGGTGGGCTTATTTAGTTTAGTTTTTTTGTGTGTCCGAGGAGCAGAAGGAGTGTGCTTTGCAACTGAAAAAGATGTTGGATTGGAATGTGTCATATGTGGATCTGCAAAGCAGGGCACATATCAAGGGTGTTTTCTCTGGAGTGGCGCTAGAAGGAATCCTGTCGGCGAATGTTCTGTCCTCATATGCCCCAATCAAATTGATGCCGCTTTTGTCTTATCACTCCATATGGGTTGAGAATTCTTAACTCGCCTATAGTCATCTGCCACATTACATCGTGATTTCACAAATAATTTGTTTATCCAACTGTTTGGTTATTGTATGAGGATCAATTTAGACAAAATGCTGGCTGTACAATTTAGCTAGCTAGCTAGCTAGCCAAAAGGAAATTGCCAGCACTGTTTTATCAAGCAACAAACTAACCAAGCTAGCAACGATCTAAGCTGGCTAGCTAGTGGTGTTCATGTTGAACAATTTCAGTTGAAACTGGTGAGAGAGGTCTCGGTTCACTTAAAAACATACATTTACTAACCCTGATGCCTATATTTAATAATCAGCTCCTGTTAAATGTCTCTTATTTATTGTTTTACTTTTTACCCCAATTTCGTGATATCCAATTGATAGTTACAATCTTGTCCCATCGCTGCAACTCCCATACGGACTCGGGAGAGGCGAATGTCAAGAGCCAAGAGTCCTCCGAAACACGACCCTGCCAAGCCACACTGCTTCTTGACACACTGTTCCCTTAACATGGAATCTAGCCGTGTGTCAAAGGAAACACCGGCCAACTAGCGACCGTGTCAGCGTGCATGCGCCCGGCCCGCCACAGAAGTCGCTAGAGAGCGATGGGACAAGGACAAACTCTCCCCTAATCCGGACGTCGCTGGGCCAGTTGTGCGCCGCCTCATGGATTTCCCAGTCGAGGCCGGCTGCGACACAGCCTAGGATCAAACCAGGATCTGTAGTGACACCTCCAGCACTGCTATGTAGTGCCTTAGACCGCTGCGCCACTCGGGAGGCCTAATGTCCCTTCTGTCAACCTTTATCACGGCTCCCACAGCGCTGACAGTTGTGTTGACATGACAACTGGGCTGGAATTGTGGACCTTCTTCTTTAAGGTTCAACCTATAAGGTGTATTGCCGCCAGAGTCTGTTGGCTGTAAAATGCCTAGATTCTCACGACCACTTTACTTCTCTTATTTCTCTTCTTGTTCGCCATTCATCCTCCAAAACATGACCCTGCCAATCCTCACTGCTCGCTTAACCCAGAAGCCAGCCGCACCAATGTGTCGGAGGAAACACTGTCCAGCTAGTGACAGTGTGGACAGTGTTTCCTCCGACACATTGGTGCGGCTGGCTTCTGGGTTAAGCGAGCAGTGAGGATTGGCAGGGTCATGTTTCGGAGGATGAATGGCTCTTGTTCTTCGCCTCTCCCGAGTCCGTAGGGGAGTTGCAGCGACGGGACACGACTGTAAGAATCAATTGGATATCACGAAATTGAGGAGAAAAATGGGTAAAAATACAAAAAAATACAACAACAAAAAATGTATGGATGACGTGAATTTCTTCACTCCATCCACGATATGGGTCAGTCAATGTGCACCAACCACTCCACCTACTTCCTCAGGTATTTCATCTGCACACACTTCATGCGCTATACCAGAGAACCCCCTTGATAGGCTCTCTGCTTCGAAGATCCATACATAAAACATTCCACTCCTACTGTATATCTTTTTGAGGCACAAAGCATATGAACTCCTCTGCAGATACACAAATCTAAATAAGACCACTTCTTGTGACCAACGCCACATTATCCTCCAACGAATCCCAGATTTTCCTTGAGAAGTCAAACGGGTCTCCAAGGTAACATTGGTCCAAAACCCTCAGTCTAGACTAGGCTTGGATTTCCTAGTTTCCACCACAATTTTACTTCTCTTGTTTCCTTTCATTTTTGCCACTGTACTCATCTTCACCCGACATGCTGTCAGTTTCAAATAAAACATCCTCTCGTCTTTCGTTCCGAACCTGGGACAAAATCCTTCATTTTGATTGGCTGTCATTTTTTAAGGCCTGCTTTTTGGTTCATACTGCTGGCTTGTTTGCCTACTAGCTTTAGCTTTACCTATTGTTTGATGCTAGCCCCACATGCTATATGCAACACTAAATAGCCTATGCCAATTTAGCCTGCTTAGGCTTTGGCCTACCACGCCACATGTTATTGCATCCCACTTTTGACATTCATTTTTGGAATTACAAATGAGGAGTTTGTCAACACAATATATAAGAGCAGGGAATATAGGCCTACAATAAGAGGGACTCTCATTTACAGTATAGGTAAAGGGATATACTATAATTCTGCACTAGACAGGATTTGAAACACCATAATAGTGTTTTCAACCTTTTCCATGTAAGTCTCTGGCAAGGTGTTAAAAAAAGTGATGTTACAACACACCATGTCATGTTTCAGAGCACCTCAGGATGAATGTTTCAGTACACCTTCAATCTGTCTCAATACCCTCACGTGTTTCAATAATCCAGCAAAGTTAAGGTTTCGTCTCCTTTAAGGTGGTGGCAGCTCAGTTGCCACTCGTTTTAGCGTTACAAAGCACTTTATTTTAACAGTGTGTGTTACAGTAATAGCCCTGTGTGTAAAAAAAGAGAACAGTCTAAGATGCTCAGTGTAAAAATTGGTCACATTAAACCCCAGTTAATTAGGCCACATCAGGGGAAAATGAATAAGTGCATGTACTTGTCAGTACATCTAAAGTTGGAGAGTTTGAAGTTTAATGAGGAGTCTGAAGATGACTATCAAACATTATTCCAGGCAGAGTGAATCATGCCACTGCAGACCCACTGTACTGGAACCCTCCCTCTTATCACCATTAATACTTAAAGTGTGTGTCTGAGACAGTGTGTCTGTGAGAGTGTGTCTGAATAATGATGAGTGAGAAAGTGACAGACTCACAAATATCATACCCCCAAGACATGCTAACCTCTCACAATTACTATAACAGGGGAGGTTAGCATTTTTGAGGTGTATGATATTTGTGCGTCTAACTTTCTCACTCATCATTATTCAGACACACTCACGCTATTACGGCACTGTTGGAGCTTTTTGATACACGCGCAATGACATCTGGTAAATATGTGTATGCAACCAATAGAATTGTATTTGATTTAGACACTGGTTTGGTGCTGAAGATAATGAATATGAGGTTGAAAAGTGGCAGAATTGCCCTTTAACAGAGATGGTGAATATAATGAAATCAATAGAATGAACAACATCTGTCAAAAGAAGTAAGTTTGTAAACATATTTTCCTTCCATTCTAGTAATTTGAGTGACAATTTATGCAATACTGTTTCGTTTATCTGCTACATCATGTTCACAACTATATCTTAACAGATAATTGATAACATAAACATAAAAATATACATAACCAATACAAATTCACAGAGAACAGCTGCTAGTATATCCCACCATTACCTCCACTGTCTCCTCTCTGACTAGCAATACTCCCCTAACCACTGCCTTGTTCACATGTCAAGCTCTGTTTTTAAATAATTGGACTGGTTCCCGTTATATCCATTTGAATGTATGACATTCACTACAGTTTAATAGGACACTAAATACATTAGGTGACACAGCGATTTTCCAGGACTGGATTCTCTCTTGACCGTTGACCTATTAAACTTTTTGACAACTGGTTTATTAGAGCTTTGGTCCAATCAGACCCAAGCACGGATGTCGCCTCCCCAGTCCAAGCCCTGTCCACGGTACCAGGCACGTGTGATTGGCTGAAACAGCAGGAGGAGTCGCAGCCTCCGGAGAAGCACACAGAAGATGGCTGCCGCCACCACCACCAGCGGTGACATCATCACGAAGCCCAGGATAATAAGGGCGGAGCAGCTGTTGTCGTCGAGGTAACGGCAGAAAGGAGAGTGGGAGTCTAGGACCTGCGGGGGTGGAGAGGGAGACTAATGTAACATTCAGAAACAGACTCCAAAGATATGGACAATTATATTGATACAGTACGTGTTTCTGAGTTGTTTTTGTTAGTGAAGCAAATGTTGGTGCTTTATCTTTAACTGAAAAGAACTGAGGGGGAGGTGTGCGTGTGTGTGTGTGTGTGTGTGTGTCTGTGCGTGCGTGCGCACGTTCGCTTGAGCGAGCGAGAGGGACCATATGAGGGAAGGTAGTGGGGCGTGATAGACTCTTTCCCAGTTTCCCTTCAATGTTCAGATAAGAGGCAGCTGCCAATAAAACCCCTAGGCTGTCAATCACCTGTGAGTGCCACAGAAAGAGAGAGGGAGAGAGAGAGACGGAGGAAGATGGAGACAGACTGGGATGAGAGAGAGAAAGATAGAGATAAGAGTGGAGCCCTCTCTCTGCTTGCTAGACTTGATTAAAAACCTGTAAGCAATGCTAATGGGTGACATACTATATACACACTGTAAGCAAGAGGGAAGAGGAGGGAGGGATACAGATAAGGGATACAGATACACAGAGAAGGACCTGCACAGGCAGACAGATATGCACGCACACAAACAGAAATGCACAAAAACACTTACATAGGAGTACACAAACACTCAAACACACCCAGTGTTGTTTCAATAGGGCTACATTCTATAATAACTATCTGGCATAGAATTCTCTAATTGTCAACATTTTCAAGAGGAATTTCCCCAGCCACCTCAACTGAGCTCTGCAACCTCGAGCCCATCACCAACTACAAGTACACACTCATCTACACACGCATACACACAAACACACTTTTTCTGTCTTGTCTGTATAGGCCTGGGCCCAGCTGGGGACTAACTGGTACTAATTTCAACAATCAGATCTTCTCATGGATATCCTCTCTTACTGTCCCATCCATCACCTCTCCAAGACAAACTGTTGATTGACACCCCCAACTCTGGCAGGCAGCAAGGGTCTATACTGGTACCTGTTGTCTTCTATATAGTACTGTTCACAACATTCCATTAAGCTACACATTAAAAATAGCACTCACATTCTGTATAATGGTACATCCTCCCCATCCAACACTAATGAAGATGTGGAAATGAAAACACCTTGAAAATACCAGTGTCTTCAAGGTGTTTTAAGATATTTAGGATTGCTATTGATTTCATTAAATGGCAACTTTCCAAAGGAAGATAAATCAGTGTGATCGTACACAAAATTCTTCCAAATATCTAAAAAGTTAGCAAATGCCTGTAAAAAGTTAAACCTAGTATAGAGCCATATTTCACTGTAACATCGATAATGGAGACAACCAAGCAAGGTCACTGTGAAAAGGTACATCGGGCATCTACTCTTCGACAAGGGCAACAGCTGTATATCTTAGAGGACACTTTAGCATCATTATGAGAGTGATAGCATTTACTCAGAATGCACATCATAATCCTGTTTTAGACACAGTCTTCCTCTTCTTAAAGGTGGTCTTATTAACATGACAGTTTACTCCAAAAACAGAGTTTGCTTCTCAGCACATCATCATCATGTTGTAGTCCAGTGTGTTCTAGACACAGTCCTGTGTAACTAAAATTATAGTTCACTCCAAAATCAAAGTTTGTCAGATTCTTTAAGACCTCAAAAGTATTCTAATGCTAAGATGCATCCAGGCCATCTGTTGTCTATCCAGCAATATGCTTCACTTTCCCATTAATTTGTGATTGAGGAATATAGCCAGATCTACATAAGAGATGGCATGAGATGTGGTCTCATCTTGACATTAAACCATGCACTTTATGAGATCTGCACTAACTTTGATTTTAAAGTCAACTCTCACTTTAATGTTGCCTATAGGCCAAAGAAATGATGTTAGCTTCCGGGTGATGTCTAAAGAAGGGTGAGGCTGATAGGACTTCCCTGCCAACCCCTATCTTACCCAGAAATGTAGTGGTGTGTCTGTCTGCCCCTGGGTGTTCCCAGTGCCTGTCCCATGTACTGCTGAAGAAACACAGGGTGTGCCTCAGGGTTATGCGCTTGCCCTCCTACTCTTCATAATCTACAGTACATACTCCCACTTGGACAGATACTTGAACTGCGACGTCCTGTCCCACCCTGAGTGTGTATGTTTTCCTCTGGTCCAGGGTGTTCTCTGTGCCATGAGCGACAAGAACTGAATCCTACCACTCTTTAAATACTTGGGCAAGCTCGGTATACTTTTACAGTGTTGGGTTAGGGTGGAGCAGAAGGGAATCGTTCATATAATTTCATGTTGAAACACTTTCATGTTGGGGCACAGCAAAACAGTTATCCACTAGCGGGGTTCTTATTATTATGTTATTTTAGCTGGTTCCATATGCAAATAAGCTGTTATTTCCTGGTTTATTAAGGGTTGCCAAGCATAACGCAGACTGACATAAAATGTAGTCAACTTTGTTCTAAGGGCAGAAAGAATCTGATTGGTTTAGGGCAGAACAAATCTGATTGGTTTCTAAAAGGTCAATGGGCGGAGTTTAACAGATGCACAACTTTTGAAAACATGGCAGAGGTTTGAACTGAGAATCTTGTAAATAAAACTTTGAGTTACAAGTTGTAACGTTTTGAAATCATTATTGTATTACAGTAGTCAGACAAATGAGACAATATCCCTAAGATACAACTGGTGCCCTGACTTGAAGCAAGGAGTAAAATGTAGCATACTTGCAGCAACATACGAAGTTAATCAGAGAAATCTAGCAAGCTAAGCATTATGACCTCAATTCGGAGATAAAATCCTACCACAGTATTCTGATGGTCAAAGGTTGTGTTAGAGACATTGAGTGGCACTATGAGCAGCCCACTACTCACCCGTGAGTGGCAGAGGAAGCCAACGTAGAGCAGCAGCGAGGCGGGCAGCAGGACCAGGGTGAACACGGCCACCAGGACCAGGACACACACCAGGACCACGCCCACGTTCCACAACAGCAGCCCCGCCCCGCACGCCACACAGCCACACCTGCCCCGGCGGCTGCCCCATGCGCTGCCCTCGCTGTGGGCTAGGGGAGGGGGCAGCATCTTCACCCCCTCCCCCACCCAGAACTCCTGCTCCTTCTCCTCGTCACCTGAGCTTCCCTCATCCAGGTCCACGTCCACCCCACACATCCTGATGGGGAGAGAGAGATGGAAGGAGAAAGGAGGAGAGAGAGAATACATTGATACATTTAACCATAGTCCAATGTCATTCTTCATGGATGTAGCGTAATCCTACTTTTCCTGCAATCCCCTGCCTATTGTTCTATATTTCCCCACACGTTAATGTCTTTACCACCGGGATGTCACGGACCAACACACAGCTTTGTGACTAATGGTAAACCAGTAATGATATTTGACGTACAGCTGTAAAACAGACTTCTGAGAGAGGAAACATTAACTATGGATTGGGTGTAAGGCTGCATGAGCTGTGACTAAACCACACAAAAACAACACTAGACACTATGGAACACAAAACTTTTACTATCTCATCCTAGAATATACAAGGTCTGAGGTCATCTGCCTTTGGCCTAAAGAGCAGGAACACAGACTTCATCAAAGAAATTGGAAATACAGACATTGTCATCCTACAAGAAACATGGTATAAAGGAGACGGACCCACTGGTTGCTCTCTAGGTTACAGAAAGCTGGTAGTCCCATATTTCAAACTACCTGGTGTGAAACAGGGTAGAGACTTAGGCTGTATTTTAATTTGGTACAGAGCGGACCTAACACACACTATTAAATTAGTTCAAACAGGAACATTTTACATCTGTCTAGAAATTAATAAGGAAATGATCTCAACAGAGAAAAATGTTGTGTGCTACCTATATCCCCCCAATAGAATCCCCATACTTTAACAATGACAGCTTCTCCATCCTAGAGGGGGAGATCAACAATTTCCAGGCTCAGGGACATGTACTAGTCTGTGGCGACGTAAATGCCAGAACAGGACAAGAACCCGACACCCTCAGCACACGGGGGACAAACACAACTACAACAACATAACCAACACAACCCCTGCAGCGCTGTCGGACGCTGGGTATGTACATAGTCAATGGTAGGCTTCGAGGGGACTCCTACGGTAGATACACCTAGAGCTCATCTCTTGGCAGTAATGCTGTAGACTACTTTATCACTGACCTCAACCCAGAGTCTCTTAGAGCGTTCACAGTCAGTCCACTGACAACCCTATCAGATCACAGCAAAATCACACTCTACTTGAACAAGCATTGCGCAATCATGAGGAATCAAAGCCAAAGGAACTGAATAATTAGGCAACAACAAATTCAATACCCTCTAGACAATTTCCTGGACAAAAGGTTTCACTTTAATAGTGAAGGTGTAAACTTGGCAGTAGAAAACCTAAACAGTATATTTGACCTCTCAGCTTCCCTATCAAATCTAAAAATGTCAAGCAGACAACCTAAGTAAATGAACAACAATGACAAATGGTTTGATGAAGAATGCAAAAACCTAAGAAAGAAATTGAGAAACCTATCCAACCAAAAACATAGAGACCCAGAAAACCTAAGACTACACCATCATTATTGTGAACACGAAGAGTTATCTATCCAAAATGGAGATGTATGGATAAACCACTTCTCCAATTATTTTGGCTCTATAACAAAAAACAAACAGCAAAAACATATACATGATCAAATACATCTTAGAATCAACTATTAAAGACTACCAGAACCCACAGGATTCTCCAAATACATTGAATGAACTACAGGACAAAATACAAACTGTCCATTCCAAAAAGGCCTGTGGGGTTGATGGTATCTTAAATGAAATGGTAATATATACAGACCACAAATTCCAATTGGCTATACTTAAACTCCTTAACATCATCCTCAGCTCTGGCATCTTCCCAAATATTTGAAACCAAGGACTGATCACCCCGATCCACAAAAGTGGAGACAAATTTGACCCCAATAACTACCGGGGGATATGTGTCAACAGCAACCTTGGGAAAATCCTCTGCATTATCAATAACAGCAGACTCGTACATTTCCTCAGCGAAAACAATATACTGAGCAAATGTCAAATTGTCTTTTTACCAAATTACTGTACGACAGACCACGCATTCATCCTGCACACCCTAATTGACAAACAAACAAACTAAAACAAAGGCAGTCTTCTCATGCTTTGTTGATTTCAAAAAAGCTTTCAACTCAATTTGGCATGAGGGTCTGCTATACAAAGTGATGGAAAGTGGTATTGGGGGGAAAACATACAACATTATAAAATCCATGTACACAAACAACAAGTGTGTGGTAAAATTGACAAAAAAACACATATTTCTTTCCACGGGGCTGGGGGGGTGAGACAGGGATGCAGCTTAAGCCCCACCATCTTCAACATATATATCAACGAATTGGCGAGGGCACTAGAACAGTCTGCACCACCCGGCCTCACCCTACTAGAATCTGAAGTCAAAGTCTACTGTTTGCTGATGATCTGGTGTCACGTCTGTCCCCAACCAAGGAGGGCTTACAGCAGCACCTAGATCTTCTGCACAGATTCTGTCAGACCTGGGCCCTGACAGTAAATCTCAGTCAGACAAAAATAACGGAGTTCCAAAAAAGGTCCAGTTGCACAATGCAAATTCCATCTAGACACCATTGTCCTAGAGCACACAAAAAACGATACATACCTTGGCCTAAACATCAGCACCACAGGTAACTTCCACAAAGCTGTGAACGATCTGAGAGACAAGGCAAAAAGAGCCTTCTAAGCTATCAAAAGGAACATCAAATTCAACATACCAATTAGGATCTGGCTAAAAATACTTGAATCAGTTATAGAACCTATTGCCCTTTATGGTTGTGAGGTCTGGGGTCCACTCACCAACCAAGAAGTCACAAAATGGGACAAACACCAAATTGATACTCTGCATGCAGAATTATGCAAAAATATCCTCTGTGTACAACGTAAAACACCAAATAATGCATGCAGAGCAGAATTAGGCCGATACCCGATAATTATCAAAATCCAGAAAAAGCTTAAATTCTTCAACCATCTAAAAGGAAAAGATTCCCAAACCTTCCTTAACAAAGCCATCACCTACAGAGAGATGAACCTGGAGAAGGGTCCCTTAAGCAAGCTGGTCCTGGGGCTCTGTTCACAAACACAACAGATCCTATAGAGTCCCAGGACATCAACACAATTAGACCCAACCAAATCATGAGAAAACAAAAAGAAAATTACTTAACACATTGGAAAGAATTTACAAAAAAACTGAGCAAACTAGAATGCTATTTGGCCCTAAACAGAGAGTACACAGTGGCAGAATATTAAGAAACTCCCATATCTATTGGGTGAAATACCACAGTGTGCAATCACAGCAGCAAGAATTGTGAGCTGTTGCCACAAGAAAAGGGCAACCAGTGAAGAACTAACACCAGTCTAAATACAACCTATTGTCACGCCCTGACCTGAGAGAGACGGTTTATTTCTCTATTTTGTTAGGTCAGGGTGTGGGGTGGGCATTCTATGTCATTATATTTCTATGTTTTGGCCAGGTATGGTTTCCAATCAGAGGCAGCTGTCTATCGTTGTCTCTGATTGGGAACCATACTTAGGCAGCCTTTTCCCACCTGTGTTTGTGGGTAGTTGTTTTCTGTTTAGTTTTCTGTACCTGACAGAACTGTTTGGCTTGTTTTCGTTTTGTTATTTTGTTCAAGTGTTTCATAGTGGAATAAAATCATGAGCACTTACCACGCTGCGCTTTGGTCCCCTTCTCATTACGACAGCCGTTACACCTATATTTATTTATTTATTTTCCCTTTTGTACTTGAACTATGTGCACATCATTACAACACTGTATATATACATAATATAACATTTAACATGTCTTTATTATTTTGGAGCTTTTGTGAGTGTAATGTTTACTGTTTATTTTTTATTGCTTATTTCACTTTTGTTTATTACCTATTTCACTTGCTTTGGCAATGTAAACATGTTTCCCATGCCAATAAAGCCACTTAAAATTGAAAAAAAATGGAGTGAGAGAGAGAGATGAATCAACAAGGTACAGTATGTTGTTGTTCCACAAAACACAATAAGGACTCATAAAATGACCCAATTACCCTTACCATCACGCCCAGATACATTTAACTATCTTGTGTCCGGTATATTATCATTATTTTCATCATCCCGCCCCATCCCTATCACCACCCCATCCTGCGCTCAGTGGAATCGATAACAGCGATCGATCCATCGCCCCTCCCCACCCCTTCACCGACCGGGTTTCTTAGTAGCAGCACCACCCCCCTGGAAAAAAACCGTTTTCCACATCATTTCAACCCAAAAATTTGATGTAATGACGTTGAATCATTGTGGAAAACGGATTGGATTTGCAACATAAATCATCAACTTTTAACCTAAATCCAATGAATTGTTGGTTGATTTCACATTGAATTTACGTTTGTTGGCAGCTCAACCAAATGTAAATCAAAACTAGACGTTGAACTGACGTCTGTCCCCAGTGGGACTCACAACTATAAATAACACATTTAAAAGCCAACACTGTCATCATACTTAAGATATAGTATTTCACAAAATACAACAATCCAAGCAGATTTGTATTCCAAATATATTTGCACATTTACCTCGCTCTGGTGTCTCTATCACTGTCTCAGAAGTCTCTTTTGAAATTGTTGACCCCAGAACAGGAGCAGGTGCTTCCAAACTCCAGAGTATGTCAGAATAAGATGATATTACCTCGTTTGCTGAGAACAGTAAAAACAAACAAAACAGCGCTTCATAGGATGCGCACCTATTGCCTTTTCCAAGACAGTAGCACAGCGATGCTTGCGTGCTGCGTTTGAGTGTGTATAGATCAGAGCGGTGCGCAGAGCGAATGCTGTGAGTGTGTGTACTATGTTAGTGTTTGAGTGAGAGAGAGAGAGAGAGAGAGAGAGAGAGAGAGAGAGAGAGAGAGAGAGTCCACCTCAGCACAATTGGACACGGCACACTGTCCTCTTCAACATTAGTGACTTCACACGGAAGCGGTGGAGTGAAAATGAGATAACGTGATGAGCAGACCATACCATAAACCCTATTAGTATTCGCCTGTTTTAATGATGTCCCATTTATATTGTCCTCTTCTCTTTTATCCGAATCTGCTTTTCCCAACGTTTGACCTTACTTTGGAAGCTCATCTAATGTTTTTAAATCTTTTTTTTTTTAATCATTTTATCCAAGTTTACTTGGAGCATCATAAACTTACTCTTGTGTAATGCATTACTGCATCCCTATGTTAATTATCCTTGTTTACCAAAAGCCTTGGTAAAAGCAGCATCATATAAGAACAAATCCCTCGGTGATGCAGCATCAGAAGACCAAAGCCAGGCAAAGCAGCACTCACCCATCTCTTGGACATAGGCTGCTTGTTGGCAGTGTTACCTGTGCAGGCTCTGGTACTGTTAATCTACAGATGGGACATGGAGGGTTAATAATCCCTGTAGGTTATATCAGCCAGACATGAGGCTGTCCTATGCACCTCTCTGATGAGAGAGGTCTGGGTTGGGCTATCCCTATGTGACAGATTACGGAGATCATACCCCACTCACCCCCTCTAATGTCTCACAGTAGCCGATACAGCAGTACCTCCCAAACAAAAAAAACAAACACACACTGTCACTCTCTCCACATTCTCTCCACTTCCCTTGCTGTCTGTAGGACTGGGCCGGGCCCAGCTGGGGATTAGGTTAAACTGATGGTATGACATGGTTGACAAATGATGAATAGAAAACTCTCCCTGGAGTATTCTCTCTCTCTCTCTCTGGTGTAGGACCTTTTACTGGAGAAACCACCCTGTGTAGTCCTCTCCCACTGATACTCAGGACAACTTCTCAGTGCAGTCATACTGACATCTGCTGGTCTGTTTGGTTATGGTTTCAAACATGGTTGGTCTTTTTTGTTGGTCACCTAATCATGCTTATTTGTCAATTGAAAGGTTTGAACAGTTTCAAGTCAAAACACACAGTCACAGCTGTTTAATCATTCTTTTTTCTTATAATGCAAAGCAGCCATAAGTTACCGTAACTTAATATCAGCCAGGAATAGATCTCTCTGGTCAATGTAACCTCTGTCTGTCCCTGACCACAGACACCCCACTGATCCCCTTCACTATCTGTATATTAAACTCTATTGAGCTCTACCTACAGACAGACTAGAGAGCTGCACTAATGGACGAGCTCAAGCTGTACTCGCTCTCTCTCTCTGAACTCCTTCTTCCTCAGGCTTTTAGTCACTCTACCCAACCCGATCTATCGACAACACGCCACTCTGGGTTGCCATGACATCTCATTGGGAAGATTTATATTTTAGTGGCTTTATAGGTAAAAATCACTCAGTGATGAAATTATCAGATGACAGTTAACCTTCATAAAGGTAGAAACAGGAATATTGTCCATATGAACTCAAACTCAGATAATAAAGCACTTAGCTGGTGGAGAAAAAGGAGAGTGGGAATTTACATTAATTTACATTACATTACTTTACATTTGAAATTGTGAAAACAGATCATTGATGATGTACATGAATGCATTATTGGTGTGTGTGGGGGGGGGGGGGGGTGCATTTTGTAGTTTTAATGCCTGCTGTTTAGTGTTGGTTAAAATGGGGGGAAAGTCCTCTCTGTGTGTTTGATCTGTATGTTACTTACTAGCCAAGGGTTTCTATTAGAGAACAACGTGTCCATTGTGACTGCTGTAGGCAGAGAGTTGTGACGATGCAAACATGGCCAAAACACACAAATCTATAGTCCACAGTTAGGATTATAACATGCATAGCCTAAACCTCTGCACTTGAGTGAAAATCGGAAACACTATGGTGTTAGTACATTTAAATAGGTGAGATTAGGACTGGGGATTGAAAGGTTGCCAATGTAAAGAGATGGAAAATTCTGTAACTTGTTTTCAAATCCGAACACTTCTCAAATCAAATCAAATCAAATTTTAATCAAATCAAATTTTATTAGTCACATGCGCCGAAGACCTTACAGTGAAACAAGCCCCTAACCAACAGAGCAGTTTCCAAAAATACGGATAAGAATAAGAGATAAAAAGTAACAAGTAATTGAAGAGCAGCAGTAAAAAATAACAATATATACAGGGGGATGACGGTACAGAGTCAATGTGCTGGGGCACTGGTTACTTAAGGTAGTATGTACATGTAGGTAGAGTTGTTAAAGTGACTATGCATAGATGACAACAGAGAGTGGCAGTGGTGTGGAGAATGGAGGGGGCAATGCAAATAGTCTGGGTAGCCATTTTACTAGACGTTCAGGAGTCCTATGGCTTGGGGGTAGAAGCTGTTTAGAAGCCTCTTGGACCTAGACTTGGCGCTCCGGTACCGCTTGCCGTGCGGTAGCAGAGAGAACAGTCTATGACTAGGGTGGCTGGAGTCTTTGACAATTTCTCAGGCCTTCCTCTGACACTGCCTGGTATAGAGGTCCTGGATGGCAGGAAGCTTGGCCCCAGTGATGTACTGGGCCATTTGCACTACCCTCTGTAGTGCCTTGCGGTCGGAGGCAGAGCAGGATGCTCTCGATGGTGCAGCTGTAGAACCTTTTGAGGATCTGAGGACCCATGCCAAATCTTTTCAGTCTCCTGAGGGGGAATAGGTTTTGTCGTGCCCTCTTCACGACTGTCTTGGTGTGCTTGGCCCATGATAGTTTGTTGGTGATGTGGACACCAAGGAACTTGAAGCTCTCAACCTGATCCACTGCAACCCCGTCTATAAGAATGGGGGCATGCTCGGTCCTTTTTCCTGTAGTCCACAATCATCTCCTTTGTCTTGATCACATTGAGGGAGAGGTTGTTGTCCTGCACCACACGGCCAGGTCTCTGACCTCCTCCCTATAGGCTGTCTCATTGTTGTCGGTGATCAGGCCTACCACTGTTGTGTCATCGTCAAATGTAATGATGGTGTTGGAGTCGTGCCTGGCCGTGCAGTCATGAGTGAACAGGGAGTACAGGAGGGGGCTGAGCACGCACCCCTGAGGGGCCCCTGTGTTGAGGATCAGCGTGGTGCATGTGTTGTTACCTACCCTTATCACCTGGGGGTGGCCTGTCAGGAAGTCCAGGATCCAGTTTAATTATTTTATTTCACCTTTATTTAACCAGGTAGGCAAGTTGAGAACAAGTTCTCATTTACAATTGCGACCTGGCCAAGATAAAGCAAAGCAGTTCGACACATACAACAACACAGAGTTACACATGGAGTGAAACAAACATACAGTCAATATTACAGTAGAAAAATAAGTCTATATACAATGTGAGCAAATGAGGTGAGATAAGGGAGGTAAAGGCAAAAAAAAGGCCATGGTGGCAAAGTAAATACAATATAGCAAGTAAAACACTGGAATGGTAGATTTGTAGTGGAAGAAAGTGCAAAGTAGAAATATAAATAATGGGGTGCAAAGGAGCAAAATAAATAAATAAATACAGTAGGGGGATGAGGTAGTTGTTTGGGCTAAATTATAGATGGGCTATGTACAGGTGCAGTGATCTGTGAGCTGCTCTGACAGCTGATGCTTAAAGCTAGTGAGGGAGATAAGTGTTTCCGCAGCAGAGAACTGGAAGGAGAGACGGCCAAAGGAGGAATTGGCTTTGGGGGTGACCAGAGAGATATACCTGCTGGAGTGTGTGCTACAGGTGGGTGCTGCTATGGTGACCAGTGAGCTGAGATAAGGGGGGACTTTACCTAGCAGGGTCTTGTAGATGACCTGGAGCCAGTGGGTTTGGCGACGAGTATGAAGCGAGGGCCAGCCAACGAGAGCGTACAGGTCGCAGTGGTGGGTAGTATATGGGGCTTTGGTGACAAAACGGATGGCACTGTGATAGACTGCATCCAGTTTATTGAGTAGGGTATTGGAGGCTATTTTGTAAACGACATCGCCTAGGTCGAGGATCGGTAGGATGGTCAGTTTTACGAGGGTATGTTTGGCAGCATGAGTGAAGGATGCTTTGTTGCGAAATAGGAAGCCAATTCTAGATTTAACTTTGGATTGGAGATGTTTGATCTGAGTCTGGAAGGAGAGCTTACAGTCTAACCAGACACCTAGGTATTTGTAGTTGTCCACATATTCTAAGTAAGAACTGTCCAGAGCAGTGATGCTGGATGGGCGGGCATTTGCGGTCAGCGATCGGTTGAAGAGTATGCATTTAGTTTTACTTGTATTTAAGAGCAGTTGGAGGCCACGAAGGAGAGTTGTATGGCATTGAAGCTCGTCTGGAGGGTTGTTAACATAGTGTCCAAAGAAGGGCCAGAAGTATACAGAATGGTGTCGTCTGCGTAGAGGTGGATCAGAGACTCACCAGCAGCAAGAGCGACATCATTGATGTGTCACATGGGTCGTATAAAGGGGACCAAGGCGCAGCATGTATAGTGCTCATATTTAAACTTTTAATGAAGACACTTGAACCAAAACAATAAAACGACTGACAACAGTTCCGTAAGGTACACTGACAAAACGGAAAAAAACTACCCACAAAAAAACAAAGGAAAAACAGGCTGCCTACGTATGGCTTCCAATCAAAGACAACGATAGACACCTGCCTCTGATTGGAAACCATACCTGGCCAAAACATAGAAAACAAAACATAGAAATAGAAATCTAGAAAAAGCCCACATATAAACAGAAAACCCAAAACAAACACCTGTCACGCCCTGACCACTCTGCTATGGAAAATGACCTCTTACAAGGGTCAGGACGTGACATGATGTATACAGAGAAGAGAGTCGACCCAAGAATTGAACCCTGTGGCACCCCCATAGAGACTACCAGAGGCCCGGACAACAGGCCATCCGATTTGACACATTGAACTCTATCAGAGAAGTAGTTGGTGAACCAGGCGAGGCAATCATTTGAGAAACCAAGGCTATTGAGTCTGCCGATGAGGATGTGGGGATTGACAGAGTCGAAAGCCTTGGCCAGGTCAATGAATACGGCAGCACAGTATTGTTTCTTATCAATGGCGGTTACGATACCGTTTAGGACCTTGAGCGTGGCTGAGGTGCACCCATGGCCAGCTCTGAAACCAGATTGCATAGCAGAGAAGGTGCGGTGGGATTCGAAATGGTCGGTAATCTGTTTGTTGACTTGGCTTTCGAAGACCTTAGAAAGGCAGGGTAGGATAGATATAGGTCTGTAGCAGTTTGGGTCAAGAGTCTCCCCTCCTTTGAAGAGGGGGATGACAGCAGCTGCTTTCCAATCTTTTGGAATCTCAGACGACGCGAAAGAGAGGTTGAACAGGCTAGTAATAGGGGTTGTAACAATTTCGGCAGATCATTTTAGAAAGAAAGGGTCCAGATTGTCTAGCCCGGCTGATTTGTAGGGGTCCAGATTTTGCAGCTCTTTCAGAACATCAGCTGACTGGATTTGGGAGAAGGAGAAATGGGGAAGGCTTGGGCCTGTGGGAGGTGCTGTGCTGTTGACCGCGGTAGGGGTAGCCAGGTGGAAAGCATGGCCAGCCGTAGAAAAATGCTTATTGAAATTCTCAATTATAGTGGATTTATCAGAGGTGACAGAGTTTCCTATCCTCAGTGCAGTGAGCAGCTGGGAGGAGGTGTTCTTATTCTCCATGGACTTTACAGTGTCCCAGAACTTTTTGAGTTTGTATTGCAGGAAGCAAATTTCTGCTTGAAAAAGCTAGCCTTGGCTTTTCTAACTGACTGTGTATATTGGTTTCTAACTTCCCTGAAAAGTTGCATATCACGGGGGCTGTTCGATGCTAATGCAGAATGCCACAGGATGTTTTTGTGTTGGTTAAGGGCAGTCAGGTCTGGAGAGAACCAAGGGCTATATCTGTTCCTGGTTCTAAATTTCTTGAATGGGGCATGTTTATTTAAGATGGTGAGGACGGCATTTAAAAAAAAATTGCCAGGCATCCTCTACTGACGGGATGAGGTCAATATCCTTCCAGGATACCCGGGCCAGGTCGATTAGAAAGGCTTGCTCGCTGAAATGTTTCAGGGAGCGTTTGACAGTGATGAGTGGAGGTCGTTTGACCGCTGACCCATTACGGATGCAAGCAATGAGGCAGTGATTGCTGAGATCTTGGTTGAAAACAGCAGAGGTGTATTTAGAGGGCAAGTTGGTTAGGATGATATCTATGAGGGTGCCCGTGTTTATGGCTTTGGGTTGGTACCTGGTAGGTTCATTGACAATTTGTGTGAGACTGAGGGCATCAAGCTTAGATTGTAGGATGGCTGGGGTGTTAAGCATGTCCCAGTTTAGGTCACCTAGCAGCACGAGCTCTGAAGATAGATGGGGGGCAATCAGTTCACATATGGTGTCCAGAGCACAGCTGAGGGCAAAGGGTGGTCTATAGCAGGCGGCAACGGTGAGAGACCTGTTTTTAGAGAGATGGATTTTTAAAAGTAGAAGTTCAAATTGTTTGGGTACAGACCTGGATAGTAGGACAGAACTCTGCAGGCTATCTCTGCAGTAGATTGCAACACCGCCCCCTTTGGCCGTTCTATCTTGTCTGAAAATGTTGTAGTTAGGGATGAAGATTTCAGAGTTTTTGGTGGACTTCCAGGATTCAGACACGGCTAGGACATCCGGGTTGGCAGAGTGTGCTAAAGCAGTGAATAAAACAAACTTAGGGAGAAGGCTTCTAATGTTAACATGCATGAAACCAAGGCTATTACGGTTACAGAAGTCATCAAAAGAGAGTGCCTGGGGAATAGAGGTGGAGCTAGGCATTGCAGGGCCTGGATTTACCTCTACATCACCAGAGGAACAGAGGAGGAGTAGGATAAGCTATGAGAATCGGTCGTTTATGACGTCCAGAATAGAGAGTAAAAGGAGCAGGTTTCTGGGGGCGATAAAATAGCTTCAAGGTATAATGTACAGACAAAGGTATGGTAGGATGTGAATACAGTGGAGGTAAACCTAGGCATTGAGTGATGATGAGAGAGATATTGTCTCTAGAAACATCATTAAAACCAGAAGATGTCATAGCATGTGTGGGTGGTGGAACTGAAAGGTTGAAAGGTATAATGAGCAGGGCTAGAGGCTCTACAGTGAAATAAGCCAATAAACACTAACCAGAACAGCAATGGACAAGGCATATTGACATTAAGGAGAGGCATGCTTAGCCGAGTGATCACAAGGGTCCCGTGAGATTCAGACAGCTAGCCGGGCCATAGGTAGCAAGCTGGCAGAAGATGGAGGGAGGTCTGTTTTTAGCCACCTCGTGCGTTTCCGTCTGTAGATTAGTGGGGTTCCGTGTGGTAGGGGGGACCAGTCCAATTGGCAAAATAGTTATAGTTATAGTGGCCCAAGAAAATTGTCCGATAGACCTATTCAGATAGCAGCCGATAAGACAGCTAACGATTAGCGGGCCGCAGATGGGCGTTCAGGTTACGTCGCGACGGAGGGGCCAGTTGGATAACTCCCTCGGGCAGATAACGTCGGTAGTCCAGTCGTGAAGGCCCGATGGGGCTCCGCATCGGCAGTAAAACGGATCCGGATAAGTGATTGTAGCCCAGGAGTGGCTGATGGAACTCTTCAGCTGGCTAGCTCCGGAATAATTGATGTTAGCTCCGGGACCGACGTTAGCCAATAGTCACTCGGGTAGCCGCTAGCTAGCTGCAAGATCCAGGTATAAATGTCCAGAGCATGCAGTAGAAATCCGGGCATATGGAGAGAAAATAGGTCCGGTATGCTCTGGTCTGAGTCGCGCTGTACAAAACTGGCGATAGCTTTTCGAGCTAAGGGATAGCTTATGACCGCCAACCGTGGCTAGCTGAACTCCAATGTTAGCCAGTGAACTGGCCAACCTCTGGCTAACCTCTGGCTAGCTTCTGTTGTGGATTTCAGATTTGAGGTAAATAATACTTTTATTTTCTTAATTGGTGAGGCGGGTTGCAGGAGAGTGTTTTGAGGTTCAGTTTTTAGAAAAAAAATATATAAAAAGAGATGCGAAGAAAATATGTAAATATATATATACATGGGACACGACAAGACTAAGGACAAAGACGTCTGACTGCTACGCCATCTTGGATTGAAAAAACAGTTGCAGAGGGAGGTGTTCAGTCCCAGGGTCCTTAGCTTATTGATGAGCTTTGAGGGCACTATGATGTTGAACGCTGAGCTGTAGTCAATGAATAGCATTGTCACATAGGTGTTCCTTTTCTCCAGGTGGGAAAGGGCAGTGTGGAGTGCAATAGACACTGCATCATCTGTGGATCTGTTGGGGCGGTATGCAAATTGGAGTCGGGTCTAGGGTTTCTGGGATGATGGTGTTCTGTATCCAAATGCTGCATTTTTTTCTTGTGATCATTAGACTTTTTAGTTTGAAATGATATACACACCAGTACAGCTCCCGAGTGGTCTAAGGCACTGGATTTCAATGCTAGAGGCGTCACTACAGACCCTGGTTCGATTTCCAGGCTGTATCACA
The DNA here is from genome assembly GCF_901001165.1 of Salmo trutta. Taxonomy (NCBI): domain Eukaryota; kingdom Metazoa; phylum Chordata; class Actinopteri; order Salmoniformes; family Salmonidae; genus Salmo; species Salmo trutta. The sequence goes on along the minus strand of NC_042972.1, from coordinate 33,974,628 downwards.
ACCGACCGTGATTGAGAATCCTGTAGGGGGGGCGCAATTGGCCCAGCGTTGTTAGGGTTTGGCCGGGGTAGCCCGTCATTGTAACTGACTTGCCTAGTTAAATAAAATACAGCGCATGCTGCTGCATCTTTATCAAGTTGCCCTCTGCAGTACCTCTTTAAACCACCAGAGAGTAGCATAATCAAATCTATTATATTTGAACATTGGCAGCTGACTAGTCAAAGATCATGTTCCCACCACATGATGACAATAATAGACAAAAGCCTTAAATAAATCACTACAGATAGAGCTTCATTGATAAGATTGAACAAAAAGAGCTTTATTCTCATATGAGAAGCACAAATTGGAACATTTAGCTTTAGGTCAGATACTAATGCAAATTGATGAGAGAAATTAAGTCAAGAAAATGTACAGTTTGTACTGTAGCTCTATGATTAAAAAACACCAGATGAACAGAAATAAGTCTACTGCTTCAAAGGTCTATAGCTGTGTCAGAGTGCATGCCTGAGTGTGTAAAAGATTGTGATAGTCGTTGTCCTAAGTGAGAAGTTAGATGACAAACATTGTGTAAACTGGTGAGTTTAAATGCGCTAATTTATACTATGGTTGTCTTGTGAAGAGTACAGCATGAGTGAGCTTCTGTGTGTGCTTTTATAAGCAGTTTTCATTGTCATGTTAAGTGAAGTTGTATTTTCAAAGTGCTTTTAAGGTGTTGAATGAAGAAACAGTGGCTGAATCGAAAAGAAGGGAAAATGCATCATACTGTAACTGTGTGTATAAGAAACAACTTGTGGAGTGGTTTGGGAGAAGAATCCGGAATGGCGAGAGAGGAGTGTCAGCGGCGATCGAGCGACCTACCCTCCATCAGATGTGTGCGTGTGCGGGTGTGGCTCTGTGTGTTTGTGAGCATGCTGAGAGTGTGTGTCTGTGTGGGAGTGAGGGGGTGAGCTGCCATGGTGGCTCTCTGGTAAGGAAGGAGGGTCCTGGGCGCTCTCTGATAGGTATAGCTGCATCACTGCCCCCTCCTGGGTTCCCTCCTTACTGCAGGACTGGCAGCTGCAGTGGAGGATCCTCTCCACCAGTTTATCCACACGAGGAGTGTCCTCACTGCCCGGGCATTCCAGAGTCACCTACACACACACAACGTACAATGCATTACACACACACACACACAACGTACAATGCATTACACACACACACAACGTACAATGCATTACACACACACACACAACGTACAATGCATTACACACACAACGTACAATGCATTACACACACACACAACGTACAATGCATTACACACACACACTCTCAGGAAAAGGCAGGTAGCCTAGTGGTTAGAGCACTGGGCCAGGAACTGAAAGGTTGCAAGATTGATTCCCTGAGCTGACAAGGTAAAAATCTGTCTTTCTGCCTCTGAACAAGGCTGATAACCCACTGTTCCTAGGCTGTCATTGTAAATAAGAATTTGTTCTTAACTGACTTGCCTGGTTAAATAAAGGTTTAAAAAAATGGACAAGCACTGCTGGACTCTCTTACAGTCTGACAAAGCCTCAGTATCCATCTTCAAACAATGTATCTCTAAGTCATGTTGTGCTTTTAGGAATTCATGCTTGACACAGCTGCCAAACCAACAATAGGCGAGCGCTGAAATAATTTGACAATGCACCATTATGGTTGGAGACCATAATAATAAGTGGCAGAATTGTAAGTCTAAATCCAGAAAAAGTGCATTCCATTATCAAAGAGAGACCTTAGACAGCAGGATTATGAGGATCAAAAGAGTCAGAATCATAGTAATAATTAATGTATCAACAACAGGGTTGATAAGGCACATGAGTCTGCTTCCATTTATTTTTCAATATTGTATACAGTATATAACATGTACATCAAGCTTTTTCTCGAGGCATGAAGTCACATCCCCTGTGGTCCCAAGCCCACTCTTATCCTACCTGTCTGGCTGCTCTCCAAACTACATACACCTCAACACAGGGAATTTGTTGTTCCAGGGCTCTGGAATCCCTGGCTACTAGACAGAAAGGCCCAGACAGACAACAAGGGAAAGCTCAGATGAATTAAATGCAGGATCAATTGTGGTTGTGGGAATGTGTTTGTGTGTTTCTGTAGGCTACTGGGTTGTGGTTAGGTCTGTTGCGGTGACCGTATTACCACAACACCGGCGGTCATGAGTCATGACGTCAGTCAAATTCCACGTGACCGTTTAGTCACGGTAACTAGGCTTCTCCAAGCTCTGATGCTGCTGATGGTCATTAGTAGCCTACCAAACTTGCTAACTGCCTGGTACTCAGCACTCTATTGTCCCTCTAATCACTCTGACATCATTTCAAATATAATCGAAAATCGAATCAAACACTTCATGAGAGCACATGAGCTCATGTTGCGCAACATTTCTATAGGCTATGCAATAGCGCGAGAAAACAGAGTGATGGCCATAGACGACATGCATTTTTTCCTCTGCCCCTGTTTCCATTCTAAATCTAAATGAATTTCACACATATATTATTTAGCATATGTAAAGACAAGATTAAATCAAGAATAGTCTGATGGGTGACAATATTAGCCTATCACCTGTGAATGATATATTATCACTTGTGAATGATGCTCAGCATAAGAAACAATGCCTTTTTTAACTGTGACTTTTTTCTAATCATAGTCGCACACCTCATGTAGCCTAGCACATAGGCCTATATGTTTTGATAAGGTTTGTATCACCCCTCATGTAGCCTAGCACATAGGCCTATATGTTTTGATACGGTTTGTATCACAACTAAAGTGGCCAAATAACTTCTTAAAATGAAGAACATTACTCTGCTTTACGACGGGTGTAGAGCTTAACTGGCATGCAGCGCGTGAGTTTCAAGTTTGGGAAATATAATTTTCACCATAAAATGCACCTTTATGGGGCCTCCCAAGTGGCGCAGCAGTCTAAGGCACCGCAGTGCTTGAGGCGTCACTACATATCCGGGTTCGATCCGGGCTGTGTCACAGCCGGCCGTGACCGGGAGACCCATGAGCCGATGCACAATTGACCCCTCGTCGTTCGGGTTAGGTGAGGGTTTGGCAGGCTGGAATGTCCTTGTCCCATCACGCTCTAGCGACTCCTTGTGGCGGCCGGGCGCATGTACGCTAACGCGTCGCCAGTTGTACTGTGTTTCCTCCGACACAATGGTGCGGCTGGCTTCCGGGGTAAGCGGGCAGTGTGTCAAGAAGCAATGCGGCTCGGCAGGGTCATGTTTTAGAGGATGCATGTCTCTCAACCTTCGCCTCTCCTGAGTCCGTACGAGAGTTGCAGCGATGGGACAAGACTGTAACTACCAATTGGGGAGAAAAAGGGTGAAAAAATAATTTCAACAAATTTAAAATAAAATGCACCTTTATAATAAAAGCATTACATGCATAATAGCATTTGCGGTCACTTTTGATAATGGTGTTTTCCCACTAATGAAACATTTGCGCTTAAAGCCTACTGCTGTGTGCACATTGCTGCGCTTATTATGTGAAGAAAAAGCCTAATAGTTTGTCAACATTTGAAACTAAACGTTCTGATCTGTTGCCTGAGCAACATTGCGTGAGAACGTTTTTGGGATGCTAGTGGTTGTACTAATTTGGGATCTATTACATTGCACAACTGTCCCAGACTGTGTTTGGAATATTTATTTATTGCACAGAATAGAATAGGTCAACTTTTGTACAATGGGGGATAGTAGATTGACATAGGCTAGTGCTTTTGCTGTTCATTAGGACTATTTATTTTGTTGGCTGACGAAAAGTAAATGTGGACAGTTGTTCCAATATATTCAACATGCACCTCGGGATTGGATAAAGACGCGCGCAATTGCGTCCCCAATTTGTCTGTCTTCACTTGTAGCCTGTGAGAAAGACCCGATCATGTGATGGAGAGCGGTGTGAGTGAGATGAGAGGTGCTTCTGAGTGGTCAGTATTTAGGGAGATTGGCTGCCTGGATTTTTTTAGGGTGCATTATGGCCATACTAAGGGGATTCTGCCAGGAAATTCGAGGCATTATCAGTGCTTCTCAAATTGTGAATGAGAGACTGACAAAGTGTGTACAGCCTGTGCAAAAACAAAGCAGAGCTCATGCCTTTCAAACAACTTTTCTCAAATCATCACTAGAGTTGCATCATGCAGCCTTACAATGTATTAAAAATAAAAATATAGCCCAAAGTTTGTAGAACAACTCAAGTTACATTAATAACTCTAAATTAAGCATATAGGAGTACCTGTTTCTTTGTTAACCGCTCAACACAGAATAGCCGCATTTGCGCAACCCCTCAAATTGTTTGGAGAAAATATCCTTTCTATTTTATTCAGCTTTGTTCAATTGTATTCTTCATACTATAAAATAATGCCACGGAATTCTAAGCTAATCTTGTCTGCTAAATGAACTAGTGTAGCCCACAGCCATATGGCATAGCCAGATCAGGACCTAACATAAGGACAACTCAGAGTATGCTATTCTGTTCTTCTGAAATAGACTACATTTTTCTTTAGACCTGTCTAAAATAAATAACAGATTTATTGTGATGGTGTAGGCTATATAACATGGATTTATTAGACTTTTTAAAATGCAGATGTTCCAAAGGTCTGCATAAGTGGCTTGTAGGTGTGTGGAAGCCAAGAGATGCTAAATGTGTTTATGTTAACGGTCAATCACGACAGTTATTTGTTTGACAATCACCGGCTGACGAAATTACATGACCACCACAGCCCTAGTTGTGGTCATGTGTTTATATTGAAAGAGTAGTGTTACATTATCTGGGGTTTGTGTGTGTGTGTGCGTGTGTGCGAACTTACCACTTCCCACTGTGTCTGTGCAGGCATGCAGGAGTCACAGTGCACCAGGGACTCGGTGGACTGGGGGAAGGTGTTTGGGACGCTGTAGCTGAAGCACTGCCCCAGACACGCCCTGGGATGATAGGAGAGAGGGCGGAAAGAGAGGGGGGAGTGAGGGAGGGAAGATGTCACCATTCAGCTTATATACAGTATGTGTATATTTTATGGCTGCTTTGATTCTGTTTGGAGGTGACCCATGTACATTCAAATTATAGTGCTATTTGGGTCATTTGGCCATTCAAAGTCAAACTTCATTCCTGCTTTTCATTATTAAAGTGAGTCAGTCACCCTCTTGAAAATAGTATGAAATGTCTCTGCATGTGTGGTATGGAGGGAGAGGTGTGTGTGTGTGTGTGTGTGTGTGTGTGTGTGTGTGTGTGTGTGTGTGTGTGTGTGTGTGTGTGTGTGTGTGTGTGTGTGTGTGTTCCATACTGACCTGTTTTGGATAGAGCGAGGCTGGCAGCCAGTGTGCCCGACTATCTGTGTGATGTTCTTGGCCTCGCACCAAGCACTCTTGTCAGGGAACAGCGCCAGACGGTTGATGTGAGCGGGCGGTGCCGCCGAACAGAGCTCAAGCAGCGCACAGCAAATCACAATTCTTTGCCACATGACTGCACCTTAAGGAGCATAAAACATTTATTGCTATAACCACCTGAAATGATTTATTTTAGTTCAGTTACATATGCCTAGCCTTCTTCATCTGTTGTTATGTCTTAAAAAAGAATTGAAATAGCAGACTGTCAATATTGCTGTCCATGATTCCCAACCAAATTTACTGAGATTGAACTAAGATTGAACTAAGTTTAACTAAGTAAAAATACTTTGAAGTACTACATAAGTCATTTATTGGGGTATTGGTACTTTACTATTTATATTTCTGACAACTTTTACTCTACTACATTCCTAAAGAAAATATGTACTTTTTACACCCATAGATTTTGCCTGCCACTCAAAAGTACTTGTTACATTTCGAATGCTCAGGCAGGACAGCAACATTTTACTGGGTAACTTTCACATTTACTGAAGTAATGTTATTTTAAGGTATCTTTATTTATACTCCAGTATGACAATTGAGTACTTTTTCCACCACTGGATTTGTACTGTGTACAAAACATACTGAGTGTACAAAACACCTGCTCTTTCCATGACATAGACTAACCAGGTGAATCCAGGTGAAAGCTATGATCCCTTATTGATGTCACTTGTTAAATCCTCTTCAAATCAGCGTAGATGAAGGGGAGAAGACAGATTAAAGAAATATATTTAAGCCTCAAGAACTATAACGCTGCTGGGTTTTTCACACTCAACAGTTTCCCATGTGTATCAAGAATGGTCCACCACCCAAAGGACATCCAGCCAACTTGACACAACTGTGGGAAGCATTGGAGTCAACAGGGGCCAGCATCCCTGTGGAATGCTTTCGACACCTTGTAGAGTCCATTCCCCAATGAAATTATGCTGTTCTGAGGGGGAAAGGGGGTGCAAATCAATATTAGGAAGGTGTTCCTAATGGTTTGTACACTCAGTGTATATTGCCTTAAGAGTTGTACAGAACTGGTAAAATCGTATAAAAAATGATGTACAGTTGTAATTGCTGCCAAAGGTGATTCCACCAAGTATTAACTCTGGGGTGTGAAGACACACACAATCAAGACATTTTCGTTGTTTTATATATTATTAATTTAGAAAGTGTTCTATAATTTTCTTTGACAATTTAAAATGTGTAGCAGATTGTGTAGATCAGTAGGAAACATGTATTGTAATCCTTTTTTAGATTTATTATGGCAGCAAAATGTGACAACTGTGCAAGGAGTGTGTAGACTTTCACTAGGCACTTTAGCCCATTTGGTTCAAAGTGGCCCAGCAGAGAGTAGAAGACAGAGAGACCAAGGGGTAGAGGTGGGAGAGAGGGAGATGTCTGCTTAATACCTCCTTACTCCAATAAACTATGTCCACAAAAACGCATCTCTAGTTGATTTTAAAGCTGCGTAGGTCGGTTTCGTCATCTACCAACTCCTACAAAATATTATATTTTGTTTCTTCTAAAGTTGTTTGGTCACAACATTTTGGCTGCAAACCTTTCCATGTCGTTTTATGTGTCACCTTTGAGGACATTTTGCTGTGCCTTCGGGCAAATAACATTCCTGAAGGATTCGCTATCGCTGTCCAACGACCAAATGCCCTTTGGCTGTAAAACAGAGAGAGTGAGAGGCGATTGGGGAAAGAGGGCATGACAAGAAGAAACGCGCACAAGAAGCTGTGGAAAATTTTAATAAGTGCTAATTCTACAGATGGGCTATTTCATGCATTCCAGCTCTTTTTTGGCACTAATGTAATTATAGAAATACTTTCCTTTATAGGTCTAATCACTTAAAGGAATACACTTTTTTACTCTAAGGGCCTAGTTTATAATCAGGTCATATTGTATTATGCTTAACCAGACTTCTAAGAACTTGGCTACAGTGTATAGCAAAATAACTGACAAATAGGCTAATTAAATCCAGCAAATGATAATCATCAGACAGCTCCACAGAACAGAACCACAGGAAACAATTACAATGTGCTTGTCAAAAGGAAGGGCAAATTACAGCTCTCAATGAAGGCAGTTTGCAACCAGGGTCCTAGCCAGGGTCTGAGTTTTAGTGAGGCCCGGAGTGAAGGGTTCCCCCTTTCCTCATCCAATACATTTTAGGAAAGTTGAAGTTCATTTACTGCATTTCTATACAATTTAAAAACTCTAAAATTGTATTTGGAGAACAGCAAAAAAACAAGCAAAAATGAACCCAGAAATTAGCATATTGCTCACTGTAGCTTCATTCACCTCAGTCGATCTACAAACACGTAGTCTATTAGCTATACAATTAGCCACTACCCATTAACCTATTAACTCAGCAAGGGTTAAAAACTATAATTTCATAACTACAGAGGGATCTGTTAGCAGAAAAAGTATTTTATTAACAAAAGGTAAACAAGTACATTTGCTTTACCGATTTTTGTTGTTTTTAAGGTTTTACAGCAAATTTCCTGCAATTCTACACAATTTGCAAAGGGGTGGCGAGAACGTTTTGCAGTTTTAAAGCCAATTTCCTGCAATTCTACACATTTTGCCATGACTTATGCCATGTTAATATGATATGAGTGAGAGTAACTAACAAAATCAATGTGGCCCCCCTGGAGGTCAGGGCCTCTGGGCACGTGATTAGGCCTACTACAAGTTTAGATAGCTGGCTAGACTAACTAGACTAATTTACCAATCTAAAAATGTTTAACTGACATGGGCTAATTGAATGACTGTCAGTGACATATAACAAGAGGAAAACTGCTGATGCACAACCAAGTTTCGAAATTGCACCTTGTGTATTTTTGTATTTTATTTTTAGTCTAAAAAAATTCCGAGGTTCGGACCTCGGTGTCCTCATATGTAGCTACGGCCCTGTTTGCAACGTGACATTTTGTGTTGTAAAACTTTGGCAACTCTCCGAGCCTGAGAAAAGCATAAAAAATGTGAACTTTACGCCTGGATAGACTGTTAGTTTAAAAAAACGTTTACTTACCGTTGGGAACCACCAAAATGCAGCAATATTCTGCTGAGACCCTTCACTAGAGCTTCAACACCCGTCTCTCCCAACCCTCTCTTGCCACCCGTCCCGCAGGAGACCGGAGAGACGATGGAGGATAAGCTCTAGTTGATCATTGGAAATGGAAAATATAACTGATTTCAGCTGAGGCAAGGATTCACCCTTGATATAATTCCTAGTCCTAGAAAACAATTACATCTTCCGCCAGTGAGAGACGGACAGATATGGAGAGGGGTGAGAAGACAGTGCGCATTAGAAACCCTATCGGTCTCTAAGTCCATCAGCGTACTGGGTCCCTCCCCTCCGTGCTCTATCCCTTCCCTTATGAGTCTGTTTACACCTCTTCTCTCCAAAAACGGGAGGCTATGTCTTTTCCATGAAGCTGTACGTTCCAAGTTCTCGCCTTTGCTTTAGTCGCTGGATTTGGGTATAGGTGCGGCTGTGCCTCCGGACAGGAGTCCCGCTGTGTTTTTGGACGACCGGGAACGGGAAGGGGGTGAATGAGTTTGGCAGGTCTGAATTTATCAGTGTTTCAGCAATTTGAGGCTCTCTCCCTTTCAGGTCATACAACACTGCATAGGCATGACATAGGCATATCATGACCATATGTTCTGTGAAAAATGGTTTTACTCATATGCACCTTCTATCAGATCTCATTGTTTTCACTCAGAAAAAGTGTTTTTGTTATTTGACTTCTAAACTTCATGAAAGTAACATTTTTATAAGCTTATTGTCACATGTTGCAAATAGTGACACATGCATCACTGGTGTCAGTTCACAGTGGCTGTTCTCAAGTGAGTGGAGTACCTATAAGAACCACATGAAGGAATATGGCTCAGTGGAAGTGGATATATACAGTAGGCAGGGCCAGTGTTCAGGTTTTGTCCCAATCTTTGAATAAGCCACCGATGAACACCTTGGAAACCATAAATCTATTGAGCAAGTAAGTGCCAGAAAGTAATGAAAACCAGCAGACGCTGTAGCTCCTTAGTGCCTCATGAGCTGTGCACCACTTCAGCAGTCAGTCAGTGTCCCAGACTTCCAGTGGTTATTTTGCATAATGGAGGAATGTTGCTTCTCCATAATCATTTCTAACAGAAATTTGCTCAATGGCCACTGCAGTCCCTCATCCTACCATGACAGTACTCTGTTATCCTCAAATAAACTCTGCATGCTGGACTGGCACCTCTCTGACCTCCCTCTTCTGGCAGCAGAACAGACCACATCTGATGGAAAATGGTTGTAATTATGATGCTGACATGTGTATGATATCTGAACCAGCTGTGTTTTCTGATTAGTGGCAAGGTTATTAGTGATTATGACTGTCTTCTGGAGAATCTGGCAGACAGGCACAGACAGGTACACTATTATGTCCTAGAACGCTACCCCCCTCTTCCCTCCACAGGTGTGCAGCTTGGACTGTATCCACAAGCACCCGTACCAGTGTTTTGCGCTTCACTTGAAGACAATACTTTGATAGGCAGGGGAAGAGTGAAATAGAGGAACCTTTTTTTGAGATAATAATGTTTGTGCCATGTTGTGTTGCTACCATGTTGTCATGTGGTGTTGCTACCATGGTGTGTTGTCATGTGTTGCTGCCATGCTGTGTTGGCATCTTAGGTCTCTCTTTATTTAGTGTTGTCTCTCGTTGTGATGTGTGTTTTGTCCTATTTTCTTTAATCCCCCCATCCCCGCAAGAGGCCGTCATTGTAAATAAGACTTTATTCTTAACTGACTTACCTAGTTAAATAAAAAATGTCAACATATACTTCTTACTTCTTGACGAATGCTTTGCAGAATGCATGTGTGAGTGTTTACATGCATGTGTGTGTAAGAGTGTCTGTGTGAAATAATGTTTATATACACACACACGACTGTTGAAGAACGTATTGTATCTATTATGGAGAGAGATACACGTGAATGTGATTTTTAAATTGATTATGTGGTATAAATACAGTATGTGTTTGAGATTGTATATGTATGCCTGGGTATATCTGGATGTGTGCTGTATGTAATGTGTATAGTTTAAGCTCATGAGGGAGCATGTGAGTTTGTACACGTGTATGAATGTGTGTTTGAATAAGTGCCTTGAAGTTAAAGTGTGAACGTGTTTCTCGCTCTCTGTGTGTGTGGAACAATGTGTGTGTGTGTGTGTGCGTGTGTTTTCAGACATGCACAGTGCAGTACTCACCTGTTAGTAATAAGAGCTGAGCTTCAGTCTAGCACTGACATTCTAGAACATTCCACAAATTCTGCTGCTCCAGGGGGCTGGACAAACACACACTCACGAAACGCACTTACAGACACATACACACAGTGCTGCCAATGAACACACAGGTATAGAAGATTGCTCACAAAAGACACACAAGCTAGCATGATCCTTCTCCATGCAGCACCACCTACACAATCACTGCCAACACACACATGCACGAACACACACACACACAGAGGTTCTCTGCCATTGCCAACCTCCCAAACACTCCCATATGAGGTCAGACTGCATGGCGTTGCAAATAAGACTTTCACCTGGAACAATGTATACTGCTCCAAAAAATAAAGGGAACACTTAAACAACACATCCTAGATCTGAATGAATGAAATAATCTTATTAAATACTTTTTTCTTTACATAGTTGAATGTGCTGACAACAAAATCACACAAAAATAATCAATGGAAATCCAATTTATCAACCCATGGAGGTCTGGATTTGGAGTCACACTCAAAATTAAAGTGGAAAACCACACTACAGGCTGATCCAACTTTGATGTAATGTCCTTAAAACAAGTCAAAATGAGGCTCAGTAGTGTGTGTGGCCTCCACGTGCCTGTATGAACTCCCTACAATGCCTGGGCATGCTCCTGATGAGGTGGCGGATGGTCTCCTGAGGGATCTCCTCCCAGACCTGGACTAAAGCCTCCGCCAACTCCTTGACAGTCTGTGGTGCAACGTGGCGTTGGTGGATGGAGTGAGACATGATGTCCCAGATGTGCTCAATTGGATTCAGGTCTGGAGAACGGGCGGGCCAGTCCATAGCATCAATGCCTTCCTCTTGCAGGAACTGCTGACACACTCCAGCCACATGAGGTCTAGCATTGGCTTGCATTAGGAGGAACCCAGGGCCAACCGCACCAGTATATGGTCTCACAAGGGGTCTGAGGATCTCATCTCGTTAGCTAATGGCAGTCAGGCTACCTCTGGCGAGCACATGGAGGGCTGTGCGGCCCCCCAAAGAAATGCCACCCCACACCATGACTGACCCACCGCCAAACCGGTCATGCTGGAGGATGTTTCAGGCAGCAGAACGTTCTCCACGGCGTCTCCAGACACTGTCACGTCTGTCACGTGCTCAGTGTAAACCTGCTTTCATCTGTGAAGAGCACAGGGCGCCAGTGGCAAATTTGCCAATCTTGGTGTTCTCTGGCAAATGCCAAACGTCCTGCACGGTGTTGGGCTGTAAGCACAACCCCCATCTGTGGACGTCGGGCCCTCATACCACCCTTATGGAGTCTGTTTCTGACCGTTTGAGCAGACACATGCACATTTGTGGCCTGCTGGAGGTCATTTTGCAGGGCTCTGGCAGTGCTCCTCGTGCTCCTCCTTGCACAAAGGCGGAGGTAGCGGTCCTGCTGCTGGGTTGTTGCCCTCCTACGGCCTCCTCCACATCTCCTGATGTACTGGCCTGTCTCCTGGTAGCGCCTCCATGCTCTGGACACTACGCTGACAGACACAGCAAACCTTCTTGCCACAGCTCGCATTGATGTGCCATCCTGGATGAGCTGCACTACCTGAGCCACTTGTCTGGGTTGTAGACTCCGTCTCATGCTACCACTAGAGTGAAAGCACCGCCAGCATTCAAAAGTGACCAAAACATCAGCCAGGAAGCATAGGAACTGAGAAGTGGTCTGTGGTCCCCACCTGCAGAACCACTCCTTTATTGGGGGTGTCTTGCTAATTGCTTATAATTTCCACCTGTTGTCTATTCCATTTGCACAACAGCATGTGAAATGTATTGTCAATCAGTGTTGCTTCCTAAGTGGACAGTTTGATTTCACAGAAGTGTGATTGATTTGGAGTTACATTGTGTTGTTTAAGTGTTCCCTTTATTTTTTTGAGCAGTGTATATCGCCCTTCTTGCCAGCGCAACATTGGTAACATGTCCTACAGTTTCTCCACTGAAACTTTTCGTGGTAGTGCTAGATGGTAGCAATGCACAATAGATACTATTCAGGGGCGCAACTTTGGTTTTAGAAGTCTGGGGGGGAACATAATTTGTATTTATTTTTTAATTCAGCCAGATACACTGAAAAAAGCCTACCCGACCGCTCGGAGGCGTCCATATGGTCCTAAAGCACATCGTTGCCTCGTTTTGTAACACATTCCAATGGTAAAACAGGGGGGGACATGTCCCCCCATCCCCAATGGAAGTTGCACCTTGATATTAATGATAATGCTAATTAGTTGTTATGCTGCACATCATAGATCCAAAATCCATGACCACCCCCCCTCCATCATCCATATTTTATCCATGGCTTCATTTTCTTTAGCCATTTTTTTCCCCTGCTTCCCCTCTTTCCTTGAGGGCTGCAGGTACTGAAGCTGGCTCCCATTCCAAAACAGCAGGAGTTTAACTCTCCTACTCATTAACACACAAAATACTTAAATTCCCCCCCCCCCCCGCTCCCTCCCTCCCACACAAAGCTTGCCAAAGTAATTTCAAAATACAGATGTTATTTGTGAGCACTCAAATACTTTGACACAGATGACAAAAGTAACTTAGGATATTTCTGTCAAATTCTTCATTACTGTTTTATTAAATATATACATATTGACTGCCCTGAGACTCGCACAGTAATTACATTGGGTGGCAGGGAGACAGAGTTCCGTCCAAAATAATGAGGACGAGACAGCAACTTCTACATCAGCCAACTCTCATCAGTCTTCTACTGTTCCTGAAAGACAAAAAGAATAGTAATTGTATTATGTGCAATTATTGTTGAGGACAAAAGATGGGATACTGTGTTTCAAACTTAATGGCATCGACCTTGGTCATGACATGTGTGATTTGCTCACCTTCACCATGTGGCCATGGAGCAGGTAAGGTGACCTGAAGTCCTGCTGGCAGTTGGAGTAGCCCATGCCTAGCCCCACACCCGAGCCAAACACCACTGGCCATGTGCGCCCTGAAGATGGGACGAACAATTCACTTTAATAAACAAACCATAACTCCCACAAAGATCAACACATGGTCAGTGTTATTAAAAAGCACAGATTACTATGACTGTTCTCTGCTGTCTGAGGCAATACTCACGTTTGAAGAAGAGAACTGAAAACACAATCCCCACACCAAGGCCGGTGGCTACAGCAAGGGAGAGAGAAAGAGAGTGAGAGAGAGATGCATAAACTTCGACAGAGGAACAGACAAAAACCAACTCAGCAGCACACCCTATGATTAAGTATTGGGGTGATGCACACATACACACAGGTACGGAATTCCCTGGTGTGCTCCAAATTAAAACTTCTCTAACGAGGTGAGGGGGGCAACATGGCCCCTAACCCCAGAGCTGGTTAACAGCACCTGTCAGCCAGACATGGTTCATTAGAGAGAGAAAGCGGGAGAAGACGAGGAAACGCATGTGAAAATGAACTTAATTGGAAAGAAAAAAATGGAAATGGAGCGGAAAGGGAGAGGAGATGGGGGTGGGAGGAGCTAGTGCTGTGAAGGACAGACACAAAGAGGGAGGAGAGATAGAGGACTGGCAGTGTGATCTAGAGATCTGGGATGTGTAAGTAAGGGAGAGTGAGTGAGGGTCCAGGCAGGTCAAGCTGAGGGTCCAGGTGGGTTGATGTGATCTCCGTGACTAGGAGGTGGACAGACAAACTGATCAGACACCACACAGACAGACCAAGTAAGTGTGGACCAGAGGGGGAGCTTGAGGAGGAGGAATGTGTTTGTGTTCTTAGCTTCACCTCGCTGTGGGCCGCGCCCCACCCAGCTCCGGGCCAGCCATCGCAGAAACACATAAAAACAACAGTTTGGGCCCCTCCACATCTTAATTGGATTCAGAGAGCTATGCAGCATGACTATGTGCCGTTGCCAGAGCACTCAGACGCTGCTCCCTCCGTCAGGATTACACAACTTACACATGTCAAACAAGACCACAAAAACGACATCCCACATCTTTATTGCTGCTGACAAACATAAAATCATGCTCCTCTTCACCCCCCCCCTTTCCAGTCCAACCGTTAAGATTTACAGACTCAGCTTTTGTCTCTTTAAGCCCACTCTGTCTTAATCTGTCCATTTCTCCTCCTCCCGCTCCTCCCCCTTCCTGTGATAGTTGCCGAAATGCAGTGGAGTTGGCCAAATATGAAGCCAGATCTGACAGTTATGTATCTCTAGCCACACAGTGTGATCAAAATCTAAAACCTGGAAATTAGGAAGTTCTCATGGCTAGTTGCTCCAAAGCTAGCTGACATTCCAAGACCATGGCCAAATATCTTGGTTACAAAGGATGAGAATTAAAATCCCTCTGAGGAAAAGCACTACTTCAATGGACTCCAATTTCCCCAGATATTGTGATTGGAAAGGGTGCCTTAATATCATCAGTTCAACATCAGAATGTGTGACATGTTCTTGGACATTATTATTTTATTATGGATATTGGACTCTACCTTCACACTCCACATGCATGATTAAAATGTTTTATTCCCAACACGATCCAGCAACTGTAATAGTAAAGTATTACCGTTAAGACAACATAGGCCAGGGATAAGGCTAGTGAAACTATAGTGTCTGCACTGACCTTTCTGTAAAGTATAGTAACAATTTACATTAACTGTAAGTTTATTAATCCTCATTACACATCATATATCAGCACATGATAGACATGACAGGGGTCCATGTGGCTCAGTTGGTAGAACATGGAGCTTGCATTGCCAGGGTTTGGGGTTCGATTCCCATGGGGGACCAGAATGGAAAATTATAAAATGTACCGAGCACTACTGTAAGTCACTCTGGATAAGAGTGTCTGCTAAATGACTAAAATGTCAATGTAAATGACATAACTACATAGAACATAATTAAAGCTTGATTTATGTATTCATAGTAATGTCGGTATTCCAATAACACTGGTTATGTTCTGATTGAAGATGGGCTTGATACGCATACAGTTCAGGTGCATCATTACTGTATAGTTTGTTTAATCATATTAACCTGTAAGGACTAGAGGACTCAATGTCATATGCAAGTCTCAGTATTTCTTAGATTTTTTAAATCAAGGCAATATGCAACAACGCTGTCTGTCCATAGCCAATACTGTGCCTAATAGAGTAGGTCTCTCTCTGACATGAAAGAGGATGAGACAAGGCTAGGCCAGGGTAAATGATGGGATGAAATTGTTAACAGGTGCATTGATGAGCTATAGGTATGCTGTCAGCAGCACAACATAAGCCATGTGGAATGTTGCCAAGAGGTCTATGGATGTTGCTTGGATCTTGCATCAGTGGAGTGAAGTTCATGATGAGAATAGATGGTGGGTAGGGGCAATGACAGACACACATCCAAGACCCTCTATCAGGGGTGTATTCATTACGTCTTGCAACAGAAACCATTTAAAAACGAAACGGAAGCAAACAGAGCAAAAGGAACGAAATGGGGAGAGATCTACCTGAATTTGTCAAATATAAGCTCTCGTTTTTGTAGCAAAACTTTTCCCGTTTTGAGTAAAATGTATCTGTTCCTAATCGTTTTGCAATAGACAAAACGATTTTCAACAGAATCGGTGTAATGAATACACCCCAGTTGCCTGTGACCTGCATTGCAACAGTTAGGGATTCTGGTAACATTTTACTGCATTACATTGTATCAGTTATAGCATTAACAGTTACTGTCATTGAAACATTGTATCAAAGGCTTAAATTAGGGCGTGAAGGGCACGAGATCTGAGTGTTTCAAGGACTTGTCGCAGAATAATAAAAAACAGAGTACCTGCGCACGCAAATGTTTGGGTCCGCTTCTGCAACACAATAGCCTATAATATAATTTCTACAACAAATCAATCAGCCAAAAAATATAGCTATATTAATGGGGCTTTTGGTTTGAAATGGCGATTGACCTCACCGAGTAACGATACGATCCACACCATGCGATGACAGGTGGCCTTGCTAAGATCATGCACCTAGTCCCCGATTTACACTGCCCTGTTTTAGGTTGTACGCTGTTCGGAATACATTTCTCAATAGATGCATTTTTGAAATATAGATATTTACCTAACTTAACAGCGCTATCAGCTAGGCATCGGTCCCACTTCCGTCCCTGTTCCTCGGCCATGTCTTAAGCTGCTACCCGTCCAACGACAAATCTTCAAAAACCGCGAGATTGGGGTCATGTGATCCCTACGTCACGCTTCTTCCTCTTCTTCCTCTTCTTCTTCTTCGTCGTCGTCGTCGTCGTCCTTCTTCTTCTTCTCCTTCTTTAAAGTTTATGGCAGATTACAACTATTGATGTATTGCCGCCACCTACTGTACAGGGTATATAACAACCATCCCTCTCTTTCAGTCACATGCCTTTATTTTTTTTTATTTAACCTTTATTTAACTAGGCAAGTCAGTTAAGAACAAATTCTTATTTACAATGGCGGCCTATGAAAAGGCAAAAGGCCTCCTGCGGGGACGGAGGCCGGGATTAAAAATAAAAATAATAAAATAAAAATATTGGAAAAAAAATCATGACGAGAGAGACAACACAACACTACATAAAGAGAGACCTAAGACAACAACATAGCATAGCTGCAATACATGACAACCCAGCATGGTAGCAACACAACATGGCAGCAGCACAACATGGTAGCAGCACAAACATTGTGTATTCCCTACACATACTCAGGTGCCTGTGAGGATGGAGCATTCATCGACGGGATTCCTTGTAATGCCTCTGCAGAAAAATCCCCAAAATGTTTAAAAAAATGCTCAGCCGCACACAAAATGACGCCTATTTTCTCAGATTTCCATTCCGTTTGCACTATGCAGTTGACAACCAAAGTAATAAACGTCCACCTTCTTAACATGCAAAGTGTTAGGATCCCTCTGTTGACAATTAATATCATCTTTTGACTCTACTCCTACTACCATTACTTGTTCATCTTCACTCCTTTCTTCCACTCTTGTCAACACCTCCGGATAGGTGACATTCTGGACAGCCCTTATTCTTGCCACCTCCCTCTCCTTCACCTAACCGGACACGTCAGAAATTCAAGTGCATGTTCAACACCCCAATTGCAGCATTTACACTCAGCTGGCATATAATACTACTCCCGTCTACATACACTTGACACATTACCAAATAATTGACATTTATCACATTGCATGTGTTTGGGCATGAATGGCTCACAGGGTTGGAGCAAAAACCTACAGGAGGTGAGCAGGGTTGGAGAGCCCTGCACTAAAGTAGATCTCAGAGTACTTTGTTGAGGGAAGCTTTTTTATGACCAAACAATGAGGTGAGAGGCATTACAACAACTTGGCCCATATCCACAAAGCATCTCAGAAAAGGTCCTATTGGAATCCTGTTAAAACCTGTTTTAAGACAAAATAAGCTTCCAGCTCAGAGTAGGTATTAGGATGATGTTAAGACACTGCCCAGACAAACTCTCAGCCAGGAGTAAAATTAACTAATAAAAGTTTCTCTCAGGCGGTAATCAAAACAGTTTGAGGTAGCACAAAGGAAAGATAGTGATGATGAAACCCTTTGATGGCGCCATAGACAATGATAGAAGCCTCTAGTGGCCAAAAGGCCAAATTAGCATGGGCAATGCCATAGAGATAAATAGTAATGGCGTCTTTTTATAGGCACTAACTCCACCATGGTTCGTTGGACAAAGCCTATGCAGAAAATGAATTGGGTTTTTGGATTTTGGGGGGATAAACGCCAAAAATAAGGTCTGTAATTAACACAGGCATAGGAGATCTTATACGTTTTGTTCTATGAGATCATCTTCATCAGCTAACGTCACTTTTTATGAATTTTGAAGAATTTATATTTTTTAAAAAGCACATGAAGTATATAAAGGCTTCATAATTCATAACTGCTACTATCCCATAGAACATAACTTATAAGATTTCCTAAGCATATGTTAACCTCAGACCTTATTTTTTGCGTTTACTCCAAAATCCTATTCTTTCACCATTCATTTTACGAGTTTTAGGATGACAAGTTGGCGAGCGCTATTGAGGGCTTCCACCATAATGTAGACAACTGGGTGGGACATCCGACTTCATTGGCTGATCCCTCCTAGTGATCATGTTGGAGTCATGTCCAACCGGGTCATCAGAAGGGATCAGCCAATCATGAAGAAGAAAATTGACTACTTTAAAATTGAGATAGCTTCAATGGCGCTGCCAATGCTGTCACATACACTATAATGGCACAGCTACAAAGATGAGTCCTATCTACATGTACAAATGACCCTGACTAACCTGTATCCCTGCACATTGACTCGGTACCGATACCCCCTGTATATAGCCTCATTATTGTTATTTTATTGTGTTACTTATTTTATTTGTAGTTTATTTAGTAAATGTTTTCTTAAAACTTCATTGTTGGTTAAGGGCTTGTAAGTCAGCATTTCACAGTAAGGTCTACCCTACACCTGTTGTATTCGGCGCATTAGAAAAATAACATTTGATTTGATTTGAGTTCTCTATCTCTATGGAAAGGTGTTAATTTACTTTGATGCAAAAGATGGCGGGAATAAATAACCAATCGCGAGGAGGTAGCGACAGTGAACTCATTCCCTCCCCCACATGCCCCCCTAGACACAACTACGACAACATAACCAACAAAAACAGGTCACAACTACTGCAGCTCTGTCGGACGCCGGGTATGTACATAGTCAATAGTAGGCTTCGAGGGGACTCCTATGATAGATACACATATAGCTCATCTCGACAGTAGTACTGTAGACTACTTTATCACTCACCTCAACCCAGAGTCTCTTAGAGCGTTCACAGTCAATAATTATTACAGTGAAACATTTTGTCCAGGATATTGTCTAGAAGGGATTGAATTTGCTGTTTCCTAATTGTTTTTTGGTAGATTTCCACACTACTTTCCTTCCATCTATATAATTTCTTAATGTTATTAAGGTGTAAACTTGGCAGTAGAAATCTAAACAGTATAATTGACCTCTCAGCTTCCCTATCAAATCTAAAAATGTCAAGCAGACAACCTAAGTAAATTAACAACAATGACAAATGGTTTGATGAAGAAAAAATTGAGAAACTTATCCAACCAAAAACAGAGACCCAGAAAACCTGAGCCTACGCCTTCATTATGGCAAATCACTAATACAATACAGAAATACACTATGGAAAAAGAAGGAACAGCACATCAGATATCAGCTCAATGTAATAGAAGAATGCATAGAATCTAACCACTTCTGGGAAAATTGTAAAACTCTAAACAACATGAAGAGTTATCTATCCAAAACAGAGATGTATGGATAAACCATTTCTCCAATTATTTTGGCTCTATAACAAGGAACAAAGAGCAAAACATATACATGATCAAATAAATCTTAGAATCAACTATTAAAGACTACCAGAACCCACTGGATTCTCCAATTACATTGAATGAACTAAAGGACAAAAATACAAACCCTCCAACCCAAAAAGGCCTGTTGGGTTGATGGTATCCTGAAATGAACTGATAAAATATACAGACCACAAATTCCAATTGGCTATACTTAAACTCTAACATAATCCTCAGCTCTGGCATATTCCCCAATATTTGAAACCAAGGACTGATCACCCCAATTGTAACGACCGTCGTCGCAATGAGACCAAGGTGCAGCGGAGGATGTGTTCATCATAAAGGATTTTAATAAACGAATGAACACTACAAACAAAACACGAACAGAAACGACAGCCAAACAGTCCTGTCAGGATTAACACAAACCTAGACAGAAAATAATCACCCACAAACCCCAAAGGAAAAACAGGCTGCCTATGTATGACTCTCAATCAGCAACAACGATCTACAGCTGTTCCTGATTGAGAGCTACACACGGCCAAACCAAAGAAACAAACCAACATAGAAAAATAAACATAGAACGCCCACCCATGTAACACCCTGGCCTAACCAAAATAGAGAACAAAAAAACCCTCTCTATGGCCAGGGCGTTACACCAATCCACAAAAGTGGAAACAAGTTTGACCCCAATAACTACCGGGGGGATATGTGTCAACAGCAACCTTGGGAAAATCCTCTGCGTTATCATTAACAACAGACTCTGACATTTCCTCAGCGAAAACAATGTACTGAGCAAATGTCAAATTGGCTTTTTAACAAATTACCGTACGACAGACCACACATTCACCCTGCACACCCTAATTTACAAACAAACAAACCAAAACAAAGGCAAAGGCAAAGTCTTCTCATGCTTTGTTGATTTCAGAAAAGCTTTTGACACAATTTGGCATGAGGGCCTGCAATACAAATGAATGGAAAGTTGTATTTGGGGAAAAATATACGACATTATAAAATCCATGTGCACAAACAACAAGTGTGTGTTAATATTGATAAAAAAACACCCATTTCTTTCCACAGGGCCGGGGGGTGAGACAGGGATGCAGCTTAAGCCCCACCATCTTCAACATATATATCAAAGAATTGGCGAGGGCACTAGAACAGTCTGCAGCACCCATCCTCACCCTACTAGAATCTGAAGTCAAATGTCTACTGTTTGCTGATGATCTGGTGCTTCTGTCCCCAACCAAGGAGGGCCTACAGCAGCACCTAGATCTTCTGCACAAATTCTTTCAGACCTGGGCCCTGACAGTAAATTTCAGTCAGACAAAAATAATGGTGTTCCAAAAAAGGTCCAGTTCCCAGGACCACGGATACAAATTCCATCTAGACACTGTTGCCCCAGAGCACACAAAAAACGATATATACCTCGGCCTAAACATCAGCGCCACAGGTAACTTCCACAAAGCTGTGAACGATCTGAGAGACAAGAAGAGCCTTCTATGCCACCAAAAGGAACATAAAATTTGACACACCAATTAGGATCTGGCTAAAAATACTTGAATCAGTTATAGAACCCATTGCCCTTTATGGTTGTGAGGTCTGGGGTCCACACACCAACCAAGAATTCACAAAATGGGACAAACACCAAATGAGACTGCATGCAGAATTCTGCAAAAATATAATCTGTGTACAATGTAAAAAAACAAATAATGCAGAAATAGGCTGATTCCATCTAATTATCAAAATCCTAAGCAAGCTGGTCCTGGGGCTCTGTGGGGTCTGTTTGTGTTTGTGAACAGAGCCCCAGGACAGCAACACAATTAGACCCAACCAGATCATGAGAAAACAAAAAGATAATTACTTAACACATTGGAAAGAATTAGAACTAGAATGCTATTTGGCCCTAAACAGAGAGTACACAGTGCCAGAATACCGGACCACCATGACTGACCCAAAATTAAGGAAATCTTCGACTATGTACAGACTCAATGAGGATAGCCTTGCTATTGAGAAAGATCGCCGAAGGCAGACCTGGCTCTCAAGAGAAGACAATCTATGTGCACACTGCCCACAAAATGAGATGGAAATTGAGCAGCACTTCCTAACCTCATGCCAAATGTATGACCATATTAGAGACACATATTTCCCTCAGATTACACAGACACACAAAGAACTCAAAAACAAAACACATTTGGATAAACTCCCATATCTAGTGGGTGAAATACCATGGTGTGCAATCACAGCAGCAAGATTTGTGACCTGTTTCCACAAGAAAAGGGCAACCAGTGAAGAACAAACACCATTGAAATACAACCTACTGTATATTTATGTTTATTTATTTTCCCTTTTGTACTTAAAGTGTAAATTGAGCTGCACTTCCGAACCTCATGCCAAATGTATGACCATATTAGAGACACATATTTCCCTCAGATTACAAAGACACACAAAAAATTCAAAAACAAATCAAATTTGGATAAACTCCCATATCTAGTGGGTGAAATACCACGGTGTGCAATCACAGCAGCAAGATTTGTGACCTGTTTCCACAAGAAAAGGGCAACCAGTGAAGAACAAACACCATTGTAAATAGAACCTATATTTATGTTTATTTATTTTCCCTTTTGTACTTTAACTATTTGCACATCATTACAACACTGTATATATACATAAGATAACATTTGAAATGTCTTTATTCTTTTGGAACTTTTGTAAGTGTAATGTAGTTTTTATTGTTTATTTCACTTTTGTTTATTATCTATTTCTGTAGGGACTGACGCTGGAGATGAGAAGCAGGTACGGGGAGTTGAACATTTAATAAAGAACGGACATGCAACAGGACAGGAACAGCGTCAGAACTGGTTACACCAAAAATCCTGAAATTTCCATCCCTAACTATAACATTTTCCAACAAGATAGAACTGCCAAAGGGGGTGGAGTTGCAATCTACTGCAGAGATAGCCTGCAGAGTTCTGTCATACTATCCAGGTCTGTGCCCAAACAATTCAAGCTTCTACTTTTAAAAATCCACCTTTCCAGAAACAAGTCTCCCGCCGTTGCCGCTTGTAATAGACACCCTTCAGACCCCAGCTGTGCCCTGGACACCATATGTGAATTGATTAACCCCCATCTATTTTCAGAGTTCGTACTGTTAGGTGACCTAAACTGGGACATGCTTAACACCCCAGCCGTCCTACAATCTAAACTAGATGCCCTCAATCTCACACAAATTATCAAGCAACCGACCAGGTACAACCCTAAATCTGTAACCATGGGCACCCTCTTAGATATCATCCTGACCAACTTGCCCTCTAAATACACCTCTGCTGTCTTCAACCAGGATCTCAGCGATCACTGCCTCATTGCCTGCGTACGAAAAGGGTCCACGGTCAAAAAACACCCCTCATCACTGTCAAACGCTCCCTAAAACACTTTAGCGAGCAGGCCTTTCTAATCGACCTGGCCCGGGTATCCTGGAAGGATATTGACCTCATCCTGTCAGTAGAGGATGCTTGGTAGCTCTTTAAAAGTGCTTTCCTCACCATTTAAATAAGCATGCCCCATTCAAAAACGTCACGCCCTGACCAGGTGAACTCGGGTATTTTGGGTCAGGGTGTGTCATGTTGGGTATTTTTCCTTGGTTTGTTGTCTATGTTAGCGTTATAGCCTTGTGTTAGATCTATGTGGGTGATTTCTATGTTGGGTTCTGTCGATTCCCAATCAGAGACAGCTGTCGCTAGTTGTCTCTGATTGGGATCACATTTAAGTTCCTCTTTCCCCCACGCTGTTTGTGGGGTGTTGTCTCTTTGTTTTTGAGCAAGTAACGTATCGGCATTTTCTTGATTTTGTGTACGTGTTTAATTCAGTGTAAAGAATAAACATGTGTTCGCTCCCAGCTGCGTTTTGGTACGCTTCCTCGTCACCAGGCGACGAACGTTACAAAAAAGAAGAACTAAGAACAGATATAGCCCTTGGTTCACCCCAGACTTGACTGCCCTTGACCAACACAAAAACATCCTGTGGCGTTCTGCATTAGCATCGAATAGCCCCCACGATACGCAACTTTTCAGGGAAGTCAGGAACCAATATACTCAGTCAGTTAGGAAAGATACGGCTAGCATTTTCAAACAGAATTTTGCATCCTGTAGCACTAATTCCAAAAGGTTTTGGGACACTGTAAAGTCCATGGAGAATAAGAGCACCTCCTCCCAGCTGCCCACTGCACTGAGGCTAGGAAACACTGTCACCACCGATAAATCTATGATAATCGACAATTTCAATAAGCATTTTTCTACGGCTGGCCATGCTTTCTACCTGGCTACCCCTACCCCAGCATCCCCTGCAGCAACTTGCCCAAGCCCTCCCCCCCTCTCTGTGGACCCTCTCTTTCTAAAATGATCCGCCAAAATTGTTGCAACCCCTATTACTAGCCTATTCAACCACTCTTTCGTATCGTCCGCGGCCATCCCCCTCTTCAAAGGGGGAGACACTCTAGACCCAAACTGTTATTGACCTATGTCCATCCTGCCCTGCCTTTCTAAAATCTTTGAAAGCCAAGTTAACAAACAGATCACTGACCATTTTGAATCCCACCGTACCTTCTCCACGATGGAATCTGGTTTCCAAGCTGGTCAGCCACGCTCAAGGTCCTAAACGATATCATAACCGCCATCGATAAAAGACAGTACTGTGCAGCCGTCTTCATCGACCTGGCCAAGGCTTTCGACTCTGTCAATCACCGCATTCTTATCGGCAGACTGAATAGCCTTGGCTTCTCAAATGACTGCTTCGCCTGGTTCACCAACTACTTCTCAGATAGAGTTCAGTGTGTCAAATCGGAGGACCTGTTGTCCGGACCTCTGGCAGTCTCTATGGGGGTGACACAGGGTTCAATTCTCGGGCCGACTCTTTTCTCTGTATATATCAATGATGTCGCTCTTGCTGCTGTTGATTCTCTGATCCACCTCTACGCAGACGACACCATTCTGTATACATCTGGTCCTTCTTTGGACACTGTGCTAACAAACCTCCAAACGAGCTTCAATGCCATACAACACTCCTTCCGTGGCCTCCAACTGCATTTAAATGCTAGTAAAACTAAGTGCATGCTCTTCAACCGATTGCTGCCCGCACCCGCCCGCCCGACTAGCATCACTACTCTGGACGGTTCTGACTTAGAATATGTGGACAACTACAAATACCTAGGTGTCTGGTTAGACTGTAAACTCTCCTTCCAGACTCACATTAAAAATCTCCAATCCAAAATTAAATCCAGAATCGGCTTCCTATTTCGCAACAAAGCCTCCTTCACTCATGCTGCCAAACATACAAATCAAATGAAAGTTTATTTGTCATGTGCGCCGAATACAACAGGTGTAGATCTTACAGTGAAATGCTTACTTACAGGCTCTAACCAATAGTGGCTTACTTACAGGCTCTAACCATATAAAAGTAGCGAGGCTACATACAGACACCGGTTAGTCAGGCTGATTGAGGTAGTATGTACATGTAGATATGGTTAAAGTGACTATGCATATATGATGAACAGAGAGTAGCAGTAGCGTAAAAGAGGGCTTGGCGGTTGGTGGGTGGAACACAATGCAGATTGCCCGGTTAGCCAATGTGTGGGATTCTATGCTAGGTAATGCCCCACCTTATCTCAGCTCACTGGTCACAATAGCAATACCCACCCGTAGCACGCGGTCCAGCAGGCATATTTCACTGGAAACGTCTGACCTCTGTGATTGCCAACAAAGGTTTTGCCACCAAGTATTAAGTCATGTTTTGCAGAGGGGTCAAATACTTATTTCCCTCATTAAAATGCAAATCACTTTATAACATTTTTGACATGCGTTTTTCTGGATTCTTTTGTTGTTATTCTGTCTCTCACTGTTCAAATAAACCTACCATTAAAATTATAGACTGACCCTTTCTTTGTCAGTGGGCAAACGTACAAAATCAGCAGGGGATCAAATACTTTTTTCCTCCACTGTATATGAGTCAGACCCCTTGGCCCTGGTATGCTCTGATACAGACTACATTAGGATATTGTACAAATAATACAATAAAAAATACAGTAATTTGGCCTCTATAATGCTTGTGGATTTTAGAATTGAGCAGATCTATTGTTTTATTCAGTAAAACATGTTTGAATTGCTATAAAATGTGTATCAATGTTTCAAGTAATGCTGGTAAATGGTTGAAGGAAAACGGTATTATTATGACAAGTTTGAGGAAATGTTGTATCACCCAGTGATGTGTATATACACATCTTGGTACTCCTCCATTGTAAAAAAGATTTTGGAAGCTAAAGAATTGTATTTATTAATGTCTAGATTCGTTTTGACACGTTTATTGTATTACAGGCATGGTAATGTATACTTTAACATCATATTATGTGAGCTAAACCTACAAATAAAACATGAACAAATGTATAAAACATTTTCCTTCGTCTTTTTTTAGAGTACTAATGTTACTGTCCCCACTACAACAACAAAAATAATTAAATACATGTCATTTTGTCCTTGAAACATTTAATTGAAATACTGTAGAATTCCATTCATCCCTATTTATTTAACTAGGCAAGTCAGTTAAGAACAAATTCTTATTTACAAAGACAGCCTAGCCCAGACAACACTGGGCC
The DNA here is from genome assembly GCF_901001165.1 of Salmo trutta. Classification (NCBI taxonomy): domain Eukaryota; kingdom Metazoa; phylum Chordata; class Actinopteri; order Salmoniformes; family Salmonidae; genus Salmo; species Salmo trutta. The sequence goes on along the minus strand of NC_042972.1, from coordinate 33,948,013 downwards.
AATTGTGCACCGGCCTATGGGACTCCCAATCACGGCCGGTTGTAATACAGACTGGAATAGAACCAGTGTCTGTAGTGACGCCACTAACACTGAGATGCAGTGCCTTAGACCGTTGCGCCACTGGGGAGCCCATGGACTGCTCCTACAGGGGAGTGCCAATATGGCCGAACGGTGTCTTCAAAAACCTCTCAATGGCCAATTCATAGCTCTGTAATCCAGGGTTTGTATACATCATTGATTACCCCCCTCTATCGCCCTCTCTCGTCCCTCTGATCATCTACTTTTTACCATTCACCACTCCTCTCCTTCCCATACTTGGCAATACCTTACTTACTCCTCTCCGATTGGCTGTTTCAGAGAAGGAGTGGAGTGACCCGGATATGCAATCTCCGCTTTTTTCACCGTCCCCCTTCCTGTGTTTCCACAGCCACATCGTAAAAATTAATTTAAGATTATGGTTATTCATAAGGTTATCAGTGTGGTTAAGGTTAGGGTTATGTTTATGTTTAAAATCAGATTAAAAAATATATAAATTATAGAAATGGGTGGGGTTTATGACTTTGTGGCTGTGGTAAGTAGTGACGACCCACCTTCCTGTACCCGGTTGAGGAAGTGAATTCGCTGACAGGGCTGGGTTCCGTGAGGGAGGCGAAAAGAAACATAATTTACCTGGTGGGGATAAAAACAACAACAGTATAGAAGAACAAGTTGTGCAAGCACAATAAAACGTACGTGTAAAGCATATTTCCTCTCCGAGATCGTCACTGAGCGCCGCAGACATGGTAAGGCCGCGGAGACGAGCTGGAGGATTGGGTCGTTTTTGGTGGGGCTGCTAAGGGATATTAGCCAGCTAGCATGCTATCTGTCCTTTTATAGGAAGTGCTGTGTTGCGTTTCGACAGTGGCATATACATTCATATAAATTATCTACCCACAGTTAGCTAAACGACCTAGCTATGAATGTTACTCCGATTTACATTAACTAACTAGCCAGCTTGATGTTCCGCGCGCAGAATAAAGTTACAGGATGTTTTGGATTGAGAAACTAGTTCGGGGATTAAAGGGGTCTCGCTCTCGCTACCCCCTCTTCTTGCAGACACACACCCCATGGTTAAAATAGTACAAGCGCTGGGTTGCCTGTCGCTAAAATCGGCCTGCTCCGCCCCTTCCCTCCGGTGGATTTGAGGCGACGTGTAAACCACAACTCTCAACTTTTCATTGACTTCAACAATATGGATTACGTGTTCAGTAGCTTTTGTTGGCTTTACTGTCAGTGTAACTTTTTGTAGAACACGTTTAATAATGTAACTGTGAAATTGTTTTATGAAATAATTCACTAACATCCTTTCAATGTTAGGCACATTGTGGTGCACCTGACAAAATATATTCAACCACCATTGTCGCGTGCATGGCAATTCAAATCAAAGTGTATTTGTCACGTGCGCGGATACGTAGACCTTACAGTGAAATGCTTACTTACAGGCTCTAACCAATAGTGCAAAAAATGTATTATGTGAACAATGGGTAGGTAAAGAAATAAACAGTGAAAAATAACAGTAGTAATCATTTTCAGATATAGGCCTATATGATGGGGCAGGTAGCCTCGAGGTTAGAGCATTGAGCCAGTAAACGAAAGGTTGATTGTTTGAATACCAGAGCTGACAAGTTGAAAACATTTGAACAAATCTTTCACTGTGCCCGTGCTCAAATTACTCCAGGGACGCTGTACAATGGCGACCCTAGCCATGACCCCACTTCCTGCAGGGGAGTTGGGATATGCAAAAAAACATTACCATTACACACTTGTTTATTATTATTTTGAAATTCCTAAATTCCTTTTAACACTTGAAGTAATGTGTGACTGCCTTGTCACCAACAAATCTAACTAGCTACATTCACACCTCAAACTCCACTCTACTCCTTTTATGAATGTCGCACACTTGGAATGAAGGTCTGATACAATATAATGGAGAGCAGATGGCTTGTCTCCCCAGCCACCCGCTGACCTCATCCATCATGTTGGTCCATCCTCGCTGCTCTTCTCGGCCCCCGGGGCATTTGGTCCGGCAGTGTTTACACCGAGACTAGGGCGTTGGTAAACAGTGTCATGGAGTGCAGGTGTCGGCTGAACAAGACTGATTCATCTGCCTAGAAACAACCCAAAAGTGTGAGAGAGGGCATGCAGTACATGATCTGAAAACCTTGGCTGTGTTCAGGAGAAAGCCGACTGAAGTTTGTTTTAAGGAAGGAATGATTTTGGCTGTGTGATTCTCCTATAGCCAGCTGCTCTTCTCTGGCTTGTAGTCTCTACCTTGGTTTCATCTGATGACTTGGCATTTGATTTTTGATTTATTAGGATCCCCATTAGCCGACGCCAATGGTGACAGCTAGTTTAACTGGGGTCCGACATGTATAACAAAGACTTTCGGCAAGACTTTACAATTCACATACACATGTTAATGTTTTTAAATGTATCTATCAGTTACACATACATGTCAGTACATACACACAACAAGTAGGTCAAATGGGGGAGAGGCGTTGTGCCGGGAGATTTTGGTTTTTGAAACCAGGTTTGCTGCGCTAGTGCTATGTAAGATGGAAAGGAGTTCCATGCACTCATGGCTCTGTATAATACTGTACGGTTCCTTGAATTTGTTCTGGACCTGGGGACTGAAAAGACCCCTGGTGGCATGTCTGGTGGGGTAAGTGTGTGTGCTGTGTGTAAGTTGACAACGCAAACAATTTGGAATTTCCCTCACATTCTTTCTTATAAAAACAAGAAGTGACGCAGTCAGTCTTTCCTCAACTCTTAGCCAAGAGAGGCTGGCATGTGTAGTATTAATATTAGCCCTCTGATTACAATGAAGAGCAAGATGTGCCGCTCTGTTCTGGGCCAGCTGCAGCTTAACTAGGTCTTTCTTTGCTGCCCTTGACTGGACAATATTCAAGATAAGATAAAACTAGAACCTTCGGGACTTGATCTGTGGAGTGGTGTCAAAAAAGCGGTCATACCTCTCCCTATCTTTACAACCATTGAATCTATACGTTTTGACCATGACAGTTTGCAATCCAAGGTAACACCAAGTAATTTAGTCTCCTAAACTTGTTCAACAGCCACACCATTCATTACCAGATTTAGCTGAGGTCTAGCACTTAAAGAATGATTTGTACCAAATACAATGCTCTTAGTTTTAGAGATGTTTAGGACCAGTTTATTACTGGCCACCCATTCCAAAACAGACCAACTCTTTGTTAAGGGTTTCCGTGACTTAATTAGCTGTGGTTGCTGATGCGTATAAATTGAAAGACATTGAGTTGATTACTGGTATTCCTGTGAATTTGTATATTGGAATTGGTGTGTTTTTTTTGTTTGTGAATCAGATGTTGTTTATGAGAACCACCATGTGTTTTGACAGGTGTTCAGTTTGTGTTGTTTCTAGACTTTTAGGTCTCTAGGCTATATCTCAATTTGCTTAATTGTAGTCTTTGCATCTCTCAAGATGAGTGTGTTGCTGCACTATTTATCAGTACTTACTAAAATTATTTTACTTTTGTTTATTTAATTAGAATAGGACTACTGTCGGAACTGCATTAAGTTCAAATTGGATGAATACAAACTTGACTTGAGTTGCTCCAGATTAGAGGTTGACCGATTTTTATGATTTTTCAACGCCGATACCGATTATTGGAGTAACAAAACAGACGATGCCAATTTGTATGTATGTGTGTATATATATGATAATTACAACAATGCTCAATGAACACTTTTTTGTTTTGTTTTAACTTAATATAATGCATAAATAAAATCTATTTAGTCTCAAATAAATAATGAAACATGTTCAATTTGGTGTAAATAATGCATAAACAGTTTTTGAGAAGGTAAAAGTACAATATGTGCCATGTAAAAAAGCTAATGTTTAAAGTTCCTTGCTCAGAACATGAAAACATATGAAAGCTGGTGGTTCCTTTTAACATGTGGTCAGCCTGCCACACAGTCTCCTCGTGGAGTGCAATATAATCGGTGTCCAAAAATGCTGATTACCGATTCTTGTGACACCTTGAAAACGGCCCTAATAAATTGGCCATGCCGATTTAATTGGTCGACCTCTACTCCAGATATCTCAGTCCTGTACATTTCTCAGGGGTTTCATGTTGTGGCTGGCCTGTCCTTCCCTGCATGCTGATATCCTGCTCACCATAGTTCAGAGAGGGATCACCCTCAGGGAAGTCTCTGCTAGGTGGTCCGCTAGCTTACCTTCTCCCATTAACAACAATCCTCTCTGTTCCGCTGCTAGATCTCCTCCGTAATTGAACATGCAGAGAGCTTGTGGAAGGACTGACGCCATGAATCAATCTGTATTCATTCATCCTTCTTTCTGAAGTTCAGTTTATCACATTTATTTATATGTGCTTGTTTGACAGAGTTGTCTTTAATATAACACTTCACAAATGGGCCTGTATTCAAAAAGGCAAGCCTGAGCCCATGGAATTTTGGATCATGGTATTTGGCTAGCCAAATGACAGCAGTCACCATTAAAAACTTTAACAATAAAAAAAGAGGCACATTTTCTCCTCTCCTCCGCTCCTGACTGCATGTGCTGCCATAGAAATAGAATAAATAAAATGGACGTCCCCATTCAAGTCAATGATGGCATAATTGGTGGACTGGCGGCCTTTGCGAGTGTACCCATAGGAGCAAAGTAGGAAGTAAAAGCAGGAAGTGTACCCATCCATGCTGTGATTTGTTGATTCAACTCCACTGCATTGGAAAAAAAACATTGCATGAGCCACAGTTAAAGGTAGACTCAGTGAATTGCCGTTGCCATGGGCAGCACCGCAGATATTGAGATGAGCGAGATGCAACACACAGTTGCACACAGTATCTGGGTATCTTGGCATACTAGCTTTAAGCACCAGCTGTCAGAGCAGCTCACAGATCACTGCACCTGTACATAGCCCATCTATAATTTAGCCCAAACAACTACCTCTTCCCCTACTGTATTTTATTTATTCACTTATTTTGCTCCTTTGCACCCCATTATTTCTACTTTGCAGTTTCTTCCACTACAAATCTACCATTCCAGTTTTTTACTTGCTATATTGTATTTACTTTGCCACCATGGCCTTTTTGTTGCCTTTACCTCCCTTATCTCACCTCATTTGCTCACATTGTATATAGACTTATTTTTCTACTGTATTATTGACTGTATGTTTGTTTTACTCCATGTGTAACTCTGTTGTATGTGTCGAACTGCTTTGCTTTATCTTGGCCAGGTCGCAATTGTAAATGAGAGCTTGTTCTCAACTTGCCTACCTGGCTGCCTATAAAGGTAAAATAAATAAATAAAAATGTGCATGCGATTGCTTCACGCTGTTCACAGCGTGGTAGCCAGGGGATCAAAACGGCGGAGAAGTTGAGCCTCACGCTTCAACTCATAGTTGTGGAAATTTACCCACTATGCTGTTCATATTTTACCTTTAACATAATTTTTAATGAACATTCTACGTTACCGTGGAAATGATTGCATCACAATACCAGGCAGTAATTGTGAGTGTACCCATTACCAGTCAAATTGCCAGGGTTAGAGTTTCCAAGCGCATTCTTTTAAACTTAAAAAAAAATGCTATGACTTATTTTATTTTCATGAGGCTTCATCCATAACTGTCGGTTCTATGGTAATTGTGCCAGTAAGAGCAGAGTATTGTAATGGATACTCATTCTCCACAAATTAGTCTTTTTTTTATTTTAATAACACTTATCTTTCCTCACAAAGGTTTGTACTCAGTTTTATAGCAAAGGAAGTAGGGGAGGCAGTGGGGTGAATCGTTCACATCCTTTTGGTATAGGTTTAGTCACATTTTCAGTTGATGAACTGTTGTCTTCATTTATGAGCTCTCAAGCAATCAAATAATTTACATAGACTTAAAATAATGTTGACCTTTCTAGATGCCATAAAATGACGGGCCTGTATCAATAACTGGAGGCTCCACAGCATTGCCTTATATAGTAACCAGCCAATCTGTCTTCTAACTACCATGGTTATACAGTGTTTTTCACGTTTGACCCTGTCTAAAGCTTTGAGTTTTTAGCCAGGGCCCAGTTGTAATCTTAGGATGCAGTGAGTGAGTGTATGGCTATTGTTGTCAGGGTGTGAATGTTCTCTACATAGCCTAGTCACGGCCTGGCTCGGCCCTGTCGTATCTACCGTAAGAATGTAACATGCATCCATCACTGGCTGCCTCATTCTGCTGGGGCTGTGTGGGAGGCCGGGAACTTTTTTGGCTCTGTTGTCAATTCAATCTATTTTGGTTGATTAAATGCAGACAGTGATGGATGCATTTAGACTAAAACATTTTAAAGTTAATTTAATCTCCTTTTAAAAGATTAATGAAAATAACTGTTAAAACGGCTAGCTTCTTATGTTCCAAGACCAGCTTAAACTGAGACTCTTTCTGCAGGGTTGAACTTGGCAAGGATCAAGGTCATGTAAAATGAACAGTGAAACATACATTTTCTCTTGTAAAATAAAAAAATGGACAAAAGGCAAGTGCAACTTGCTTTTAGACTTTCTTTTGCAGAACTATACATTTTGTGTGTTGGAATGTGTATCAAAAGCTGACTCTTATTTTGTGTGTTTCAGAATGACCAGCAGCTGGACTGTGCTCTGGACCTGATGAGGCGTCTTCCTCCCCAGCAGATCGAGAAGAATCTCAGTGACCTCATCGACCTGGTGAGTCTCCAGCAGAGGACAACCTTATAGGGAGGGACACTCAACATGTACGGCACTTACAAATGACCTGATGATTGGCGGGAAAAAATTGATAATAAGACAATTGTGGGAGCTGTTTTATTAGACTTCAGTGCAGCTTTTGACATTATCGATCATAGTCTGCTGCTGGAAAAACAACCTGTTTATTTGGCTTTGTCAACTCTTGATCCATGATATAGCAGAGATCTGTCTAATGGAAGCGCCTCCAACATAATCAAGTCTGTAGCTGAAGCGAACTGAAAAGGGGAGCGACCCAGGGATGTGTGTGCTTTGGGGACCTTTTAACAGAAAGTGACTGGCAGAATGGGTGTTGTATGTGGAGGATGAGGGCTGCAGTAGGTATCTCAGATAGGGGGGGTGAGCCCTAAGAGGGTTTATAAATAAGCATCAACCAGTGGGTCTTGCGATGGGTACACAGTCAACCAGTTTACAGAGGAGTATAGAGTGCAGTGATGTGTCCTATAAGGAGCATTGGTGGCAAATCTGGTGAAGAACATCTAGCCACACGAGAGCACCCTTACCTGCCGATCTATAAATTACGTCTCCGTAATCTAGCATGGGTAGGATGGTCATCTGAATCAGGGTACGTTTGGCAGCTGAGGTGAGAGAGGAGCGATTATGATAGAGGAAACCAAGTCTATACTCCAAAGTACTTGTATGAGGTGACTACCTCAAGCTCTAAACCCTCAGAGGTAGTAGTCACACCGGTGGGGAGAGGGGCGTTCTTCTTACCAAACCACATGACCTTTGTTTTAAAGGTGTTCAGAACAAGGTTAAGGGCAGAGAAAGCTTGTTGGACATTAAGAAAGCTTTGTTCTAGAGCGTTTAACACAATCTGGGGAGGTGCCAGCTGAGTATAAGACTGTATCAGCTGCATATAAATGGATGAGAGAGCTTCCTACTGCCTGAGCTATGTTGTTGATGTAAATTGATAAGAGCATGGGGCCTAGGGTTGAATCTTGGGGTACTCCCTTAGTGATAGTCATGGGCTGAGACAGCAGAGGTTCTGACTTTATACACTGCACTCTGAGAGAGGTAGTCAGCAAACCAAGCCAAAGACCTCTGCGACACCAATACTCCTTAGCCAGCCCACAATAATGGAATTATCTACCGTATTAAAAGCTTTGGCCAAGTCAATAAAAATAGCCGCACAACATTGCTTAGAATCAAGGGCAATGGTTTCATCATTTAGGACCTTTAGGTTGAGGTGACACATCCATAACCTGAGCGGAAAGCAGATTGCATACCAGCGAGAATACTATGGACCTCAAGAAAGCCAGTCAGCTGATTGACAAGTTTTTCCAACACTTTTTGATAAATGGGGCAAAATTAAAATTGGCCTATAACAGTTAGGATCAGATTAATCTCCCCCATTTGAAATAAAGGACGAACCGTGGCTGCCTTCCAAGCAATTGGAACCTCCCCAGAGAGGAGAGGGGCTCGGCAACGATAGGGGCTGCAACTTTAAAGAAGAAAGGATCTGACCTAGATGTTTTTTTGGGGTCAGGTTAAGGAGCTCCTTTAGCACCTCCGACTCAGTTTTTCCGAGTAGGCGGTCACTTTGTCGCATTAGAAGGGCTGGGAGGTGAGGAAATGTTGGATGGTCAAGGAGGCATGGCTGAGTCAAATAGGAATCCTGACTTAATGAAGTGGTGATTAAAGAGCTCGGCCATGCGCTCCTCGTCAGTAACAACCACATCAACACGTTAAAGAACCATTTTTAAGGCTTGAGACAATTGAGTCATGGATTGTGTATGTGTGCCATTCATAAGGTAAATGGGCAAGACAAAAGATTGCCTTTGAACGGGGTATGGTAGTAGGTGCCAGTGTTCCTAATGTTTGGTGTACTCCATCTATATAAATGCACCATTTGTAAGCAATCAAGATGAAGTTGTTTGATTCATCATTTGTTTAATGAAAGTGCTGCTGCGGGAGCTTATGCCTGATTGCCTGTTATGCAATTCAAGGACATTAATAAACACTTGGAACATTTTATAAATATTAGTTTATAAGAATGCCAAGAGTATGCAAAGCTATCATCAAGGCAAAGGGTGGCTACTTTGAAGAATATATATATATGAGAATGTAGAGAATAGTAAATATAAAGAAATACCCTGAAATGAGTAGGTGTGTCAATTTGACTGGTACTGTATGTATTTAAAACTTAGGGTATGGCAAATAAGGAGTAGGCCATTTGCTGATGTCATCACCATCAATAATGGCTGTTAAACATCGTCGATAGACGATCCAATCGTAAAATCGCTCAGCCTTAGTTGCAATAAAACTGGACTACTGCCCAGTCTTATGGTCAAGTGTCACAGAGGGACACCGGCTAACTACAGTTGGCCCAGAACAGAGAAGCACGGCTGGCCCTTAAATGTACACAGAGAGCTAGCATGTTGAAAGCACGGAGCTGTCTGTTCAAACGACTAGCTCACTGCTCCGACACCCATGCATACCCCACAAGACATGCCTCCAGGGGTCTCTTCGCAGTCCACAACAGACACTGCGAAACTCGCAGTACTACATGGAACTCAATTCCGCATCAAGTAACTCAAGCAAGCAGTAAAAAAACAAACCAAACACCTTATGGAACAACGCTGACTGTGAAGAGACGCTAACACACACACAAACACTTTATTGTTGTAATATTGTTTTATTGTGGTATTAAACATTTTGTATTGTAGATTAACAATTTATTTAAATTTTAAAATTTTTGATATAATTTCCTTATTCTTGTTTGGACCCCATGACGAGTAGCCTGTTGCCTTGGCAGCAGCTAATGGGCATCCTTAATAAACAACAATAAAAACCACTCAGTCATATACACACCGACATGACCTCACCCATGCAAATCTGAGTGCTCCACAGAGAAACAAATAATCTGTCTACATTACAAATGTATACTGAACAAAAATATTAACACAAGCATTTTTACTGAGTTAAAGTTCATATAAGGGAATCAGTTAATTTACATAAATTCATTAGGCCTTAATCCAGGCCTGGGCAATTATGTTCCATGGAGGGCCACATTAGAAAATATTTTTGCCTTCGCGGGGCCAGAATCATATTACAGGATTATACATCATGTGTATGACTGTGTTGACCGATATATCTACTGTAAATCACATCCAGATATGCTACTTATTTTACTTAACATGTACAGAAATAAACCACATCCATGTTCTACTTTTGGTAGGTATTTTCTTTATTAAACATGCAATGAACTACACAGAGGGAAAAGAGTGAAGATGGAGAAGCTCGAGTTGCAGGTCAGTGGGAGCGTTATCCACATTGAAGGTGAAAGGAGAGGAAACCAGCAACATGATATTTTCCAACACTTTGAAAGCCTCAACGACAAGAACTCAGTTTAAAGCACGCAGCCGCGATTGTATACTTCTCCCACTGGTTGTCTGATAGGGAACAGACTAGTAGGGGATGGAAGGTGTGAGTTTGTTGGCTTCTACTTGGTGGGTCAGGAAGAGTAATTTTCCCTTGAAGGCTTTGACAAGGCTGTATATCTGATGTGCAAAAAGGCCCTTCCCTTGTAGTTTGAAATTCAGTTCATTCATGAGGGCCATGATGTCCACGGTGAAGGCAAAATCAGCCAACCATTCTTTATCTTGCAGTTGAGGGAAATCCACATTTTCCTTTCATTTGCAAAAACTCAGCAATCGCCGACTTCAGGTCCCAGACCTTTTTTAAGCACCTTCCCAAAACTCAGCCATCTCATGTTTGTGTGGTAGGGGAGATCTGCATGACCCGACTGTCTTCCAACAGTGAGACAAACTGCTTGTGGTTTAAAGATTTTGCTCTTATGAAGTTTACAACTTTAGTGACTGTATCCACAACATGGCTCATTTTCAGAACACATTTACAGAGCACCTCCTGAAGAATAATGCAATGCAGGAAAATCATTTTCTGATCTGGGTTCAACTCAGCTACTTGATCTTACGTCCTTTTCAAAAGGCCAACATGTTTTCCTGTCAAGTTTGGGCACCCATCAGTGGTCACACTGGATAACTTTTCAAAACTCCGTCCCAGCTTTGCCACACACTTATTAATATCCTGTATCTTTCCCTGTGGTTGTGCTCTTCATTGACTGCACTGAAGCAAGCTCCTCTGTAATTTGAAAGTCTGAGCTTATGCCTCATAAGAATATCAACAACTGCGTCGTGTCACGTGCATCACTGCTCTCATTCAGGGCCAAGGAGAAATAAGTGAAATCCTTGTCTTTTAACTGTTCCATATTCTCTGTGATGTCTTCAACACTCCGTGTCACTCTTCGTCTCGACAGGGGAACATTTTCAAACAGCTCTTGTCAGGGCAAAGTATTGCTGCAGAGTCAATTTAAACATTCTTTAACGAATTCGCCCTCGGCGAATGGGTTGCTATGTTTAGCAATTTTGGGACAGTACATAGCTAGTTCTCGCAATTCCGTTGTTTACTGAATGCAATTTTGTGAAAAGTCCTTGCTGCTTTTGCTACTGAGAAAGCAACTCTCTTGATGCACTTGCCCTCTGCTCAGAAGCCATATTCCAATATTTCTCTGCATGCCTCATCAGGAAGTGTCAGGACAAGTTGTAGTCTTTCAAGACAGCGGTGCTGTCTTTGCACTGGAGGTCAACCGATTAATCGGCATGGCAGATTTTTTTTTACAATTTTAATTAGGGCAGATTTTCACGTTTTCATAATCGGTAATTGCATTTTTGGGTGCCGGTTATGGACGCTTTACATTGCAATCCACGAGAAGACTGCGTGACTGGCTGACCACCTGTTAGGCGAGTGCTGCATCAAAATGACCTTGTAGCTGCAAGGAGCCAAGGTAAGTTGCTAGCTAGCATTAAACTTATCTTATAAACAATCAATCTTAACTAGTGATTATGTTAACTACACATGGTTGATGATATTACTAGTTTAACTAGCTTGTCCTGCGTTGCATATAATCAATGCGGTGCCTGTTAATTTATCATCGAATCACAGCCTACTACAACTTCGCCAAATGGGTGATGGTTAACAAGAGCGCATTCTCGAAAAAAGCACTGTCGTTGCACCAATGTACCTAACAATAAATGCCTTTCTTAAAATCAATACACAAGTATATATTTTTTAAACCTGAATATTTAGTTAAAAGAAATTCACGTTAGCAGGCAATGTTAACTAGGGAAATTGTGTCACTTCTCTTGCGTTCAGTGCAAGCAGAGTCAGGGTATATGCAGCAGTTTGGGCCGCCTGGCTCGTTGCGAACTGTGCGAAGACCATTTATTTCTAACAAAGACCATAATTTAATTTGACAGAATTGTACATAATTATGACGTAACATTGAAGGTTGTGCAATGTAACAGGAATATTTAGACTTAGGGATGCCACCCATTAGATCAAATGCGTAACGGTTCCGTATTTCACTGAAAGAATAAACGTTTTGTTTTCGAAATGATGGTTTCCGGATTTGATCATATTAATGACCTACGGCTCGTATTTCTGTGTTTATTATAATTAAGTCTGATTTGATAGAGCAGTCTGAGCGGTGGTAGGCAGCAGCAGGCTCGTAAGCATTCATTCAAACAGCACTTTCCTGCATTTGCCAGCAGGTCTTAGCAATGCTTGAAGCACAGTGCTGTTTATGTCTTCAATCCTATCAACTCCCGAGATTAGGCTGGCAGTACTATAGTGCCTATAAGACCATCCAATAGTCAAAGGTATATGAAATACAACTGGTATAGGACTATTTCTCTCTAACTCCTATAATAATTACAACCTAAAACTTCTTAACTGGGAATATTGAAGACTCATGTTAAAAGGAACCACCAGCTTTCATATGTTCTCATGTTCTGAGCAAGGAACTTAAACGTTAGCTTTTTTACATGGCACATATTGCACTTTTACTTTCTTCTCCAACACTGTTTTTGCATTATTTAAACAATTGAACATGTTTCATTATTTGAGACTAAATGTATTTTATTTAAGTTAAAATAAGTGTTCTTTGTTCATTCAGTATTGTTGTAATTGTCATGGTAAATCGTTGTCGGCTTTTTTTGGCCTTCCAATAATCGGTATCGGCGTTGAAAAATCATAATCTTCTACTTTGCACACTGCTTTCCCGATACCTCAATAAAATATTTTGATGTCCACTCTTGCTGGAACACAGATTCCTTGCGACATGGGGCTGTGTGTTAGCATGCTGAAACATGAGGTGATGGCAGCGGATGACTGGCACGACAATTGGCCTCAGGATCTCGTCGTGGTATCTCCACGCATCCAAATTGCCATCAATAAAATGCAATTCTATTTGTTGTCCATAGCTTATGCCTGCCCTTACCATAACCCCACCGTCGCCATGGGGCACTCTGTTCACAGCGTAAACATCAGCAAACCGCTCACAACGCCGTACACGTGGTCTGCAGTTCTGAGGCCGGTTGGACGTACTGCCAAATTCTCTGAAAGGACAGAGGTGGCTTATGGTAGAGAAATGAACATTACATTCTCTGGCAATAGCTCTGATGGACATTCCTGCAGTCAGCATGCCAATTGCATGCTCCCTCAACTTGAGACATCTGTGGCATTGTGTGACAACTGCACATATTAGTGGCCTTTTATTATCCCTAGCACAAGGTACACCCGTGTAATGAATATGCTGTTTAATCAGCTTCTTGACATGCCTCACCTGTCAGGTGGATGGATTATCTTGGCAAAGGAGAAGGGGTACGTGCAATGAGGTCGGGTACGCCAAATAAAAATGTGATTCACATTTTAAAATATAAATAAAATGTTTTTCACATTTTCAAACAGTCCATTTTATATTTTCCAAGGGGGCGATACATTTTGGGTGACTTATTTTTTTATTTTTTTTCCTCCCTTGCCTGAGTAGCCTCGTTTCACTGACAAAAATAAAATGATCTAGTGTTAAGCAAAATGACAATGTCAAATAATTAACATCCAATCACATTAACCGTTACTCTTTCGCAGGAATTCAACTAACGGTCCGTATGTAGCCGACCGTAGCTGCTCCTCATTCTGTTTGCTCGAAATTTTTTATATATATTTTTTTTAAGTATGGCTCACGTCCATAGACGCATACCAGTACTGCACCAGTCGAGGACACAAGTTGTTCTGCTTCCACGAGCACATCCAATGCTAGCATCAGTAATTCTACATTTGTTGTTAGCCCAGCTAGCATGGACACTGACAGTTGTGAATCTGATGCAGCCGAAGAGCTACTGCACCCTTACCCAGGAAAGCACCGAACAGACAGGGACGTTGGACCATCCAAGAGGCGCAAATATGATGAACTACATTTTATTTGGTGTTCACTTGTATTTGGAGTAGTGCCTTTCCTCAGCCACAGTGTGTTATAGTACTTTTGCACATATCTCACAACTTGATGACAGACATTTTAAGAAACAAAACATGGCAATTTAAAAAATAAGCCACAGGAGTTTTTTTGAGTGAGAATTAAGATGACTTTCGAGTACTAAGACATGTATAAAAGCAACAGATACCATTTAATAAGAAAGGGCTAGAAGCATCTTATATGGTGAGCTACCGAGTGGCAAGGACAGGCAAGCCCTATACTATTATGGAGGACTTATAGTTGAAGTCAGAAGTTTACATACACCTTAGCCAAATACATTTAAACTCAGTTTTTCACAATTCCTGACATTTAATCCTAGTTAAAATTCCCTGTCTTAGGTCAGTTAGGATCACCGCTTTATTTTAAAGAATGTGAAATGTCAGAATAATAGTGGAGAATGGTTTTTCAGCTTTTATTTCTTTCATCACATTCCCAGTGGGTCAGAAGTTTACATACACTCAATTAGTAGTTGGTAGCATTGCCTTTTAAATTGTCAAATTTGGTCAAACGTTTTGGGTAGCCTTCTACAAGCTTCCCACAATAAGTTGGGTGAATTTTGGCCCATTCCTCGTGACAGTTCTGCCCAGAATTGTTCTGTGGGATTGAGGTCAGGGCTTTGTGATGGCCACTCCAATACCTTGACTTTGTTGTCCTTAAGCCATTTTGCCGCAACTTTGGAAGTATGCTTGGGGTCATTGTCCATTTTGGAATACCCATTTGCGACCAAGCTTTAACTTCCTGACTGATGTCTTGAGATGTTGCTTCAATATATCCACATAATTTTCCATCCTCTTGATGCCATCTATTTTGTGAAGTGCACCAGTCCCTCCTGCAGCAAAGCACCCCCACATGATGCTGCCACCCCCGTACTTCACGGTTGGGATGGTGTTCTTTGGCTTGCAAACCTCCCCCATTTTCCTCCAAACATAACAATGGTCATTGTGGCCAAGCAGTTCTATTTTTGTTTCATCAGACCAAAGGACATTTCTCCAAAAAGTACGATCTTTGTCCCCATGTGCAGTTGCAAACCGTAGTCTGGCTTTTCTATGGCGGTTTTGGAGCAGTGGCTTCTTCCTTGCTGAGCGGCCTTTCAGGTGATGTCGATATAGGACTCGTTTTACTGTGGCTATAGATACTTTTGTACCCGTTTCCTCCAGCATCTTCACAAGGTCCTTTGCTGTTGTTCTGGGCTTGATTGGCACTTTTCACACAAGTACGTTCATCTCTAGGAGACAGAACGTGTCTCCTTCCTGAGCGGTATGACGGCTGCGTGGTCCCATGGTGTTTATACTTGCATACTATTGTTTGTACAGATGAACGTGATACCTTCAGGCATTTGGAAATTGCTCCCAAGGATGAACCAGACTTGTGGAGGTCTACAATTTATTTTCTGAGGTCTTGGCTGATTTTTCTTTTGATTTTCCCATGATATCAAGCAAAGAGGCACTGAGTTTGAAGGTAGGCCTTGAAGTACATCCACAGGTACACCTCTAATTGACGTGAAATCATTTTCTGGAATTGTTCAAGCTGTTTAAAGGCACAGTCAACTTAGTGTATGTAAACTTCTGACCCACTGGAATTGTGATACAGTGAAATAATCTGTCTGCAAACAATTATTGGAAAAATAACTTCCATGCCCTGCCTCCAGTCCACTTACTGATATCTGAACAAGAGAGCCTCATTGAAATTGCAACAAGCGGTTCTGTGAAAATTGAATTTAATCAAAGCCACTGACAGATTTCCGGATTGGGCTGTGCTCAGAGTTTCTTGCCTTGGTAAATTTTAAGACACTGTCTTTTGCAACCACGTACCTATGAGAGTGGATTCTCAGCACTCCCTAACATGAAAACTAAATACAGGCGCAGACTGTATGTGGAAAATGATTTTAAGACTGAGACTCTCCAATACAACCCAACATTGTAGAGTTATGTGCATCCTTTCAAGCACACCCTTCTCATTAACCTGTGAGTTATTCACAATTTTCGACGAACAAAGGTTTTATATGTAAGATGGTTAAATAAAGAGCAAAATTATTGATTATTATTTGTTCCCTGGTCCTATAAAAGCTCTTTGTCACTTCCCACAAGCCAGGTTGTGACAAATGCACACTCATTTTTATATTTAATAAATGTGTGTGTGGCGCAGGCTTACAACGATGGCAAAAAAACATTTGAGAGTGCGCTGAGCATGGTGCTGGAGGGGGTACAAGGTGGAGGTTGAATGTTTTGAAGGACTACGGGACTATGTTTGGGAACCACTGGTATAGATGAATACTTAACATATTTACATGTATTGTTATGCGGAAGCTCGTATCAATCAAAACTGATTGAATTGTCATAGTTATTATGCTTACACATAGCTGGATTTCTCAACTCCATGATATGTACATCTCGGTGTTAGGTTGCCACAACCTTGGGCGGAGTGTACCTACGACTACATCGAATCTGTCGATACGATTTGAACAGTCTGTGGTTGTATTTGGTTAACATTTTATCTGAAAATGTGGATTTCAGCAAACAAAGAAAAGCACAAAGCTACAGAGGAGAAATGGGTGCACAGTGAGGGTTTTAAAGCTAGAATTTGTTTTAATTAAAACTGTAACAAAGCACCTTCTCCGCTTCTGTTTTGGTAAAAAGCTGAGGAACTGGCCTGGAGAAAGGGCAAGGGGAATACCTAGTCAGTCGTACAACTGAAATGGGTCTTCCCGAATCGGGGGTACGGAGGCCTGCCTTAATCGACATCCACATCTTTGGCGCCCAGGGAACAGTGGGTTAACTGCCTTGCTTAGGGGCATAACGACAATTTTACCTTGTCAGCTCGGGGATTCGATCCAGCAACCTTTCGATGAATGGAACCACTCAAATTCATAACAGAGCTATGGATGCAAAAATGTACCATCCATGCCATTTTAAAAATGAGTTTAACCATGTTTTCAGGCTATACAGTGTTTGTTTGCATTCACATTGTTTACAAACATTGCAAGATTATTTTGAGCTCTGATAGGGTACGAAAGTTAAACTAAACTCATGAGGCATGTATAACTTATATTCTTAAAGATTCATTGGGTGTATATAATAAATAATTTAAAGTCCAAAAATGAATGTAGCAATTAACATTTTCAGAAGTATCGACTGACAGCGACTCGACAAAGTCAGAGATACAGCCCACACACTCATCTCCATTAATGTAATCTGCATTATGGAGTTGAGGAACTCTGCTAGCTTATACACAGACATACAGTACACTTCTAGACTACCTACTAACAGCCAGGACTGTGCTTGAAATCTCCCATAGTGCAAAAACATCTGACAGATTAAGCTGAATCAGACAGAAATCAAACCACACGTTCTCAAGTGATTGTTCTCCACATTTTTTGGGGGATCATATCCGTTTTTCCCTTCAGACCCTCGTCTGCTCCTCTTCCTTTCTTCTCCCCTTTGACAACTCACTCCCCTGGGCACCAGCACTCTCCTTGACCGCCTCAGCCCGCTCCTCTGTATCTGGTTGTTAGCGCTCGTTAGCAACGCTATCAATCACTCTACATGAGCCCATTTAGCCCCTCCCTCTCCTTACACTCGCTCCTTACGATTGGGAATCACCTGAGCTCACCTCCTCTAGCGCCACCCTTTCCCCCTCTCTACTGTTCTGTCCCCCCAACCATTCTCTTTCCTCTGTGATTCTACTTTTCTACCCCAGTTTCCCACTTCTGCCTGCCTTCTGTCCCCCCTCTGTTTCTGTGTGTCTGGCGGTTGCCAGGTGTGGGGCTGTGTCCGTGGAACAGAGCAGGCATTGTGTCTGTGTGTTCTGATGGGGGGGTTCATGCCACGCCACTCTGAGTAGTCATTTGTACCCATTTATCCCCTGAGACTGTTGTCATTCAAATTCTTATCATATTCTCTCCCCCTCTCATTTCCCTGTCACCTTCTCTCCCACTTAGCAAGTAGACATGGAATGAGGGAAAATTGCTTAACCTCATTTCCCCCTCATTCAGGGACATCATGTGCCAGCTTTCTCTCGTCTCCTTGTCATCTTTTTTTCACGCACACTATGCCCTCTCTCAACCGCTACAGTCTAGCCCAGCTCTTGCCAAAGAACTTCTTTGTCCCCCCCATTGTCTCACGCCAGAAGTGGAACTCATCTTCTGAAAATCACTCTGCTCTCAGTAGCTATGTTGCACTGTCTACTACGGTAAACTATGCTCCAGCTAGCACCCTAGAGCAAGCTTGTTTGAATGGCCATAGCTAGTTTGCCAGCTTGTTGAAGTTGTACGGGATTGTCCTCAGAAATCTGCTTGTTTTCCAAAAAAATGTATTGATCCTTTTATTTAACTAGGCAAGTCAGTTAAGAACAAATTCTTATTTATAATGACGGCCTACCGGGGAACAGTGGGTTCATTTCCTTGTTCAGGGACAGAACTACAGATTTTTGTTTTTTACCTTGTCAGCTCGGGGATTCGCTCCAGCAAACTTTTGGTTACTGGCCCAACGCTCTAACCACTAGGCTACCTGCCGCCCCGTATCTGACTCTGAGAGCTGCCACTGTGCCTCACTACTTTGCAACATTATCTTGTTGGCCAAATATTACAGAGAGCAGTCAGCTGTGCAATAGAACTCGGCACACGAATCACGGCAGAACAGCTAATCATGATTACTCATTTGTTCATTAGCTAGAACATCACTATGCTAGCTAGCTAGTGGGGCTATTTAGCATTGAGTGTGAGAGAACTGGCGTTGTTAGCTTCTTTGACTTTTTGAGACAGGTTCAGCAAGCAGACATTAGCTAGCAAATGTCGTGCCAATTACAAATTTCACATTCTGATTCTACCACCACAACACATTAGCTAGATGTAGAATTGGGTAGTGAATATTTGCTCAGGTTTATAGTTTTTGGTCAAATTGACTTTTGAGGATGAAAGGGGGTTCAGGGGACGATGTCACCTTATTAACATTTTCAAATATTAAAACAGCATATTGTAGCCAGACTGCTTTTTAGCTATCCCATGTGTTTCTGCGAGTGATCAGTGCAGACCGCCATCTGACGTGGGACAATGTCTACACACACACACACACACACACACACACACACACACCTAGAGCTGGGCGATATTGCCAAAATAGCGTGTGTATACACGCTACGTCGCTCGCTCTACCAGTAAAAATGTTTTTTGGCACACCTACTCATTCAAGGGTTTTAGTTTATTTTTACTATTTTCTACATTGTAGAATAATAGTGAAGAAATCAACTATGAAAACACATGGAATCATGTAGTAAGCAAAAAAGTGTTAAACAAATCAAAATATATTTGAGATTCTTCAAATAGCCACCCTTTGCCTTGATGACAGCTTTGCACACATTTGGGATGCTTTTCCAACAATCTTGAAGGAGTTCCCACATATGCTGAACACTTGTTAGCTGCTTTTCCTTCACTCTGCGGTCCAACTCATCCCAAACCATCTCAATTTGTTTGAGGTCAGGGGATTGTGGAGGCCAGGTCATCTGATGCAGCACTCCATCACTCTCCTTCTTGGTCAAATAGCCCTTACACAGCCTGGAGGTGTATTGGGTCATTGTCCTGTTGAAAAACAAATGATAGTCCCACTAACCGCTAGGCTGCCTTCCACCCCACTAATAATAATGGGGCGGCAGGTAGCCTAGTGGTTAGAGCGTTGGACTAGTAACCGGAAGGTTGAAGATCGAATCCCTGAGCTGACAAGGTAAAAATGTCGTTCTGCCCCTGAACAAGGCAGTTAACCCACTGTTCCTAGGCCGTCATTGAAAATAAGAAACTTGCCTAGTAAATAAAAAATCCCAAACCAGTTGGGATGGCGTAGCTGATTCTGCAGAATGCTGTGGTAGCCATGCTGGTTAAGTGTGCCTTGAATTCTAAATAAATCAGTGTCACCAGCAAAGCACCATAACACCACCACCTCCATGCTTTACGATGGGAAATACACATGCGGAGATCATCCATTCACCCACACACCGCGTTTCACAAGGCGGTTGGAACCAAAAATGACCGATTTGCACTCTAGACAAAATAACAAATTTCCATCGGTCTAATGGCCATTGCTCGTGTTTCTTGGCCTAAGCAAGTCTCTTCTTATTGGTGTTCTTTTAGTAGTGATTTCTTTGCAGCAATTCAACCATGATGGCCTGATTCATAGTCTCCTTGGAAAAGTTGATGTTGAGATGTGTCTGTTACTTGAAATCTGAAGCATTTATTTGGGCTGCAATTTCTGAAGCTGGTAACTCTAATGAACTTATCCTTTGCAGCAGAGTTAACTCTGGGTCTTCCTTTCCTGTGGCTGTCCTCATGAGAACCAGTTTCATCATAGCGCTTCATGGTTTTGCAACTGCACTTGAAGAAACTTTGAAAGTTCTTAATGTTCTGTTGACTGACCTTCATGTCTTAAAGTATTGATGAACTGTCATTTCATTTTGCCTATTTGAGCTGTTCTTGCCATAATATGGACTTGGTCTTTTACCAAATAGGGCTATCTTCTGTATACTTGTGACAACACAACTGATTGGCTCAAACGCATTAAGAAGGAAAGCAATTCTACAAATTAACTTTTAAGGCACACCTGTTAATTGAAATGCATTCCAGGTGACTACCTCATGAAGCTGGTTGAGAGAATGCCAAGAGTGTGCAAAGTTGTTAGGTTCTTATTTTTCAGAGTAAATAACTCACGGACACTAGAGAAGCTTTAACTTCTTATGGGCAGGTTGGACGGTAGCGTCCCACCTGGCCAACATCCAGTGAAATTGCTGAGCGTGAAATTCAAAAATACCAAATTCAAATATTTAACATTCTTGAAAATATGTGTTATACATAAAAATAAAGCTTAACTACTTGTTAATCCAGCCGCTGTGTCAGATTTCAAAAAGGCTTTACGGCGAAAGCAAACCATGCGATTTATCTGAGGACAGCGCCCTGCATACAAATGCATAAATCATATTTCAACCGGGCCTTACCTTTGAAGATCTTCTGTTGGCACAAATTACCTGTAAACTTAATCCAAACATTTCAAACAACGTTCCTAATCCAACCTCAGGTACCCTAAAACGTAAATAATTGATCAAATTTAAGACGGAATAAACTGTTTCCAATACCGGATAAAAACAACGAAGTGCGCTCCAGTTCACGTGCATCAAAACAGTACAGTCCACCTGGAGTGGCAATTCAATGAATAGCACTACTACTTCATTTCTCAAAAGAAAAACATTGAACATTGAATAGCACTACTTCATTTCTCAAAAGAAAAACATAGAACAATTTCTATACTGTTGACATCTAGTGGAAGCCATAGGAACTGCAGCCAGGTTCCTTTATAATAAGGGTGTCCCAAAGAAAACAAATGGAAAATCCTCCCCCCTACCCCCCCCCCCCCCCCCCCTTGATGGTATGTCCTCAGGGTTTTGCCTGCCATATCAGTTCTGTTATACTCAGACATTATTTTAACAATTTTAGAAACTTTTGTGTTTTCTATCCAGATCTATTATATGCATATCCTAGCTTCTGAGCCTGAGTAACAGGCGGTTTACTTTGGGCACGCATTTCATCCGGAGGTGAAAATACTGCCCCCTACCCCAGAGAGGTTAAACAAGTTTTATCATTCCCAAAGGTTCTGTACAGCTGTAATCAGATAGCAAAACATTTCTTTCTTCAGTTATATACATCCTACTTAACACTCCTCCAATCCTTACAGTTTATAGCTCCACAGGAAGATAATAAAGTGGATAACAGGATAACAAACCTTTATTGCTCCCTTAAGAAAATGTGTCCTCACCTCCTGACCTCAACACATTCCTTCATCTAATCCACAAATGTCCATTGTTTTTCTTCATAGAACCATTAACTTCTGACATAACCCAGTCTCTTTCATTTCCTATCTCAATTATCAAAGTTTATCCGATTCCAACACTGTCAAGGCAAAGGGTGGCTCTTTGAAGAATCTCAAATATAAAATATTTTGGTTACATGAGTCCATGTCATTTCAATGTTGATGTCTTCACTATTATTCTACAATGTAGAAAATAGTCAAAATAAAAACCCTTGAATGAGTATGTGTTCTAAAACTTTTGACCGGTACTGTATATACACTACCGTTCAAAGGTTTGGGATCACTTAGAAATGTTCTTGTGTTTTGCGGGTACTATTTAATTTAGCTGCCAGTTGAGGACTTGTGAGGTGTCTTTCTCAAACTAGACCCTAATGTACTTGTCCTCTTGCTCTGTTGTGCACAGGGGACTCCCACTCCTCTTTCTATTCTGGTTAGAGACAGTTTGCGCTGTTCTGTGAAGGGAGTAGTACAATGTTGTACGAGATCTTCAGTTTCTTGGCAATTTCTCACATGGAATAGCCATCATTTATCAGAACAAGAATAGACTGACGAGTTTTAGAAGACATGTATTTGTTTCTGGCCATTTTTGATCCTGTAATCGAACCTACAAATGTTGATGCTCCAGATACTCAACTAGTCTAAAGAAGGCCAGTTTTATTGCTTCTTTAATCAGAGCAGTTTTCAGCTGTGCAAACACAACTGCAAAAAGGTTTTCTAATGATCAATTAGCCTTTTAAAACGATAAACTTAATTTACAACATTAACAATGTCTGCACTGTATTTCTGATCAATTTGATGTTATTTTAATGGACAAATTTGCTTTTCTTTCAATCAAGGACATTTCTAAGTAACCCCAAACTTTTGAACGGGTGTGTGTGTGTATATTGATTAATTGAACCTTTATTTAACTAAGTTAAGAACAAATTCTTACTTACAATGACGGCCTACTCCGACCAAACCCGGACGACGCTGGGCCAATTGTGCGCCGCCCTATGGGACTCCCAATCACGGCTGGTTGTGATGGCCTGGAATCTAACCAGGGACTGTAGTGATGCCTCTAGCACTGAGATGCAGTGCCTTGGACCGCTGCGCCACTCGGGAGCCCGATAAACTGGGTGGTTCAAGCCCTGAATGCTGATTGGCTGAAAGCCGTGGTATACCAGAAAGCCGTATATCTGAAACCCGTATACCACGGGTATGACAAAACATTTTATTTCTACTATTCTAATTACGTTGGTAAACAGTTTATAATAGCAAAGGGGACCTCGGGTTTGTGGCAAATGGCCATTATACCATGGCTAAGGGCTGTATCCAGGCACTCCACATTGTGTGTAAGAACAGCCCTTAGCCATGGTATATTGGCCATATACCACACCCTCTCGTGTATTATTAATTAATTGTACACCTGAGTATATAAAACATTAACACCTGATCTTCCAATGAGACTGACCAGGTGAATCCAGGTGAAAGCTATGATTGCTTTATTGAATATGTTTTTACATGCACACTAATTCGATATTAAACTTATGGCAGTAGGCTGAGTATTGAAATGGTCATGTAAACACCTTACTCTGCATATCTTAATTGGCGAAAGGTCAAAATCGAAGTACGCATAAGTTGCTCAGAAAACCAGCCGTTTTAAGCAATCTTTTGAATTATTAGGACATGTAAACAGCCTAATTAATTTGGCCGTCAAGCTGTGTCTTTTTATCTGCGCATGTGCCAGCACCAGTAGCGCAAGCCTTCCTCTAGTGTGCAAGTGAACTGAGCTCAGGAAAAACAAAGTATGCATCTTTAGAAATTGTTTTCACATGTAAATTTTGTCTGAACTCCGAATCAAATGGGCTAAACAAAAATAACATGGTCACTGTTGTAGAATGTTTATTTTGAATGGCCATTTTCTGCGTTTATGAAAAGTCCCATCAGGTTAGCCGGATTTCAGATGTCCATGTAAAAAGTATTATTAGGGAAATTGTTGTTGTTGCAAAGCATGTAACTGTTTTAAACAATCTATTATACTATCAACAATTGTGTTTTTGTGTGCATGTAATCGTTCTCGTTGTCACTTGTTAAATCCACTTCAATCAGTGTAGATGTGTGGAGGAGACTGGTAAAAGAAGGATTTGAGATATGGATTGTGTATGTGTGCCATTCAGAGGGTGAATGGGCAAGACAAAAGATTTAAGTGCCTTTGAACGGGGTATGGTAGTTGGTGCCAAGTGCACCGGTTTGTGTAAAGAACAGCAACGCTGCTGGGTTTTTCACGCTCAACAGTTTCCCATGTGTATCAAGAATGGTCCACCACCCAAAGGACATCCAGCCAACTTGACACAACGGTGGGAAGCATTGGAGTCAACATCGACCAGCATCCCTGTGGAACGCTTTCAACACCTTGTAGAGTCCATGGCCCTACAAATTGAGGCTGTTCTTAAGGAAAAGGGGGGCAACTCAATATTAGGAAGGTGTTGCTAATGTTTGGTATACTCAGTGTAATTGTCAATTAAAAGTCTCTTCAAAGTTTGACTAAATTCTGGTCCTTCCCTCCCGAACCAGGGACTGTAGTGACGCCTCTTGCACTGGGATGCAGTGCCTTGGACCACTGTGTGTGTGTGTGTGTGTGTGTGTGTAGCTATTTAACTGTACTAGAATGCTTAAAAGGCCACTAAAATGTTAAATATCGGTATCGTTTTTTGGCAAGGAAAGTATCGGCTATAGGTATCGGCCAAAATGTAATATCGATGCATCACTAATACATGTAACATGACGCAGCCACCACCACGCTTGAAAATATGAAGAGTGGTTCTCAGTGATGTGCTGCGTTGGATTTGTCCCAAAATAACACTTGTATTCAGGACATTAAGTTAATGTCTTTGCCACATTTTTTTGTACTTTTACTTTAGTGCCTTATTGCAAAGAGGATGCATGTTTTGGAATATTTATATTCTGTAGAGGCTTCCTTCTTTTCACTCTGTCATTTAGGTTAGTATTGTGGAGTAACTACAATGTTGATCCATCCTCAGTTTTCTTCTATCACATCCATTAAACTATGTAATTGTTTTAGTCACCATTGGCCTCATGCTGAAATCCTAGATCGGTTTTCTTCCTCTCCGGCAACTGAGTTAGGAAGGACGCCTGTATCTTTGTAGTGACTGGGTGTGTTGATACACCATCCAAAGTGTAATAACTTCCATGCTCAAAGGGATATTCAATGTCTTTTCTTTTTTTTATGTTTACCCATCTACAATAGGTGACCTTTTTTGAGGCATTGGAAAACCTCCCTGGTCTTTGTCGTTGAATCTGTTTTTGAAATTCACTGCTTGACTGAGGGACCTTAAAGATAATTGAATGTGTGGGGTACAGAGATGAGGTAGTCATTCAGAAATCAAATTAACCACTTATTGTACACAAATGAGTCCGTGCAATTTATTATGTGACTTGTTAAGCAAATGTTTACTCCTGAACTTAACCCCTTTGTTATGGCAGTGAGTACTTATTGACTCAAGCCATTTCAGCTTTTCATAATACATTTTTCAACATTTTGTAAAACAATTCCACTTTGACATTATGGGGTATTCTGTGTAGGCCGGTGAGACAATCTCAATTTAATCAATTTTAAATGCTGGCTCTAACAAAACAACATTTTGAAAAAGTCAAGTTGGTGTGAACACTAAGTTTGCGAGAAGGTCTGCGTGTAAGTTTGTCAATGAAAGTCTGTTTGAGCATGTCGAATAGTATCAAGTGTGTTGTTGGAACATATCGCAGGAACTTTCTCTGTCTGTGTCCAGGTGCCCAGTCTGTGCGAGGACCTACTCTCCTCTGTGGACCAGCCTCTGAAGATCGCCCGGGACAAGGTAGTGGGGAAAGACTACCTGCTCTGTGACTATAACAGAGATGGTGACTCCTACAGGTAGGACTGACAACCTGCAGGTCCTCATCTCTACCTTACTTCCCTTCCCACATATCCATCTCCTCAGAAACCATGCCTGGTATAAATGAATGTCATTACAATTATTTGTTTGTCATACATGAACATTTGACCACACACAAATGATGGTGACACCCGTTTGGTCACAAAGGATTGATTTTGGATTTTCTCTTGCTCATTCTTGTTTCTCAGATCCCCATGGAGTAATAAGTATGAGCCACCCATCGACGATGGTGCCATGCCATCTGCCCGCCTGCGCAAACTAGAGGTGGAAGCCAACAATGCCTTTGACCAGTATAGAGACCTGTGAGTACCAGTATGCCGTTGGTATGACCAAGTCAGTATGTGAGAGGAACAGACGGACTCATTATTGACACTTTAGAGTTACACCACGGTAATACCATTTATAACGTTATTATAAAGTGGGTCGTTTGGATTCTCATTGGCTATGACGAAAACAAATAACCCGGTAATACCACCAATGACAATCTTATCAGAAATATCTATGCCCTCCTAAGGGGAGACAGGTAGCCTAGAGCTTTGGGCCAGTAACCGAAAGATTGCTAGATCGAATCCCCGAGCTGACAAGCTAAAAATCTGTCGTTCTGCCCCTGAACAAGGCAGTTAACCCACTGTTCCTAGACCGTAATTGTAAATAAGAATTTGTTCTTAACTGAATTGCCTATTTTAAATAGGTTAAATAAAACATTTTTTACTGTGTTTGTCAGGTACTTTGAGGGTGGCGTATCGTCTGTGTATCTGTGGGACTTGGATCATGGCTTTGCTGGGGTCATCCTCATCAAGAAGGCTGGAGACGGCTCCAAGAAGATCAAAGGCTGCTGGGACTCCATCCATGTGGTGGAGGTGCAGGAGAAGTCCAGCGGACGGACCGCTCACTACAAACTCACCTCCACCGTCATGCTGTGGCTCCAGACGACCAAGGCCGGGTCTGGAACCATGAACCTGGGTGGCAGTCTGACAAGACAGGTACTTACATACAACTGGGTGTGTGTGTGTGTGGGGGGGGGGGGGGGGGGGGGGGGTACAGGGTTGTCTGTGTGTGTACATGCTCTATGCTCTCGTAATCTGTCTTGTTTTGTAATCTCTCTTGGTTTACTTGTTGCAACATATCTCCACTGTTGGACTGTACAATACCCTCATCTCTCCTTCCAGATGGAGAAAGACGAGACAGTTGGAGAGTCTTCCCCACATATTGCCAACATCGGCCGCCTGGTGGAGGTGGGTAGAACTACACCTACTATATGCATGCTGTTATGCACACTCTCACTGACATACTTCTGTATTTCATTTTCTATACAGTATCATTTACACAAGTATACACACCCTTTTGCTATGACACTCCAAATTGAGCTCAATTTCTTTTGATCATCCTTGAGATGTCACTTCAACTTCATTGGAGTCCACCTGTGGCCAATTCAATTGTTTGGACATGATTTAGAAAGAAACACCTGTCTATATAAGGTCCCACAGTTGACACTGCATGTCAGAGCAGAAACTTTACTATGAAGTCAAAGGAACTGTCCGTAGATCTCAGATTGTGATGAAGCATATATCTGGGGAAGGGTATAGAACAATTTCGAGAATTGCAAAAAAATAGCGTTTTGGGAAATGCAATAAAATATGGAACTACCCAGACTCTGCCTAGAGGTGGCCGTCCTACCAAACTGAGCAACCGGGCAGGGAGGTGACCAAGAACCCAATGACCAATCTGACAGAACAGAGTTCCTTGGCTGAGATGGGAGAACCTACCAGAAGAACAAAGGCACTTCACCAATCTGGGGTTTATGGGAGAGTGGCCAGGCGGATGCCACTCCTAAGAAAATGGCACATGACAGCACGCCTGGAGTTCGCAAAAAGACATGTGAAAGACTCGGATCACAGGCAAAACATTGTGGTCTGATGAGACAAAAATTGGACTCTTTGGCCTGAATGCAAAGTGCTCTGTCGCAGAAAACCAGGCACAGCTCATCACCCATCTAACACTATCCCTACCATGAAGCTTGGTGGTGGCAGCATCATGCTATGGGGATGCTTTTCAGAGGCAGGGACTGGGAGACTGGTAAGGACAGTCAAAGCAATACTGGAACAAGAATGTGAAAGTCCTTGAGTGGCCCAACCAAAGTCCAAACTTGAATCCGATCTAATTTAACAGAGCTTGAGAAAATCTACAAGGAAAAATAGGAGAAAATCCCCACATCCAGATGTGCAACCCTGATAGACATATCCATGATGAAAGTTGTAATCGCCATCAAAGGTGCTTCTACAAAGTATTGACTAAGGGGTGTGAATACTTATGTGAATTAGATATCTGTATTTCATTTTCAATGTGTGAGAAATTATATTACTGTATTACTTGGTTTACATGGGGTTACTTTAGCATTATTTCAGCTTTGGAATCCATGTGAACCACCGTGTGTGTGTGTGTGTGTGTGTGTGTGTGTGTGTGTGTGTGTGTGTGTGACTGTATAAATTAGCAACAAATCATAAAACATGTTTTCACTTTGTCGTTATGGGTTATTGTGTGCTGATGGGTGATCAAAAATAATCAATTTTGAATTCGGGCTGTTATAACAATGTGCAATAGGTCAAGGAGTATAAAAACTTTCTGAAGGCACTATCTATTGATATGGATATCACAAGATTAGTGTTATGTAAATAATTGTTTTAACCTCAGGATATGGAGAATAAGATTCGCTCCACTCTCAACGAGATCTACTTTGGGAAGACCAAGGACATTGTCAATGGTTTAAGGTACGTGAGTGCGGACACACATACTTGTCACATTGATATAAAGTCACTATATTCTGCTGCAGATGCTCCAAGTCTCAGCACACCTGAGATCCACGTCAAAGACGGGTACTAATGGGGTCCTGCAGTCTCCTAATGCATTTCTAGTTAGGCCTCTTTCAGCCATACTCCTGTTTTAACCTTGCCTACTACAGCTCATCTGTTGACTGGGATTTTCCCTCATTTTCTCTGCCATATTGTGTTATCTGCTTCCCATGTCATTGTCTGTTTTTCAGTTCTACATTTTTCAACCTTGTTTATTTGCTTCCATTTCCCTCCTCCTTCCCCTGTCCTATCTCTTCTCTATGCCCACTCGTCCCTCATTTGTCTGTCTACCTGTCCCTCTCCTCCTTCTCGCCTCTCCACTGTGGTCCAGATCTATTGACTCTCTGCCTGATAACCAAAAGTACCGGCAGCTCCAGAAGGAGCTGTCTCAGGTCCTTACCCAGCGCCAGATCTTCATTGACTAAGGCCAGAGGTATCGTCTGGCATGGGACAACAGGCTGTGGCATTGGATAAATGTGTGTGTGTGTGTGTGTGTGTGTGTGCGCACACTTGCATGTGTGGTTTGTGTGATGGAGTGGTTTCCCAGAAAGTTGCAACACGCTGACATTTTCTCAAGGAGCGTTTGTTTCAGCTAAGCCAGCCGTGCCAACAAACTGCATGAGGAAGAGTCCTAGATGATAAACTTACCTTACCTGATTTAATGTTGATTGCACCTAGACAGGCAGTGTCTGGAGTGTTAACCCAGCCGTCTTCTCTCTACAGTGAGAGAGAGTTGGAGACAATGTGATATCCTCACAACTTGTTGTTTAAAAGATGAATTTTCTCTATCTATCCATCTTATTTGCTTTCTCACAAATTAACTTTTACTGCATCTATTAATTTTTGAGTTCCAAATAGGCCCCTATTCCCTTGGCACTCCTGTATATCTGAAACTGTTGGAATGTTTTATGGTCTTCCCTGTGGCTCAGTTGGTAGAGCATGGTGTTTGCAATGCCAGGGTTGTGGGTTCGATTCCCACGGGGGGCCAGTACGGAGAGAAAAAATTAAAAGTATGAAATTAAATGTATGCATTCACTACTGTAAGTCGCTCTGGATAAGAGCGTCTGCTAAAAGGTATGGTACTTGCTTCACCTTAGCTTCTGTGGGGCTGAGTGACGCTTTTATCATATTGCTTAGGTTATTTATCAAAAATATCTACAGGAGTGCTTAGGGGAGTCTGTGTTACAGGTTGATTTGGATTCTAGTGTATATTTAATCTGTCTCACTCCTCCTCTCACTCCCTCTCTTCCCTGACAGGAGTGTTCAGACCCTGGCTGACAAGTCAAAGCAGGAGGCTCTGAAGAACGACCTGATGTTGGCGCTTAAACGCAAACAGCAAAGCTAGAGATGCTATTTTTTTCTTTTATTTTCCTCTCTCTCTCTGTTCCCCTCGCACTTTCTCCACCTTACTCCAACCATCTTTTTTCTGTTTCTGTTTGTATGTCTCTCCTTCCATGCCTATGTCAGTGCTGCACTCTTGTTCATTCGTGGAAAAAACAAAAAGGAGAAAATGCTTAGCTTTTTGTGTTTTTGTTTATTTTCACACATTGTTTCGAGGCATCTCATTCGCTATCAAGCCATTCACCCACCCTGTCTCTCTCTCTCTCTCTCATGTTATGAATATTATGATAGTATTCTAAAGGTTAATGATAATCTTACAGTTTTACCGCAATGTTTATAATCCCTATAGCTCTGTCACAGCTGGGTCTGTTTTGAATGAGTGACATCAGCTCCTCTCCTATCCTCTGGTTAGGGGACAGAGCCAGATGGACTGTACTGTAGCTAGGCTTGGCTGGGCTAACAAATCGTCATTCATTTCCACCAACGTTTTCTTTCTTGTACCCATTATATCAAAGTGTCTGTGCCATCACCTTTCTCGAAATATAACTGTCAATAACTGTCATTTTTCTGAGTGATGTAATGGCAAACGGAATGAGAGAGGGTGGCCCTAGATAGTAAGGATTGGTCAATGGTTTGACCTTCGTCCCACTCTTACCCGCATGCGTTGTGAGTCTGAAAGCATTGGATCCCGGGATGGAGCTGTAGACCTCTAAAACATGGGGAGGGACTGTTAAATTCACTGTGTATACCCATGTCATTAAGTCCCCCTCTTACACTGTGTATAACGTGACGATTTGCATACCTCTGTCTCTCTCTTTCTCCCTTTCACTTGGTCTATGTTGGGGGTCACAGTTTTGTCTTTTTGCGTCTTGAAGGAAGCTTTTTACCGTTTCCGTTTTGGAGGGAATCTTTTTTGTTGTATTTTGTTTTTATTTTGTAAAGCTAATGATTCATATTGTATTAGAGCCTCCAGCAACAATAAAAACAGTAAAAAACTATTTATTGTAATATTTTCACTTTTGCTTCTTTTCTGCATCATGTCCATCACTCACAAGGTTGAAAGTTTGGTCCAGACTTGTTCTTGGGCTATCGAAAGATTGTGATTTAATTAAACCAGTTATCTAGAGATGACCAATGGGAAAATGTTAGGTTACTGTGCTGTGACAGTGATGGCCAGCTTCAGCTTATTATTAGTGACATCAGGGCCCTGGGCACAGCAGTTCAGCTCCACACACTGCATGTGTTATATTCCCTCACATCAGTAAATGTAAGCATGCACTTATCACTTTCTGGTCTTCTGTTACTCGGTTGGTAGAGCATGGCACTTGCAATGCCAGGATAGTGGGTTTGATTCCTGGGACCAGCCAAACGTAAAATGTAAGCGCGCATGACTGTAAGTCGCTTTGGATAAAAGCATCTGCTAAATGGCATTTATTATTGTTACTCCAGGTGATCTCTTCCTGTACTAGGTCTACCTGTATGTGCCTTCTCAATATTGTACACTGCTGCAGTCTCCACAGGTACCTTTAACCATATGTAAATGTAAGTGCACAATGTAAACTGAACCGATCACTTTCACAGTGCTAGGTTGCTGGGTCAAGACTTACCGTTTAATGCTTACAGTAGGATTACTGTAAAAGATCTGTGGACTTCAATTGAAAGATGAGTTCCAGCCTAAACTTGTTTTGTCTCAATTGTTACCTAAGTAGTCAGAAGTTAGGACTTGATTAATTGGTCTGATTGCTGTCTGCAGTAATGCACATGTACCAGCAGGTGGCAGGAAAGTGAATGTACAGGTAACTTCCACAATAAAGGAAACGGTGTCCTAATGCGTTGGGCCACCACAAACCAGAACAGCTTCAATGCACCTTAACATGGATTTTACAAATGTCTGGAACTCTATTGGAGGGATGCAACACCATTCTTCCATGAGAAATTCCATAATTTGGTGTTTTGTTGATGGTGGAGGAGAATGCTGTCTCAGGCTCTGTTCTAACAATCTCCCATAATTGTTGAACTAGTGACTGTGACTGCCATCGCATTTGGTTTACATTTTCATGCCCATTAAACCATTCAGTGACCACTTGTGCCCTGTGGATGGGGCTATTGTCATCCTATAGGGGGGGGGGGGCATAGCCATGGTAGTCAAAATAATAGCCTTCCCAGCTACTTTATACACGACCCTAAGAGTGCTGGGATATTAATTGCATAATTAACTCAATAATCCCACCTGTGCGGAAGCACCTGCGTTCAATATTTTGTATCCCTCATTTACTTAGGTGTTTCCTTTATTTTGGCAGTTACCTAGTTCACCCTCAGCAACAACAAAAAGACGATTCTACAAACAAGATCAATAGCAGTCTAAAGAATGACTAGGAGTAGCCTATTTACTTTCACAGCTGCTCAATACTTCCTCATGTCTGTGTAAGAGGCACATCATGCCTCTGCTTTTAAAGAAGATGATGATTAAGATGCCTTTGGCATGACCCCTCTCCCACATGAGGTACCAGCATGTCTGCAGCATCTGCTGCATGGTGTTTACATGAAACATTACAAGATATACCCCTGCTCACTACTGCCATTTACTCCATTTAACCTCATATTTGAGAAAAGCATTTCGATACCCACATAGGACTAGAGAATAGCATGAATCATTACTTTTCAAATAGGCCTGATATCTATAAGGTAAGATCACTTTTGTATTAGACAGGTATGTATAAGCGTAGGGAAACATTACACTTTCTGTGCCTGGGGTTGTGTGGGGGGGTGAAAACTGTACGAATCTCACACGTTTAACCTTATGTTATTTAAATAGTGACTGCATTTGTTTAGGCTTATCAACAATCTATGTACTGCTACTTTGCAAAAACACTGTGTAAACAGCTAGATGTGTCTTCCACAAGGGGGACCAAACAGAGGCCGGTCATCTTTCTTTACAACTCAGTGTGGCCCCTGGGAGAACGTCTCTTACTACACACACACTCTCTCTCTCCCCCCTCTTTCTCTCGCACACTGAAATAGATTTATGATAATGAGAAGCCTCAAGCATAAGGGGTAGTAGGAGCCATTTTATTCATTCACGCGAACGGTGTGGAGTTGTAGGTTCGGCGTGTTTGGGTGATGAGAAGCTTTGGCGAGGTGACTGCGATTTCTCTCCGGATTCAATTGGATTAGCTACTCTGGAGTAGTGAGAGCATGGATACGCTGCAACAAAAGGGAACGACTAGACGGAAAGTTTAAGCGAAGGCGGCAGTAATTACGTTCAAACCTGGTTTAACATTATCGAGGAGCAATGCCCGTCATTAAGTGGGATTTGGTGTTTATTATTTTCGGCTGGTTTGAAATAATTTCCCTGTCGGATTGCTACAGTACACACATCAGTGAGAATGCCGAGCCGGGGACGGTGATAGCAAGTGTGGAACAGAGCGGGGCATGCACCTTGGATCAGGTAATCGCTCCTAAATTCTCAAAGACCTTTATTGAAACTGATGCGTCCGCGCGCATTGTGTTCATTTCGGGACGTTTAAATTGTGCCTCGCTCAGCTCCAACCCTTTCACCGTGTACACTGTTGTTGACTGCGTGAACAGTGGCCCAGGGTCCAGGCACCTCCTCACGAGCCAGTATGATGTGCATGTTCACGGCAGGAACTGTTCAAGTAAACACAAAATGAAATCTCAATGGGACTTGGAGATCATCAGTTTGTTTAAGGCCCATAATCATCAGTTAGAATGCTACGAGGCCGGTACTGCGCTTCTCCGGGTATGGGGTCTACTACCCGCATCCCGGACACACAGCAGTATGCACTGCAAGGTGACTAGTAGTTCGGACTTCTACTTTTCGGAGGGGCAGTTGTTTGTGTCCAAGACCCTGTGTTTGAAACACGACACACTCCTTGAGCTAGACTTACATTGTAACCAATACACAGGAGATGAGAGGGAAGCTAAAGTGAACAGCATTTCAGTCCACTGGCGGGTGGGTCAAGGTTCTTTCAAGCAGGGCCACTTGGGGAAGTTACTACAGCAGGCTGCCCAGTCTGAGTCGGGCATAGTGAGCAGGAGGAAGAGGGCTGTCAACAGTAGTCCCCAGTTTCAGCCTCCTATGTACCAGGTGTCTGTGGCAGAGAATAAGCCAGCTGGAACTCCTGTAGTTGTTTTAAAGGCAGTAGATTCTGATGAGGGGGAGGCAGGCAGGCTGGAGTACTTCATAGAGGCCCTGTTTGATAGCCGCTCTAACAACCTATTTTCTGTGGACCCAGTCAATGGAGCTGTCTCCACTGTGGAGGTGCTGGATAGAGAGCAGAAGGACACCCATGTGTTCCGTGTGAATGCTGTTGACCACGGCACGCCCCGCCGTACGGCCATGGCCACCCTCACCATCACAGTGAGTGACACTAATGACCATGACCCCGTCTTTGAGCAACAGGACTATAAGGAGAGGGTCAGGGAGAACCTAGAGATAGGCTACGAGGTGCTGACCGTCAGGGCCACGGATGGGGACGCCCCGGTAAATGGTAACATCCTCTACCGTGTCCTCAACAGCAACGGCTCCAACGATGTGTTTGAGATTGACCCCAGGTCAGGGGTGATCCGCACAAAGGGCCCGGTGGATAGAGAGATGGTGGAGGCCTACATGCTGTTGGTAGAGGCCAACGACCAGGGTCGCGACCCCAGCACCCGCAGCGCTACGGCAACAGTTCACATTATTGTGGAGGATGACAATGATAATGCGCCCCAGTTTAGTGAAAAGCGATATGTGGTGCAGGTTCCGGAGGATATGGCACCCAACACAGAGATCCTGCAGGTGATTGCCACAGACCAGGACAGAGGAAGTAACGCCATGGTTCACTTCAGCATCATGAGTGGCAACACCAGGGGCCAGTTTTACATTGACGCCCAGACAGGCAAGATGGACCTGGTCAGTCAGTTGGACTACGAGGCTAACAAGGAATACACCATACGCATCCGTGCTCAGGACGGGGGACGCCCGCCTCTCTCCAACATCAGTGGCCTGGTAACGGTGCAGGTGGTGGATGTCAATGATAACGCCCCCATTTTCGTCAGCACCCCCTTCCAGGCCACTGTGCTAGAGAACGTGCCGGTGGGTTACTCCATCATTCACATCCAGGCCGTTGACGCAGACTCCGGCGACAACTCCAGGCTGGAGTACTGCCTTATTGAAACCACGCCCAACTTACCTTTTTCCATCAACAACAGCAGTGGTTGGATAGTGGTAGCTGCTAGGCTGGACAGGGAGAGCGTGGACTTCTACAACTTTGGGGTGGAGGCCCGTGATCATGGCCACCCGGTGATGTCCTCCTCAGCTAGCGTTAGCATGACCATCCTTGACGTCAACGATAACAACCCAGAGTTCACCCAGAGATCATATTACATGCGCCTCAATGAGGATGCTGTCGTGGGCACAAGCGTGGTGACGGTTTCTGCGGTGGACCAGGATATCAACAGTGTGGTGACGTATCAGATCTCCAGTGGGAACACCAGAAACAGGTTTTCCATCACCAGCCTGAGTGGAGGGGGCCTCATCATCCTGGCCCTGCCCCTCGACTACAAACTGGAGCGCCAATACGTCCTGAGTGTCACCGCGTCTGACGGCACACGCTTCGATACCGCCAAGGTGTTTGTCAATGTCACCGACGCCAATACCCACCGGCCTGTGTTTCAGAGCTCCCATTACACCGTCAACATCAATGAGGACAGACCTGTTGGCACCACTGTTGTGGTGATCAGTGCTACAGATGAGGATACCGGGGAGAACGCACGCATAACTTACTTTATGGATGACAGCATCCCCCAGTTCGACATTGACTCAGACACAGGCGCTGTCACCACCCAGATGGAGCTGGACTATGAAGACCAGGTGTCCTACACGTTAGCCATCACGGCCCGGGACAACGGCATCCCACAGAAGTCTGACACCACCTACCTGGAGATCCTGGTGAATGATGTGAATGACAACTCTCCTCGGTTCCTCAGAGACCACTACCTAGGCTCTGTGATGGAGGACGTGCCAGTGTTTACCAGCGTGGTCCAGGTCTCTGCCACTGACCGAGACTCTGGCCTCAATGGACGTGTCTTCTATACTTTCCAGGGGGGAGAGGACGGTGATGGAGACTTCATAATTGAGTCCACCTCTGGTATTGTGCGAACGCTGCGTCGCCTGGACCGTGAGAACATGCCTATCTACAACCTGCAGGCCTTTGCTGTGGATAAAGGTGTTCCTGCTCTCAAGAAGTCAGTGGACATTCAGGTGACCATCTTAGACGTGAACGACAACCCTCCCGTGTTTGAGAAAGATGAGTTTGACATCTTTGTGGAGGAGAACAGCCCAATAGGCCTGGTAGTGGCACACATATCTGCCTCAGACCCAGACGAGGGGAGCAACGCCCAGATCATGTACCAGATAGTAGAGGGAAACATCCCAGAGGTGTTCCAGCTGGACATCTTCTCAGGAGAACTAACCGTTCTGACAGATCTCGACTATGAGACGCAGTCGGAGTATGTAATCGTGGTCCAGGCCACCTCCGCCCCACTGGTCAGCCGTGCCACCGTGCACGTCAAGCTGGTTGACAAGAACGACAACGTACCAGTGCTGAAAAATTTCCAGATCATATTCAATAACTATGTCACTGACAAGTCCAGTAGCTTCCCCACAGGGGTGATCGGGCGGATCCCTGCCCATGACCCAGATGCCTCGGACCAGCTCCAGTACAGCTTTGAGGCTGGCAATGAGCTGAACCTGGTCATCCTGAACCAGAGCACTGGGGAGATACGCCTCAGCCAGGCCCTCGACAACAACAGGCCCCTGGAGGCCTCCATGAGGATATCTGTCTCCGGTAAGACCAACCTCTCCTCAATTGTTTTTTAATACATAGGCCCTTTTCTGATATGTTAATGTTGAGCACAGTGAAGGCTTTTGTTCTTCCTCATTCTTTAGATTTTTCCTATTTATGTTCCTCACTTGAAAATGTTCAACATTATAATACCAAAGATAAAAAAAAATTGACACAGATGGTGTTGAATACTGTGAATGCCATACAAACTGTTTTATGTATGGCCTCTGCTGCAGTGTTTCAAATTTACAACTTAATTATTTCAATATTAATCATAAATTAGAATTAACATTCAGGTCAGGATCTTAGTGTGCCTCCTCAAGCCTTATGTTTCATTTGGAGAGAGAAGTCCTCTCTAGACTAGATTGTGCTTTTTAGCTTCTTGGGGTTTGTTTTTCTGTTCTAGTGTTTGTCATCTTGTTAAAGAGCAGGCTGTACCCAGGCCTGATGTAGATCAATGTGAATTGAAATAGCAGTTTATCTGCATGTCTGCAGCCGGTTAGCCTGCTCCTGTGGGAAATACACTCCAGTGGGTCTGGATCAGTTCCCATTATTCCCAACTTAAAACCCCATTGTCAGCTAGCACACAATATTTCATTCAATTATGGATGTTTTTTTTATCTATATATTCGCACGATGATGACAGTTGATTTCAAACTGAGGGTAAAACAAGGATTCATTTGACCATATTTATTTTGTATCACATGCCAGATTGTCAGGATATTTGGCTATAAGGTATGGTGTATATGTCATGTTTTAAGCCGTGATGGACTGTGCCATCATTGTGAAGACACTTTGGACCCAGGCATGTAATTAACTTAGATTCATTTTAGACACACTGAAAGATAAAGGTAGCCTGTGTCTTGTGTAGCACCAAACAAATAGCTTTTACATTTGGAGAGTTGTAGTAGCCAGCTCATGAAAACCAGTGAGCTGTGTTGTATACTCTAACCTCTTGTTTCTCTTTAATTGAGTCTGCATAAGGCACCCGTCATTTCAACTGTCAGCACAATTTACAGAGCATTTTATTTGCTCCAAACATGTGACTGAACTTAAATTGCTGCAGAAACAGATTTGTGACACGGTGTGAGTCAGAGTGCAGAGCTGGTTCCTTCATGACCTTGGGTCTCATTTAAAGAGATGTGCAAACAGCACCTTCTAAATGTGACACTGCATTTCAGTCAGGGATTTGACATCAAAGCGTCCATATTTAACTAGGTAAAATACGTTTAACCAGAAGGATTAAAACTGTCCTATTTTTATCTTTGCTCTGAGGTGGTGTGGTAATATCTGACCCTCTCATATATCAGCCAATAGA
Source organism: Salmo trutta (assembly GCF_901001165.1). NCBI lineage: Eukaryota > Metazoa > Chordata > Actinopteri > Salmoniformes > Salmonidae > Salmo > Salmo trutta. Next base: position 33,909,764 of record NC_042972.1, on the reverse strand, counting down.
CACAGTGCTGGGCTGGCTGAGCTGATTGTGACTGCCAGATACTAGATGGTCAGCATGGGTAGTAATCATTACAATGTACTGGAGCGCCGCTTCGTTTTTTTGGTGTGTTTTTACTTCTCCTCCTCCTCCCTGAAGCCTCTTTAAAGGAGGAGGTCCCTAATGACAGATGAGAGAGCTCTCTGTCTTTCTGGGAGACAATGGCGAGTGGTCGATTTGAGGTAGGCGCGAGGAGATCATGCTAGGCCCTGGTTGGGGGCAACAGCTGTGACTCTACCAAGGACCAATTAGACGGATGGCTTGTCTCCGCGTCCCGCACCTGCTGGAGTATCTGTGTCAGTACCCCTGCGGGTGATAGAAAGGGGGAGAGGGAGGTGGGTAAATAGAGAGCAAACGAAAATCATGTTGTGTGAGATGGAGAGAACATGAAGATGCAGATGTAATGAGAAAGGTAAATAAAGAGAGAAGAGATGGAGAGGGTGCCTGCCTGTAGAATACATTTTTGCCCCAATGCTGAGAGATCTTCCCTTGACGACTTATAACATCCTCCCATTATCTTCCCTATGCTCTCTGATTTATGAGTGGATGCCATATGATGGATGATTCCATTAGCCTCAGTTAGTCTGTGATGAAATACAACAGATCATATATATCACTTCAACCACATCAATTACACTGTTAAGGTGCACCAATTCAGGTAAATATTATTACTGTATCTAGATATTCATGTTAAGAGGAATATCAAAAGGTCTGAAAAAGGTTCAATAAGAGCGATACCTATGTGTACTGTTTCACAATGACTTTCATTGGAGTGGCGCAGTGTTGAATAGCCTGTGATTGGCATGGTGGGTCCATATTGCACTCTCTGTAGCTGCTCTCATAGCAGCCCTGGCAATTATACTTTTGATTAATCCTTTGCTTAGCCAATTAGGGAGCCAGCTTTCCTGTCATGGTGCACTGGTTGTAGGCCCTGCAAATTAACACGGGTATGAGGGATACCCCGGCTAATATGCTGGGTTAGACCTTCCATATCACTGGCCATGGGAGTAGACATTTCTGAATGAATTTCTGCAGCCCAGATTATGGTTGTAAATACAGCCGATTACAGATTTGTGGGGATTGTTAGATCTGTCTTCTCCCTCCTGAGCTGATGAACATAACTGACACCAGATCAGCCCAGCCAAGACGTTTCTGACTGTGCTGGGAGGCCAGTACCAGACAGTGGGATTAGTAATTGATGTGGAACCTGGGCTCTGTTGCTCCAGCGTTGACATACTGCTGATCTAATGCTGCATCCTGTGTGTGTGAGCTCGCATTAATGTGTGTGTGCTTTTGATGCTGGGGATTTATCCTCCTTCCTCTCATCCTTTGATGGAATAATCTCCCTCAATCTACTTACCTGAAGATTGTTCTAGAATAAACACCATGGTATTTACCTTGTCATGTTTGTTCCTTTGATGAAATTCGATGAAGCCTTAGTAGTCAGAATACTGCACATGCCCACAGTTATATTTATCAGCACTGAGGTTAAATGGTCAAGCCTTCCCCTCTGACTGAACATGGAGCTTGATTTGCCTCAGCCCATGGCAGGACATGCAGTAGCTCACAGATGACATGCTAATAGTAGCAGGCATGCTATGTCGTCTACCTAGGTGGTCTCTGGTCAGGAGGTACTGTCACTGGTTAGATCATCAGTAGTCAGTATACTAGGGATTCTCCATAGGGAAACTCCTCTCCTGTCTCCTCTCACCAACCCCTCTGAACCATCACAGTTGACCCCTGACCTCCTGACTGTTCTCATTACCTCCCTTGGTCAACTCCTTACGCTATCAGACTGCATGTTAGTTCCACATCAGTTCCACAAGGATTAAGGTAAAGTTTAAGAAATTTGATCTGAATTAGGACTGAGATTCATGTTGACACTAGAATCAATTTCTATAGTGCTTTGCGTTGCTTTGTGATTATTGCTCACAAATCTTATTTCAAGACAATTACACATGTGCAAATATTTTGAGACCTTGTAAACATAGCATAACTTTACATTGGTTTTCTTTGAATTAAGCCCGTCTTAAGAAGACTAAGTGAATCTACAATGTGCAACTTGTTTTAAATGTTCAAATCTCTGATTTGAATGTGACACAGCCAGGACCAGGCAGTCCATATTCTGTGTGATTGAATGTTGTTTTGTAAGGCGTTCATTTTCCCACTGTCACCATCCACCGCACAACAGGACAAGAGTGGAATTTTAATGGGGAAGGAAGCCCCTCTCATCCATCACATCTAAATCAGCGCTGTCCCAGTCTGTGTGATTACAGGACAGTGTATTAAGACTGGGCTGTTGTCTGTGGATGGACTTTCTCTGTGGCTGGTCTCTGCCAGGGGACAGGGTCTGGCTGTATTAGCTGACGTATGGATGGCTGCACAAGAGTAGCACTGAGATCAGTTTTCCTCTCGCCCTTTGCTTAGTGTTTGAAGCCAATGGATTTCTCCCATGGCGACGCGGACATGGATAATGGAGAGAAAGTTGAGAACGTGCTAATACCCAGAAATACCCTTGGCCTACATATACTACCACTCAATATGCCATACAATTTCCATGATGTAGTCTGTTGGTGTGTGTATGTTTGTGCTGACTTTTCTGTAATGGGCCTTTATCTCTCTCCGTACCTCTGTTCTCCCCCAAGAAAACATTAGTCACAGCCCTGCTTGGAATGTATGTAGCACTTTGTCCACCTACTCTCTGCTATTTCCTCTAACATCACCTATCCCCTGGATTCTGTCCCTATTTTATTCGTCAGTCATCCAATCCTCCTCTTCTATCCATGATTCTCACCCCCGCCGCAACCTCTCCACTGCCCCCTCCCCGTCCTTTCAAGCTCCTCCAGCCTCTTTCTTTTCTCCCCCTTTCTCCTTTGACTGTTGTTCCCTCTCTCCTCTGTGAAAGGAAGAATGCCTAAGATAAATGCTTTGTTATGCACCCAGTTGTCATGGTGACCCCAGCAATGCCTGAGAAATTCCTGGTGGGTGGGGACAAGGGGGAGGGTCCCTTTGTGTGGGGAAGATGGGGGGGGGAGGGGCAGCACATAAATTCTAAAGTGCAACAGCGCAACTTTTGAGCCGACTGTCACCCTCTCCCGCTCCCCAGTGAAGGATAGACCCCAATGAGTCTTGCTTTGGACACGGGGTCTGTGAGGCCGGCCACAGTGACCTGTCTGACTGCTCGACTGTTCACTCTCACCGTTTGACCTTTTATTTTATTGGACAAACTATTTTGACACACTATCCATTCTGCTTATGTGAGGTTACAATTTTTTTACTCAGAAATAACTTGTATGCGTTGGTGATAACTTTATGCCGGTGGCAATAACAACGGATTGCTTTAAGTTTAGAAAAGGTGACGTAAACTTTCCTCACTAAACCAAGGCACTATTTGCTCAACCAATACCCCTTTGTTCTTTGACGGTGAGAGAACAGGAGCTAGGGTTTGATGGATGTCAACAGCTCAGAGCTTTGTAACTGCTCTGTGAAAACCTTACCAGAGTAAAGCACATGGTGGGCAGGTTGTGTTGTCTAAGCCCTTTGATTTGTGACACAAATGTGTGGAGAGGGTATCTGATTTCCTGCTGTTGGCTGCTTTCTCTATCAGAACATCTCCTTATGTGGGACTCTTTTTTTCTCTCTCTTTTTCTCTCTCTCAACCCCCCCATCCCTCTCCGCTTTGTTGCTCTGATGGTTCGGATGAGAGGGGGATGACATCATCCCAGTTTTTGGGATTAGGGCTGATGCATGGCTCGGGTAGGAGTTAGGGCTGTGGCATGGCTCGGGTAGGAGTTAGGGCTGATGCATGGCTCGGGTAGGAGTTAGGGCTGATGCATGGCTCGGGTAGGAGTTAGGGCTGATGCATGGCTCGGGTAGGAGTTAGGGCTGATGCATGGCACGGGTAGGAGTTAGGGCTGATGCATGGCTCGGGTAGGAGTTAGGGCTGTTGGCGTTAGCACACATATCGCAAGGTCGTCCCGTATTGTCCCCCACTATCACTGCAGACAATGGGGTGGGGGATTTAGCGGGCTCTGTCTGGGTCTGTACCCCTCTGTCTTTGTGTCCCTTGTTTGTTCTGGTCCTGTAGTCTTCAGGAGAGTCTGACCATGCCGGCCAGCACCGCCATGTTAAGGCATGAGTTGGTTAATTTCAGATTAATATACAGTCTGATGAAGAATTTAGTCTCTTTTTTTGTCTCAAATACTTTTTTACTCCTTAGATGAGATTTATTTTAAATCATAGCTCAGCTATCCACTGCATTGCCACACATTTCTGAGCTGGGGTACTCTTTCTGTTATGTCTACAATAAATCCCCTTTACTACTACAAATGAAACTTTAATTTAAAGTCTCCACTAATTTAAAAAGTCCATAATGTAAACAAGTTGGGGTGTTCTAGTGCTGTGAGCAACATATGTTTATTTAACAGATCGCTTACTTGCAAGCTACATTGCACTAATTTAGCATCAAACCATAGAGATATTACACAGTGACCTGGTTTCATGGGCTTCTACCGAAGAGGGTAGAATGTCAGCGTTGGGTCTTCAGGCTTTGGTACTAAGAATGGGGGAAGGGTTCCTAGTTAACACACGGTGTGTGAAATGCTGAAACTCTAAGGGTTTTTAACACCATCTAGGTCTTCCAGCTAACTAGCCAGATGGTTTCTTCTGGACAATGACGAGCTTGGCCATCAAGGTGGCATCAATCTTATTCTTTCAGCTGTTCCAATTAAACTAGGTGGATTGTTTTCATTAAGTGGCCACTTTATCAGCCATGCCAAGAAGAACTGGGCAGAATCAGATTGTATAGATTACGATTTTTTTAATTATTATTTTCATAGCATGCAGGGGAAATAGTTTTTTAACAAGGTCACATCAGTTATTTACTTTCAAATGGAGGTTTTTCAATGCTATTATAAGGCTTTGGTCACGATTTAAGAATCTCTGCTGAAATAAATCTCTATTACTGTTGTTGCTGATGTTTGTCACTTTATCTAGTCATCCGTTTGAGTAATGTGACATTGATGATCATCGTCACGCCTGCATCCCTCAGTATCAAATCACATCCATATTGAATGAGTATCAGAACTCTTGAATACCAGCCTCATGCTTAGTCACGTCTCTGCATGCTAATGTCTCTTTACTAAAGTGCTGACAGAGGTTTTCCTTTTTAATATGCAAATCTATTGATTTGAACTGCACTTATCCTTTTCTTTGGCTCGCCCCCTCTCATAATAAGGAAAAAAGCTGTGGAATGCTAGAGAATGGAGTTATTTTAGCTTGATACAGAGGAGACTTGTCCACTATTGTGTTTTCTTGGGCTGTGAGACCCTGCATTATGTGGCTGCTCCAGAAATCATCTGGATTAAAATGCCTGGGTCTGACATTGAGCTCTGGAGACCCTCTCCTTTCCTGAATGTCTGGATGTTGAAGAAGATGGGACCCTGGGCTGTGTTTCTGTTGTTCTTCATGTATTTTCTCATGACAAATACTGTTTGGTTTGCTCTATTGGAGGAGAAAACGGATATCCAGTAATTACACTTGATTGTTTTGATTGCAGGGTTGTATCAGATTTATGCATATTTATAACCCCTCGTTTCACACCATCCTCGTGTACACGTACGTGCATGCACACACTAAGACCAAAGACGACTAATCCATTTGGCAACAGTTACAGCTGTATTGTGGAACAAGAAGACTTGGCAGTATTCATCATGGACTTTTTATGATTCTGTCGAACAAATGAATACATTTTGTGCAATTGAATTGGCTTTACATCATTCCGAGATATACGTAAAATCTGTTGCGAAGGGGTTAGGACATGCTCTCTCAACGGTCACCCCTCCTCAGGCTCACAGAAGGGCTACATTGGCTCGCTGTGTGATATATGAAGTGCTCATGTTAATTTGTGCTTAATCTCATACAGCAGCTGTCTCCCAAAAATGGGACCAAGCCATTAACCCCTTCACCCTGCTGGAGGCCAAGTGCACGTTGTCCACAACCAATCTGCTTCAATTTGCCCTCCTTACAGGATTATGTACGCTTGCACACGTCGCACCGAATGTGGATCTAGTGTTCATCTGCCTATAGTTTTTTTTAAGAACCAACCTCTGTAGATGTCTGACTGCCAAACATTTTCATGCCATTCTACATGTAAAATCCGTGCGCACTTGGTTCTCAAATTACATTCAGAGATACGAAGTAATCTCGGCCAGCAAAAGCTATTGGTGTGTCTGAGCTCTTAATGATCCAGCCCACAGTTGCGTTCATATAAAACGTGTGAACACCTCCAAAGCTAACAATTGTAATACTCTCTCATCACTCCAGTGCACATATGGGTTGTCTATTTAGTCTCTGAGTCTATATTCAGAGGTGGAAGTTACCAACTGCCTCTGCTTCTGTGCTTGGTGTTGGATAATGGACAATATTGTGGGAGCTTAGAGAATTAAATCAGCTATCATGCTGTGTTTGAGCTTCAGTCTGTCCATTACAGGGTTGTCAGACCCTCTCATTGGCTGTCTTGATGGTGAGGTCAGACTACGAAGGTTCTGATGAGGATTGTGGACAGTAGAGGTAGTGAACCATTTTAGGGGAGGTGGTCTGGTCGCCTGCCTGGTGGAGGGCGTTAGGGGGACTGTATCCAGAAGGGGAGTGTTGTTGCATCACTATAACTAATTGGTAGGTCTACCATTACTTGTTACCTTTGTGGGTTTTTTCGTAACGGAATTCTGAAAAAATTCTTTAACTTACAGAAGGTAAACAAGTTCACCAAAACTAAATATGCGTTGATATTAGCTGGCAGGGGTCTTTACGTCACCATTATTGTGTTTTCATGTATTTCTAATACCTTTAAGACTTTCTGGTAGATGTTTTCTTAGACCCCTTTTCCATCTGTTTATCCAGAAAGCCTTTACTTATGCCCCACATTTTGTTGTTGCTGTTCTATGCCTTCATTTCCCCAAATTATAGACTCTTCGCTTTCATTTGCCACCCAATTTAATATGCTCCTATGAACTTCACATGTTCGTGCTTATTGGTCCTTTTTGATGGAAATGCCCAACATCACTAACCAAGAATGCTCGGCTGATTTAATGAGTGAGCCCACTGATTAGCGTTATCTAACAGATGGCTCTTGCTGGTTTTACTACTTCCACAGTCAGAGAATCAAACCACCCAACTCCTACCCTGCTAAAATGCCCTCTACAGGAGCATCATGTGGTGCCCCCCCCCCCCCTGAATCTTTAACCTAGGTGAACCCCACTGTCTACCAAGGACTGACTTCCCAACTCCTTTGATGGAGTTCTGATTGGACTGGTCCCTGCTTGCTGATTGGTTGGTAGTGGTGGATTAGGCCTGCTGTCTTGCTGAGAGCTCTCTGGTCCTGTACATCAGCGTTCTGCTCAGGTGGAAGAGAACTCTATTCAGTTCCCATGACACCCACAGAAACCATAGGCAACCGAGGCCAGGCTTCAAAACACTCTCATAAAGACTTGTTAGCGTCCCTTTTTGTGAATTTTACCTTGTACACCTCAATTCCTGAAACCCCACCAAAACATTTTAGAAACTAATCTTTAGTTTGTCAAAGAATGTTCGTCTTTACACAATTTCATGTCCACACAAGGAATGGGCATGAGTACTTGAGTACTCAAGCTGACTTTAAAATTCAATCTTTAACCAGAGATTACATTTTTGTTCAAGTACTGTAAAACTATTTGGTGGAATGTGCTTTGTGGCTGCCCGACTAGGCAAGTGAAATTTTGTTCTCCAAAAATGGAAATGTTGTCTTGAAGACTCTAGTGTTACATTTTTAAATGTACATTTGCGGGACACAACAAAAAAGAAACCAATCCAAGCATCACACAGTTCTCACTCAATTGCGTTCTAACCGCTCCCTCTACACACAAGCTCCCGTAAGCCTACAAAAATGAATGCCTAGAAAACGTATCTAACTAATGTTGATACACAAGCTACAGTCCTTGCAAAATGACGACAGTTTTATCACAAATTCTAAATGGACTGGTTGATAGGGAAATGTGTTCCAACAATATAGGGAGACGTGTTCCAACAACAATCTATTTTCCATTTAGGCTACTTTGCGAACTGCTAGGGCAATTTATAATTGGTTAGCCTAGGCTATAACCCCCCTAAACATAGACAGGTTCCACATTGAAAACATTAGTTTGATAAAGACAGAGCGTATGTTCATCAGAATCATTAAGCCTAGGCCTACTCACCAAACAGATGTCGTGGCCGCACTTCATCACCATACAGCGTTCAATGTGGAATTGTTACACCATTTGGAAAATTCCAAAGAACAAGCAGAATGAACGAGTCTCTGTAAATCGAACATCTGTAAATCGAAAAGAAGACTGATTTTGGTTTGTAACCCTGAAGAAATTGTCTTTCAACTCGCCAAATTGAGCCCGTTTCAAACAATCACTCATTCTGAATAACTGTTCCAGACGCAAGATGTACATCACTTAACACTGGCAACTTTTTTTCCTTTGGAAAAATATTTGGTTATATTTTATTCTGTTATTACGGCATGTTTTTCTTTTACATATTCAAAATATAAAATAGGTGTGTCTTTACTGTGATAATGGCAATAAGACCATCTTCTCTGCTAAATTAACAAAGCAAGGCTATGCCACTGCACAGCCATAGGCTTCTACAAGCAAGCGCCACTGCTGAGGTTACTGCCTTTTTTAATATTATGTTCCATGATATAATATAACCTGTTGACATTACGGTTTCAATAAATTAATCTTAAATGGCACTTGTTTTTTAATTTTTATTGACCGAATATACAGTACCAAAAGTTTGGACACCTACTCATTCCAGGGTTTTTATTTCTACTTTGTTGTAAATTGTAGAATAATAGTGAATACATCAAATCTATGAAATAACAGATATGTAATCATGTAGTAACCAAAAAAGTGTTAAACAAAACAAAATATATTTGATATTCTTCAAAGTAGCCACCTTTTGCCTTGACAGCTTTGCACACTCTTGGCATTCTCTCAACCAGCTTCATGAGGTAGTCACCTGGAATGCATTTCAATTAACAGGTGTGCCTTGTTAAGTTCATTTGTGAAATGTATTTCCTTCTTAATGCGTTTGAGCCAATGTGTTGTGACAAGGTAGGGGTGGTATACAGAAGATATCCCTATTTGGTAAAAGAACAAGTCCATATTATTCAACTGCTCAAATAAGCAAAGAGAAGCAACAGTCCATCATTACTTTAAGACATGAAGGTCAGTCAATACGCAAAATTTCAAGAACTTTGAAAGTTTCTTCAAGTGCAGTCGCAAAAACCATCAAGCGCTATGATGAAACTGGCTCTCATGAGGAACGCCACAGGAAAGGAAGACCCAGAGTTACCTCTGCTGCAGAGGATAAGTTCATTAGAGTAACCAGCCTCAGAAATTGCAGCCCAAATAAATGCTTCACAGAGTTCAAGTAACAGACATCTCAACATCAAATGTTCAGAGGGGACTGCGTGAATCAGGCCTTCGTGGTCGGATTGCTGCAAAAAAACACAACTAAAGGACACCAATAAGAAGAGACTTGCTTGGGCCAAGAAACACGAGCAATGTACATTAAAACCTGTGGAAATCTGTCCTTTGGTCTGATGAGTCCACATTTGAGATCTTTGTGAGACGCAGAGTAGTTTAACAATTTTTTTGATTACTACATGATTCCATGTGTGTTATTTCATGGTTTGATGTCGAAAATATTATTCTACAATGTAGAAAATAGTAAAAAATAAAGAAAAACCTTAGAATGAGTAGGTGTCCAAACTTTTGACTGGTTGTGTGTGTGTGTGTATATATATATATATATGTATGTGTATATGTATATATGTGTGACTTCAGAAAGTATTCAGACCCATTGACTTTTTCCAAATTTTCTTACATTACAGCCTTATTCTAAAATGGATTAAATAAAAACAATACCTCATCAATCTACACACTATGCCTCATAATGACAAAGAGAAAACAGGTTATTTTATTAAAAATAAAAAACGGACGTCTTATTTACATAAGTGTTCAGACCCTTTGCTATGAGATTGGAAATTGAGCTCAGGTGCATCCTGTTTCCATTGATCATCCTTGAGATGTTTCTACAACTTGATTGGAGTCCACCTGTGGTAAATTCAATTGATTGGACATGATTTGGAAAGGCACACACCTGTCTATATAAGGTCCCACAGTTGACAGTGCCTGTCAGAGCAAAAACCAAGCCATGAGGTTGAAGGAATTGTCCGTAGAGCTCCGTGACAGCATTGTGTCGAGGCCAGATCTGGGGAAGGGTACCAAAAAACATCTGTAGCGTTGAAGGTCCCCAAGAACACAGTGGCCTCCATTCTTAAATGGAATAAGTTTGGAACTACCAAAACTCTTCCTAGAGCTGACTGCCCAGCCACACTGAGCAATCGGGGGAGACGGGCCTTGGTCAGGGAGGTGACCAAGAACCCAATGGTCACTCTGACAGAGCTCTAGAGTACCTCTGTGGAGATGGGAGAACCTTCCAGAAGGACAACCATCTCTGCAGCACTCCACCAATCAGGCCTTTATGGTAGTGGCCAGACAGAAGCCACTCCTCAGTAAAAGGTACATGACAGCCCGCTTGGCGTTTGCCAAAAGGCACCTAAACTCTCAGACCCTGTGAAACAAGATTTTTTTTAAATATTTTTTATTTCACCTTTTATTTAACAAGGTAGTCCAGTTGAGAACAAGTTCTCATTTACATCTGCGACCTGGCCAAGATAAAGCAAAGCAGTGCGACAAAAACAACACAGAGTTACACAAACAAACATACAGTCAATAACATAATAGAAAAAATCTATGTACAGTGTGTGCAAATGTGAAGAGTAGGGAGGTAAGGCAATAAATAGGCCATAGAGGCGAAATAATTACAATTTAGCATCAACACTGGAGTGATAGATGTGCAGATGATGATGTGCAAGTAGAGATACTGCGGTGCAAAAGAGCAAGAAGATAAATAACAATATGGGGATGAGGTAGTTGGGTGTGCTATTTACAGATCGGCTGTGTACAGGTACAGTGATTGGTAAGCTGCTCTGACAGCTGATGCTTAAAGTTAGAGAGGGAGATATGTCTCCAGCTTTAGTGATTTTTTTCCAATTCGTTCCAGTCATTGGCAGCAGAGAACTGGAAGGAAAGGCGGCCAAAGGAAGTGTTGGCTTTGGGGATGACCAGTGAGATATACCTGCTGGAATGCGTGCTACGGGTTGGTGTTGCTGTGGTGACCAGTGAGCTGAGATAAGGCGGAGCTTTACCTAGCAAAGACTTATAGATGACCTGGAGCCAGTGGGTTTGGCGACAAATATGTAGCGAGGGCCAGCCAACGAGAGCATACAGGTCGCAGTGTTGGGTAGTATATGGGGCTTTGGTGACAAAACGGATGGCACTGTGATAGACTACATCCAGTTTGCTGAGTAGAATGTTGGAGGCTTTGTAAATGACATTGCCAAAGCCGAGGATCGGTAGGATAGTCAGTTTTACGAGGGTAAGTTTGGCAGCATGAGTGAAGGAGGCTTTGCTGCGAAATAGGAAGCTGATTCTAGATGTAATTTTGGATTGGAGATGCTTAATGTGAGTCTGGAAGGAGAATTTACAGTCTAGCCACACACCTAGGTATTTGTAGTTGTCCACGTATTCTAAGTCAGAACTGTCCGGAGTAGTGGATTATCTGATCTGATGAAACCAAGATTGAACTCTTTGGCCTGAATGCCAAGCGTCACGTCTGGAGGAAACTTCACCCATCCCTACGATGACGCATGGTGGTGGCAGCATCATGCTGTGGGGATGTTTTCCAGCAGCAGGGACTGGGAGACTAGTCAGGATCGAGGCAAAGCTGAACGGAGCAAAGTACAGAGATCCTTGATGAAAACCTTCTCCAGAGCGCTCAGGTCCTCAGACTGGGGTGAAGGTTCACCTTCCAACAGGACAATGACCCTAAGCACACAGCCAAGACAACACAGGAGTGGCTTCAGGACAACAGAGCCCAGACTTGAACCCGATCGAACATCTCTGGAGAGACCTGAATATAGCTGTGCATCAATTCTCCCCATCCAACCTGACAGACCTTGAGAAGATCTGCAGAGAAGAATGGGAGAAGCTCCCCAATACAGGTGCGCCAAGCTTGTAGTGTCATTCCCAAGAAGAATCGATGCTGTAATCGCTGCCAAAGGTGCTTCAACAAAGTACTGAATAAAGGGTCTGAATACTTATCTACAGTTGAAGTTCGGAAGGTTACATACACCTTAGCCAAATACATTTAAACTCAGTTTTTAACAATTCCTGACATTTAATCCTAGTTAAAATTCCCAGTCTTAGGTCAGTTAGGATCACCACTTTATTTTAAGAATGTGAAATGTCTGAATGATTTATTTCAGCTTTTATTTCTTTCATCACATTCCCAGTGGGTCAGAAGTTTACATACACTCAATTAGTAGTTGGTAGCATTGCCTTTAAATTGTTTAACTTGGGTCAAACGTTTTGGGTCGCCTTCCACAAGCTTCCCACACGCTTTTTCATTTCTGCCCACAATTTTTCCATAGGATTGAGTTCAGGGCTTTGTGATTGCCACTCCAATACCTTGACTTTGTTGTCCTTAAGCCATTTTGCCACAACTTTGGAAGTATGCTCGGGGTCATTGTCCATTTGGAAGACCCATTTGCGACCAAGCTTTAACTTCCTGACTGATGTCTTGAGATGTTGCTTCAGTACATCCACATAATTTTTCTTCCTCATGATGTCATCTATTTTGTGAAGTGCACCAGTCCCTCCTGCAGCAAAGCACCCCCACAGCATGATGCTGCCACCCCCGTGCTTCACAGTTGGGATGGTGTTCTTCGGCTTGCAAGCCTCCCCCTTCTTCCTCCAAACATAACGATGGTCATTATGGCCAAACAGTTCTATTTTTGTTTCATCAGACCAGAAGACATTTCTCCAAAAAGTACGACCTTTGTCCTCATGTGCAGTTGCAAACCGTAGTCTGGCTTTTTCATGGCGGTTTTGGAGCAGTGGCTTCTTCCTTGCTTAGCGGCCTTTCAGGTCATGTCGATATAGGACTCGTTTTTACTGTGGATATAAATACTTCTGTACCTGTTTCCTCCAGCATCTTCACAAGGTCCTTTGCTGTTGTTCTGGGATTGATTTGTACTTTTCGCACCAAAGTACGTTCATCTCTAGGAGACAGAACACGTCTCCTTCCTGAGCAGTATGACGGCTGCGTGGTCCTGTTGGTTCCACTTTTCTGGGCTCCGTTATTTACTTAACAGATAAGGAGCACTCAAAATGTGCACTTATATATCATAACAATTATAATCGAAATACAGCTGTAGACAGAAGTCAAACATCACACATACAACTGATGTCTCTCCTGAGTTCTGCAAAATCGGAAAAGTCCAAGGTGCTTTTAATACGCTTGCAGTCAACCCCTAGTGATGTAACTGCCTACGTCAGAACCTTCTACTCATGAGACCAAGCCCATGCATACACAGTTTTACAAACTTGCAAGAGATACAATAGCGTTTTCTAAGGGCTCAGCAGTAATTTTCCACTCCCCAAGTTGCTTTATAGTGGTATGTCTGACTAGTCTCTCATCTCTTTCACTCCCCTGCAGGGTTCTGTGTCTGAATATTTTTTAGCCTTGAGGCGCTTTCTCACAGATACCCTGTTTTGACTGCAATAACTCACACATCTCTGACTATTTCTTTATAAGAGGCAGAAACTAGAAAAGAACTGTGAAACAATATTAAACCTTATAATGCATTTTATATATTTATTAATCTATAGTCTAGGACCCTATAAATGTAGTGGGGGAGGGGTCTTATAGCCCTTCCCCTTCTATTAATACAACAGGCATAATCAATTATTATAATACATCAAACATTTGGTGCAGCCCCTATCATGACCCCAAATTGACCCCATCAGTCCCATGGTGTTTATACTTGCATACTATTGTTTGTACAGATGAACGTAGTACCTTCAGGCGTTTGGAAATTGCTCCCAACGATGAACCAGACTTGTGGTGGTCTACAATTTTTTTTCTGAAGTCTTGGCTGATGTCTTTTGATTTTCCAATGATGTCAAGCAAAGGGGCACTGAGTTTGAAGGTAGGCCTTGAAATACATCCACAGGTACACCTCCAATTGACTCAAATGATGTCAATTAGCCTATCAGACGCTTCTAAAGCCAGGACATCATTTTCTGGAATTTTCCAAGCTGTTTAAAAGCACAGTCAACTTAGTGTATGTAATCTTCTGACCCTCTGGAATTGTGATACAATGAATTATAAGTGAAATAATCTATCTGCAAACAATTATTGGAAAAATTACTTGTGTCATGCACAAAGTAGATGTCCTAACCGACTTGCCAAAACTATAGTTTGTTAACAAGAAATTTGTGGAGTGGTTGAAAAGTTTTAATGACTCCAACCTAAGTGTATGTAAACTTCCGACTTCAACTGTAAGTGTAATATTTCAGTTATTTAAAAATATATATAAATTAGCAAACATTTCTAAAAACCTGTTTTTGCTTTGTTGTTATGGGGTATTGTATGTAGATTGAGGAAACAAAAACAATTTTAGAATAACTTAATAACTTGTAACTTAACAAAATGTGGAAATTTGCTTCTACATCTGCATTGCTTGCTGTTTGAGGTTTTAGGCTGGTTTCTGTACAGCACTTTGAGACATCAGCTGGTGTAAAAAGGGCTTTATAAATACATTTGATTGATTGAAGGGATCTGAATACTTTCCGAAGGCAGTGTGTGTGTGTGTGTGTGTGTGTGTGTGTGTATATATATATGGGGCAATTAAGCAATTATGATTTGTTATCTGTAATGGTTATGATAAATTCGGCATTGTTGGCGCTTGGCATATAGATAAACGCGTAATTGTTTTCTCCCAGTGCAGGCCTTGTTCTAAAAATAGTTTATTCTCCCACTCGAGAAAAAATCATCTGAGTACTTCAACAGTGATACAAATTATATAGCCCATCCCTAGTCCACACCGACCTCTCTGAGTGGATAAACAAAAGGTAGCCTTCTTCATACAGACTCAACCTTATGGACAATGGCATGCATCTCATCAAAGGCACCACTTTGATGTGGCTGTGCACTGACACATATTTTGGAAAGGTAGGTCTCTATTTTGATTGAGCCTGACAGTAATGTATGGCCGCTGGAAACGGGGCCATATAATCCTGTCAAGGTGCTGGCAGAACGAAGCTGTTCCATGACTGCTGACAAGCCCAAACCTGAGGAAGCTCTAATAACTGTAATCAATTAGCCAGGCTCATTCAAGGGCAACGGAGTCCCTCTAATGAATGTATTTAATTACCACAGTGGTCCTAGGTCATCCACATCAGATTAATGAGATGAAACTGTGTCGATCCCGGTGTTGCTCCAATGGAACTATGTGCACCCAAGGTCACACACATTCTGGTTTGCCGGTTTGTGCAAGATCATTTTGTACACTGAGATAATTCCCAGACTTTGGTTGTTTTATGGTTAGTCAGCAATTTATGGTTAGTCAGCAATTGGTAAACCTGTTGTCAGAAATGAGGGTTACATAACTTGCCTTTTGAAATTATGATCTGTACAACAGTCTATACTCTATATGGTGCGTCACTTTTTCAAATTGTACAAAAACAAGTTCCATCAGTGAATTTGAGTGCACCTGCCGCTTCGATAGTAACAAGCAACCATAACAGAAGCCGAACAACTTGCCGATTGCGATTTTTGTTTGTTTGTTTGTTGTTGGGGGGTGCGAATACCTGTAGCCTTTTTTCTTTCAGAGCAGATCTTTAATTTATGACCTTACTCTATAGATCTTGGGAATGGGACCGTGGCTTTGATGTACATTTACATTTACATTTAAGTCATTTAGCAGACGCTCTTATCCAGAGTAGTCAGTCAGTGGAGCTGCACAGACTCTATCTGCTGGTTTTAAAATAACCATGATGTCGGGCTGTGGCTCTGCTCAACCTCATTACCCACTTACCCCAAGGTACCCTCTGCTCTGCCATGGCACACTTCACAACTGGAACACACGTCTGCAGCTTGACACCACCTCACTCTGCCCTAGATCACATGTAAGGGCTGAGACGCACCAATGGCGTTTGCTGGCTGAGAGTCCTTGCACTTCAGAACGTAATTTGCGAACTGAGTGTGTGACAATTTTACATGTAGAATCGCATGAAATACGTCAGCAGTCAGACGTCTACAGCGGGTGGTCCCTTAAACACAGCATGCCGAACGATCGTCAGACGAACGCTAGATCCACATTTAGTTTGATGTGAGCGAGCCTTAATGTACTGCCTTCCTGGCTCACACTCTCATTCCTACTGTATGTAATGACAGCAGTGTGATGTATGGCTGCTTTGAAACAAGGTTGAAAGGAACTATTGATGATGATGATGATTAATGGTACTGCTGTGGTAGTGTCTTTAATGCAAAGTGTTTGACCTCTACAGTAGCTGGAGGCTGAGAGCTGTTTCTCATCCTCACCTAAGGACTGTAAATGTAGACATTTAACCCTATCAGGGGTTTGTGAAATAAACAACTGTCTTAAATATTTTGAGGAAGGGCTGGGGAAGGTCCCAGATGCTTAGGAGAGTAATTTCCTGTAGGCGGATAGGGGCAGAGGTGTAAAGGGACAGTGGTCCTGACTTGTGCTATAGGGGATGTCTCTTTCCTCAGTGTTGTGGTTACTGCCCACATGACCCTCATCCGCTGTGACTCGGTTGGCATTTGTTGGGCATCTGGGACAAGGAGCACTGTGCTCTAAGCCGGTTGCACTCCTTTAAGGGCTTCCGTGTGGTGTCTCTTTCTCACCTATTCTCTCACCCTCACTCATCTTCTCTCTTCTTCTCTCTGGTATTTATCTCAAGCGCTCTCTGTCTCGCTCTCTGTCTCACGCTCTCCCTCTGCTACTTCCCCTTACCTGCATTTCACCCAGGAAACTTAAACTGTCAACATTTGTAGCTAGGTTGGGCGTAATGTCTTACACTTCGATAATTGAATTCCACAAATCCTTTTCCTGAATCGTTCTGGCAGCTAACCTGGTGCCAGGCTTGTTTGGTCACTGCCTGCTTGCTGCTAAGCTCAAGTGGAATTGACCCAAACTGTGAGTCCATTATGGGGTTGGCTACAGATAGGGAAAATACAAATCCTTGCTATCCTGTTCATTGTGTTGTGGTGACATATCTTTAGTAATGTTGGAAAGAGAGGTCAATCTGTGCCATTAAACATTCACCAGATGGTTGGAAACAGGATCTCTTAATATTTTAGAGAACGAAAGGGGTGCATCTGCCTCCCAAACCCCCCCAGCCTGAGATAACATGTTCTCTGCTGTGTAAGCCCCAAGATTAGGTACAAAAGACCAGAGGTTTAGATTTGGGACAGGATGGTATCTTTTTTTTTATGGATGACATAGTCCAGTGTACAGAAGTTAAAATGGAATAGAATACATGTTATAGGCTACATCTCCCATAAGGTTTAGAGGTCCAGTGCTGTCCAACCCTCAGCCTGTCATGTTAAGAGCTTCTCCCAGGGTTGATCTATAAATAACAAAAATAGAAACGCAACATGTAAAGTGTTGATCCCATGATCTGAAATAAAAGATCCCGTAAATGTTCCTTACGCACAAAAACCTTATTTCTCTCATTTTGTGCACACATTTGTTTACATCCCTGTTAGTGAGCATTTCTCCTTTGCCAAGATAATCCATCCAACTGACAGGTGTGGCAAATCAAAAAGCTGATTAAACGGCATGATCATTACACAGGTGCACCTTGTGCTGGGGACAATGAAAAAGCCACTCTAAAATGTGCAGTTAGGTAATACAACACAATGCCACAGATGTCTCAAGTTTTGAGGGAGCGTGCAATAGGAAAGCTGACTGCAGGAATGTCCACCAGAGCTGTTACCAGAGGATTGAATGTTAATTTCTCTACCATAAGCCATTTTAGAGAATTTGGCAGTACATCCAACCTGCCTCACAACCGCAGACCACGTGTATGGCGTTGTGTGGGCGAGCAGTTTACTGATGTCAACGTTGTGAACAGAGTGCCCCATGGTGGGGTTATGGTATGGGCAGGCATAAGCTATGGACAAGGAACACTATTCGATTTTATCAATGGCAATTTGAATGCACAAAAATATCGTGATGAGATCCTGAGGCCCATTTCTTTTTTAAAGGTATTTGTGACCAACAGATGCATATCTGTATTCCCAGTCATGTGAAATCCATAGATTAGGGCCTAATGAATTATTTTCAATTGACTGATTTCCTCATATGAACTGTAACTCAGTTGTTGCGTTTATATTTTTGTTCATTATAGGTCTGTGTGTTAACATCACATGAAGTCATGTTGTGTATGTTTTAACAGAATGGGGGGTATTGTCACTATTAGAAAAGGATTTCACTATTTGACATCATCACATGATAGGTAGGCCTAGTTAGATAAAGGTTAAATAATTTCCCCCAAATAATACAAAAAAATAGGGGCTAGCTTTACAGAAACATTATCAGGTAACTCGACCCCTGAGGAGTTAACATACTGTACACTCACTTAAATCTTTTGAGAGTCTGGTGGGCTGGGTTACTGAAGATGCTTTGTCTTAATCCTGAGACACACACACACTGTGGTGCCCTGGCGCTCATACAGGCTCAGTGTGTGTTTAATCTCTCCCTGGCTTCACTTCTCTGCTGAGAGCATTCCTGGCACCCAGAGGCCTCTGGGTCACACTCCAGAGCTGGCAACTTGCCCCCCCCCCCCTTCCCAACAACAACCCCCATTCCTAAAGCAGAGCTTCCTTCTCTACAGAGGCACCCCTTTGAAGGACGGTCTAGTTTCGTTTAAAGAGCAGATTCTCCTCGCATACTGTTTCCAAGTCTCTTTGTCTGTCATAGACCTCTGCCCAAGCCTCGATCCAAGAATTCCACTTGGCAGAGAACATCATTAAGGGAATGTCTGCTCTCCTGATATGTAGCATAACCTTCTCTCATGTGATCTGTTTTCCTATTTTTCTGTCTCTTTCGCCATTTTCAAAATCAGTGGCTACATGACTGCCTGTGATGATGGCCAAATAAAGTCCTAAAATGCATGGCTCGTTATTCGAGTTCACATCTTGCTTTATATTATCATGGGGAATTCTGAATTAATATAGGCAACTAGAATACAGACTGAGGTAGGATAATTATCTCACGTAACCAAAATATTAAGTTCTCCTTTTCCAATTATGTAACTGACGTAACATATGATTCAGGATGTAAATGTCAAGATTTGAATTGCCACTTGTGAGGATGAGTTGGCTGAATTACTTTGACCTCTCTGGCATTTGCTCAGTGCTGTCATGATAAAGATGGCACTATTTGACTTGAAGGATAGGATGTGTATAAGCTTGCTCAGTTGAACTGTGCAGTTACCATTTCAAGATTGATACAAGGTGTACCAATGTACACAGCTAGGCCTGTGTGGAAGAGGCACCAATGCACCCTTTCATCTCCCCAGAGGAATCTGGGATTAAATGTTAAATTGAACCTCCTTGGCACACCTCTTTTCCAAAGCATCTGACTGTTCTCAATTTTTAATGTCCCTCTGACACGTTCTCTTTACCAATTTGGTTTCTTTGCGAGTTCCTTTCTGTGTGCACAGACCACACCAACATGTGTCTGAGAGAGGTGTCCCTTCTTCCCAGTCCTCCCTCCAGCTCCTGTTCCTTCTGCTCTGGGCCTGTAGGGTTCCAGTGCTGCAGTGGCTTGACTGGGAGCAGAAAGATTTAAACCTTGTCAAACATGCTGCTCAGTTTTCCTTCCTTTCTGCTCCTCACTTCTCTACTCCTCTCTCTCACTCTTCCCACTCGCTGTCATTGTGGCGCCGGGTGTTTAAACATGCCTTGTGCCAGCCTGGGATCCGGTAGCTTCCACAGTGCTGCTGGCTGTTTGTTTGTCTGTGTGGTTGGTTGGTTTGGTTTTCTCCTCCTCCACCAGAGCTAAGCTGAGAGGTTCTGTTCCTTGGCCCATATCCAGAGCCCCCAGACAAAGAGACCTATTGATTACTATCGAGGGGGAAGAGACTGGGGCTTGTTTTCACGACAGGTTTGATTTGATTAGGCGTGTTTTGTGCCTACAGGCCAAAGATGAGACGACATGCTACAAATAGAACCTCTGGTGACCTTAAACACACCGCTGCATATAGAATGTGGAACTGAGGAAAGAAAGGATGGGTTTCTTTTTTTGTTGTTGACAACTTTATTGATTGATTTTCACAAACCAAATATGGAAGTAATAAACTGTAAAGAGATCCAGACAGATGGAGACAGGATTATCCTGTAAAAGAGAACATCATTAACACCACTAATACTTTCTATTAATTTGTCTACCAACAGATCCTTACAAATGTCTGGTTGGATGATATCGGAGAGGGCTTGATTGTCTGTCTAACTTATAATGATTCCTGAACTCATGTTGTCAGGGAGTTCTGAACAACAGGATACATTACAGTGCCTTCGGAAAGTATTCACACCCCTTGACATTTTCCACATTTTGTTGTTACCGCCTGAATTTGAAATGGAATACATTTAAATGTTTTGTCACTGACGCCATTACCCCATAATGTCAAAGTGGAATTATGCTTTTTGAAATGTTTACATATTAATAATAAATGAAAAGCTGAAATGTCTTAAGTCTAGTTATTCAACCCCTTTGTTGTGGCCAGCCTAAATAAGTTCAGGAGTAAAGGTTTGCTTAACAAGTCACATAAGTTGCATGGACTCACTCTGTGTGCAATAATGGTGTTTTGCATGATTGTTGATTGACTACCTCATCTCTGTACCCCACACACATAATTATCTGTAAGGTCCCTTAGTCAAGCAATACATTTCAAACACAGATTCAACAGCAAAGCCCAGGGAGGTTTTCCAATGCCTCGCAAAGAAGGGCACCTATTGGTAGATGGGTAAAAATACAAAAAGAAGACCTTTAATGACACTTTGGATGGTGTATCAATACACCCAGTTACTACAAAGATACAACCAGCCTTCCTAACTCCGTTGCCGGAGAGGAAGGAAACTGCTCAGGGATTTCACCATGAGGCCAATGGTGACTTTAAGGGGCGGTTTCACGTACAGAGTTTCAATTAAAGTCAGGACTAGGCTAATTCTAATTAAATGAATCCAGATTTTTTTTTTAAGGGCTGTCTAATATGTTGCTTAACTTCAGATTCATTAGTTCTAGACTAAGGTAAGGACTAACCAGTTAATCTTTGTGAAGTCTGATTAGATTAACGATGTGCACTTAGTGCTGAACTAAGGATGCTTCAAAAAACAGGCTTGGGACACTAATACATAAGCATTGTGTGGAATTGGAGCAAGTCACCTAAACCAAGCAATGGACGAAGATAAAATAATTTCAGTGACATTGAAAAAAACCTCTTGAAGCAAATTGTGTCAAATCAGCCAATTATGAAAAACAGACAGCATGATTCATCAACAGAAAACAAGAAAAAGAATGCCTGGACTACCATTTGTAATGAATTAAACTCAAATGAAAAGTAAACAAAAGGATGCTACAACAACTTCAGGTAAGATACTGTATTGGTTGGCACACTATTACAAATCGGTCACTTTGAAATGTTATTTTTCTTGAGTAACACAACACAGTGGAGCCTAAATGTATTTGTTTGACAGAAATGTTACACAAATAATATCATAAATAATAACTAATATAATTTCTATTTTGTCTTGTCTTTCTAAGGTCCTGTGGAAAAACCTATAAGTCACCTTAGACAGATGATGTTGCTCGTAGGGAGCGTTTTAAGACTGGTAAGACCTTCGACAGATGATGTTGCTCGTAGGGAGCGTTTTAAGACTGGTAAGACCTTCGACAGATGATGTTGCTCGTAGGGAGCGTTTTAAGACTGGTAAGACCTTCGACAGATGATGTTGCTCGTAGGGAGCGTTTTAAGACTGGTAAGACCTTAGACAGATGATGTTGCTCGTAGGGAGCGTTTCAAGACTGGTAAGACCTTAGACAGATGGTGTTGCTCGTAGGGAGCGTTTCAAGACTGGTAAGACCTTAGACAGATGATGTTGCTCGTAGGGAGCGTTTTAAGACTGGTAAGACCTTAGACAGATGATGTTGCTCGTAGGGAGCGTTTTAAGACTGGTAAGACCTTAGACAGATGATGTTGCTCGTAGGGAGCGTTTTAAGACTGGTAAGACCTTAGACAGATGATGTTGCTCGTAGGGAGCGTTTCAAGACTGGTAAGACCTTAGACAGGTGAGCTGGGGGACTTGTTGACCGGGATCATTGATAGCCAGCAACCCCTTGAAGGGGTGACATATTGGACACTTCAGATGGGGGACAGTTCCAATCCTCATTTGGTAGGATTCACTCATAATGCAGGGAATATGTCATGTTGTCAGTCAACTCTTGCACTCACATAAAAAAAATGATGTAATGAAGTCAACTCTTGAAGAAATCATGTTATTTAATGAGGCAACATAAGCATTTTCTAGAGGCAGATGATCACCTTGGAGGGGACAACTGCTGCAGCCAGGAGGGAAGATTGTCACTAACCCGGCAGGAGGACAAAGACAGAGGCTGAGCATGCATGAGAACCTGGCCATGGAATTTCATGTGTGCAAACTAATGTATTTAAAAGAAGAGCCTGATATGAAGATGCACATCCTTGATGTTGAGTTGTCTATGAAGGAGGGGAGAGAAATGAAGCAGCAGCAGTACCAATGTTATTCTCCAACCAGCACCAGTTCGGGGTCCCGATTTATTTCCATTTATGAATTAAAAACCATGGCTATTGTTTGCTTCAATCACTTGAGCTATCTTTGTTGTGAGAAGGGCTGCATAGTAAAATCATCTCTGCAGGCTTGTCCATTTCTGCCACTGTCTGCCTCAACCATGGGAACATCTGGGTCATCCTCATGTTTCAATGTGAGGATCTGGGCAGCCATGCTGTTTGAGGTAATTGTGAAGCACTGCTGTTGCAATTATGACAATGCAGCATCTTCCTGGTTGAAAGCGCAATGTGTTTCTGAGACATTCGAAACAACTCTTCCAAACATGCCCTCCACCTCTGGTGCGGGTATGAGCTTGGTTGTAATGTTGTTGCTCAGGTCCTATTGAATGAAGATAGGGGTGAACAAGAAGTTGGTCTGTGTATACCCACACTAACCAAGTATGATTCCACTATGTTGTCCTCCTTCAAACTGAGCATACAAAGAGGAGTTTTGGAAAATCCTTGAGTCATGAGTTGCACCTTTCCAACGTGCAACAACGTTGGAGAACTACAAATTGGGAGTGCTCACACTTTGTACATTTATTGAGAACCAGTTTTTAAGATTCCTGTACTCCTCAGCATCTGCTGTAGAGGTACACTTGATGGGAATATGACATCCATCTATACAGCCAATGACTCCAGGGAAGTTCCCATATTCATTGAACTCTACCTGGTAGTTGGCTTGGGCAGCAGCATCAGGGAACTTGATGTAATTGTCTTTCAGTTAACCTGTAGCATTGCAGACTTTGTGGACTAGGAAGGTTCCAGATGCCAAAATACGTCACGGTGATCAGTACTTGAAGGGATGGCCCTTCCCCGAAAAGAGTCAGGTGAAATTCTTGGCTCATGCAAACAAATGTCAGCTGCATTTTCTATTTACATACAGAAAATGATTTCATCAATGGGTTAACCCTGTCTATTACCGCCCTTCTGTCTGGCCTTGGTGGTGCACTTTGATCATCATTGAAATAGTCCAGGTAATCAATTTTCCTCCATTGCCAACGTCAACCTGGGAGCCAACAATCACTAATCTGAAGTTAAACCTGCCTCTGGCCAGGTTTTATTCAAGCCTTCAATTAGATCTAGATTAACTCTAACCGTCCTTCTGAAAATCAGACTTTTAAAATCTAGACTAGGGCAAGTCAAACTATTTTAAGCAATGTCTGAGAAATGCAATTTGTTAGTCCAGTTTAAAAGTGCAATTTAATCTATGATCAGGTTTAATCTTTTTCAATTTAGTCTAGGATCAGGTGTCTGTAAAACCACCCCTGTAACAGTTGGAGTTTAATGGCTGTGATAGGAGAAAACTGAGGATGGATCAACATTGTAGTTACTCCACAATACTAACATTGAGAGAGTGAAAAGAAGGAAGCCTGTACAGAATAAAAATATTCCAAAACATGCATCCTGTTTGCAACAAGGCACTAAAGTAATACTGCAAAAAATGTGGCAAAGCAATTAAGCCTTTGTCCTGAATACAAAGTGTTAAGCTTGGGTCAATTACAACACATCACTGGGTAACACTCCATATTTTCAAGCATGGTGGTGGCTGCATCATGTTATAGGTATGCTTGTAATCGTTAAAGACTGGAAAGTTTTTCAGGATAAAAAAATAAACGGAACGGAGCTAGGCAAAATCAGGCAAAGTCTTAGAGGAAAATCTGGTCTGCTTTGCAACGAACACTGGGAGATGCATTCACCTTTCAGCAGGACAGTAACCTAAAACACAAGGCCAAATTTACACTTGAGTTGCTTACCAAGAAGACCGTGAATGTTCCTGAGTGGCTGAGTTATAGTTTTTGCTCAAATATAATTGAAAATCTATGGCAAGACCTGAAAATGGTTGTCTAGAAATGATCAAAAACCAATTTGACAGAGCTTGAACAATTTTGAAAAGAATAATGGGCAAATATTGCACAATCCAGGTGTGAAAAGTTCTTAGAGATTCATCCAGAAAGACTCACAGCTGTAATCTCTGCTGCTTCTACAAAGTATTGACTTGGGTGTGAATACTTATGAAAATGAGATTTCTGTATTTAATATTCAATACATTTGCAAAAATTTCTAAAAACATGTTTTCACTTTGTCATTATGGGGTATTGTGTGTAGCTGGGTGAGAAAGAAATATATTTAATCAATTTTGAGTTCCGGCTGTAACACAACAAAAAGTGGAATAAGTCAAGGGGTATGAATAGTTTCTGAAGGCACTGTATGTAGTTCTGCTCTTTGAATATATTTGCAGACTGAAGGCATCTATTTTTAATGGAGATATAGGTTATGGCTAACTGGGATATGGTTCAGGTTCAGCCCATGTCTGTTTTCAAAGCTGTTACTCCACTTTTATGTTTCTTGTTATTTCTGATGATGAGTCTGTATGGGTTCTTTTCATTATAATTTCACTCTTCGCTGGGCAGTCATTTGAGTGTCCCAGCCAGAACTTCTCAAGCTGTTTGCTGATAAGCAGTTTTCCCCTGTGTTGCCATTGTGGTTTTCAGTAAGAGGAATGAGTATTGCAAATCACCTCACTAAAAGAATCACTCAATATGGTTTGAAGTATGTAAGGTAATGCATGGCCATGGGAAGAATTGATCATGGATTTCCATCTGGGGGATGATGTTTCAAACAACAGTAGTAAAGTCTAGAGTAGGATGAGCTGTCCTTGTATGTGAAGGGAAAATTACATTTCAGATGTGTATAGCTCATTATGCAGACAACTGAATAGCCTACTCATCTTATTAACCCTTTGGATACAGTGAGATGGATGTCTGCATTGTGAAAAAAATGTATAAAGGGTAGCTACTAGAGAATGGTGATCAGTCAAGGAGAATTCTAGGCACTATGTTATTGTGAAACGTTGTGTCTTTCATTATGGGGTTATGAGTAGACATACAGTGCCTTCAGAAAATATTCATACCCATTGATTTATTCCACATTTTGCTGTTACAGCCTGAATTCAAAATTGATTAAAAAAAAACAATAACACCCATTTACACACAATACCCCATAATGACAGTGAAAACATGTTTGCAAATGTATTGAAAATTAAATACAGAAATATCTCACACCCCTGAGTCAATACTTTGTAGAAGCACCTTTGGCAGCGATTACAGCTGTGAGTCTTTCTGGGTAAGTCTCTAAGAGTGTTCCACACCTGGATTGTGCAACATTTGCCAATTGTTATTATTTTCATAATTCTTCAGGCTCTGTCATTGATTGCTGATCATTGCTAGACAACCATTTTCAGGTCTTGCCATAGATTTTCAAGTAGATTTAAGTCAACTGTATCTCAACCACTTTGGGAACATTCTGTGTATATTTGACCTTGTGTGTTTTAGATTATTGTCCTGCTGAAAGGTATGTTTATCTCCCAGTGTCTGGTGGAAAGCAGATTGAACCAGGTTTTCCTCTAGGACTTTGCCTGTGCTTAGCGCCATTCCATTTATTACAAGCATAACCATACCCATTATTACAAGCATACCCATAACATGATGCAGCCACCACTATGCTTGAAAATATGGAGGGTGGTCCTCAGTAGTGTGTTGTATTGGATTTGCGCCAAACATAACTTTTTGTATTCAGGACAAAATGTTAATTGCTTTGTCATGTTTTTTTGCAGTATTACTTTAGTGCCTTGTTGCAAACAGGATGCATGTTTTGGAATATTTGTATTCTGTACAGTCTTGCTTCTTTTAACTCTGTGGTGGCTGCATCACTTATTGCACACAGTGAGTCCATGCAACTTATGTGACTTATTACGCTTATTTAGACAACTTATTTAGGCTTGCTATACCAAAGGGATTGAATACTTATTGACTAAAGACGTTTCACCTTTCATTTTTTAAATTCATTTGTAAAAATTTTGAAATACATAATTCCACTTTGACGTGTGTGTGTGTGTGTGTGTGTGTGTGTGTGTGTGTGTGTGGTGTGACAAAATATCTCCAATTTAATCCATTTTAAATTCAGAAAAAGTCACGGGTTGTGAGAACTTTCTGAAGGCACTGTAAGTAATGTTTGTGATGTAAATCCAGATTTGAAGCATTAATACTGTGTCCCCCTGCGTCTCTCCTCTCCTGTCAGATGGGATCCACTCCGTGTCGGCCCAGTGTCTGCTCCAGGTCACCATCATCACAGACGAAATGCTCTCCAACAGCATCACGCTGCGATTGGCCAACACCACCCAGGAGCACTTCCTGTCCCTACTATTGGCCCAGTTCTTGGAGGGCGTGGCCTGCGTGCTGTCAGCAGACCGCGAGGACGTCATAGTGTTCAACATCCAGGATGACACAGACGTCAGCGCCCGGATCCTCAATGTCAGCCTGTCTGTGGCCGTGCCCAGGGAGGGCCCGCGTGGGGGGGGAGAGGGGTCCCGGGGGGACGGAAGAGTGGACAGAGGGGCAGCAGGGGCCAATGGAGCGGCAGAGTACTTTGGTTCTGAGGAGCTACAGGAGAGGTTGTACCTGAACCGCAGTCTGCTGGCCCACATCTCCTCCCAGCAGGTGCTGCCCTTCGATGACAACATCTGCCTGAGAGAGCCCTGCGAGAACTACATGAAGTGTGTGTCCGTGCTGAAGTTTGACAGCCTGGCTCCATTCGTGGCGTCCGACACCATCCTTTTCCGACCCATTCACCCCATCGCCGGGCTGCGCTGCCGCTGCCCCACCGGCTTCACAGGAGACTACTGCGAGACAGAGATCGACCTGTGCTACTCCAAACCCTGTGGAACCCACGGCCTATGTCGCAGCAGAGAGGGAGGCTACACCTGCGAGTGCCTCGATGACTATACAGGTAAATGACCTCTCTCTCTTGATTTGATGTTGAATAATAAATGAAGCTATTTCACTTCGTAGATGACGTACGTGTCACAAAAAGCAAACCATTATAAAATCCCAAAAGATGATTTTGAATGTGTGTGCAGCATGTCCTGTGTTTATAGTGAATGGCCTCATACCCGTCAGACACAACGGCAAGAATAACGTTGTTTCATATTCTCACTAAGTGGCCATTAAGTACATTTTAATGTCTAATGTCCCATTGGAAATTCTATGGATGTAATCAATCTTGTTAATTAATTATTTCATTCATTCCGTCCTACCCTCCGGTCTATGTATTGACGTTACAACATGGCTAAGGGCCTATACAGTAATGACACCCGTTCAGCTGGACAAAGGCAGTGTGATGACTTATTGATTTTAATAATCCCTGGACCAATGAGGCGGGACTACATTAAACATGAGCCAGCCTGTTAACTGTTCATGCTTCCTACCCTTCCCCATTGTCTGTCTGAGAGAATGAAAAGGGCAGTCTGTGTGTGAGTTGACAAGTAAAAAAACAACAACATATATCTCAATCCAGCAGGGATCAATGAGAGATTATGAACTTGCAGAAAGGAAGTGTGTGTGGGAGGAAGTCTGGATCACCATCACATTCTGTCTTGGTTGAGCTAACAGGGTCTTACGATGTGAGTGCTATGAAGATTAGCCAGGTCCATGATGCACCAGAGTGTGGTATTGCCTTCCTGGGGTCTATCTTGTAGCATTACAGTGATGAGTGTCTCTGAATGGGGAAAACAATAGCAATTTGGCCGGTCAGCAGCAGAGTAGCTCTGAGAGGAATAATGGAAGGAGGTGCTGAATTATGGATGGTTACAGATTGAAAGAGGGAGAGTGTCTCCTGCCTGTAACAATGCCCCCTGGTAAAAAATAGCTGGGATGGATAAAGTGTAACTAAACATACTGTGTAAAGGCGGTGGGCTCTGAGGAATGGTGGAAAGGAAGAACTTTTAAAAGCTTCCATTTTTGAAGATGGCGGTACTCTGTTATTCATTACTATCTCAGTCCCCATCTCAAATGGGTTCCCTTTTAAAGTCTTCTTTTTTTACACTTAAAGCACATTTAGGGAGGAAAGATTATGCACACACTGCGCTAAATATTGTCATATCCTGAAAATATCAGAGGATCTGCTTTCTCTCTGCTTAAGGTGAGAGTTGTAGAATGAGAGAGGATGAGAGAAAGGGAAGGGAATGAACATATGCTAATATGAACAAATACCAGATTCTTTTCCCTCTGTTTATCAAAGGGTTGTGGGGTTGTATGAGAGTTAATTTAATTTCACCCGAGCCCTGCTCTCTCCCTATGGTACATACAGTATGTTCTTTGAAGTTAACTTCTGCTCTAGTTAGATAATGAAATGTGGATTCTCGCTCTTTTCTATAAAGATGGATTCATCTTTTATGGTTTTTCATTTTTCATTTAAGTTTTTTATTTCACCTTTATTTAACCAGGTAGGCAAGTTGAGAACAAGTTCTCATTTACATCTGCGACCTGGCCAAGATAAAGCAAAGCAGTTCAACAACATACAACAACACAGAGTTACACATGGAATAAACAAAAGTACAGTCAATAACACAATACAGAAATCTATATACAGTGTGTGCAAATGGCATAAATAGGCCATAGTAGCGAAGTAATTACAGTTTAGCAAATTAACACTGGTGTGATAGATGTGCAGATGATGATGTGCAAGTAGAAATACTGGGGTGCAAAAGAGCAAAAACAAAAGTAAATAAAACAATATGGATGAGGTAGGTAGTTGGATGGACTATGTACAGCTGCAGCGATCGGTTAGTTGCTCAGATAGCTGATGCTTAAAGTTGGTGAGGGAGATATGTCTCCAACTTCAGCGATTCATTTTTTTTATTCTAATTTATTTTTTTTTATTTTTTTTTTGGGGGGGGGGTATACCTGCAGGAGCGCGTACTACAGGTGGGTGTTGTTATCGTGACCAGTGAGCTGAGATAAGGCGGAGCTTTACCTAGCATAAGCTTATAGATGACCTGGAGCCAGTGGGTCTGGTGACGAATATGTAGCGAGGGCCAGCCGACTAGAGCATACAGGTCGCAGTGGTGGGTGGTATATGGGGCTTTGGTGACAAAACGGATGGCACTGTGATAGACTACATCCAGTTTGCTGAGTAGTGTTGGAGGCTATTTTGTAAATGACATCACCAAAGTCAAGGATCGGTAGGATAATCAGTTTTATGAGGGTAAGTTTGGCAGCGTGAGTGAAGGAGGCTTTGCTGCGAAATAGGAAGCCGATTCTAGATTTAATTTTGGATTGGAGATGCTTAATATGAGTCTGGAAGGAGAGTTTACAGTCTAGCCAGACACCTAGGTATTTGTTGTTGTCCACATATTCTAAGTCAGAACTGTCCGGAGTAGTGATGCTAGTTGGGCGGGCGGGTGCGGGCAGCGATCGGTTGAAAAGCATGCATTTAGTTTTACTAGGATTTAAATGCAGTTGGAGGCCACGGAAGGAGTGTTGTATGGCATTGAAGCGTTTGGATATTTGTTAACACAGTATCCAAAGAATGGTCAGATGTATACAGAATGGCGTCGTCTGCGTAGAGGTGGATCTAGGAATCACCCGCAGCAAGAACGACATCATTGATATATACAGAGAAAATAGGTTATATATACAAGTACATCAGTGTTAATACTTCTACTACGCCAGTAGGTTGAAATCTTGGCAAGACTTCGTCACAAGTGTGGGTGACCATAACATGTTGTGCTAGTGAGTGGGTATGTGTGAGTGATTGGTTGTGTAGGCTTAGTTACTGAGGTTCAGGTTGAGCACCATTCTTTCTCATGTACCGCTGTGGATGTGTGAAAGCTGAACTGTGGAGGACGATGGTTCGTGGTGTGTGTCTTGTTAGCCGGGTGTAGGAGGAGCAGAGGGATCCTCATCAATTGCACTTAGATCAGGACTGTACGGCCCAGCTCAGTTCAACTCAATCTACTGGGCCTGCCTGCCGGGTATCCAGACATACATACAGATCCAGACATACAGTACAATTGTGTTAGCTGATGATTTATGATGTATGTATCACGCTTTCAGGCTTCCTCTAATATTTGCTGAAACAAGGCTGAGAGAGCAGTCAACCTGTCTCCTCTCCAAGACGGGGCTGAGTTGATGGGGTTTGTCCTGGATGGAAACTACAGCTCCTGCTGTTCAACATGACTGACAGTTGGATTTGACACTGTCCCGCTGTGCCGAGAGTGTGTGTGGGCTCAATTGGCTGGTGTGCGTGTTTGAGGGAGTTGTTTTTGGGTGTGTGTGTGTCAGAGGGAGTGTGTGTGTGTAGATGCTGAATTGCCTGCTCCATGTGGGTGGGTAGGTAAGTGTGTGTGTGTGTGTTGGGTTCCGTGGGCGGGTCCAGATGGCAGTATGATGGAAGCGAGAAAAATAACAGAGCAGAGCAGCCATCCATTTTACTCACGTTGTGAAGGGCAGAGCGAATGATTAAGTCTGGCTGACTCAGTCTGGAAACAGAACAAATGGACAGAAAACACTTGCATTTGAATGATGCGCGGGTTAACTCATAACCCGCCGTCCCCGTAGGTGGGTTTAGGGTCATGAAATATTGTGTGAATGATAGGAGAGTGGGGATCAAGCGGGTTAAATTAAGAGAAAATAATACATAATAAAAACGTAAATGTATCATTCTTGTTTCTTGTGCAATTCATATCTATAGCCTACATTGAAGTTATTCTTTCATTAGTTTTGTCTGTCGTTAGGGAATTAGTTTACTTGCAAAGTAAAAAATATTGTCTCAACTATAGAAGGTTGTAGCTCAGCCTCTGAATATCAAAAAAGCTAAACAATGATATTCCCATATGCATCGGAGTCACGTCTTTCCCGGGTATTTTACAGCTTGTTTCTAGCAGAACGCATCGCTGTTATACAGTGCATTCGGAAAGTATTCAGACCCTTTGACTTTTTCCACATTTTGTTACTTTACAGCCTTATTCCTCAATCTACACACTACCCCACAATGACAAAGCGAAAACATGTGTTTAGAAAAAATAAAATATATATACCTTATTTACATTAGTATTCAGACCCTTTACTATGAGACTCAAAATTGAGCTCAAGCGCATCCTATTTCCATTTATCATCCTTGAGATGTTTCTACAACTTCATTGGCACAGATCTGAGGAAGGGTACAAAAAAATGTCTGCAGTATTGACAGTGGCCTCCATCATTCTTAAATGGAAGCAGTTTGGAACCACCAAAACTCTTTCTAGAGCTGGCCGCCCGGCCAAACTGAGCAATCGGGGGAGAAGGGTCTTGGTCAGGGAGGTTGATCAAGATCCCGATGGTCACTCTGACAGGGTTCCAGAGTTCCTCTGTAGAGATGGGAGAACTTTCCAGAAGGACAACCATCTCTGCAGCACTCCACCAATCAGGCCTTTATGGTAGAATGGCCAGACGCAAGCCACTCCTCAGTAAAAGGCACATGACAGCCCGTTTGGCGTTTGCCAAAAGGCACCTAAAGGACTCTCAGACCATGAGAAACAAGATTCTCTGGTCTGATAAAATCAAGATTGAACTTTTTGGCCTGAATTGCAAGCGTTACGTCTGGAGGAAACCAGGCACCACTCATCACCTGGCCTATACCATCTCTACTGTGAAGTATGGTGGTGGCAGAATCATGATGTGGGCATGATTTTCAGCAGCAGGGACTGGGAGACTAGTCAGGATTGAGGGAAAGATGAACAGAGCAAAGTACAGAGATCCTTGATGAAAACCTGCTCCAGAGCGCTCAGGACCTCAGACTGTGGCGAAGGTTCACCTTCCAACAGGACAATGACCCTAAGCACACAACCAAGACAACGCAGGAGTGGCTTCGGGACAAGTCTCTGAATGTCCTTGAGTGGCCCAGCCAGAGCCTGGACTTGAACCCGATCAAACATCTCTGGAGAGACCTGAAAATAGCTGTGCAGCGACGCTCCCAATCCAACCTGACAGAGCTTGAGAGGATCTGCAGAGAAGAATGGGAGAAACTCTCCATTTACAGGTGTGCCAAGCTTGTAGCATCATACCCAAGAAGACTCTAGGCTGTAATCACAGCCAAAGGTGCTTCAACAAAGTACTGAGTATCAAAAACATGTTGGGTCGTTTTAACAGATTTTTTTATTTCCTTATAACCGGTCAAACTGATGTTAATTTTGCCTGGAAAATCTTTCCCATTTTCTGGGGTTATTGCATTTTCTCCGTGGTCCCTAAACGTCTTTGCTGCGTGAGAGGAACAGAAATGGAAGAGGAAAGGAAAATAAACTTTACCTATGTCAACTAGATTGAAGGGTTCATACTATCAATTTCTGATGGTATTCTGGTGAGCAAGGGGCAATAAGTAATGACAGAAGAGAAGCTGCATCTTGACTAAGAAATAGCTTACCAAGATGAACACATGAAACACTCTGCCCCACATGTAACACTCTGCCCCACATGAAACACTCTGCCCCACATGAAACACTCTGCCCCACATGAAACACTCTGCCCCACATGAAACACTCTGCCCCACATGAAACACTCTGCCCCACATGAAACACTCTGCCCCACATGAAACACTCTGCCCCACATGAAACACTCTGCCCCACATGAAACACTCTGCCCCACATGGAACACTCTGCCCCACATGGAACACTCTGCCCCACATGGAACACTCTGCCCCACATGGAACACTCTGCCCCACATGGAACACTCTGCCCCACATGAAAAGAGGCTCAACAGAACAAGGCTGTTGTGGTATACTGTTTTTCTTTGATCAAGCAATTGTGTATGTTGTGTATTTACTCAGTAGCCAACAGTACAAACATGCTGAGAGGTTTATAATTCAGTGTTTGAAGTCGTATTAATCAACTCAAGGATCAAAGCATGTAGGAATGCCTCATGGAAACTTTTCAAAATGACCCCGACGACTGCTGCAGGCTCTGAATGGGCAGCAATCGGATTGTGATCATAGATTGTGTTTTGTGCTTTATTCAGTGCATCCCACAGAATGTCTCTGTTTTAGTCCCTCACCTCTGATCTAGTTAGTTATTAAAAGCAGCCCCATCATTGTTGCCTCATGTTAACCTGTTGTCTGGTCCAGGTGCATCACCTGGGCTATGATATGATGGGTTTGACCAGTGGGATCACAATTATGCCACTCTGTCACCTTCACTACTACTGAGTGTAATCAGTGGGTGAGATATAGAATAGTTTTCTACATGGACCTGATTTATACTGAGTGGAATCAGTGGGTGAGATATAGAATAGTTTTCTACATGGGCCTGATTTATACTGAGTGGAATCAGTGGGTGAGATATAGAATAGTTTTCTACATGGGCCTGATTTATACTGAGTGGAATCAGTGGGTGAGATATAGAATCGTTTTCTACATGGACCTGATTTTATACTGAGTGTACAAAACATTAAGGACACCTGCTCTTTCCATGACAGACTGACCAGGTGAATCCAGGTGAAAGCTGATCCCTTATTGATGTCACCTTTTTAAATCCAACTCAATATTAGGAAGGTGTCTTTAATGTTTTGTACACTCAGTGTACATGTCAAGTGTATCCTCACAGCAGACTCAGTATGTTTGCTGTTAAATAAGCCCTGTTGAGTGTGTCGACCCAGTGTTGAGTTCCCTTTAACTCCCTTCCTTTATGCCTTCAGCAGAGACTGTGCCGATATGAGGACTCTACCATTCTGTTTCATTTAGGAGAGGAGACCATACGTTTCAGTTACCTGAAGTTACAGAAAGACCCTTTCCAGGTTTGTAGAAGTGTCTCAGCAGGAGGAGTTGGTTACAGCACAGCGTTTAATCCCCCTGCGCATTCACACACGTTGTTTTAAAAGCATCAGCTTAACAATTACACAAATCTTTACGATACTATGAACCAGTCATAGTGATCATAGACTCTGTTGTCACAACATGTAGATTATATAAAGATCAGTAGAGATGTACAGTGCCAGCTGAGGGCTGTGAATGGTGTCTGTGTACTAGCCTATTCTACTGGTGATTCTCATCTCCCGTGATAATTAGCTATTGTTTGATAAGCAGCTCTCTCTCCTCAGTCTGTTAGAGCTGAAGATTAATTATGGAAGAGACGTGTTTTTTGTTCTTTGTTGCATAGAAAATTATGTTTTGGATTTCTGGACAGAAGCGAATTTAAAAAAAAATCTGAATGCCTTGTCAACTCAGTTTTGATATGTGGTGGTTGGAGACGAGGCATCTGGAGACCCATCTGTGTGAGTGTTAAACCTTGCACATGCTTCGGCGAACCGAATGGTAGCGCGCATACTCCCATAGAAAACAAACAAAAAAGCTGCAATAGTACTGTTTGTCCATCTGAGACGCCGTAGCCAGTATACTCTTGCTCTGAAATGAATCTAAGATAACTCAAGAAATGTTTCATTAATTTAAATGTTTTGTCGAAGAGATCTTAGTCGCAGTATTTTACCCCTGACAAAGGTGTCTGGTGCAGTATTTCTCAAGTGAAAATTCCAACAGTTCAGGTTGTAACGCAACAAAATGTGGAAAAGGTCAAGGGGTGTGAATACTTTCTGAAGGCACTGTATTTTCGAATAAGTTCAATACATTTATTTGATTTCCTACTAAGTTCAGTACATTTTTTATGCCGGTATTGTTGAATTCCGTTTAATGTCTGGATTCCATGATTCTGTCTGTGTTCTCCGCATTGCGGAATTTATAGGGCCACCAGTCCACTCATTATGCCATCATTGACTTGAATGGGGTCTCCCGTTCTATTCATTATATTTCTATGGCATCACATGCAGTCAGGAGTGGAGGAAAGGAGATGTTTTAGATTTTTCTTGCTATTCAAACGGTTATTACGGAGACTGGTAATTTGGCTTGCCAATTGTGTGTGGACTCACAACAGCAGAGCATCTCCTCCTCCCTATAACCGAGCGGCACCATCTCCAGGATCCCTGCACATTTTGACAGCCTTAATGATTCATGCTGGCAGTAAACAGAAAGTTAGGGAGGGAGGGGATCTGAAGGTGTGCAACTAGAGCAGAGGAAATGCTGTCTAAATAATTGATTGAGGTGAACTCTCTGAAATGGTGACTCTCTGGCAAGCTCCTCCCATTGTCATGTGGCCCAGTTCACCTAGCAACCCAGAGCTGTTGTTCCAAGACCCTGCACCTGTGGCGGGCGGGTGTTCCAGAGGGACGCTTGACAAAAAAACACTGGCTCTGTTTATTCTCAGGTTACCATATAGACAACAGAACAAACAACAGAACAGGCTCAGGTGTCTGCAGGACGGAGACCGGATGCTCACTAATGATTCTTACTGGCTTCTGTATGTTTTATAGACACCAAGGTGGGATATATCCACTAGAATAGAATTTCAGCTTTCCTGGTAGGTATTTTGGGGTAAACAGAATACTACAATTTTTCCGGTTTGAGTGTAAGATGATTGCATATAGTTTTCTTAGTAAATGAATCAATAATGCTCAAAAAATATAAAAAATACTATACAAATATTATTCTCCTTTGATGTAGCGTGCAATTATAACTCTGAAGAGAAGAATACAGAACATTAACGTTGAAGCCTCCTCACAGAGAATGAGGCCACTGTAGTGCCCAAGGTGACTTTAGAAGAAGTACACTACTATCCCAGTGTGCCACTTTCCTACAATAGCCCAGTGTTGGCTGCAGCAATGTTTGACCACATCAAGCCATGACTAAATGTCCCATCTTCCCCTCATTTGTTTAGAGACAGAAGTAATGTGTTGCCCGAGGCGAGTCGCTGATTAAACTCCACACGACTGATGCAGCTATAGTTTTTTTTCTGTTTCTGGGTGACTAGCAGTAGCCAATTGTCCCCAAGCGCAATCAACAAGAAAGCGGCAACACATTGTCATGGTTCACCAGGGCAAAGTGACTGTTCTTCTGCCAGTGTAGCCCACCATGGTACATTGCTGATTGTACTGTAACAGTACAGTTAGCATAGGATAACATGTTTTAATTCACATCTTGCCAAAGTGCAATCCATAATAACCACAACAGCCTTGGAGTTGAATGAATAAATACATGAATGAAGGAATGAATGCACCCTACAACAGTAGTGAAACAAAGGGGGTCCTTAATTGTCTTAGACTGAGAATCCTGTGATTAGCGAGGATGTACAACACAAGTCATGTGTATCTATAGTCTATAGAGATGTCTGTGTGGTGTGTACAGGACCGTACAGTAACACGACACACAGCGGAAGTGTTCCACACTGCTGAGTGGCTCTGACACAAATTACAGCTCGTGCAAGGAGGCGTGCTGTCTCGTCATAGCAACTGCAGCCTCTCATCCAGAGACTGGAGACAAATAGAAGTTGTGAGCGCAGGGCTACACAAAGCATGTAGGCTTAATAACAGTGACAGTTTCCCCCTGCCATAGCACTCTGTGACTCCCTCCCTCACTCTCTCACATTCCCTTCCCCTCTGTCCCTCACGGCTTGTGCTACGTTTTGGAGGCGTCTTGCCCCATATTGAACTGCTGCAGTGGTGTGGTGAGAATTGACACTAGTAAAGTTTAACTGGAAAGGAGGACCAATGGTTTTAACCCACACTGTCCAGGGCTGGCACTGATTTGTCACCTTGATAGTGGTTCATTCTGACTCGTCTCACTTTCTCTTCACCTCTCTATTCCTCCCTCCCATCTCTGTCCATCTCTCTCTTCCTCCAGGCAAGCGGTGTGAGCTGTCGTGCCGCTCCGGGCGTTGTGCCCCAGGTGTGTGTAAGAACGGGGGCACCTGTGTGAACCTGCTGGTGGGAGGGTTCAAGTGCGAGTGTCCGTCTGGCAGTTATGAAAAGCCCTACTGTGAGATGACCACCAGGAACTTCCCCCTGCAGTCCTTCCTCACCTTCAAGGGCCTCCGCCAGCGCTTCCACTTCACCCTCTCCCTCTCGTAAGTACAACAACCACCCCACCCAGTGGCACATGGCCATCTCAGTCATTACCTTTCACAATACAAAGTATATCCCTAAATATACTACTGTGATTCACTCCACCTCTCTTTCTTTCTCCCACTACTTCTCCCTCTTTCTCTTTTTGTATGCCTCCTCTCTTACACTACACATACTCTCTCTCGCTCTCTTTCTCTCTCACAAGTATCCCACAACTGCTCTTATACTCTCACGCTCACACCTCTTATAGCCTGTGATGCATGATAATTCTCCGCTCCTCTCATTGGCTAAGCATCCTGGTGTTTAATAACAATTATTGAATCATTTAATAGCTGTAGTCTTTAAAAGTCTATTCTCTTCTAGCTGGGATTGGGTTCCCTGAGCATGGTGAGTGAGGATGGATGGATGGACGGATGGATGGATGGAGAGGTTTCTAATGTGGGTGAATGAGAAGAAGCCCAGCTGCCTGAGAACTTACTGTTTCTGGACTTGCTCCTTGCCTAACCGAGGGCGTTAATCTAAGACCCAGGAGTCCTATCTTATTCCACTCAGTGGTGACTTTGAGCTGTGAGTCAGCGCGTGGCCTATTTCTCCTCCTCAGTTGCTCTCATCGAGGCGAATGTGGAGATATGTTCCGTCTGCCCCTAGGGTTCGTGCGTGTGCTGTTGCATGTGTGTCTTGCTATTAAATCATACACCTAGGGTACCCTCATCCTGGGATGCCTAAATATTTTTTGGAAACATGTATTCGCTCTCAATTGACAGCCATCCAGTTTTACATCAGCACTAGTTTATAATGGTGTCATTTGTCTGATACAGGTAGAGCAAGTTGTATTTCAAGACAATTATCACAACCTAGTATCTTGTTGGAAGGTGCCAGGGGAGGGTGGCGCTTTGAAATGAAACCGACGAGGACTAAACACTGAACAGTCAATCACACTGAAGTACATTCATGTGAATGAGACGAGGCTACGTTGATATGAATGATATTCTTCATCCCAAGTGACAAAAGCAGCACAATGGGTGCAATATTCATCATAGCAAAGACAAGTTGATATCACTGTCAAAATTGTCATTTGTATCTCGTTTTGTAATGTGTTGTCACTCTAGAAGTGCTTGGCAGGGCTTGAAAACTAGCTGTTAATGGCTAGTGGTGATATTGATACGTCTTTGAGTTTTATTGAAGTGGTGGCCTTGCTTTGAGAGTGGCTCGGATGGCAGTGTTTTTGGATTGAGAACTGCTCTGACCTGTTTCTTAAAAGCATTGGCTGGTAGTTCCCAGACTGCTCCCAGAGCTGTGAAGAAGGTGGTGTGTAAAGCTGGGGATATAACAGCTAAGACCCAGCAGGCTGTCTGTCAGGCATCTCTGTTACCTGAACCTGGCTTGATCAGGTTACTGTAGTAAAGAGCCGTTCTCATGGGGAAACCTCCCAGTGAGTTGGAGCCTGTAGACGGGACTGCAGTAGAGATAGTTAGCAGGAAGTGTGTTGAAAGTGTGAGAAGGGGAGAGTTGAAAGTGTTTCTATAGCAAGGTTTACATCCAACTGGCGTCAGATTTTCATGTGACTATTCTAAAATCCGCATAAAACTGTGCATTTGCCCACCAGAGAAGTGTTTCCATCAAATTGCCTTGTGGATAAAAGACTGCATGATGATGTAGTGCACATAAAATAACTTTTGCGGTTAAATTCCCATGTGCCGAATAAAAAAATGCAAGTAAATGGTGTTTCCATCGCATTTTCAACTCTACCGATGTTTATTTCACTAATAAACTGCATGCTTTCCCGAGTCGTAGTGGGAGGACCACATAATATCATCGTGTGACTCCAAGTTTACTTTGATATGAATGTTTGCCCATAAAGGTGTTTCCACTGGCATTTCTCGCATCATACATTTTACCGACACAAGAATATCCCACCTTGTATTTTGTTTTGGCAACATTTGGAATGTTTACCGACAAAGTTTCCATCAGGCCTGTCCTGCCATTTTTTACCCGACGTACTTTAATCGCGTAGACCAGGTTTCCATCCAGCCTTTTTATGTTACCAGAAACCACCTTAGCAGCAACATTTGTATCACATATTTGAATAACACCTCACATTGTTAGTAGTCATGTTCCTCTGACTGACATGTAAACACCATGCCCTTCTGGAGACTTCCTGAATGCACATGTCTGATGCAGTTAAATCAAGTTGCTATTACACCGTGGGCGTTGGCCCATCTATACATTAATATGGGTAGACTGGTTGTTATCTTTGTAAATGGCTGTCTAAT
Source organism: Salmo trutta (assembly GCF_901001165.1). Taxonomy (NCBI): domain Eukaryota; kingdom Metazoa; phylum Chordata; class Actinopteri; order Salmoniformes; family Salmonidae; genus Salmo; species Salmo trutta. The sequence goes on along the minus strand of NC_042972.1, from coordinate 33,869,867 downwards.
GTGACATACAGTATAATGTTGCCAGTGGAGTCCGTTATGTTGTGGTTGATTGCACTCCGTCCGGGGGGGATCTTGAAGCAGTGTTCACAAGCCTTTAAAACCTATTCATTGACGACTACTACAATTTCTTGATGATAACCATTTTTTCTCTGATTATTATTAGCATAAGATCTAACACAGGAGATATTCTGTCTGAGATATTCACAGTGTTATTCAGATGGAGCTGGTGTGTTTCTCTCCTCTTCCCTCTCTGAGGTCATGATGATCATTCTCCTCAGTAAGCAGGTCAGCAGTGCTGTGCCCCATGGTTACGCTCCAGCTCTGGATTAATGCATGCACGTTTCCACACTGACACACACATACTTGCATACACACACACACACACACACACACACACACACACACACACACACACACAACGCATACATGCGCACAGATACACGCACACATCCTCCCAACATTCAACCGAAATATCTCCCTACATGTTCTGAGAGCATCCTGAGACACTGGATTTCAGATCTCTGGAATCTCACCCTCATTTGAAAAAGAAGTCAGTAGGCTTCCATCCGTCTGACACGGTATCCATCTGAACAGGCAGATGCTGCCTACAAGCACTAGCGAGTCACACCAGTCACACAGACGACAGGGCTCTCAGTTCTCCCACAGATGTTCAGAATGTTCCAAGTGTCAAGCAGAACAGGTTCACTGTGTGGTCCCCTAGGACAGGAATGGGGGGAAATTAGTTTCTGGCTTCATAATTTTCTGTCAACCTTTGCAGTTTGCCTGGGCTGCAATATGATTATATAATATAAACTGTATATACAAAAGTATGTGGACACCACTTCAAATTAGTGGGTTTGACATGTGTATAAAATTGAGCACACAGCCATGCAATCTCCATAGACAAACATTGGCAGTAGAATGGCCTTACTGAAGAGCCACGTGGCACCGTCATAGGATGCCACCTGTCCAACAAGTCAGTTCGTAAAATGTCTGCCCTGCTAGAGCTGCCCCGGTCAACTGTAAGTGCTGTTATTGTGAAGTGGAAACATCTAGGAGCAACAACGGCACAGCCGCAAAGTGGTAGGCCACAAGCCACAAGCTCACAGAATGGGACTGCCGAGTGTCTTCAGTTGCAACACTCACTACCGAGTACCAAACTGCCTCTGGAAGCAATTTCAACACAAAAACTGTTCACCGGGAGCTTCATGAAATGGGTTTCCATGCCCAAGCAGCCGCACACAAGCGTCGGCTGGTGTTAAGCTCGCCACCATTGGACTCCGGAGCAGGGGAAACGTGCCCCTTAGTTTCAGTGAAGGGAAATCTTAACACTACAGCATACAATGACATTCTATTCTTCTAACTTTGTGGCAACAGTTTGGGGAAGGCCCTTTCCTGTTTCAGCATGACAATGCCTCCGTGCCCAAAGCAAGGTCCATACAGAAATGGTTTGTTGAGATTGATGTGGAAGAACTTGACTGGCCTGCGCAGTGCCCTGACCTCAACCCCATCCAACACCTTTGGGATGAATTGGAACGCCGACTGTAAGCCAGACCTAATTGCCCAACATCAGTGCCCGACCTCACTAATGCTCTTAGTCCTGCAGCAATGGTACAACATCTAGTGGATAGACTTCCCAGAATAATGGAGGCTGTTATAGCAGCAAAAGGGGGACCAACTCCATATTAATGCCCATGATTTTCGGAATGAGATGTTCGACGAGCAGGTGTCCACATACTTTTGGTCATGTCGTTTAACACCCTGTCATACATTTACATTGATTTTAATGAGCTTCACTGAGATCTTTTTACCTTTTGTGTTGAATCAAATGAAGACCCTTTAGAACTCAATGTGACCCAAGGATTTGATGCCTTTGTAAAACCAGTGTGGTTTTATTTTATGCCCTGTGGTCTCTGCGGTTGGACCGTGTCTGTCGTTCCTTGAATCCAATGCGATCGGGAGCGTCAGTGGTGTAGGCTCTGGAAGGAAGCCAGAGAGGGAGGGGTGCACTGGTGTGTTCAAATGTGTCTAACTGTGTGTTAACATGACAGTAACTGACAACACCACAACGACCTCTGGCAATATAAACTAGGTTTCTTGGCGTTGTCTCTTCAGAAATAAAAGTGTAAATGCAGATTTGGATTGTACAACTGAATGCATTCAACTGAAATGTGTCTTCCACATTTAACCCAATTGTGGTTGTTTAGTTGCAGCCTGTTTTTATATACTCCTCTTTGAGAATACATCAAATGTTTTTTTTCTGTGGTTATACTGTAACTACCTCATTTCTGCCTAGTTCCTCCTCTGATTAAAATAATCTCCTCATTGCTGCAAACCATCAAAATCATTCTGAGTCAGTCTATTATTTCCATATTATACAGTAAAGCCTGCACCTGCATTATGCTTCCTGCATCAGTTTAGTGTAGTGTTTATTATGCTGTAGCATTGACATTGTATTCGTTTATGTCACTTATCAGAACATATTTTCATCTCACTCTGTGTGTAGTCACTATCCACGACATGCTGTCTCTGAGTTTATGGGGTAAATGCTCCATGCCTACCTGCAGATAGTCTCAGACAATGCACGGTGCTCGGGGTAGTTAACCCTATTGGGTGCTCAGTGATCTATGGAGAACTGCTGCGGTGTTAAATCTAGCTCTGCTCCACAAAGGGGAATCACGAGGCACAGCGCATCAATAAGCCCTCCTAGTAATCTAATAGGAAAGGAAAACGGTTGTTTTCTGGTGCGTTCAAAATCTGTATCCTCTGCTATAGTAGGGCATGTCAGTCAGTACACTGTCTTCCTCGTGTCGAGGGTACTGGATGAGCTTCTATATGGGTATGAAAAGACTCCACCTCATATTGATACAGAACCATTTACACATGTTGCTGAGATCTTCACTGTTCAATGTGGATGTTGAAAATGCATTTATTGCAGAAATGATTTGCCCACAGTACTACAAGTATGGCAACATCTTGTGTGTAGAAATATACTGCATTGAATGCATCTTGGGGTATTTTTCCCCTCACAAAGACCTCTTCACTGAAAAAATTGTTTACTCTGTCTTGGTGTCTTTGGCTGTGAATGGACACTTTGTGATCCAAGTTTCTTTCTGTCTTCCAGGTTTGCCACGAAGGAGCCAAACGGTTTGTTACTCTACAATGGCCGCTTCAACGAGAAGCATGACTTCATCGGTGTGGAAATCATCAACGAGCAGATACAGCTCACCTTCTCTGCAGGTAGGAGGGGATCTGTTAGTGCATGTCAGACAATTTACCCCAAATCTACAGTTATTGAAATATCAACATGTGATTATTGTGACAGGTGTTGACCCACTGAAGCCCTGATTCAATGAAGCCCTGACTGTTTCATTTTTTTAGGTGAGACCAAGACGACTGTGTCACCCTACATCCTTGGAGGTGTCAGTGATGGCCAGTGGCATGTGGTCCAAGTTTACTACTACAACAAGGTATGTCAGAGAGAAACCTGCCATGGGCTGGTCCTTGTGATCCTACATGATGTAGACTGGTTCAACACTACATTTACATTTTAGTAATTTAGCAGACGCTCTTATCCAGAGCGACTTACAGTAGTGAATTCATGCATTTTTTTTTTTGTACTGGCCCCCCGTGGGAATCGAACCCACAACCCTGGCGTTGCACACACCATGCTGGCGTTGCAAACACCATGCTCTACCAACTGAGCCACAGGGAAGACACTAGACAACAGCAATTTGCTGGGTCTGGGCTGAGATATAACTTGGGTCTAGACTAGCGTCTGCTGAGTTCCCAACAACTGGATGTTCCTGTTTTCAGGGGAAATGGAAAGAGAGCCTCTGATGCAACTTCTGCTTTTGGATGTGATTAACAAGGCAACACTCCATCTTAACTCCTCCTTCACATTTACTGGATTGGCTGAATTCCCTACAAGACCAGTATGTAGGGAATCTAGTTTCAGGTGTTTCTTTTACTCCTGCTACTTTAGGTTAGACTGACTTGAGCTCTTTTGCTCTTTTGGGTGCAAAGGTCAGACTAGGCTACTGAAAAGTCCCACTATAGACTTGGCTTTATCAGACCTTACTGTGAAACACTGAGCAGGACTAAGATCAGTTCATTTCCAACATCGGTACATGCCCAAACTGAATTATGTTTGTCTCTTACCACAGACTTGAAATGGGAGACATCGAAATACCAGATGTATTTTCTTAACATGTTTGGCCCTGCAATTGACTTGTATACCGGTAATTGATTTCTGGATGTTGTATAGTATTGTGAGTAGAAAGACCTGTATGTTCTGGTAGAACTGGATATACATGTATACTGTACTTAGTGTCCTGATAATTACATATCCATTTATACTAGACCGGCAGAACTTTATCAAGTATCTGACAGTGACTGTCTATAGAGTGATGAGGGTAGTGATTTTAGTTGGACCACACTGGGAGTAGAATACCCTGAGTCCTCTGTGGAGGTTTACTTTGCTGCTTCCTGTTAGAACTGCTGCTGTGTCATTCCAGAAAACTACTGTTGATGGGACAGTGGAATGGGAAGCTTGCCAGACAGACATAGGAGGGAGAGAAAGGGCAAAGGAGGGATGAGACAGCCAGACAGAGAAAGAGTGAGAGAGACAGTAGAAAAGCGTGGGAGGAATAATACAAAATAAAAGAACTCTCCATACAAACGAGATATAAGCTTCACAACTGTTTTATTTCCATATCAATCAGTGAAGAATGCATGGAACTATAACCCCCTCACCCCACTACCCTTCCTCCGTTATCCCCATCCTTTTCAAATGTCCCCCCCCAGACCAACACACAGGATGTTACATTTGAATCTATTCAGGAAGTCACTTTGCATCATAAAGCTGTTGCTAGGCAACCTCCCAAGTGTGGATATTCTATTCATAGCCTATGATAACATGGCCGTGTCAGATTCCAGCCAGCAGAATATGAGGGAACACAACATCTCGTGGGCCATTGGAGGAAAAGTTTTGGTTCCCCTCAAAGTTGGGACATTATTCTCTCATTAATCACTTTTTTACAAACCAACAAGTCAACGTTTGTTTTAACGTTGACCTAGCCGTTTTCAGATTAAACAGACAATGACAATCTCCAGTGACCTACAAAGTGTTTCCTGTTGAGTGCCCACCATGCCCAACTGTTTTGTTTACTATCACATTTTACCAGCTAGTTTCCTACTCATCATTTGCACATTACAAAGCATGAAGTCAATAACATGCAACAACCATCATTTTAGGCAGAGGCCCAGACCAATGGAAGGGACATATTCCTAGAAAACTGTCCAGAGATCATTCAGGGCCCTAGTTGAACTAATCCCCCAAAATCCAGTGAGTCTTGGAGGTAGAATGATGGCTCCTCCCCTCTGAGGTATCCCACGCCGGAAGGCCTGTCCCTGTCCACAGGGGGTGGGTGGGATGAGGTGGGGGGCATTAGATTGAAATGTGCCTTTCAGGGGAAAGGGGGAGTGTGGAGAATGGCAATGACCACTGCCTTTGTGCTTCACTCGGCCTCCAATGGGACCATGGGTAGTGAATGATGCGGCCCCGGGGAAGGTGCCCGGGAGAGGAGCGAAGAAACAGTATTGACTTGGGCTTTGAGCGGGACACTGCGCTTCAGGGCTCACCTCCCTGGTTGCTATGGTGTTTCCAATCAATCTCAGATCTCATATTACTGTTTGCTCCCATGCCCCTCTTGTCTAACCCTGTCATCATGGGTGATGGTGAACTCATATTCCCAGGATTCCCTGTCACCCTGTTGTGAGGGGAACAGTGTTTAATGTATTCCTGAGTAAATATGTGCTCTCCAATCATCTCTGACAGGCAGAGGCTTTGTGTAGCAGACAGAGCGGCTGACAGACATTAGCAGAGAGACTGTCTGCGGTACAGGAGAGTCAACAACCGTGTAGTTCAGCAAGCCATGGGCTGCTGGGAGCGAAGGCCCAATGTTTAGTTCAGTGAAAGAACCAGCGAATCTGCACCACAGTCTGTTCCAGACCTTTCTCAACTGAGGGGAACTGTGGAAAAGAGCGTGTCGGGTGATTTGGTGTGTGACCATTCTAACAGACCATCTCACACTGCCGGTTTGTGTGTTTGTTTCAGAGTCCCAACAAATGAGTTTCCCACTGCCTCACCAGGGGTCAGCTAAAGGATGAAGACATTTTGTTCAACAATTAGTGTATGGAAGGTTTAGAGGTTTATAGGTTCATTCTATCGTTCTAGTAGCCCGGTGTGTTGTGAATAATGAAACCCATTTGCAAGTATTTCAGACTCAAATCAGCAAAGCAAATAGTCCTGTTGGCCAGTTATTAGATATGATAATAAGGCCTAATGGGAGACAGAAGAGGTGTTTAAAGACGAGGGCTCATGTTTGAGCAGTGCAGTGGGACAATGTAATTAAGTTTCCATCATCTCTGACACACAGGCAGCCGTCAGTGATCACAAAACCCACAATGAACTCCACCAGTATTCAGCTTCTCACAGAGCCCCTCAATGGGACAGCTGTATTAATAGCACGCTGAACGCACAGATAGAATCTAATCTACTTACTGGATAGGGGGATACAGGGTTGAAATGAGAACCATGTGAGGGAGATGTTCTGTGGCAGTGTCTCTGTCTGCGGTGCTCCAGGGAGATGTTCTGTGGCAGTGTCTCTGTCTGCGGTGCTCCAGGGAGATGTTCTGTGGCAGGGTCTCTGTCTGCGGTGCTCCAGGGAGATGTTCTGTGGCAGGGTCTCTGTCTGCGGTGCTCCAGGGAGATGTTCTGTGGCAGGGTCTCTGTCTGCGGTGCTCCAGGGAGATGTTCTGTGGCAGTGTCTCTGTCTGCGGTGCTCCAGGGAGATGTTCTGTGGCAGTGTCTCTGTCTGCGGTGCTCCAGGGAGATGTTCTGTGGCAGTGTCTCTGTCTGCGGTGCTCCAGGGAGATGTTCTGTGGCAGGGTCTCTGTCTGCGGTGCCCCAGGGAGATGTTCTGTGGCAGTGTCTCTGTCTGCGGTGCTCCAGGGAGATGTTCTGTGGCAGGGTCTCTGTCTGCGGTGCTCCTGGGAGATGTTCTGTGGCAGGGTCTCTGTCTGCGGTGCTCCAGGGAGATGTTCTGTGGCAGGGTCTCTGTCTGCGGTGCTCCAGGGAGATGTTCTGTGGCAGTGTCTCTGTCTGCGGTGCTCCAGGGAGATGTTCTGTGGCAGTGTCTCTGTCTGCGGTGCTCCAGGGAGATGTTCTGTGGCAGGGTCTCTGTCTGCGGTGCTCCAGGGAGATATTCTGTGGCAGGGTCTCTGTCTGCGGTGCCCCAGGGAGATGTTCTGTGGCAGTGTCTCTGTCTGCGGTGCCCCAGGGAGATGTTCTGTGGCAGGGTCTCTGTCTACGGTGCTCAAGGGAGATGTTCTGTGGCAGGGTCTCTGTCTGCGGTGCTCCTGGGAGATGTTCTGTGGCAGGGTCTCTGTCTACGGTGCTCCAGGGAGATGGGATAGGACTCTACTGTCATGACCTACAATATTACAGCTGGTTAGATACGTTATACTCTATTCTCCATTTGTCTGGTCTTTATTCTTAGCCCCTTTTGATTAAAGTGCTCAGACAGTTATTATGGAAACTGCAGGAATATGTAGCAAAAATGGCTTATGGTATCATGAGGTTATGCTATGAATACACTGAGGTATTTGTGTTTTTAGTTTACAAGACAATATTCTAAAATAATTGCAAGCCTCCCTATCACGTGCATTCCTCATCTCTCAACAATCAGGCTACCCAGGGCATCATATCCTTCTTGTACTCCACACTGCACAGATAATAATCCTATCTGGTCTGTCCACAGCTCAGTGTCCAGCCCCAGGCCTGTCAGTCAACAGTGAGAGGGTGGTCGGTGGGGGTCGACCCTCTCATCACAGTGCTGCTAGCATAGCCGTTACTGACACAAGCTCTAACTGGGCTGGCGGTCAATATGAGCTCTGTGTGCTGCTAGCATAGCCGTTACTGACACAAGCTCTAACTGGGCTGGCGGTCAATATGAGCTCTGTGTGACCTGGGGGAAACGCTTGTGTTTGTGACCTTTATTGACCCCCCCCCCCCACCCCTCCTCCTGTTTCTCCCTCCATTGATTCCTCACACAATGAAAGAGATCCTTTGTGGAGAAGAAGACCGTTACTGTCCTGCTGAGCCAGGCTTTTCCACCGTGTCTGTGTCTGTGCCTCTTGTCACAGCCTCTGACTTGAACTCTGGCTGTTTTGACTTTAAATTATTAAAGCACTGAAAAGAATTATGATTAGGTAAATTGGGGTGGTATTTAAGAATACTGTAGGTCTGAACATATAAGCTAGTGGTGGGAATTTTACTTCAAACTCAAATTCAAACTTTTCATTAGGATTGTTAAAGATACTTAATTTCTTTAAATGTGGGAAATTGTTTTCAAGTCTTTTTGTTGTTTATTGAAGCACTTGACTTGAGAAAATCCTTACCTCTAGGGTGAATGTTTCAATGAGAGAGAGGTTTTTTAATGCTAGTTTTTACTTGATATTTTGCATTTGATTGAAATAGAAATGTGATTAGTGCATGTTTGACACCTTATAAGACAGATTTTGTTAAGATCGCACAATGCTGAGATATGTAGCACACCTTGATGTGTAATTAGCAACCCTCAGGCAGACAAGCAATCTATGTGCTGATCAACCAAAAATACTTTACAGTGACACACACAAGAAACAATGAGATGGATATTCTGAGACAAAAATAAACTTGCGTTTTCTATTCTTGAATGTTCTCTTCTGTAACTTGAGGAAGAAGAAACCTTAATGGTATTAGCATATTTTTAGCATCAAGCAGTCATTGAGATGCACCTGTGACAGAGAATGCTCTTATGGACACTCTCAGAAGGCTGATTATAGCTTAATGTGTGCGTTTCCTGTCTATCTCGCTATCGATAACCAAGCACTACTTCCACAGTATATGTCCACCTTCTGCCCAAACACATACAGTATTTCTCTTTTAGGAAGGACATTTTGATTTGATTTGGAATAGTGCTACTTATAAATGCTGCCCTGTTTAGAAACTCCTATCACCCATGTGCTGCTATTTACAGTAGTTTGTCAGGTGAATTCCTCCCGACCTGCTGTAGGTGTTCTGTCCATAACACTGGAGCCAAACTCAACAACTCCTCTTCTCTCCTCACAGCCAATCCTAAACCAGGCCGGCATGCCCCAGGGTCCTTCTGACCAGAAGGTTGTCGTAGTAACTGTGGACAACTGTGACACCTCAGTGGCGCTGCGATTTGGAAATGTGATCGGGAACTACACCTGCTCTGCCCAGGGCAGCCAATCAGGATCCAAAAAGTAAGGAAATGGGAGGGGCTTACTGGTATTTTATTGTGCCGTGTTATCTGCCAATAGATTATAGTAGAGCTGAGTAAAAGCAATATTAGCCATTTGAAGCCATGAATTCTGTTTTTACATTTTGCCACAAGCTGAACTTAACCTCTTGATTTAGATACTATTGTCATGACCCCAAGAGAAAAAGAGAAATCCCAATTGGCTTTCCTGAGCTAAACATGGCCCTCGTTATGGGTTATCTACAGAAATGGTTTTCAACTAAAATCTTCACCTCCAGAATGTAAAGCATCGTAAACATATTTTGATTCTGTGGGGTGTTGATCTGTTTTCCTCCATGGAAAAAAAAATCAAGCTGCAAAATGTTTGTGATAAATATTTTATGAACACTGTTCCGGTGTTTATGATGTGTTGTGGTATAGAAGCAAAGTGGTGTCAGCTTCTAAATGTTTCTGTGTCCTGTCTGTCTGCTGGAGGTCTTTGGACCTGACTGGTCCTCTCCTCCTGGGGGGCGTGCCCAAACTGCCTGAGGACTTCCCCATCCAGAACCGCCAGTTTGTGGGCTGCATGAAGGACCTGAGGATCGACAACCGCCACATCGACATGGCTAGCTTCATCGCTAACAATGGCACCCTACCGGGTCAGTAACCTTGCACATTACCATTTGACTGAAACATTTTGATACTGTTTTGTTGCCATTCACCCAAGGCTACTGTTTTAGTTGAGCACAGTATGAGTAGTGTTAGGGATGTGGATGCACCTTGTAACTGAAGTTTCTGAATCATTGATTACCTCTTGTCATAATGAGGTTGGTTTGAACTGTTCCTCACATCCCCAATACCTTCCCAGGATGCTCTGCTAAAAGGCACTTCTGCAACAACAACCCGTGTATGAATGGAGGGACCTGTGTCAACCTGTGGGGCTCCTTCAGCTGTGACTGCCCCCTAGGATTCGGAGGCCGGAACTGTGAGAAGGGTAAGAGGTTCAGGGAAGTAACAGCATTGCAGGAGGGTGGAAAGCTTCCTCATGGTTAAAACATTTGATCAAAGCTAACCAGGTTTTGTTGGCCCCGTGACCTACTACCATAATAGACCTTTTTAGTAAAGAGGGACTTTACAGGCGTGCATTAGGACTAAGTGACCCATCAGACAGACAACATCCCCTAGCTGTCCTGACCTAGACTTAACTAGGGTCTTTAGTTGATGGACTGTACCATAACTCAACAACCAGGTGGTTACAATGACACTGGCCATTTCATTTGCTTCTTAGTGCTGTGGTGTTAAGAGCACCTGCTATATTGTATTTTCTCATTTTCAAACATGCTTTTTTTGAGTGAGCTAGTGTAGATGTAGTGCAGAAACATTTGCATAGACACCATGCACAGGAGATTGTGCAAGAGATATGAGGATGATGCATAGAGGGAATTGGCAGAGCTCTAAGTAACTGAAGTAAGCTCTTCATCCTTTTAGCGTTGTCTCTTTCCTGGCACAGATAAAGCCAGTCATATTTCATTTTGCTGACATGATGGTTTCGTAAGCCTGATGTTCACACTGAGTATTACTGTTTTATGCCAGCCATTTCACAAGGGTTTATGAGGGTTTCATATGTGTGTATGACAGCTGCGATGTGATATGCCGTAAGCTTTTATGACTCTGTCATGAGAGGGAGCATATTACATTTTACAGCTATACATTTAAACAGTTACTCTGACATAACACCTCGGACATGTTTAAGGTGAAGTATTCCGTTTTTCAGTTTGAGAGGCATGTGTATGTAACAGCATTACTAGTGTCCATTTCTCTTCTCAGCTCCTCTCAGTGCTCTGCAGCTGTTTGACTGGCTGATTTACAAGCTGGGACAGTTTGAAGAGAAGAGAGGGAGGGAGGGGAAAAAGGCCCCATAAGAGGCAGAGGGCGAGAGAGAAGACAACAGGGAAAACTACTAAAGAAATGGTCAATTACCCAAAAGCATCCCTGTTTCAGTTTGGAGGGAAATCCAGTGATAAAGGACCACTTCTTTCTCACAGTTAAGGGAGACAGAGAGGCTGGGTGATGAAAGGGAGATGGGGAAAGGGTAAGAGGTGGAGGGAAGAGCAGAGGGTTGAAGAACCTCTGAAGAAGAGAGGAAAGAGAAGAGGAATGCATAATGTGCAGCAGACTAGTACCGTGCTACTGCTCTGTTTTACATAGTGGGTGTCAATGGCATGAATGTTCATGTTCTACCAAGGCCATTAAATATTCAACGTCATTACAAAGCTCACTATCAAATTAGAACTGTTGAACTTCCAGTATGTCATAGGATTGGCCATCAGGGGTTAGAGAGGGCATAACGGCTAATAACCATGGAGAAAATCCCCAGCATCTCACTTCCTTTCTGACCATCACTGACTCTGCATGGACAAGGGTGTGGGGGATAAAAAAAGTACTTTCATAGTTAATCCCATGAGTCGTCCCCACAGTGACCGTATGTACATACCCCAACCAGAAGCCATGGATTACAGGCAACATCCGCACTCAGCTAAAGGCTAGAGCTGCCGCTTTCAAGGAGCAGGACTCTAACCCGGAAGCTTATAAGAAATCCCACTATGCCCTCTGACGAACCATCAAACACGCAAAGCGTCAATACAGGACTAAGATCGAATCGTACTACACCGGCTCTGACACTCGTCGGATGTGGCAGGGCTTGCAAAACATTACAGACTACAAAGGGAAGCACAGCCGAGAGTTGCCCAGTGACATGAGTCTACCAGACGAGCGAAACTACTTCTATGCTCGCTTCGAGGCAAATAACACTGAAATATGCATGAGAGCACCAGCTGTTCCGGACGACTGTGTGATCACGCTCTCCGCGGCCAATGTGAGTAAGACCTTTAAACAGGTCAACATTCACAATGCCACAGGTCAGACAGATTACCAGGACGTGTGCTGCGAGCATGCACTGACCAACTTGCAAGTGTCTTCACTGACATTTTCAACCTCTCCCTGTCCAAGTCTGTAATACCAACATGTTTTATGCAGACCACCATAGTGCCTGTGCCCAAGAACACTAAGGTAACCTGCTTAAATGACTACCGACCCGTAGCACTCACGTCTGTAGCCATGAAGTGCTTTAAAAGGCTGGTCATGGCTCACATCAAAACCATTATCCCAGAAACCCTAAACCCACTCCAATTTGCATACCGCCCCACCAGATCCACAGATGATGCAATCTCTATTGCACTCCACACTGCCCTTTCCCACCTGGACAAAAGGAACACTTATGTGAGAATGCTATTAATTGACTGCAGCTCAGCGTAGAAGAGGCTTTAAAACAGCTTCTACCCACAAGCCATAAGACTCCTGAACATCCAATCAAATGGCTACCCAGACTATTTGCATTGCCCCCCCCCCCCCTTTTACACCGCTGCAACTCTCTGTTGTTATCACTTTAATAACTCTACCCACATGTACATACTACCTCAACTAACCGGTGCCCCCGCACATTGACTCTGAATCGGTACCCCGCTGTATATAGTCTCGCTTTGTTATTTTACTGCTGCTCTTTAATTTACATTTTTTACATTTTAGTCATTTAGCAGACGCTCTTATCCAGAGCGACTTACAGTAGTGAATGCATACATTTCATACAATTTCATACATATCATAATTTTTTTTTCTGTGCTGGCCCCCCGTGGGAATCGAACCCACAACCCTGGTGTTGCAAACACCATGCTCTACCAACTGAGCTACTTTTAATTACTTGTTACTTTTATTTCTTATTCTTATCTGTATTTTTTTAACTGCATTGTTGGTTAGCGGCTTGTAAGTAAACATTTCTGTTGCTCTCTGTCTCTGTTTGTCTCTCGCTCTGTCTCTCTGTCGCTGTCTCTCTGTCGCTGTCTCTCTGTCGCTGTCTCTCTGTCGCTGTCTCTCTGTCGCTGTCTCTCTGTCCCTCTCTCTCTGTCCCTCTCTCCCTGTCCCTCTCTCTCTGTCCCTCTCTCTCTGTCGCTCTCTGTCTGTTGCTCTCTGTCTGTTTTTGTCTGTCGCTCTCTGTTTGTCTCTCTCTGTCGCTCTCTGTCGCTCTCTGTCTGTCTGTCTGTCTGTCTGTCTGTCTGTCTGTCTGTCTGTCTGTCTGTCTGTCTGTCTGTCTGTTGCTCTGTCTGTCTGTCTGTCGCTCTGTCTGTCGCTCTGTCTGTCGCTCTGTCTGTCGCTCTGTCTGTCGCTCTGTCTGTCTGTCGCTCTGTCTGTCGCTCTGTCTGTCTGTCTGTCGCTCTGTCTGTCGCTCTGTCTGTCTGTCGCTCTGTCTGTCGCTCTGTCTGTCTGTCGCTCTGTCTGTCGCTCTCTGTTTGTATCTGTCTGTCGCTCTCTGTTTGTATCTGTCTGTCGCTCTCTGTTTGTATCTGTCTGTCGCTCTCTGTTTCTCTCTCTGTCGCTCTCTGTTTCTCTCTCTGTCGCTCTCTGTTTGTCTCTCTCTGTCGCTCTGTCGCTCTGTCTGTCTGTCGCTCTGTCTGTCGCTCTGTCTGTCTGTCGCTCTGTCTGTCTGTCGCTCTGTCTGTCTGTCGCTCTGTCTGTCTGTCGCTCTGTCTGTCTGTCGCTCTGTCTGTCTGTCGCTCTGTCGCTCTGTCTGTCGCTCTGTCGCTGTCTCTGTCGCTGTCTCTGTCGCTGTCTCTGTCTCTGTCGCTGTCTCTGTCGCTGTCTCTCTGTCTCTGTCGCTGTCTCTGTCGCTCTCTGTTTGTCTCTCGCTTTCTGTCTCACTCTGTCTGTCTGTCTCTCTCTGTCTCACTCTGTCTGTCTGTCTCTCTCTGTCTCACTCTCTCGCTGTCTGTCTGTCGCTGTCTGTCTGTCGCTCTCTCTATCGCTGTCTGTCTGTCGCTCTCTCTGTCCCTCTCTGTCGCTGTCTCTCGCTCTCTCTATCGCTGTCTATCTCGCTCTAGTCAATGGCAGGCCTAGTGCTGCTGCTTGATTTGACATTAATTATTGATGGGCGTTGCCTGTCTGTGTGAGTGGGGTGATTTTGCATCTCTGTGAAGAGTGCCACGGTCTAATGAAAGAGAAGCCACGGTCTAATGAAAGAGAAGCCACGGTCTAATGAAAGAGAAGCCACGGTCTAATGAAAGAGAAGCCACGGTCTAATGAAAGAGAAGCCACGGTCTAATGAAAGAGAAGCCACGGTCTAATGAAAGAGAAGCCACGGTCTAATGAAAGAGAAGCCACGGTCTAATGAAAGAGAAGCCACGGTCTAATGAAAGAGAAGCCACGGTCTAATGAAAGCGAAGCCACGGTCTAATGAAAGAGAAGCCACGGTCTAATGAAAGAGAAGCCACGGTCTAATGAAAGAGAAGCCACGGTCTAATGAAAGAGAAGCCACGGTCTAATGAAAGAGAAGCCACGGTCTAATGAAAGAGAAGCCACGGTCTAATGAAAGAGAAGCCACGGTCTAATGAAAGAGAAGCCACGGTCTAATGAAAGAGAAGCCACGGTCTAATGAAAGAGAAGCCACGGTCTAATGAAAGAGAAGCCACGGTCTAATGAAAGCGAAGCCACGGTCTAATGAAAGCGAAGCCACGGTCTAATGAAAGCGAAGCCACGGTCTAATGAAAGAGGAAAAACATGTCTAACATCCAGCTAAAGGTGTCACTAGTACCTCTCTTTCTCTAACATGACGAAGGGACAGAATGCCTGTCAGAATGCACAGACTGCAGGTCACACACACAGTGAGGGGAAAAAGTATTTGATCCCCTGTTGATTTTGTACGTTTTCCCACTGACAAAGAAATGATCAGTCTATAATTTTAATGGTAGGTTTATTTGAACAGTGAGAGACAAAATAACAACAAAAAATCCAGAAAAACGCATGTCAAAAATGTTATAAATTGATTTGCATTTTAATGAGGGAAATAAGTATTTGACCCCCTCTCAATCAGAAAGATTTCTGGCTCCCAGGTGTCTTTTATACAGGTAACGAGCTGAGATTAGGAGCACAGTCTTAAAGGGAGTGCTCCTAATCTCAGCTTGTTACCTGTATAAAAGACACCTGTCCACAGAAGCAATCAATCAGATTCCAAACTCTCCACCATGGCCAAGACCAAAGGGCTCTCCAAGGATGCCAGGGACAAGATCGTAGACCTACACAAGGCTGGAATGGGCTACAAGACCATCGCCAAGCAGCTTGGTGAGAAGGTGACAACAGTTGGTGCGATTATTCACAAATGGAAGAAACACAAAAGAACTGTCAATCTCCCTCGGCCTGGGGCTCTATGCAAGATCTCACCTCGTGGAGTTGCAATGATCATGAGAACGGTGAGGAATCAGCCCAGAACTACACGGGAGTATCTTTTCAATGATCTCAAGGCAGCTGGGACCATAGTCACCAAGAAAACAATTGGTAACACACTACGATGAACATCTGAATGATTCAGAGGACAACTGGGTGAAAGTGTTGTGGTCAGATGAGACCAAAATGGAGCTCTTTGGCATCAACTCAACTCGCCGTGTTTGGAGGAGGAGGAATGCTGCCTATGACCCCAAGAACACCATCCCCACCGTCAAACATGGAAGTGGAAACATTATGCTTTGGGGGTGTTTTTCTGCTAAGGGGACAGGACAACTTCACTGCATCAAAGGGACGATGGACAGGGCCATGTACCGTCAAATCTTGAGTGAGAACCTCCTTCCCTCAGCCAGGGCATTGAGAATGGGTCGTGGATGGGTATTCCAGCATGACAATGACCCAAAACACACGGCCAAGGCAAGAAAGGAGTGGCTCAAGAAGAAGCACATTAAGGTCCTGGAAGCACATTAAGGTCCATTAAGGTCCTCTCCAGACCTTAATCCCATAGAAGATCTGTGTAGGGAGCTGAAGGTTCGAGTTGCCAAAAGTCAGCCTCGAAACCTTAATGACTTGGAGAAGATCTGCAAAGAAGAGTGGGACAAAATCCCTCCTGAGATGTGTGCAAACCTGGTGGCCAACTACAAGAAACGTCTGACCTCTGTGATTGCCAACAAGAGTTTTGCCACCAAGTACTAAGTCATGTTTTGCAGAGGGGTCAAATACTTATTTCCCTCATTAAAATGCAAATCATTTTAGAACATTTTTGACATGCGTTTTTCTGGATCTTTTTGCTGTTATTCTGTCTCTCACTGTTCATATAAATCTACCATTAAAATTATAGACTGATCATTTCTTTGTCAGTGGGAAAACGTACAAAATCAGCAGGGGATCAAATACTTTTTCCCTCACTGTACATGTGAACACACACACACACCCCTGAGTGCTATCTGACTGACACTCATCATAAGTACTATTGAATAGGGGCATGTTTGAAGTCTGTGGTATTTTGTTCCTGTTACCTGCTGGGTTTGTACAGTATTTGTTTATTGAATGGTTATCGAGTTTCAAATGGCCACAGATACTGTTATACCCATATAGCGACTCCCAAGGTGTTAATTCCTTTATTTTTAATGCGAAGTTTAGATGTTTTTTGTATTCTTCATAGACTGTGTAGTAATTTCCCCACCAGTAATTGGATCTGGGTTGTTTTTGATTTGATCACAGAGCATATTACTGTGAGAAGGGTACTGACTCACTGTCACCAACTGTTTGTTAGATAGCAACCATTTCCTCATTCTCTCGCACTCTACCCATCTGTCTTGCTCCTGCTACTCGCTCACTCTCTTTCCCCCCTCCTTCTCTTCATCCCTCATCACCCTCTCTCTGGTTGTGTGTTGCAGTGATGGCCAACCCGCAGCGTTTCCTGGGTAACAGCCTGTTGCAGTGGACTAACCTGGCGGCGGTGGTGACTATTCCGTGGCATGTGGAGCTCACGTTCCGCACGCGTCAGCCTAGTGCCACCCTGCTGCACGTCACCGCCGGACAGCACCACAACCTCACCCTACAGGTACAAAGAAAACACACTCCACATTGTCTCGGCCCTCACAACCTCACCCTACAGGGTCTCACCCACATGCCCTCCTCCCAACCACCCACACGCCCTCCTCCCAACCACCCACACGCCCTCCTCCCAACCACCCACGCGCCCTCCTCCCAACCACCCACGCGCCCTCCTCCCAACCACCCACGCGCCCTCCTCCCAACCACCCACGCGCCCTCCTCCCAACCACCCACGCGCCCTCCTCCCAACCACCCACACGCCCTCCTCCCAACCACCCACACGCCCTCCTCCCAACCACCCACGCGCCCTCCTCCCAACCACCCACGCGCCCTCCTCCCAACCACCCACGCGCCCTCCTCCCAACCACCCACACGCCCTCCTCCCAACCACCCACGCTCTCACACACACGGATGGTCTCTCTGGCCTCAATAAAAAAAAAACTGAAATGCCGTAGTTGTGATAAATGAGCTGCACAAGGTGTCATAAGTGAACTTGAATACAAATCCAAATTAGATGTGTGTGTGTGTGTAACAGCTGCAGAGCAACAGAGTGACGGGGTGGAGAAAGAGGGTGAGGAGGGAGAAGGAGAAACACAGTAGGACAATTCTCACACACACACTCCTTCCCTTCCTTGAGCCCTACTTCCTACTCTTTGGTTGATGTTTGTTCTTCCTTCTGTTTAGCCTGGCATGATTTTGATTATTTCTACAACTGGAAAGTGAATTTGGATCCTTGAAAAGTGCTATATAAATATTATTATTATTATTACTGACACTATCTCACGCCAGAGGAGGCCAGGTCTGCCAGATCACAAAACAGCCCTCCTCAATCTCATACACCTCCAACAACATTCTCCAAGAATAGGGAACAGCAGTACAAGTACTCCTTCCAGGTGTAATAGAAGATGTGTTTTACTACAGGCCACTGTAGGCCACATCATATTATATTACACACAGTACACTGCATATCATACAGTTATACTGAATTCGATCCCTTCTGAAGCAAAGAGAACATAGCCAATAGTTTTGCTAGGGATTATTGCTGTTTCCTTTCACTCCTTTTTTATCCAATTATGCATGTTTCCCCCTTAGTATGGTGTTGGAGTAGATCAGTGCATTGTAGCATGTAACCCCAGCATGACTCCAACAGTTCACATGCTGTTCATTAACTTCAGCTCAGCGTTCAACACCATTGTGCCCTCCAAGCTCGTCACCAAGCTTGGAACATAGGACTGAACACCTCCCTCCTGACTGGCCAACCCCAGGTAGTAAGGGTAGGCAACATCACCTCCACCACGCTGACCCACAGGGGTGTGTGCTTAGACCCCTCCTGACTGGCCAACCCCAGGTAGTAAGGGTAGGCAACATCACCTCCACCACGCTGACCCACAGGGGTGTGTGCTTAGACCCCTCCTGTACTCCCTGATCAACCACGACTGTGTGGCAACGCACAACTCCAACACCATCATCAAGTTTGCGAACGATGCAACGGTGGTAGGCCTGATCACTGGTGACGATGAGACAGCCTACAGGGAGGAGGTCAGTGACCTGGCAGTGTGGTGCTGGGACAACGACCTCTGCCTCAACGTCAGTAAGACCAAGGAGCTGATCCTAGACTACAGGAAATCGGGGGTCGAGCACGCCCCCATCTACATCGACGGGGCTGCAGTGGAGCGGGTCGAACTTCAAGTTCGATGTCCAAATCACTAAGGACTTAAAATAGTCCTCACGCGCACGGTCGTGAAGAAGACGCGACAGCGCCTCTTCCCCCTCAGGAGGTTGAAAAAGTTTGGCATTGAGAGAATCTTCAAAAAGTTCTACAGCTGCACCATTGAGAGCATCTTGACTGGCTGCATCACTGCCTGCTATGGCAACAGAACCGCCCTTGATCGAGAACCTCTATATCAGGCAGTGTGAAAGGAAGGCCCTGGAAAATCGTTAAAGACCCCATCCACCCAAGCCATAGGCTGTTCTCTCTGCTTCCGCATGGCAAGCGGTACCGGTGCATCAAGTCTGACACCAAAAGGCTCCTATACAGCTTCTATCCCCAAGCCATAAGACTGTTAAATAGCCAACAAAATGGCTATATGGACTATCTGAGTTGACCCTTGTGTATATATATATTTTTTGTACACTCACAGAACTCTACACAATCACACACTGACACTCCAACACACACACAACATGCACACACATTTCTAGTGACTCTTCTCACATGCACACACACACTTACATACAATCTTAATTTACGCTGCTGCTGCTGCTCTGTTTATCATACGTCCTGATGCCTAGTCACTTTACTCCTATACATATCTACCTCTATCACTTCAGGATCCCTGTACAGTGTAAGTATGGTATTGGAACTGATCCTGTAAGCTTCTTACTTTCCTCGTGTTCTTGTTTCTTATTTCTTGTGTTTTTGTTCTACCTTATCTTATTTTTAGTGCTAGATTGATTACTGCATTGTTGGTTTAGAGCTTGCAAGAAAGGCATTTCACTGTACTTGTGCATGTGACATTAAAACTTAACTTCAGTGACTGTGGGTTAGTTGGTGTAAAGCTCCACCTGTTGGCTGTCCGGGCAGCAGCATGACTTTAAATATTTGATGGTGTTGAGACAGCCTGCCAACTAACAAACGCTTTATCTTGAGATCTGAGAGCTGCCATTTCAGGCCTTTCACATGGCAGCTGTTGTGTTTGTCTAGTCAGGTACCTCTTTTGAAGTCATAACCGTCCAGCAGCTATTTTAAAATTGGTGTATTTTAAAACAACAGGGCACGTATTTTACTGCAGTATTACTATAGATTGTCTGATGAGGAGGAGAAGAAAAGCTTACTGACTGAGCATGTGATGTATGTATACTAAAGAAGTTCTCTCTCTCTCTCCTGCATTCTCTCTTCCCATCCCCTTCTCTCTTTCTCTCTAGCTGCGGGAGGGCAGTGTGGTGATGGGCCTGCAGAGAGGGGAGGACTCCACCCTGTCCCGGGTAGAGGAGGTGACGGTGAACGACGGGGACTGGCACCATCTACAGCTGGAGCTGAAGGGTGTCCCGGGGGACGCGCCCAGACACAAGGCTGTGCTCTCCTTCGACCATGGACTCTACACGGTGAGACACTGTTAGAAGACAAACTTTAGCTTCTGTATTTTAATTACATTTCATTGAAATGCTGTATGTATGTATTCAGGGCAGTTAGCATGTGTTATGTACTTAAGCCAGTATGTAGTCAGCCAGTCAGCTGAGTGTATATGAATGTATCTAATATGCGTGATCTGATCTACACATCCAGGCCAGTATGGAAGTGGATAATAAGCTGAAGGGGGCGAAGGTCAAGACTCTGAGTGTCGGGGGCATCACTGGGGCTGATGGGAAAATACAGCACGGCTTCCGCGGTTGTGTCCAGGTCAGTTCTCTTCTTATCACTCATTCTCTCGTGCGCACGCACACACACACACACACACACACACACACACACACACACACACACACACACACTGTATTGTCTGTCCATGTGTCTGAATGTGTTCTGCCTGCTGTGTGTGTTCCTCAGGGTCTGCTTGTGGGGGAGACCTCTTCCAGCTCGATGTCTCTCAGCATGTCTCAGGCCAGGAGGGTGAACATGGAGCAGGGCTGCAGCGTACCAGACCCCTGTGTCTCTAACCTCTGCCCCTCTAACAGCTACTGCAGCGATGACTGGGACAGCCACTCCTGCACCTGTCTCACCGGTCAGTCTGCCAACCATCATCTTCATCATTATCTTCATCCTCATAATTCAATTTTACAACCATATAATACAACCTTATTGCCTTATGTTGATCCCTCCCAAGCATAACTTAGGAATTTCTATTGTGTTGTTTACATGTCAGGTTACTATGGCAACAACTGCATAGACATATGTGCACTAAACCCCTGTGAGCACCAATCAGCTTGCACCAGGAAGGCTAGCTCCTCCCGTGGCTACACTTGTGACTGTCCCAGCAACCACTTTGGGCAGTACTGCGAGAGAAAGTGAGTAGGATCTTTTTGGTCCATATCACTATAAAGAAACCTATCGGAGTGTATCTGTGGTCTGTGTTTCTGACTGTATGTGTCCCTCCTCAGGACTGACCTGCCGTGTCCCAGGGGTTGGTGGGGACATAAGACCTGTGGTCCCTGTGACTGTCAGACAGACAGGGGCTTCGATGCTGACTGCAACAAGACCAGCGGGGAGTGCCGCTGCAAGGTCAGCCAGCTAGCTACTGAGTCTCAATATCAGGATGTTTGAAATGGACAGGGGCAATGGGTGAAACTGCACTGTGGGCTGGTATTTCATTGACAGGGAAAATGTACTTTCATCCCCACCTCCCTCCCTTTTCTGTCCCCTCCCCATCCATCTCTCTCTCTATCCCACTCCCTCTTCTCAGGATAACCACTACCGTCCAGAGGGCAGCGAGGCGTGTCTGCTGTGTGAGTGTTACCCAGTGGGCTCCTTCTCGCGGGCGTGTGAGAGAGAGAGTGGTCAGTGCCAGTGTAAACCAGGGGTCATTGGGCGCCAGTGTGACCGCTGTGACAACCCATTTGCTGAGGTGTCGCCAAATGGCTGCGAAGGTCAGCATTACCATACATCACATGCTTCAGAAAACTGCATCATGGTTGAAATGTGTCTGTAGCCCAGACTGATTCATTTAGTTCACTAATTTAGTAAATGAATGGTGCCAAGTGAACATTAAAGGTGCAATATGCAGAAATCGCTCCTCCATTTCCTGGTGGCTGAAATTCTAATAGTTCTCCTAATTTCAGTTTATGTGACAAAACAAGTATAGAAAATCATTGTACCATCTAAACTGCTGTGAAATATCTTTTCAATAACCAAAAATATATTATTTTCAGCTGTTTTAATCTGGTGTACAAAACTGAAAGTAAAAGACACAAAAACTAAACTTAAGAACGGGAAGCATAGAAATAGTGCACAAACAAACTTGCTTTCAATGAGAATGACAGATCTATAACTCACATTTCTATGTGAATTTGGTCAGGGTGCCTAAAAAGTGATATATTGCAGCTTTAATAATGAATTATCCGTCATGCATACAGTTACTCCTGGACAATTAATTGAATCAGCTTTCCTTCTTTCTCTCCTCTCTTTCTACCTCCCTCTCTCTTTCTATCCCCCTATCTCAGTGATCTATGACAGTTGTCCCCTGGCGATAGAGGCTGGGATCTGGTGGCCTAGGACTAAGTTTGGTCTCCCTGCAGCCGTCTCCTGTCCCAAGGGATCTATCGGTATGATGACTCTGTGGCTTAGCTAATTCCCATACTATAATGGAATACAGTATACTATATAGCATATATAATAATTACCATTATATAATGGAATGGTTGAAACTCTCCTTAGGACTGCCTCATGCACATTCCCTCCTTCTCTCTTTCTCTCTCAGGCACAGCTATCCGCCACTGTGATGAACACAAGGGATGGCTGCCCCCCAACCTCTTCAACTGTACCTCTGTCACCTTCACCAAACTCAAGGCCCTGGTGTGTACAGCTCCTCTGCAGCTAACTCACTTTTATATGGAACAATTCACTTCAGTGACATATGCTATTAAGTTGAATGATGAACTGATTTTATTGCTATAATATAGCAGAGTTGGGGCCTTTTTATTTTACTTTTATTTTAACAGGGATTCACCATTGAGACCAAGGTCTCTTTTACTGTGTGTGTGTGTGTGTGTGTTATTTTAATGGACAAAAAATTTGCTTTTCTTTCAAAAACAAGGACATTTCTAAGTGACCCCAAACTTTTGAACGGTAGTGTACATGCATACAGTAGAAGTCAAACGTTTGGACACACCTACTCATTCAAGGGTTTTTCTTTATTTGACTATTTTCTACATTGTAGAATAATAGGGAAGACATCAAACTATGAAATCACACACAGAATCATGTGGTAACCAAAAAAGTGTTAAACAAATCAAAATATATTTTATATTTGAAATTCTTCGAAGTAGCCACCCTTTGCCTTGATGACAGCTTTGCACGCTCTTGGCATTCTCTCAACCAGACTTGTAAATAAATCACAGACAGTGTCACCAGCAAAACATCATCACACCACCACCTCCATGCTTCACGATGGGAACCACATATTCGGAGATCATCTGTTAACCTACTCTGTGTCTCACAAAGACACGGCGGTTGGAACCAAAAATCGCACATTTTTTGGACTCATTGGCCCAAGCAAGTCTCTTCTTCTTATTGGTGTCCTTTAGTATTGGTTTCTGTGCAGCAATTTGACTATAAAGGCCTGATTCACGCAGTCTCCTCTGAACAGTTGGTGTTGAGATGTGTCTGTTACTTGAACTCTGTGAAGCAATTATTTGGGATGCAATTTCTGAGGCTGGTAACTCTAATGAACTTATCCTCTGCAGCAGAGGTAACTCTGGGTCTTCCTTTCCTGTGGCTGTCGTCATGAAAGCCAGTTTCATCATAGAGCTTGATGGTTGTTGCGACTGCACTTGTAGAAACTTTCAAAGTTCTTGAAATTGTTGGTATTGACTGACCTTAATGTCTTAAAGTAATGATGGACTGTTGTTTCTTTTTGCTTATTTGAGCTGTTCTTGACATAATATGGACTTGGTCTTTTACCAAATAGGGCTATCTTCTGTATACCCCCCCCCACCTTGTCACAACACAACTGATTGGTTCAAACTCTTAATGTAATGGCATATATTTTCTATTCCATCCAATAAATATGACCACTGCCCTGGTGAGAGTGGGACTATTTCGGACACACACTCACTGCAGGCTTTACTGCACATCTGTAGAGATGATGGCAGTGTGGCACTTCGGATTGCAAGTTTGCAAACAAAAGGATGCGTCTTCGTTCAAGCATATAACACTTAGACTTTCTAATATAAAACTTAAATGTTCCTTATAATTCCTCTAATTCTAATAACTTATAAGTGCAATAAATGAAGGCTTTTGTGTGCATTAAATTCAAGATATCATGAGAGTAAGTGAGGTCCAAAAACTATACCGCTCCCCCGTTTAACCAAGACTCTTCCTCGTAGGCCCGACTTCCTCTCTCAAATAGCCCTTCCTCCTCCCGTAGCCACCGCACCGGCCGCAAGGGGGGTATTCATCTCCAATAATGGCTTCACACTAATAATTCAACTAATAATGCTCTGGTTATTGTATACAAATACAAATTGGCTATTTGGCTCTAACATTCCGGCCCCTAATTGTAAAATGCACAAAATGCAAAATCAATTACCTAAAATATTTCAAGTAGAACCCATAATTTAAAAAACTATACTGCACCAGAGCGTAATCGTAATTCATAATTGTCTAAGGTCCTGTATAGACTTAGATGTATGGTTGTATGTGGGTGCGTGTCAGTGGAAAATCCATAGTTCATGAGCTCGACATCTTGGGTTGCATGTCACCTAAAGATGGAGGTTGGAGCTCAACATCAGGCTTTTTTCATAGGCTTAGTCTGCCTCAATGAGCAGACAGAGCTTGGTGATGGGCCTGAATAAAATGCTAGTCTTTGTCTTAACTAAGACGCTCCGGACCAGGCCTTTAGTCCCTGGCAGGGCCTTCACCACGCGTCCCATTAACCATGAGTTTGTTGGAGCTGTCTCATCCATGATAACGACCAGGTCTCCAGGAGTTAATTTTCTCCTAGGGTTATTCCACTTGCTCCTTTCCTTCATCAATGGGAGATATTCCCTAACCCACCTCTTCCAGAAGAGATCAGCAATGTACTACACTTGCCTTCACCTTCTCCTGGAGTACAGGTCTCCTCTCTGGAATAGCCTGGGGGGCATGACGGGTTTTGACCTCAGTAGAAGCAGGTGGTTAGGAGTGAGAGGCTATAGGTCGTTGGGGTCGTTGGTCATCGTTGTTAATGGCCTGTCATTTATGATTGCCTCGACCTCGCACAGAGCTGTTTGTAAAGCCTCGTCATCTGGTGCTTGTTCTTAGAGGATTGATGCTAGAATCTTCTTCACTAGCCAAATCAGCCTTTCCCATACTCCTCCATGGTGGGCTCCTGAGGGAGGCTTGAACGACCATTATACTCCAACGTTCAGTAATGTGTTCTGGATCTTCTTGTGATCCAGTTCCTTTCGAGCCTCTGCTAGCTCCCTTTGTGCACCCACAAAGTTTGTACCGTTATCGGTCCTGATACTAGACACGGGCCTCTTCGGCAGATAAATCTACACAAGCGTTAATGCAGGAAGCTGTGTCTAAGTAGCTAGCAAGATCTAGATGGATGGCACGGCAAACAAGGCAGGTAAAAATGACACGCCATCGCTTCACAAAAGAGCAGCCTCACTTGACCTGTGTAGGCCCAAAGTAGTCCATACCCACATGGGTAAAGGGTGGCAGGTCAGGGGTCACACGGTCCTGTGGAAGGTCAGCCATCTTTTGTTCTCCAACTTTGGCCTGTATACGCCTACAGAAGACACAGCTCTTGATGATCTTTGTTGCCAGTGAATTGCCACAGGGCATCCAAAAGCGTTGGCTAAGTCTGGACAGCATATGGCCCCTCCCACAATGACCAACCTGCTCATGAATCTGTCATAGGATCAGTTTGGAGATGTGGGAATCTTTTGGCAGTATCATGGGATTCTTCAGCTCCATAGGCATGGATCCTTTACTTATCTGTCCTCCTACTCTCAGCAGGCCTTTATCCATGATTGGGTCCGTCTTACCGATTCCTTTAGCACATTGTCTCCCTTTATCTTCAGGTGCTGCTTCTGCTCGTAGCAGATAATTGCTTTCTCAGCTACCTACATGTCCTCCGCAGTGAGGCTTTGTGTCTTGACAGGCAGCTTGAGCTGGGTAGAGGGTGTAATTCGAAACATTCTGTTCCGGCTTGACCCTCACTAATTTTAAATATCAGCTATCTGAGCAGCTAACCGATCGCTGCAGCTGTACACAGCCCATCTGTAAATAGCCTATCCAATCTACCTACCTCATCCCCATATTGTTTTTTACTTTTTCCCTATTTTGCACACCAGTATTTATTCTTGCACATCATCATCTGCACATCTATCTATCCAGTGTTAATTTGCTAAATTGTAATTACTTCGCTACTATGGCCTATTTATTGCCTTACCTCCTCACGCCATTTGCACACACTGTATATAGACTTTTTTTTCCTTCCTATTATGTTATTGACTATGTTTGTTTATTCCATGTGTAACTCTGTGTTGTTGTTTGTGTCACACTGCTTTGCTTTATCTTGGCGAGGTCGCAATTGTAAATGAGAACTTGTTCTCAACTGGCCTACCTGGTTAAATAAAGGTGAAATATATATTTTTTTAAATCGGAGCAGCAGTTCTCTTAGCTTCAGCATCCAAGCAACGGACGTCTTGAGGCTGTTCCATGTTGAATAGTGCTCGATCAATTTGCTAGTTGGACTCTCCTCTGTCAAGCTCACACTATTTATAGTGACATCCTTCCTTACCTCAGGGTCGTCCTGAGGGATAGAGCCCAGCTGTGGATTCTTTGGCCATTGTGTTTCTAGTTTCTCCAAAACCTCTTGTCCTGCTGCTGCCACGTGAGGCGCCGTCAGCTGGGTTCTGTTTTGTATTGATGCATCTCCACTGCTCTCCTCTTGACAGATCACGAATCACAGAGACTCGGTTCGCTACAAAGGTATGGAATCTTGGTCTTGTTGTTATATTTCAGTACAGACTGGCTGTCTGTCCAGAAAGTCGAGTCTTGTAGTTCAATCTGAAGCTCCTTTCTGAGCATGCTATCTACTCGCACAGCTAGTGTTGATGCTGAGAGTTCCAGCCTGGGGATTGTCATCCTGTTAATTGGCATCACTCTGGACCCAGCACAAATGCAATGTGAAACTTTTCTTCTTCGCCTGTGAGCCTCAAGTAGCTTGCAGTTCCGTAGACTTGTTCACTTGCGTCACAGAAGTGATGCATCTGAGTAGTTTTAACTGGACCAAAGTTTTCAGGCTTCATGCATCTATTCACCTGGAATCTGGAAAGCTGGACTAAACTCTGAGAACCATCTTTGCCATGGTTTACAGAGTTCCTCTGGAATGGGCTCATCACAACCACACTTGATCTTGCAGAGCTCTTGGAGGATCTGCTTGGCCTTCAGAATAAAGGGAGCAAGGAAGCCTAGTGGATCGTAGACAGAGCTTACAGTTGAGAGGATACCTCTTCTGGTAGCTGGTCCGCCCTTGATCATGACTCGGGAGGTGAATGGGTCATTCTTAATGTTCCATTAGATACCAAGCGCTCGTTCGAAAGGTAACTTTTCTCTGTCGAGATCCAGTTCCTTTATCTGCTTGGCTTTATGTTCATCAGGGAGGGAGGCCAATATAACATGGTTGTTACTGACCTATTTGGTCAACTTCTATCCACCTTTAGAGCACAGATCCCTGAGAGCTACAGTTGAAGTCGGAAGTTTACATACACTTAGGTTGGAGTCAATAAAACACTTTCAATCATTCCACAAATTTCTTGTTAACAAACTATATATAAAATGTCATCGAAAGTGTAAAATGGTGCTTTAAGAATGTTCTCTCCCTCCCTGGTCCAGTCGGAGAAGTTGGCCCGTAACATGTCTCTCCTGGACTCTGGGCGTGTCCAGCAGACTGCAGCCATGTTGGCCAACGCCACGCTGCACACGGTGGAGTACTACGGCAGTGACGTAAAGGTGGCCTACCGCCTCACCCAGAGCCTTCTGAAGTACGAGAGCCACCAGCAGGGCTTCAGCCTGACCGCCACGCAGGATGTCCTATTCACTGAGGTAACACACTGTGCAGCATTGTGCCGTGTTGTGTATTATTGTAACACACCACCATGCAGCACAGGATAGGGCAACACATGGCAGCGCAAAACAGTTGAATGCACAGCGTAATACCACATGACACAGTACAACATAAATCTCAGATAAACACCACCCTATGCCAGTCTGTCTCTCTGACCCCCTGCCTTACTCCCTCTATCAGAACCTGGTGCGGGTGGGCAGTGCCATCCTGTCCCCGAGCACCCGGCCACACTGGGAGCTGATCCAGCAGACGGAGGGGGGCACGGCGGCACTGCTGCGCCAGTATGAGGAGTACGCCAACACCTTGGCACAGAACATGAGAAAGACCTACCTCAGCCCCTTCACCATCGTCACTCCAAACATAGGTGAGGGTGGTCTTCTGTGGTATGCCATTGTAGAAACATGGGAGGAATGATGATCGCTTAATGCAAAATAAGTTAGAGATATGCACAGTATAATGTAGACTGTTTATCAGCTGGAATATGTGTGTTCATTATTCTTCCATGAGCGTTGAAGGATTAACTGAACGTCTAACCATTTATCTCTTTGTTGTGGTTTGTCTAACCTCCCCTACCTGTGTTGTGTGTTCTCTCCACAGTCATCTCAATAGATCGCCTCCAGAAGATGAACTTTCCCGGAGCCAAGCTCCCTCGCTACCAGTCTCTGAGAGGACTGAGGCCTCAGGACCAGGAGACGGCCGTCACCCTCCCTGACTCCGTCTTTGAGCCACCCTCGGAGACCAAGGGCCACCGCCAGCTGGACACCTTCCCAGAACCATTCCTGAGGAACCACACGTCCAACAGGAAGAGGCGCCATAGAGGTCCTGACGACCCTGAGCAGGAAGCCATCGCTAGTGTGATCATCTTCCACAGCCTGGCCTCACTTCTGCCTGAGAGCTACGACCCTGATAAGAGGAGTCTAAGGTGAGACCAAGAGAGACTGAGATCTGATTCCATATTAACATACATACAGTTTTAGTCGGAAGTTTACATACGCTCAGGTTGGAGTCATCAAAACTTGTTTTTCAGCTACTCCACAAATGTCTTGTTAACAAACTATAGTTTTTGCAAGTCGGTTAGGACATCTACTTTGTGCATGACACAAGTAATTTTTCCAACAATTGTTTACAGACAGATTATTTCACTTATATTTCACTGTATCACAATTCCAGTGGGTCAGAAGTTTACATACACTAAGTTGACTGTGCCTTTAAACAGCTTGGAAAATTCCAGAAAATTATGTCATGGCTTTAGAAGCTTCTGATAGGCTAATTGACATCATTTGAGTCAATTGGAGGTGTACCTGTGGATGTATTTCAAGGCCTACCTTCAAACTCAGTGCCTCTTTGCTTGACATCATGGGAAAATCAAAAGACATCAGCCAAGACCTCCACAAGTCTGGTTCATCCTTGGGAGCAATTTCCAAATGCCTGAAGGTACCACGTTCATCTGTACAAACAATAGTACGCAAGTATAAACACCATGGGACCACGCAGCCGTCATACCGCTCAGGAAGGAGACGCGTTCTGTTTCCTAGAGATGAACGTACTTTGGTTCGAAAAGTGCAAATCAATCCCAGAACAACAGCAATGGACCTTGTGAAGATGCTGGAGGAAACAGGTAAAAAAGTATCTATATCTACAGTAAAACGAGTCCTGTATCGACATCACCTGAAAGGCCGCTCAGCAAGGAAGAGGCCACTGCTCCAAAACCGTCATAAAAAAGCCAGACTATGGTTTGGAACTGCACATGGGGACAAAGATCGTACTTTTTGGAGAAATGTCCTCTGGTCTGATGAAACCAAAATAGAACTGTTTGGCCATAATGACCATTGTTATGTTTGGAGGAAAAAGGGGGACGCTTGCAAACCGAAGAACACCATCCCAACTGTGAAGCACGGGGGTGGCAGCATCATGTTGTGGGGGTGCTTTGCTGCAGGAGGGACTGGTGCACTTCACAAAATAGATGGCATCATGAGGCAGGAAAATGATGTGGATATATTGAAGCAACATCTCAAGACATCAGTCAGGAAGTTAAAGCTTGGTCGCAAATGGGTCTTCCAAATGGACAATGACCCCAAGCAAACTTCCAAAGTTGTGGCAAAATGGCTTAAGGACAACAGAGTCAAGGTATTGGAGTGGCCATCACAAAGCCCTGACCTCAATCCTATAGAACATTTGTGGGCAGAACTGAAAAAGCGTGTGCAAGCAAGGAGGCCTACAAACCTGACTCAGTTACACCAGCTCTGTCAGGAGGAATGGGTCAAAATTCACCCAACTTATTGTGGGAAGCTTGTGGAAGGCTACCCGAAACGTTTGACCC
The DNA here is from genome assembly GCF_901001165.1 of Salmo trutta. NCBI lineage: Eukaryota > Metazoa > Chordata > Actinopteri > Salmoniformes > Salmonidae > Salmo > Salmo trutta. The sequence continues at coordinate 33,839,577 of NC_042972.1, read as the reverse complement.
AAGTTAAACAATTTAAAGGCAATGCTACCAAATACTAATTGAGTGTATGTAAACTTCTGATCCACTGGGAATGTTATGAAAGAAATAAAAGCTGAAATAAATCATTCTCTTTACTATTATTCTGTCATTTCACATTCTTAAAATAAAATGGTGATCCTAAAACAGGGGATCTTTACTAGGATTAAATGTCAGGAATTGTGAAAAACTGAGTTTAAATGTATTTGGCTGAGGTGTATGTAAACTTCTGACTTCAACTGTATGTGTGTGTGTGTGTGTGTGTGTGTGTGTGTGTGTGTGTGTGTGTGTGTGTGTGTGTGTGTGTGTGTGTGTGTGTGTGTGTGTGCATATGTGTTTGTAGGGGTTAAGGGAGGAAGAGAAGATGGTAAAGTATAGGTTGCTGTCTTCTATGCTAAAGTATTATTTAATGATGGTTTTGTGTGACGTCCACTAGGGTGCCCAAGCGTCCTGTCATCAACACCCCTGTGGTCAGCATCACGGTCCATGACAACGAGGAGCTGCTGCAGCACACCCTGGACAAACCAATCACTGTGCAGTTTCGCATGGTCACCGCTGAGGACCGCTCCAAACCCATCTGTGTCTTCTGGAACCACTCCATACTGTGAGACACACACACACACACACACACACTAGCTATTTGAACTTTGAGCTGTAGAAACAAAGGTTTTTAGAAAGGCTCTATAAAGGATTAGGTTGCAACCAATTAATCCACCATTGCATTGTTTGACTGTTTTTTGTGTTTGTCAGAGCGGGGAACGGAGGCTGGTCAGCTAAAGGCTGTGAGGTGGTGTTCAGGAACAACACTCACATCAGCTGCCAGTGTTACCACATGACCAGCTTTGCTGTCCTCATGGATGTCTCCAGGAGAGAGGTGAGAGAGGCTAAACGATGCATCACAAAAACACAACACCACACAACATTCCCCTCATATTTTCAGACCTAACATTGCATACAACACTACAAAACTACTCCATTTTGACTTCACATTGTAAACTTCACATAGATACCTCAATGCCGCACAGGCCACACCCAAAAGTGGTCTTGTTCACTATAATGACCAGAAAAAGCTCTATTTAAACTTCCCCTTCTTATCTTTTCAGAATGGGGAGATCCTGCCCGTGAAGCTGGTGACGTGGAGCACGGTGGGTGTGACCCTGGTCTTCCTCTTTCTCACCACCCTCTTCCTCCTCTGCCTGCGGGCCATGCACTGCAACAAGACCAGTATCATCAACAATGGAGCCACCGCCCTCTTCATCTCCGAACTCATCTTCATCATGGGCATCAACCTGCCAGACAACCCGGTAAACTACTGGAACAAAGTTATTCTCTATCTACCTTTAATACTGTATTTGATCTCGTGTCCCTCTACCTCCGTTCAGCACTTCACTTTCAATATCTTACCTTTCCTCTCATTTGTATTTTGAATAGGTGTCTGACATATGGATCTGATTCAAATCAAAGGAAAAAATAAGCAAAGCATTCGGCCCATTTTGAGGCCTGTCATATTCAGTATTATATTCTGTCTGTGTGTGTTCTCTGTGTGTTCTCTGTGTGTGTGTGTCTAGTTCGTGTGCACAATCATCGCCATCTTGCTGCATTTCTTCTACCTGTGCACCTTCTCCTGGCTCTTCCTGGAGGGCCTGCACGTCTACCGCATGCTGAGCGAAATACGAGACATCAACTACGGACCCATGCGCTTTTACTACATGATCGGCTGGGGCGTCCCGGCCTTTATCACAGGTCTGAACAATATACACACACACACACACACACACACACACACACACACACACACACACACACACACACACCCACCCACACACACACACAAAGCCAACTCATCATATATCCAGTTAGACTGTAGTTATTTTATAGTTACTAGTGTTTTTTGTTTGTTGTGTTGTCCAGGCCTGGCGGTCGGACTGGACCCAGAGGGTTATGGGAACCCAGACTTCTGCTGGCTGTCCATGTACGACACTCTGATCTGGAGCTTGGCAGGGCCCATCGCCATGGTGGTGTTTGTGAGTACACTCCACCTCTAATACAGTGTATTATATTATACTCATATGATATGGTGGTTGGTGGGTAATCTTTGTGTAGCTTGTGTTCAATATTAGTAGCTTATTATGGTGCATTAATACATTGTTTGTGTTTTCCAGATGAACATCTTCCTGTACATCCTGGCCTCCAGAGCATCCTGCTCCATGAGACACCACAGCTTTGAGAAGAAAGAGCCCCCTGTGTGAGTGTCCTGCCGCTGCCTGAATAAAAACAATAGGGAAACTACACTCATTCTGTCATTAACACAGGCATGCTGTTGTACCCCAAGGAAACATGACTACCGCACTTTAGGGACAACGGAGAGTGTGCATTGTGTCATTGAATTGAGAGTGAAGCTGCCTATTCACTAAACTTTGAAAACGCACTTATCCCAATGTAACCTTTGTGGTGTTCTCATTTAACCTCTGTGTGTGTGTGTGTGTGTGTGTGTGTGTGTGTGTGTGTGTGTGTGTGTGTGTAGCTCTGGGCTGAGGACTGCGTGTGGGGTTCTCCTCCTGGTCACTGTAACATGTCTGTTAGCTATACTCTCAGTCAACAGTGACATGATCATCTTCCACTACTTGTTTGCTGGATTCAACTGTCTCCAGGTAAACACTTTCTTCTCTGACTTATACCAGGAATCGGTACCTTGCTCCATTGGTTTCTTTGACCACCTCTTCCTTTGGTCTGTCCATCCAGGGTCCCTTCATCTTCTTCTTCCGCATCGTATTCAACAAGGATGCCAGGAAAGCCATGGGTTACTGCTGCAGCCGCAAGCGTCCAGATCACATGATCAAGCCCTCTGTGAGTCTCTCCCACTATATAGGGACACCAGTCATCCAAGGCCTTAGTAGAACAGGAACTAGTACAGCTATGTTCAGCTCTAGGCCTCCATATCATACATTTACATTTGGCCTTGTATTACCAAGGTCCTGAACTAAAGCATCAAACAAATAAAACAGAATTTGGTGTGATGACTTACTGCCTGGCTATTAACTTATACCTGTCCCTCTCCTCCTCCAGTCATATAACTGTAACACCAGCTACATGGATGGCAGACTGTACCACCTGCCGTTTGGAGACTCCAGTGTGTCTCTGAACGGCACCCTGCAGAGTGGCAAGAGCCAGCAGAGCTACGTCCCTTTTGTCCTTAGGTACGGCAAGCCCAGAGGGACATAACAGACCCCATGGACACATGCTGTTCAGGGCCTCCTGCATCATTGTGTATTAGAAAAAAATGTACTTTACAAATTTAATTGAAAATGTATATTTTATGATGGTCTATTATGTACAGTAATACAAGTAGAACAGCCCTTTCAGATCCACATAGTAACTTTGATTGAGGAGATGAGGGCTTTGTGTTTGTACGTTTATGTCCTGTTACAAGTCTTGTTGTGTTTTTCAGGGATGATGGTGGCCTGAATAACAGCCAGGCACACATGGCTCTGAATGAACACGGCTCACTCTTCCATGAAACTAACGAGCATTTAGATAGTAGGTCTCCCATTCTAATGTCATTAGGATCACTGGGACTGCCTTTAGCAGAGAGGCATACAGAGGGTTATTTCATATGGTTAATATATGTATACAAAATATATATCTGTGCAATTCTCATTGGTCATCATCTTAATGTGTGTGTGTGCAACAACAGATCCCAACTCTGACTCGGACAGTGACCTCTCTCTGGAGGACGACCAGAGCGGCTCATACGCCTCCACACACTCCTCTGACAGCGAGGAGGAGGAGCCCTACCCACCAGAGGAATGCTGGGAAAGCATGGCCTCCAACGTGTCTAACAGACCACACCCTCAGGGTATGACCTCACACCTATAATCAACCCAGTCATCCACACACTATACGACCTCATACCTTTAATACCTCACTCTCAGTAGACCGCACCAACATGGTGGTTGTGTTCCCCTGCTCAGATGTTGCATGCATCAACCAATGGTTGCTGTTGGGCACCAGATTGCTATAATGTATGATGTGGTTAGCTGATAGGTATTTTACATATCTAGGAGTTGTAAGATTTGGCATGTGTCAGCAATGCTTTGGCAGAGGAACGTGCCCGGTTTGTCACCACAGCCCCATCCACTGTGTGACCTCAGACCTTCTTGATAATACTGCTCCCGCACTTCTGTTTTAACAGTTCACCACACCCAAACAGCACACACAGACCAGACCTTCAACAGACTACACCTACACTGTATACAATTGTCCAGGTGTAAATAACTCCACTTCTGAGCAATACATGAATGTTATGAATTTGACCACAGCTTACACCATAATTTAATGCATCAAGCATTTAAGTCTTAAAATTGTGTCTGGTTGTTCCCCAGATAACAACCTGAGTAAGCTGTACTGGCCAGTGGAGTATATGACGACAGCTAGCAACAGTGAGTGCCTCGGGGGAGCAGACAGGCTGAAGACAGAGTCTCTGGCCAACACTGAGCTGGGCCAGACTCGGGACACCCGAGGCATGCCAAGCGAAAGGCCAGGGGACAAGGCAGGTAGCTATGGGAAGGATAACTTGATGCTGCTACTTCCCAGTCTGCCCAACCTCAATGCACACCCACAGAAAGGTCAGCAACAAACCTAAACATCCACACTGCTGCAACATTCCTCCACGTTTTGTTAGTTCAACTGTATATCTCTGTAGGGGTGGGCTTTCCAGAACTTTGGAATTGTTTTAGAGGATGTGTCTTCAAATTCAGGAATCCTGAAGAAGAAGCAGCTCTCCCCCATCGCGGAGAGAAATGGTATCAACCGCATCCATAACGAGCTGTCAAAGAATGCTCCGGGCCACGCCTCCTCTCAGGGCTCCTCCTCCAGTGAGAGCCGAGGGGGCCGGGCCAAGCCCAGCCTACCAGATCAGCTGAATGGTGTCGGCATGAGCATCAAGGCGGGAACAGTGGACGATGACTTGTCAGGATCAGAGTGAGTGTCATCCAACACAGAGCACCAAACACAAACCAGGTCCAAGCATAATATGCAGAATACACCGCTCTGTCTGAACTCAACCCATAGCAGATCACAAACACAGCAACACGTACAGTACAACACCATGTCATAGAATCAAAGCAACAGCTTTAGATGGAAGTTAAGAGATTTCTCAGTACTTATGTATTTAAATGTTGTTTTATATGTTGCTGGATACAGTAAGTTACATTTTCTGTTGATCAGTCTGCCAGGTTGATGTGTGAGAATTGATGTCCCACTGAATTCATCTTGCTGTTGTCTTGCTCCCCCCCCCCCCATCACCATTGTGTGTTGTCCTCTGTCCTCCTCTGACTATTGTCAATAGTCCAACACATACAGCACCGTCACATTCTCATCAATGAGCTCAGACACCAATGTGGAAAGATGTCAAACAACTTCCATGATCAGGTGATTTTATTCTATTGGGAACAAAATACTGCATTATCAAAATACTGTTAGTTCCATAAACAGACGGACTTGGTAAAAGCTGATTTCAACAAGTTAGATTGTATATTAACACTTTGATTGCTACCACTATACAAACTGCTAGATACAAGTGGCTTTAAAGCAGGAATCAGCAGTTGAAACAATAACAAAGCGTACTCCCAGCGCCTATTTCGTTAAAAAGCTGAGGGATGGGTCTAGAGAAATGTAAATTCATAGATAGAGCTATGGATGCAAGGACTGACCATCCATGATATGAAAAGTATAGTTTTAACGCTATATAGTGTTTGTAAACATTTACTTTGTTTACAAACATTGGAATGAAACAAGCTGATATGTTGGGTGCTGATGGGGTCTGACGGTTGCACTAAGCTCCTGAGGCATTTCTAAGTTAGATTCTTCAGGAATCAATAGGCACATATTATTCATTTATAGGTCAAAAAAATAGTTAGGCAATATCATTATGAAGAGTGTCTACAATGCTGAGTCTTGTAGCTTACTAACCACCCTTCTCTGTTCTCTCGCTCTCTCGCTCTCTCGCTCTCTCGCTCTCTCTCGCTCTCTCTCGCTCTCTCTCGCTCTCTCTCTCTTCCCCCCGGTCTGTCTCTCTCTCTCTCTCTCTGTGTGCATGCTGGGAATTTTTGGGAGTTTGAGTGTTTGGTGAGGAGGACTCTGTCCTAACTAACTTTCTAGACTCTTGTCTTGATCTTTTCCTTACATTTTATTTTCTATGGTGTACGGTTAATGCAATATTTGTATTAGCGGTATCCACAGTTGTTTTTCAGAGTTAGGGTGGAAGAGGACAGAGTAAGTTTTCTGGGGTTTGCAAGGTGTGGTATGCGCGATGGCTTCTCAGCCTAGCGCGGAGGAGATGCTGTCGATATGGCATGGATTCAGGTGTGTTCCTGAGAATGGAGTTAAGGTGGAGGAGGTTCTGCTCGCGGTCGGCGAACAGGTAGGAGCTGAATTTATACATTCTGCTTCTAGAATGAACAAAGCTGTGGTTGTGTTCATGAAAAGAGAAAATTTGGTTGGTAGGCTAATTGCTAGCGGAATATTTGTAAGGGATGTGTTGGTGCCAGTTTTACCTCTTTCTACCCCTTCGACAAGAGTAGTCATTGCAAATTTACCTCCGTTTATTACGGACGATCAGATCAGGAAAGAGCTGAGTCGTTTTGGTAAGTTTGCTAGCGGGTTTCGTGTACTGTCGGCAGGTTTTCAGGCAGCTGCTGTTAAGCACGTTGTTTCGTTCCGGAGGCAAGTGTTTATGTTTCTGAACAACAATGAGCAACAGCTAAATGTGCATTTTAAAGTGAGGCATGGGGAGGGGCTCTATGCAGGGTTTGCCAGCACAGACAGTCTACGGTGTTTTGAGTGTGGGGATTTGGGGCATAAGAGCTTTGCATGCCCACATAAAGGCCGTAGACAAAGTGAGGGTACAAGCGCTGGTGGGGGAAATCGAGATCAAAGTGCAGGGGGTAATGAGATGCAGACAGCAGAGGCTGGGCCTAGTCATACCAGGGATGGTGGGGTAGCTGAGACTGGGTCTAGTAAGGCAAGAGATGGTAGGGTAGAGGAGGCTGGGTCTAGTCAGACTAGAGATGGTGGTGTAGCGGAGGCTGGGTCTAGTCAGACTAGAGATGGTGGTGTAGCAGAGGCTGGGTCTAGTCAGGTTAGAGATGGTGGGGTAGTGGAGGCTGGGTCTAGTCAGACTAGAGATGGTGGTGTAGCGGAGGCTGGGCCTAGTCAGGCTAGAGATGGTGGGGTAGTGGAGGCTGGGTCTAGTCAGGCTAGAGATGGTGGGGTAGCTGAGGCTGGGCTTAGCTACGACATGGAGGGTGGTGTAAATGATGCTGGGCTTAGCTATGATATGGAGGGTGGTGTAGAGGATGCTAAGTCTAGTCAGGTTATGATAGTGGATGAGGAGAGTACAGTGGGGAAGTGTAAGAGACTAGGTGGGGAGGAGGACGGTGTTAAGCGGAAAAGGAAAAAGGGTGTGGTTAAAGGCACAATGGAAACTTTGCCTGTTGCTGTGGGAGATGCCCTGACCAGAGAGGAAGAGCAGGTGGTCAGGGTGGGAGATAGAGATGAGGAGGAAAGTGAGTCTGAGGAAGAGGATGAGGAGTTATTCTTTTCAGACTCCTCTTCAATGGGCCCGGAGCTGACAGCCAGTCAAGCAGAGGGGTCTAAGTACACGTTGAGAGAACTGACAAGGTTCCTGAATGAGACCAAGGGAAAAAAAGTCAATCTTGAGGCTTTTTTCCCTTATTCAAGAAAGTTTGTACGATCAGTACAACATGCTGTGAAAAATGAGGGGCATGGTGTCCTCTCACCCAGGAAACGGTTTAGGTTGAGGAAGTGGGTCACAACAGTGCGTAAGGGTCTACCTTCGGACACTGTTTAGATGTATATTTTCTTTCTGACACTGGGGTTTTTGAGCTTTGCTATTGATCTCTTCCTCTGCTGGCTTTTCTCCCACTTCTTATGGAGACTCTTCGGGTAGGCTCACTCAATATAAATGGCGCCAGAGATGCGGGAAAGAGGAGTATGTTGGGTGAATATGTAAAACAAAAAAAAGTACAGGTGTTGTTTCTGCAGGAGACACATAGTGATGTGTTGAATGAAGTAGATTGGGGGCTCTGGTGGAAAGGGGCAAGTGTGTTGAGCCATGGGACAAATCTTAGTGCAGGAGTGGCAGTCCTTTTTGCACCAGGTCTGTCTGTAAAAATTTGCTCCTCAAAGGAGGTGTGTAGGGGTAGGCTCCTTGTTGTTAAAGCAGAAATTAACAACATGGGGTTTGTCTTTATAAATGTGTATGCGCCTAACACAGGGAGAGAAAGAGGGGTTCTATTTGGGAGTCTTAGACAGGAACTCTCACAGGTAGCGCCTGAGGAGACACTGGTGGTTGGAGGGGACTGGAACTGCACAATGGATTTTACAAAAGACAGAAATGGGGAAGAGCCTCATTCAGTGGGAGTGTTAAGGGATATTATTAATCAGTTTGACCTAGTGGATGTTTGGAGAACTAAACATCCGAACACAAGACAGTATACATGGGTGAAGGTTTTTGGGGCTAGGTTGAGTGCAGCCCGACTTGATTGGTTTTACATGTCTAGGAATCGGAGCAATAGGCTGTTGGGCGCTACCATTCTCCCAGTGGGGTTTTCAGATCATCACATAACCATGGCTCGGCTGTCTATTTCACCAGGGCCCCGGCAGGCATCCTATTGGAAATTCAATGTAAAGCTCTTACAAGATGCCACTTTTTGCACAGGTTTCCAGACCTTCTGGGAAAGGTGGAGGCAGCGAATAGAGGATTATGAGTCTCTGAGCCAATGGTGGGATGTGGGGAAAGTCCAAATTTGGCTTTTCTGTCAACAGTACACAGCTCTCTCATCCTCAGAGGCTAGGAGAGTTTTGGGGGAACTAGAGCGGTGTATTAGTGAGATGGAGGTACAGATGGTGGGGCAAGGCAATGTAGGCCTCCAGGCTAATTTAGCTGAATTACGCAGGGACCTGGGCAGTTTTTTCCAGGTTAAAGGAAAGGGAGCACTTGCAAGAGCTAGATTCTCCATGCTCAAGGAGATGGATGCTCCCAGCTCCTTCTTCTTTGGTTTGGAAAGACAGAGCAGTGAAGCCAAGGGTATGCATTGTCTACGGCTGTCTGATGGGCGGGTGACCTCTGTGGTGGGTGAGATGCGGGAGCGGACTGTGGAGTTTTATACTGAATTGTATAGGGCAGAAGAGTGTGATCCTGTGTGTGCTCAGGTCTTGTTCACAGGACTCCCTAAACTCTCTCTGGCACAGAGGGATGATTTGGACGTTCCTCTGTTGTCCCATGAACTGGCAGAGGCCGTAACCCAGATGTCCACCGGTCGTGCACCGGGGGTTGATGGACTCCCAGTGGAGTTTTATAAAAAATTCTGGGGAATAGTTGGACGGGACTTCTTTTGCGTGTTGCGTGAATGCGTCGGGGTAGGGGAGTTGCCGATGAGCTGCCGTCAGGCGGCTCTGACTCTCCTGCCCAAAAAAGGGGACTTGTGTGAACTTAAGAACTGGAGGCCTGTGGCATTGCTCTGTGCGGACTACAAGATATTTGCCAAGGTCCTCTCTAACAGACTGAAGTCCCACTTGGACTCGATAGTACATAAGGACCAAACATGTTGTGTACCGGGACGCTCAATCATGGACAACTTGTTCTTAATTAGGGACATGTTGGACTTGTCGAGAGGGTCTAATGTGAACTTCGGACTGGTCTCTTTAGATCAAGAGAAGGCTTTTGATAGAGTGGACCATGAGTATCTGTTTAATGTGATGTTTGGGTTTGGGAGGAGTTTTTTGACCTGTGTAAAGCTGTTGTATGCTGGGGCGTCATGCATGGTCAAGGTGGGAGGGGGGCTCAGTAGGCCAGTCTGGGTGAGACGGGGCATTAGACAAGGATGCCCTCTATCTGGGCAGTTATACACACTAGCCATTGAGCCTTTTTTAGGACTGCTACGCAGGAGACTGCAGGGAGTGTGCTGGACAGGCATGGATGTGTTGACAGGAATAGCAGTGTCAGCATATGCAGATGATGTTTCTGTGATGGTCAGGGATGGCCAAGATATGCAGGCACTGGAGACCAGTCTGAAGGTGTACGAGGGAGCTTCTTCAGCTAAGGTAAACTGGGGCAAGAGCAAAGCTCTGTTATGCGGGGCATGGGGGGATAGGGCTCCTCCTCTGCTTCCAGGGGGTTTGCAGTGGGGTTGTGAAGGGCTTAAAGTGTTGGGGGTGTACCTGGGCTCGGAGAGATGGGTCAGGAAGAACTGGGAGGGGCTGTCACAGGCAGTGGTGTCAAGACTGGCCAGGTGGAGGTGGCTCCTGTCCCAAGTGTCATATAGAGGGAGGGTGCTGATAATTAACAACCTGGTGGCATCTTCCCTGTGGCATAAACTGGCTGTCCTCAACCCCCCCGCCGGTCTGCTCGCAGACCTGCAACGCAAGCTGGTGGACTTCTTCTGGTCGGGCCATCACTGGCTGAGGGCAGCAGTGTTGTATATGACCGTCCATGAAGGAGGACAGGGCCTGGTGGAACTGGAGAGCAGGATGGCTGCGTTCCGGCTAAAGGCGGTGCAGAGACTGCTGTACCATACTGACGTTGGCTGGAGGGAACCAGCATGCGCGCTGCTGAGGAGAGCTGGCGGATTAGGTTTGGATCGGCAGCTGTTCCTCATGAAGCTGGAGAGGCTGAGTACAGCAGGTCTCTCAGACTTTTACTCTGGGGTGCTGAGGGCCTGGCAGCTGCTAAGGCCCACACGAGAAGGGGGTGTGGAGCCTGGGCTGTGGGTGTGGGAGGAGCCTATCTTCCACAACCCCGCCATCCCTTCATAATGGGATACAGGTATTCAAATAAGGAGAAGGCCAAATGTGTTTTGTTGAATTTTCTGTTTGCTCAGGCGAAGTTGTCTATTTGGCTAACAAGGAGGAACAGGGTCAAAGGTGGGGGATAACAGACCCTTTACTATTGTTTAATGGGATGGTCTCTGCGCGCCTTAGGGTTGAGTTTGAGTTCTATAAAATGATAAAAAGTTTGGAGATGTTTCAGGAGATATGGTGTGTTGGGGGGGCTGTCTGTATAGCTGGGGAAGATGTTTTGGATATACGGTTGTAGGAGTGGGTATTGTTTTGAGTATTGTAATGTTGGTTTGTATCATGTGTTTGCTGGAAAGGCGAGTATGGTACATGTATGCATCACAGGATGTATTTTTGGTTTTATTTTTAAGGGGGAGGTTGGTTGGTGAGTTTTAAATGAAATGAGAATGGTTCAATAAAGAAAGACAAAAAGTCAAAAAGTCTCTCTCCTCTCTCTCTCTCTCTCTCTCTCTCCTCTTCTCTCTCTCTCTCTCTCTCTCTCTCTCTCTCTCTCTCTCTCCAAAAACCATAGATTTTTATTCTTTCATTTTATTCACTGAAGCACTTGATCCTCATTTGAAATCAGGATCACTGTCTTCATGTCGATGGATCATTCAGCCCTTACAACCATCCTTCACCCCTTACAACCAAAATAAGAATCCCGTGTGTGTGTGAATAATTCTCATTCATTTTTTTTCCTGTTCCTTCTATTTTCCCTGTGTTGTGTTTGTCACTGACACCATCACCCTGTTTACCCAGCAGCCACCGTAACACATATGAGCAGGCTGACGGAGGGGTGTGTATTTGCAGGTCATAGAGCCCTGCCCCTCATCGCCACGCCCACTTTTCTCTGAGTGACAGGAGCTGATGTGTGAAGAGACACAGAGCGTTGGACTGTCCTCACCTGGAGATCCATGGAGTACCCTTTCTCTTCCCCCTCATTTTTTAAGAGGGTGCATGTGTGTGCGAGCGAGCACGAGAGACAGAGAGCAACACCTCAGGAGTCTCTGCACTGGCCCAGGCTTGAGAGCACTGATGGAATGAGTCTCCCTCTTTAAAAAAAATAGATATCATTGTTTGTTTACATACTTGAAGCGATGCACTTTTTTAATAATTTACACTGCCTGACCAGATGTGCTGGTAGTCAACTGGAGCAGATGTTTTGTTTTATGTTGTGGTTGTTTTTATGTTTCAAACTCCGGAGATACGGAACAATGAAATCCTCCTTTGGCTGTGTCATTTAGCTGTAAGATTTTAAACGTTCAGGGACTTTCCTTATCTAATTTGTAATTTCAGAAAGAGTCGCCTGTACAGTTGTTGTTTTGTTTGAGGATTTAATTGTTCTACTGAGGCCAGTTTGAGTTTTGCTGCAGTGTAGAGAGGACTCACTCTTCTCCACTCCAGTCTCAGGAAGCTGCCAGCCTGAGCTGGTGGACAGGAGGAGCAGTCAGTCCAACATGTCCCCAGACTGAACAGGAGAGAGGGACAGCTCCACCCAGCTGAGGTCAGGCACTGGAGGAAAGGGACTCCTGTTGGAAGTATGGCTGGAGAACTGGGTTGTGGACAGTGAGAGGCCATGGGGTCACTCGGTATTGCCATACCCCGTATTGGACGTGCTCTGTAAACACTTTCTCTCACTATTGAAGGACGTTTAATCAAGGCAACAGTGACCAGCCAGCTGTCATCCGCATAGAGGGAGAACGCCTGCCTTTCTCCACCACTTCGCCTTTGTTTTATTACATCATCATTGGAGGAAAATAGTGTGCGTGTCAAGAATTTGTATAACAAGGACTTTTGATACATCTTGACTTTTGTAAATTGTTGGGAGCTAATTTTTGTATGGACACTGAAGATGCTCCCATTTTTGTATGTTTTTGTCCAAGGGATATTTGCCTTCATTTGAATCAGTGACTAAACGACTTTGTATTTTATAGATTAGATATGAAGGACCCATTGTTTTGTAAAATACTTACTGAAATACTTGCAAACTTGTGCTGTAATACTCTTTGAAATGTATTCCAATTTTACTGTACAGAGTTGTCTGTAAAATGACATGCACTAATACTTCATGCAACATATTGAATCAGACTGCATAAACTGTACACAACTCAGAGCTCAAATATACCGTACACCACTACATTCCAACTATCGAAAAGCAGTTCAGGCAATATATTGATGTGTAGGAAAGAAAACCTGTTATTTGTCTCACATATTACTTATTTTGATGTGTAAATTGTAGATAATGTTTATCTGCCTTAAAAGGTTTTATTAATTTAACATTACTCCACAAGCACCAACACACAGCCTTCATCGGAATCATGTTTTATTGGAAGATTTAATAACACTACAGTTCCTGAGAGGATTGTCTGTTTGCACTGGTGCTCCCTAAAATGAACTGGCAACTGAGAGCATTCTCCATGATACAGTACCTCAACAATATATGTGCCAAGTCAAGGTCATTTCTTGTTTCTTTAAAATGTTTTCCTTTTACAACACTATGATATCAAGGTAAATACAAGGTGAAGCTTAGTAAAACATTTGCTGAAGGGTTATTGAATATCAGGTTCTACAAGAGAGGTCAACCTCTTCTTTTCATATTGCAGCCTATTCATTACCACATTATCGGGATCCTAATGAATCACTTTGAGACTCAACTGTGAAGCGCTCTAGATGTGCTACTCTCATACTCCATATGTTTGAATAACACCATTTTTTCTGTTTCCTTATTATCTGGTTGGTACGAACAGTTCATAATTGGAGCTCCAAGCAATCAACTGCTTAAAACAAAGACCTGTAGTAGGTTACTGATGTCAAAGCTTTAGTGATACAGGGTTGACTAGATAAAGGAATTCTCCAAAATGCAATCAGTGAAACAGACATGCTTTTAATAGTGGTATTATTGTTTTTTATTCCTTCAGGGGAAATGGCCTCCATATCTCAACGCAACATGATGTGTGTCACATGAACATGTAGGCCAAGCAGTTTGTATCAGTGTGTAGTAGAATGCTGAGCTTTAGTACAGTCCAGTCATTAGAGCCCTCTGGTGCCAAATGTGCTGAACTGCTACCAAAACACAACTACCAAATCAAATAAAAATGTATTGGTCACATACACATGTTATTGCCGGTGTAGCAAAATGCTTGTAACCCCAAGAAGAATCACAGATTAGTAATTTCTATTCAACCAGTTGAAATTCAAGTCTTTATTATTTTGTGTCGTCTGTTTCAAGGGGACACTCCTTGCAGGGTAGAGCATTCTCGTCTTTAGTAGCTGAGGCGCCACTGCGCCAACCCAGCATAGCAGACAGTGCCCTGCCCCACCCCACCAGGGTCGCCAGCACTCCTCCCTCTGGGGCCGGCTCACTGTGCCTAACCTTGGAGGATACCTGGCACTTCAGGCTCTCAATACGCTCATGGAGCTCTTTCGTCAGATGGTGGCTGGCGCCCAACTTGTACTTGTAATCTACAGTAACACAGAGAAAGTAGGGAGATGGAGAAGACGTTTTAGAGTTTATATGCTCAGATAACCTGAAATTGAAGTGTAGGGACACTTTGACCAGGGATTACCATTCTCAATATTTTGAAGAATCTGCAGGGTCTCCTTCTCAATCATACACACCATAGGGAGGGGAATCTGAAGAAGAGAGTTGCATGATTCAGCTTTCAGGGTAATGGACATTAACATTTGCTGATGACATTAATTGTGCATCTCTCAAGACCAGAATTATCCTTTCTACCACTGAGCTGAGGTGAAGGAATAAGGTTGAGGTCTCTTACACTGGTTTTGCAGTCCAGCTCATGCTGCATGATCATGGCCTTGCGTTCGGGGTCATCGGTCAGGCAGTTGATGTGGTAGCCTCTCCGATGGGCCATCTTCCACTTGCTGATGTACTTGGTGGTGCCCCAGATAGAAAGCATCCGGGCAAAGGAATCCTCCTCTGTGGTGCACAACAATGGTTACTTACATCATTGGTGCTTTATTGGTGTACTTCAGAATAGAGGGGGAGAAGTGTTACTGGTGATAACTCACTACCCTTCTCCTTGGGTTGGGCTGCAGGTCCTGCCTAATGAAAGAGGGACACATATATAAACTGTATGTGATGACATCCCTGATATCAAATGTACAGTTGTCTGGATTGGACCAAACATTATGATGTCCTTTCAAACAAAGTTACCTCTTCATCGTCATCCTCTTCATCCACACCCTCTGACTCCATGCCACTCTGTCCCTTGTCTGACTGCACTCCGGTCCCCCCAACAAAGCCATCATCATCATCATCCTCCTCCAACTCGCTCTGTGAGTCACTGAGACCAGAGTGCAAGCATTTACCTCATGCTTTGGTATTCCAATTGTATGAGACTATATTCACTATAGTAATGACCATATCATGGACTAGGTGAGACTACACCATTGTATTTCTATGGATTATACTTACTCCAAGGTGGGCTGTTGTGCAGCGTGAGCCATCTCCGTCTTCTCCATCCCAAAACCTCTGGATCACAGAAGTATTGTGTAAAAGTCTTCAGTAACTTAAAATAAACATTCATTGCCAATACAATTATTCATAATGTACACTACGTGTAATAGGTTAAACAAATGCGCTCATTTCTTACCTACTTGGTACACAATGACCAGGATAGTCTTGTTGCTGTTCAAAAGCACTTGAAAAATGCTGTTGTCAGCTATGACACGTTTCAGAACTCTCAGAATACCTCAGTTCCAGAATCTTAATATTAAATGATTCTTACCAGCCTAAATTTCTTCCAGGTGTTGATTCATGTCATTACGTTTCCATCCCACGTTTTAGTTTTTGTCACATGTGCAACAGGCATATAGATAGCATCACTTCCATCTTCTATATTAATGTGCATAGTCAAAATGTGCCGGGGGTCGTTACCCTGCTGGCATCTAATCAATGATAAACATTGATTTATTATCAGGAAAATAGCAGTATCCTCTAAGGCTTGAGGACTGGTGCTGTAAAGATGCTGAAAACAGAATCCTATTTAAGAGTGAAGGGAAACAATTGATTTGTCAAAATCATTTTATTTAAAAAAAAAATGAATTTCATAGATGCATGAATACTCTGATAACCAGTTTAAATACAATCTAAAATGAATATATATATATAATACTGCAGTTTTTTTTTTTTTTTACTATATTTCAAATGTTTTATCTAGTAACAATCCTATGACCAATCAGCAATTAGCATGCCAGCTAAGTCAGAAGCATAGTGTCTGCTAGAGTTTGTATACTATACAAATACACACGGCACAAACACGTTTGTCACGTGTCAGCTTAAATAGTGTATATATAACTCCTGTAAAGGAAGAGGACAACTGTCTTTGACAATCTTTATTATTGGTCATATCTTGGCCTTCCAGAAACACACTGTCCTTTTTTCATAAATACAACAAAAAGTAAAAATATTTGACCATAATCCTTTGCAACAGTCTGTGGTGCTCTCTGAGTTTCAGTTTGAGTCCTCCAGGCTGCTGCTCTTCTAATCTGAGCCACAATTGCAAAGCCGTACCATGATGCTTTGCAGGCTGGGCTCTACGATGCCGAGCAGGGGCCTCTGGGAAGGGTCTCCATTCCAGCAGGCCTCCATCAGCTGCCAACATTCCTCATCAAAGTTGGCCAACCGTTCGGGTCGCGCGCCTGCAAACAACATGGGCACAAATGAGGCCCGGGCAGCTCTCTAGTCCAATTCAGCTAACAGACACACACACTACACATCCACAAACATCTCATCCACAAATAGACACACTGTAAATCCTGGATAAAAGACAAATGTTACAACAAGCTATTTGGTTTTGATCATATTCAGTCAGTTTGAATGAGTATTTTAGCTGTGGGTTTGCACATCACCTTTTTTAACATTATTCCACAACTGGTCCTTGCTGGAGCATTTCTCAAAGGACTCTGGGAGTTTGACGGAGCCAGTGCAGAGGTACCAGAACAGGATTCCAAAGGCATAGACATCCACAGAATTATCATACTTTCCTGAAGAAAGGGGTGAGACTTGGGGTTTAACCAAAGAGTCTAGAATAAGAGGTGATCCATGATGCAGCAGTGTGACCGAGTAGCAGGATAGCTGACCTGTGAAGAGCTCGGGGGCCATGTGGATGGGGGTTCCTACGATGCTGCCGGACATCATGGCCTCTGGCTTACAGAAGCCCAGGTCTGTGATCTTGGCCCGGTTCTGTTTGTCCAACTGAGGGAGGGACAGACGACAGCACAGGTTAGGAACACTTTTGGCAAGACGTGAAACTTCAGGACCATAAATATTGGTTTCTCAGGGCTTACACAGTCAAAAAAAGCATACCCTTCAGTCTCCTATACAAAGAAAGTAAGTGATTTTCTCCCCAATTGTCAACTCAAACCTAAATTCCAAAAAGGTCAGTACTCGGAGCATCCAATGCCCCAGAACATTCAATTTATGAGGGAAGTTAAATCATTTTCCATAACTCTGTCCTAACAATACAGCCACGTGTTCTAGCCTGTGACCTCCATTTTAGGAAAATGCAAACATAGTATGTCTCATTAAACATTGCCCCTTATTATCACACATAGTTGAGTCAGTCAGAGGACACAGCAGAACAGTGATATGAGCCAACCATCATACTGTGTAGGCAGGGCTGGGCTATTACACAAACAAGCAAGCAGATTTTTTTATTTCACCTTTATTTAACCAGGTAGGCAAGTTGAGAACAAGTTCTCATTTACAATTGCGACCTGGCCAAGATAAAGCAAAGCAGTTCGACAACATACAACAACACAGAGTTACACATGGAGTAAACAACATACAGTCAATAATACAGTAGAAAAAAAAATAAGACTATATACAATGTGAGCAAATGATGTGAGATAAGGGAGATAAAAGCAAAAAAATGCCATGGTGGCAAAGTAAATAAAGTACAGCAAGAAAAACACTGGAATGGTAGATTTGTAGTTTGAAGAAAGTTCAAAGTTCAAATATAAATAATATGGTGCAAAGGAGCAAAATAAATAAAATAAATAAATACAGTAGGGGAAGAGGTAGTAGTTTGGGCTAAATTATAGATGGGCTATGTACAGGTGCAGTGATCTGTGAGCTGCTCTGACAGCTGGTGCTTAAAGCTAGTGAGGGAGATAAGTGTTTCCAATTTCAGAGATAGGTGGATTATGATGGAAATAATGAGGAATTCATTAGTGTTCGGTGCTGGAGCGTTTCTGTGCCATGATGACCACAGCTGAATCAGCTCAACATTAGAACTGAATTGATGAATGGATAGTGTAGTGATCAACACTAGTGTTACACATTTAGCATGATTTGAGATGACCTTTAACCCTCACTCACCAGCACATTCTTTAGTTTGATGTCTCTGTGCAGAAGCCCCTGACCATGCAAGAAGCGAATGCCTTCCACCACATCCAGAGCGATCTGGAGTCTCTCCTTTAGTGATAAACCAGCCTGATAGAGAGCGAGGAGATGGTGAGGTAGACCTCAGTGGGCCAATCACTTATGTCATCATAAGTGCTAGATGAACTATATTAGAGTAAATGATAGATATGTGATTACCTTCAGGCCTGTGTAGAGATCTCTGTGAAGCCTCTCCATGATGAGCAGCACAGCAATGCTGGAGCCTCCACCATACGTGTGGTCAATCACCGAGCCGTGCAGGTCCACCAGGCGCTCGTGTTTAGGGAGGGACCTGCGCCCATACACAATAGAGAAGGTAGGAAAATGAAGGTCCTACAGTTTTATATACATCCTACCCTCTGTGTTAGTAGAAATGGCAGGGGAGGTTGCATTGGAATATATATTATATTGAATTCTGCTTATATCACGCTATACCACAATAAAGATTAAGTTGAAATGCAGAGACTCCAAGACCATTGACAGTGCTTTTGAAGTGACAGGTTGGAAATCTGTAGCCTATCTCCGCTGCACTTTATCAGCACAATGGACAGCGCTCTACACACTAAAGTGAGGTCGTTTTGGTAATGAATATAGGCTACAATATAAATAGGGTAATTCCCCTACTACAAACAGCCTATGTGAATGCAGCCATCTTAACAAAAAAATCTGTCTTAACAAAATAACTAGTTATTCGTGCAGGCTTAGAATACCGACAACTACTACAGTGAGAAGCAGCCATCCACAGTGGTCTTGCCAAACAAATAGGCCCACTTGAAAAATCATGGCGCCCATGAGTACAGCAACACGTTGTGAACACTTCTGTTGATCAAATTTGACCCACGTAATCAATTAAGCAATCATAAACACGTTTCCAAAAGGTACATTTACAACCATAATACATCATAACCATAATGAATGTATCCATTTCCATGATGAAACATTTTTATTTTTTTATTTTTCATTTAACTAGGCAAGTCAGTTAAGAACAAATTCTTATTTTCAATGACGGCCTACCAGGGAACAGTGGGTTAACTGCCTTGTTCAGGGGCAGAAAGACAGAATTTTACCTTGTCAGCGCGGGGATTCGATCTAGAAATCTTTCGGTTACTGGCCCAATGCTCTTACCACTAGGCTACCTGCCGCCCCATACATACCGATATGTAGCTATACCCAGGGGTGTCATATGGGTTCTTGCATTGGAATTATATTGAATTCAGCAGTAACCGAGTATTCCAGCCACTGTCTTCATATGAACCAGTTGCTATTAAATAGTTTTTGGACAGAAAGCCTGTGGCTACGGTAGGATTCTAGGCTAACCTGGGCTGGCTCCTCTGTTTCAAGATTGTCAGGAACAGTCGGAGGTGGAGAGAGCTGTGGAGCCTTTATTATGGCGGTGCTTGTGGAAGGTTCTGCACACAGAGCTAGCTGGACCTCATCAGCATCATCGCTGCTGGGTTTGGCGGCAGCCTCTGTGGATTAATGCTGCTGCTCATCGCTCTCTCCTTTGGCCAATTTCTGATATCCATCGTGGCAGTGGCAGTTTTGGTTTGAGCAAGCTAAATAGGCTAAGGCTAATAACACTAACATTTTTTTACAGCTAGCTAAGAAGCTAACTAAACTCTGTAGTGGTGGGGCGTGAGGCAAAGTTGAGTGAGGAAGCTTCAATGGTAAACTTGGCCCCACCCTTATAAATAAAAATCTATAATTACAGGCGCATCACGTTATTCATCTAGCCTACCACAGATGAGAAGCGTTTTTCCCCTCTTTTTAGGGAAAGCCAATGAAAACATACATAACCACTCCAGTGGCTTTCCATATTCCCCCACACACCGCTGGGCACTCTGTCCATTGTGCTGATACAGTGCAGCGGAAAAATACAGATTTTGCGCCAACCTGTCACTCAATCATTGTAACTTTTTTGCTATTTTATATAGAGACATAAAACTAAAACTGAGGGTGCACAAGTTTCAACTGAGGGGGCTAAGCCCCTTGTGGAGCCTGGCCTGCAGATACAGTACCATAACCTTTACCGCTGCATGGTGTATGAAATTCTTCTATCAGTCACAAGGAGGCAGAGGCATCACAGTTCCAACACTAGCATCTGCCCAGACATGAGTGGTTGCTCCTCTATGAACTGCATTAGTAAGCTTTTATAGCAGATGAGCCGTGAAATTACACAGTGAAAGGCTGCAGTTATATGAAATTAACATGCTGAGATGTACACTAAACACAGCACCTGATGCCATTTCATTGCCCTAGAGAAAAACTTGTCCTGGGGAGCAGAATATGTTTCGTTATCCTAGAGGGTGTTGGCTTTACCAGTACATGCATTATACAAAGAGCTGTCACCACCAATAAGAAGAGTTTTGTTGATGACAAATGAGTCTCACCATTGTTTATTATTGGATCATTATTTTTCACTTGAGTATGGACCAATTTTGATACTGCAAAACAAGTTCACTCAGTTGACTTCCTATTTATTACCTTAGGTGTCAGCTTAAAGGCATGCTTTATTGAAATGATGGTTGAGATCCACTGGCTGGGCCAGCTCACCTGGTGTAGTGAAACTCCAGGGCCAGGTCGTTCCAGTGCTTGTCGTCAGGTGGTACAACTGACTTCAGAGCGCAGGGATAGCGTCCCCCCCAGCTGTCACACAGATAGACCACTCCATACTGACCCCGCCCCAGCTCTCGCCCAAGTTTGGGCTTGCCTGCCAGGAAGAGAGAAACATGTCAATACATTTTCATACAACCAACAGTGACATTGCCAGTGACATCAAAGTAAACTACTGGTCAACTTCATGAAAAAGTTGTTGATTTTGTTGTCAGTCATAAATACAGATTTGTGTTATTGTACTGTGACTGGTATAGGTTCTGGGCCTTTTTAGCATGTGAGAGCGTGGAACCCAGGCAGAGTGATTACTGTCGGTGCCAGAGCTCAGAGCCCAGTGGATAGAGCAGCTAGTATGTGTGTCTCACCATGCAGTAGCACATCTCGGAGGGAGCGGCTCTCCAGAGACAGGCGGGCCAGCCGCGGGGCGTGGTCCTTCCTCACACGCAGCCACAGGTCCTCAGTACGCTCCAACCGCCCCGTGTGGCCCTCCTCCAGCTACACACACATACGTCATAGGTTGAAATGAAGCCAACAAATGTTAACGACACTCCAGGTACTTGTAAACCCATAATATCATCATAAAAGTGCAAAACTGCAAACAGAAAAATAATCTATGACTAGATATCAGATAAATCATGAATAATTCTGTCAAACACAGGCCAAATAATCCATGTTTTCCACATAGTGTTTTAATCCCTAATATGGCATCCTAGTTCAAACTGGGTTTTGTTGAAACCACTGTGATACTTAACGAGGGTCTTTATCAATGATGGGAATCACATTGTCACTCATGTGGGAAGAACCATCACTTACATTTGACCATTGAGATCAAAGGTCAAAGAAGGTCAAGCAGAAAAAAAAAATCTGTAACTGGAGAGTTGCTGAAGTTCATATGCACACTGTATACAGATTTTTACATTGTGTTTACGTTTGTTTATTCCATGTGTAACTCTGTTGTTGTCGCACTGCTTTGCTTTATCTTTGCCAGGTTGCAGTTATAAATGAGAACTTGTTCTCAACTGGCCTACCTGGTTAAATATAAGTGACATAAAAAAATAAAGTGAGACATTGCCAGGTTTTTAAGTCCCAAGAGCTACCGTGAAGAGAGAACCTGGCAAAACTGGTTGAAATTACAGTACCAATCAAAAGTTTGGACAAACCTAATCATCCAAGGGTTTTTCTTTATTTTACTATTTTCTAAATTGTAGAATAATAGTGAAGACATCAAAACTATGAAATAAGACATGGAATCATGTAGTAACCAAAAAACTCAGAAACAAACCAAAATATATTTTAGAGTCTTCAAAGTAGCCACCCTTTGCCTTGACAGCTTTGCACACTCTTGGCATTCTCTTAACCAGCTTCATGAGGTAATCACCTGGAATGCTTTTCCAACAGTCTTGAAGGAGTTCCCACATATGCTGAGCACTTGTTGGCTGCTTTTCCTTCACTCCGCGATCCAACTCATCCCAAAGTATCTCAATTGGGTTGAGGTCGGGTGATTGTGGAGGTTGGGTCATCTGATGCAGCACTCCATCACTCTCCTTCTTGGTCAAATAGCCCTTACACAGCCTGGAGGTGTGTTGGGTCATTGTCCTGTTGAAAAACAAATGATAGTCCCACTAAGCACAAATCAGATGGGATGGTGTATCACTGCAGAATACTGTGGTAGTCATGCTGGTTAAGTGTGCCTTGAATTTTAAATAAATCCCCAACAGTGTCACCAGCAAAGCACCCCATCACACCTCCTCCTCCATCCTTCACGGTGGGAACCACACAAGCGGAGATCATCCGTTCACCTACTCTGCGTCTCACAAAGACATGGCGGTTGGAACCAAAAATCTCAAATTTGGACTCATCAGACCAAAGGACAGATTTCCACCGGCAAGTCTCTTCTTCTTATTGGTGTCCTTTAATAGTGGTTTCTTTGCAGCAATTCAACCATTAAGGCCTGATTCACGCAGTCTCCTCTGAACAGTCGAAGTTGAGATGTGTCTGTTACTTGAACTCTGTGAAGCATTTATTTGGGCTGCAATCTGAGGCTGGTAACTCTAATGAACTTATCCTCTGCAGCAGCGGTAACTCTGGGTCTTCCTTTCCTGTGGCGGTCCTCATGAGAGCCAGTTTCATCATAGCGCTTGGTGGTTTTTGTGACTGCACTTGAAGAAACTTTCAAAGTTCTTGAAATGTTCTGGATTGACTGACCTTCATGTCTTAAAGTGTCTTCATGTCTGTCGTTTCTATTTGCTTATTTGAGCTTTTCTTGCCATAATATGGACTTGGTCTTTTACCAAATAGGGCTATCTTCTGTATACCACAATTACCTTGTCACAACACAACTGACTGGTGCAAACGCATTAAGGAAAGAAATTCCACAAATGTACTTTAAACAAGGGACACCTGTTAAATGAAATGCATTCCAGGTGACTACCTAATGAATATAGTTGAGAGAATGCAAAGCTGACATCAAGGCAAAAGGTTGCTATATATCAAATATGTTAAGATTTGTTTAACACTTTTTTGGTTACTACATGATTCATAGTTTTGATGTCTTCACTATTATTCTACAATATAGAAAAACCCTGGAATGAGTAGGTGTGTCCAGACTTTTGACTGGTACTGTATATCATTATTACAAACAGAGACTGGTTGAAAGAAAGTCATTATAAGGTCATGTCAAACAGTTTTTCCCGCTGGGAAAGAAAAAAGTAGCCAAGACCAAACCTGATTGGATGAAGAGTGCAATAGAGAAGAGTGCACCTTATGGAGAGTGTGAAGGTCCATAAAAAAGGTTCTTGTTTGTTAAAAAAGATTAGCTGAAGCCGGGTTTGGAGTGCGGTGTACCTGTCGCAGGGAGGCAGCGAAGGCATCGTGGGAGCTGTTGAGGCGTGTTCTGAACTGGGAACAGATACTCTTAGCCAGCTTGGCAGCACTCAAGCTCTCTATGGCATCCTGTGCCACCTTCCTCTTCCACTCTGGAGTGATGCCAGGAGGGTTCACAAACGTTATCCTCTGAATGATCTACATAGGGGAGGAGAGAAAGAGAAGGAGAGGAGAGAGATACAGAGAGAGAGAGAATACATGAGAAATAAATCAAGGTTCAAATCAATGTGTTGTTTTTGCAAAGCCCTACAATTGAAGTAGATTCCTGAGGCTTGACTGGGAATGGTTACCTGTTTGATCTGCTCCCAGACGAGTCTCGTAACAGATGATCCTGAATGGAAGGTCACCTCCACGTGATAGGCAGCGTTGAGGATCTGACCAGGACAGGAAGTGAGATGGAGAGAACAGAACAAGATGTTATCATTTAACTTAGACCAACTGTTTCGTAGGAAAAAAGGTCATCGTCTTTTATCCTGTCTTTTTCATTGTCTTTTGAGGAGTCAGTCTATTGAATTAATCTCAAACATCTGATGGTATTTGGACATCTTATCAATGATATGGTCAACATAATGTAGTACAGAGAAACAGAAAAGGCACTTCTGAACAAAACATGCTTCATTTGACATGGTTGACATACGGTATCTAAATTATGGAAGAGTATACTGTACAATCACACACCTGTTTGAGGTGGTTGGAGGTGACATTGTGGACAGATGACTCCATGTTGGACTTCTCCAGGCTGTTTAGACAGCGCTCCAGGGTTCCTACAAAGCTCTCCCTCAGGTAGTCCACAGAGCTGATCAGCTTGTTGGCCACCGCCTGGTTCAACCTCACAACTATCAACTCCTGGATCTGGTGGATGCAAGACTTGATGTCCTTTGAGGTAACAGGCTCTCCGTTGGTCGCCACTATGATGTCTGTGAGGTCAGAGAGAGAGAAAGAGAGAATGTGAAAGAAAACGTGAGTGAAAGATAATGTAGGTTGGTTACACGCCACTACCATGCAAACCTCATACTGTGACTGAGTTCATGCTATGGCGTTATAGTGTGTTTATGTTGATTGCATGGCTAGTTGCGACATTTTACAAGTAGGCTAAATGGTCTTTTGTAAACTGTCAAGAGAAGTGTGTGATATTCATTACATTTTTCAGGCAACATTTGACGAGCTTTGGGCATAATATCATACTGACACCTGCTGCTCCTATCTGAACGGCAGTGAGAGTGAACACTGGAATGTTCTAATGAATCCAGCCAGTCACTGTCTGGTCTGTGAGCATCTCTCTCTCTGGTTCTCCCTCTCCCTGGTTCATTTTCTCTCTCTCTCATATATATATATATATATATATATATATATATATATATATATATATATATATACACACTGCTCAAAAAAATAAAGGGAACACTTAAACAACACAATGTAACTCCAAGTCAATCACACTTCTGTGAAATCAAACTGTCCACTTAGGAAGCAACACTGATTGACAATAAATTTCACATGCCGTTGTGCAAATGGAATAGACAATAGGTGGAAATTATAGGCAATTAGCAAGACACCCCCAATAAAGGAGTGGTTCTGCAGGTGGGGACCACAGACCACTTCTCAGTTCCTATGCTTCCTGGCTGATGTTTTGGTCACTTTTGAATGCTGGCGGTGCTTTCACTCTAGTGGTAGCATGAGACGGAGTCTACAACCCACACAAGTGGCTCAGGTAGTGCAGCTCATCTAGGATGGCACATCAATGCGAGCTGTGGCAAGAAGGTTTGCTGTGTCTGTCAGCGTAGTGTCCAGAGCATGGAGGCGCTACCAGAAGACAGGCCAGTACATCAGGAGACGTGGAGGAGGCCGTAGGAGGGCTACAACCCAGCAGCAGGATCGCTACCTCCGCCTTTGTGCAAGGAGGAGCAGGAGAAGCACTGCCAGAGCCCTGCAAAATGACCTCCAGCAGGCCACAAATGTGCATGTGTCTGCTCAAACGGTCAGAAACAGACTCCATGAGAGTGGTATGAGGGCCCGACGTCCACAGGTGGGGGTTGTGCTTACAGTCCAACACCGTGCAGGACGTTTGGCATTTGCCAGAGAACACCAAGATTGGCATATTCGCCACTGGCTCCCTGTGCTCTTCACAGATGAAAACAGGTTCACACTGAGCACATGACAGATGTGACAGAGTCTGGAGACGCTGTGGAGAACGTTCTGCTGCCTGCAACATCCTCCAGCATGACCGGTTTGGCGGTGGGTCAGTCATGGTGTGGGGTGGCATTTCTTTGGGGGGCCGCACAGCCCTCCATGTGCTCGCCAGAGGTAGCCTGACTGCCATTAGGTACCGAGATGAGATCCTCAGACCCCTTGTGAGACCATATGCTGCTGCGGTTGTCCCTGGGTTCCTCCTAATGCAAGACAATGCTAGACCTCATGTGGCTGGAGTGTGTCAGCAGTTCCTGCAAGAGGAAGGCATTGATGCTATGGACTGGCCCGCCCGTTCCCCAGACCTGAATCCAATTGAGCACATCTGGGACATCATGTCTCGCTCCATCCACCAACGCCACGTTGCACCACAGACTGTCCAGGAGTTGGTGGATGCTTTAGTCCAGGTCTGGGAGGAGATCCCTCAGGAGACCATCCGCCACCTCATCAGGAGCATGCCCAGGCGTTGTAGGGAGGTCATACAGGCACGTGGAGGCCACACACACTACTGAGCCTCATTTTGACTCGTTTTAAGGACATTACATCAAAGTTGGATCAACCTGTAGTGTGGTTTTCCACTTTAATTTTGAGTGTGACTCCAAATCCAGACCTCCATGGGTTGATAAATTGGATTTCCATTGATTATTTTTGTGTGATTTTGTTGTCAGCACATTCAACTATGTAAAGAAAAAGGTATTTAATAAGATTATTTCTTTCATTCAGATCTAGGATGTGTTGTTTAAGTGTTCCCTTTATTTTTTTGAGCAGTATATATATATATGTACATTTACATTTAAGTCATTTAGCAGACGCTCTTATCCAGAGCGACTTACAAATTGGTGCATTCACCTTATGATATCCAGTGGAACAACCACTTTACAATAGTGCATCTAAATCTTTTAAGGGGGGGGGGTTAGAAGGATTACTTTATCCTATCCCAGGTATTCCTTAAAGAGGTGGGGTTTCAGGTGTCTCCGGAAGGTGGTGATTGACTCCGCTGTCCTGGCGTTGTGAGGGAGCTTGTTCCACCATTGGGGTGCCAGAGCAGCGAACAGTTTGGACTGGGCTGAGCGGGAACCGTGCTTCCTCAGAGGTAGGGGGGCCAGCAGGCCAGAGGTGGGTGAACACAGTGCCCTTGTTTGGGTGTAGGGCCTGATCAGAGCCTGAAGGTATGGAGGTGCCGTTCCCCTCACAGCTCCGTAGGCAAGCACCATGGTCTTGTAGCGGATGCGAGCTTCAACTGGAAGCCAGTGGAGAGAGCGGAGGAGCGGGGTGACGTGAGAGAACTTGGGAAGGTTGAACACCAGACGGGCTGTGGCGTTCTGGATGAGTTATATAGTTATATAGATGATATATAGTGATGAAGTGTTGGAGCGAGAGTTCTCCTCATGGACAACTTGTTTCTACAATAAAAAAGGTTATTTTTGGATTCAATCGCCTTTGCTGAAACATGTCGTATCTCAAAGGAGACAAGTGCACATGATTTTAAAGAAGGATACTGACGAACTGAATTTAGCGTTCAGTTTCAAGATTGATGGGTTTGATTATGTGTTCCACGCTTCTACTGAATCAATGAAATGCTTTGGGTGTGGAAGAGGGGCATTTGGTGCGTAATTGTCCAGAGAACGAGTGCGCAGAGCCCAGTAGCAGCTCTAGCACTGATGCAACTGAAGCACCACTGAGAAGAGAGAAGATGGGCAGATGTGGTGGGAGAAATAGGAAAGGGAGAGCAATGTGGCTACGGGGGTAGTTTTGGTAAAGCAGGGAAAAGGGGGGGGGCAGTAGGTGAGACTGCGATTGAGGTCGCTGAAGGGGTGCTGGAGAACGAAATGGGAGTTCAAGAGGAGAGTGAAACAATGGGAAATGAAACAGCTGTTTTCAAAGTACCGAGGAGTAAGAGGAAGAATTTAAGAGGTGGTGAAGGTTCTATTTCTAAGAGGAAGGGAGAGATGATAAATCAGTTGAGGAAAAACAAGTTGTTGAGATGCAGGTTTCTTCTGGGGATGATAGTGAGAGTGAGGCATCTGATACGTCACAACAAAATAGCGAGAGAAATGGGGTGGAAGGGAGGTATGGGATTGAAATGGTACTTACATTTCTGAATTTGACAAAAGGGAAGAAATATATGCAGGATTATAATGTAATGGATTTTTTTCCCCCTTAAAATGAATTGTTTATTGAATCAACAAAGTTTCTGATGTTAAAACTAACGGGTGTAGGTTTGACAAGCCCAGAAATTGCTAGACTAAAGAAAGTGGTCACGAGAGTGACAAGTGAGGTAAATTCTAAAGGAAATGAAAGAGCCTTAACTCTGTAAAGAGATGTGTTCTGTTTCTTATTCTATTTTATTTTCAGCCATGAGCAGTTTTAAGATTTCTTTAAACGTAAATGGGGCAAGACAGGAAAAAAAGAGCCGTAGTGTATGAGTTAATAAAGAGAAAGGGAAGTGACATAAGTTTTTTACAAGAAACTTATAGTAATATGGAAAATGTGGCAACAGGAGTGTGTGTGGGGGGTGGGGGGGGCAGTGGTGTGTGGTCATAAAAACTCAAAAAGTGGGGGTGTGGCCTTCCGGTTCTCAAAAGGTTTTTTGCCTTTGTCATATGAGGTTGAAGAGGTAGTTGAGGGGAGGTATTAAAAGTTAGAGCGAGATATCCCTATGTGTTTAATAAATGTATATGCCCCAGTAGTGGCAGTTGAGAGGGTATGTTTTTTAGAGACATCAAATACCATTGAGAAATGTAATACAGTCAGTGATTTAGATAGAAATCAGAAAGAACCTCATATAGCCTCAAGGACTTTAAAAAAAAAAACGCCTTATTGTAACACATGAACTATGTGATATTTGGAGGAGTCAAAATGGAGGCACGAGACAGTACACATGGGATAATGTGAGAGAGAACATAATCTCTCTGGCTAGGTTAGATAAGTGTGATGACTGTAAGTGTGATGACCCCAGTGGGATTTTCTGATCATTGTATAGTAACAGAGGTGGTGTACATTAACGCTGTAAAACCCAAAAGTGCATACTGGCATTTTAATATAACTTTATTGAGTGATGCTCACTTCAGGAAATGTTTTAGTTTTTTCTGGGAGAGGTGGAGGTCTGAAAAGGACAGTTTTGTTTCTCTTCAACAGTGGTGGGATATAGGGGAAATCCAGATTCAACAATTCTGTAATCAATACACCATGAATGTCACCAGATATATCACCAGATCAATGAACGCCCTAGAGTCTGAAATAGTGGAACTCCTGACGTTAGTTGAGGACACAGGAGATCGAGGCCATATTCAGGCACTCAAGAGGAAAAAAGCCGCATTGGCAGACCTGCTGGGTCTCAGAGCACAGGGGGCATTGGTGAGAAGTAAGTTTCAGGGAATCTCTGAAATGGATGCTTCATCCAAACTTTTCTTTGGTTTAGAGAAAAAGAATGGACAAAGAAGAATTATTCATTGCCTCAAATCAGCTGTTGGACAGGCGCTCACTAGCCTGTGAAATTAGAAAGAGGGCACTATAGTTCTATGCTGAGCTCTACAAGTGTGAGTACAAAGAGGCTTACATTTCCCTGATTCTGGATGTCTCTAGGGCTATTGGGTTGGATGCTGGTCTAATTTCAATTGATCAGGAAAAGGCATTTGAACGAGTTGAACATCAATACCTATGGGGCCACTTTTGAGGCTTTTGGTTTCAGCTCTGGTTTTATTGCCATGATCAGGGTGATATATGGTGACATTGAAAGTGTATTGAAGTTAATTGAGTGCTTAAGTGCTCCTTTTAAAGTGTGTAGAGGAATTAGGCAGGGGTGTTCGTTGTCTGGAATGCCATCGCTATAGAGCCACTACTAAATAGCATTAGAAGTCGCAGTGTACCTTTCAGAGGATATTCCTCCTATTGGTCTCTCAGCATATGCTGATGATGTAGTTATTTTAGTGAAAAATCAAGTGGAGGTGGATAGTTTGAGTCTCATAGTTGATCGGTTTAAGGGAATATCCTCTGCAAAGGTAAATTGGGAAAACAGTTGTGCTTTACAGATTGGGAAATGGTCTGGAGGGATCATGGCTTTGCCAGGATAGATCAGGGATATAGTAAGGATGTAAGATGGGTTTTTAAAGGATCAGTAAAAGCGAGAATAAAAGTGGATTTTGAGTTCTTCTCAGCTGTAAAAGACCTCCCATTGTTTGAGGAGAAGTGGATTTATGAAGGAGCGGAATGTTTAGTGGAGGAGGGGAAAATTGTTGACGTAATAAGTTGAATGTAAATAATTTCTTATTAAATGTATTAGCTTTTTATTTTAATTTAAGAAGGACACAATTGTTGTGTAACTTCTGAAAAGGCAGTGTGCCAATATTTGTGTTAATACTTTAGTTTAAAATAAAGGTTTTATAAAAACTCAAAACGCTCTGTAGGTAGGTAGGTAGGTAGGTAGGTAGGTAGGTAGGTAGGTCTCTCGTTAGTCTCTTTTATTTATTTATCTTATTTCACCTTTATTCAACCAGGCAGGCCAGTTGAGAACAAGTTCTCATTTACAACTGCGACCTGGCCAAGATAAAGCAAAGTAGTGCGACACAAACAACAGAGTTACACATAAACAAACATACAGTCAATAACACAATCGAAAAAATCTGTATACAGTGTGTGCAAATGTAGAAGAGTAGGGAGGGTAAGGCAATAAATAGGCCATAGAGGCGAAATAATTACAATTTAGCATTAACACTGGAGTGATAGACGTGCAGATGATGTGCAAGTAGAGATACTGGGGTGCAAAAGAACAAGAAGATAAACACCAATATAGGGATTAGGTAGTTGGGTGTGCTATTTACAGATTGGCTGTGTACAGGTACAGTGTACAGAACTGGAAGGAAAAGCGGCCAAAGGAAGTGTTGGCTTTGGGGATGACCAGTGAAAAATAGCTGCTGGAGTGCCTGCTATGGGTGGGTGTTGCTATGTTGACCAGTGAGCTGAGATAAGGCGGAGCTTTACCTAGCAAAGACTTATAGATGACCTGGAGCCAGTGGGTTTGGCAACAAATATGTAGCGAGGGCCAGCCAAAGAGAGCATACAGGTCGCAGTGGTGGGTAGTATATGGGGCTTTGGTGACAAAACGGATGGCACTGTGACAGATTACATCCAGTTTGCTGAGTAGAGTGTTGAGGCTATTTTGAAAATGACATCGCCAAAGTCAAGGATCGGTAGGATAGTCAGTTTTACGAGGGTATGTTTGGCAGGATGAGTGAAGGAGGCTTTGTTGTGAAATAGGAAGCCGATTCTAGATTGAATTTTGGATTGGCGATGCTTAATGTGAGTCTGGAAGGAGTTTACAGTCTAGCCAGACACCTAGGTATTTGTAGTTGTCCACATATTCTAAGTCAGAACCGTCCAGAGTAGTGATGCTTGTCGGGCAGGCGGGTGCGGGCAGCAATCGGTTGAAGAGCATGCATTTAGTTTTACTAGCATTTAAGAGCAGTTGGAGGCCACTAAAGGAGCGTTGTATAGCATTAAAGCTCGTTTGGAGGTTAGTTAACACAGTGTCCAAAGAAGGGCCAGATGTATACAGAATGGTGTCGTCTGCGTAGAGGTGGATTAGAGAATCACCAGCAGCAAGAGCGACATCATTGATAGATACAGAAAAAAAGAGTCGGCCCGAGAATTGAACCCTGTGGCACCCCAATAGAGACTGCCAGAGGTCCGGACAACAGGCCCTCCGATTTGACACACTGAACTCTATCTGAGAAGTAGTTGGTGATCCAGGCGAGGCAGTCATTTGAGAAACCAAAGCTGTTGAGTCTGCCGATAAGAATACAGTGATTGACAGAGTCGAAAGCCTTAGCCAGGTCGATGAAGACGGCTGCACAGTACTGTCTTTTATCGATGGCGGTTATGATATCGTTTAGGACCTTGAGTGTGGCTGAGGTGCACCCACGACCAGCTTGGAAACCAGATTACATAGTGGAGAAGGTACGGTGGGATACGAAATGGTCGGTGATCTGTTTGTTAACTTGGCTTTCGAAGATTTTAGGAAGGCAGGGCAGGATGAATACAGGTCTATAACAGTTTGGGTCTAGAGTGCCTCCCCCTTTGAAGAGGGGGATGACCGCAGCAACTTTCCAATCTTTGGGGATCTCAGATGATACAAAAGAGAGGTTGAACAGGCTAGTAATAGGGGTTGCAACAATTTCAGCAGATAATTTTAGAGAGGGTCCAGATTGTCTAGCCCAGCTGATTTGTAGGGATCCAGATTTTGCAGCTCTTTCAGAACATCAGCTGTCTGGATTTGGGTGAAGGAGAAGCGGGGGAGGCTTGGGCAAGTTGCTGCAGGGGGTGCAGAGCTGTTGGCCGCGGTAGGGGTAGCCAGGTGGAAAGCATGGCCAGCCGTAGAAAAATGCTTATTGAAATGATCGATTATCGTAGATTTATCGGTGGTGACAGTGTTTCCTAGCCTCAGTGCAGTGGGCAGCTGGGAGGAGGTGCTCTTATTCTCCATGGACTTTACAGTGTCCCAGAACATTTTGGAATTAGTGCTACAGAATGCAAATTTCTGTTTGAAAAAGCTAGTCGTAGCTTTCCTAACTGACTGTGTGTATTGGTTCCTGACATCCCTGAAAAGTTGCATATCGCGGGGGCTATTCGATGCTAAAGCAGAACGCCACAGGATGTTTTTGTGTTGGTCAAGGGCAGTTAAGTCTGGGGTGAACCAAGGGCTATATCTGTTCTTAGTTCTACATTTTTTGAATGGGGCATGCTTATTTAAGATGGTGAGGAAAGCACTTTTAAAGAGCAACCAGGCATCCTCTACTGATGGGATGAGGTCAATATCCTTCCAGGATACCCGGGCCAGGTCGATTAGAAAGGCCTGCTTGCTGAAGTGTTTTAGGGAGCGTTTGACAGTGATGAGGGGTGGTCGTTTGACCGCGGACCCACTACGGACGCAGGCAATGAGGCAGTGATCGCTGAGATCCTGGTTGAAAACAGCAGAGGTGTATTTAGAGGGCAAGTTGGTCAGGATGATATCTATGAGGGTGCCATGGTTACGGATTTAGGGTTGTACCTGGTAGGTTCCTTAATAATTTGTGTGAGATTGAGGGCATCTAGTTTAGATTGTAGGACGGCCGGGGTGTTAAGCATATCCCAGTTTAGGTCACTTAACAGTACAAACTCTGAAGATGGATGGGGGGCAATCAATTCACATATGGTGTCCAGGGCACAGCTGGGGGCTGGGTCTATAACAAGCGGCAACGATGAGAGACTTGTTTCTGGAAAGGGGGATTTTTAAAAGTAGAAGTTTGAATTGTTTGGGAACAGACCTGGATAGTATGACAGAACTCTGCAGGCTAACTCCGCCCCCTTTGGCAGTTCTATCTTGTCGGAAAATGTTGTAGTTGGGGATAGAAATTTCAGGATTTTTGGTGGCCTTCCTAAGCCAGGATTCAGACACGGCTAGGACATCCGGGTTGGCGGAGTGTGCAAAAGCAGTGAATAAAACAAACTTAGGGGGGAGGCTTCTAATGTTAACATGCATGAAACCAAGACTTTTATGGTTACAGAAGTCAACAAATGAGAGCGCCTGGGGAATGGGAGTGGTGCTGGGGCTG